>NC_132867.1:5010000-5635000 GCF_048164855.1 Canis lupus baileyi | reverse complement strand
TGTGGTGCATGGTGTGACATTTGTAATTGATAATACTGTATTGCATATTTGAAAACTTCTAAGACAATAGATCTTAAAACTTGTCTCAGGAAAAGTAATTTGTAAATGTAGTAACAAATGTTAACTAGACTTATTAGGGAGATTATTTCACAATATACGCAAATGTCAAATCATTAGATTGTACATCTGAAATTGACATAATGCCAATTATACCGCAAGAAAAAAACATTCACATACTTAGAAAGTACTGGGCCCTGTACTAGACACATTACATGCAATAACTAATTAAATCTACATCTACACATTATGTCTTTATCTGTATCTATAAAATGATAATTGATCTACCTCTACATATTATTTATTATTCCCGAGTTATGTAAGAGAAAACTGAGTGCAGATAATTTAACTCGTTTAAGGTTCCACAGCAAAGAAGTAGTAAAGCTGGGATTTTCTGACTTCTCATTTGGAAATCTTATTCCATCAACCATACACATGATATATATACTATATCACCACAGGGAAGACAGGCAATTCGGTTGAAATTTAACACTAGGGACGCCTGGGTGGCTCAGCGGTTGAGCGTCTGCCTTCAGCTCAGGGCGGGATCCTGGAGTCCCAGAATCGAGTCCCATATCAGGCTCCCTGCATGGAGACTGCTTCTCCCTCTGCCTGTGTCTCTGCCTCTCTCTCTCTCTCTGTGTCTCTCATGAATAAACAAATAAAATCCTAAGAAAAAATTAACACTAAAATAAAGGGTAGAAAGCTGCTAGGTACTGAATTGTGTCTCCACAAAATTCATATGTTGAAATAATCCTCAACGTGACATATTTAGAGATAGTTTTTAGCAAGTAAAGTTAAATAGGCTCCTAGTTTGATAGGATTGGTGGCCTTTATGAAGAGGAAAAGGGATTGCTATCTGTTTCTGCCATGAGAGGACATGGCAAGAAGCTAGCAGTTTGCAAGCCAGGAAGAGGCTGGTCACTAGAACACACAACTGTACTGGCATTCTGATCTCTGACTTCCAGCCTGCTGAACTGGGAGGAAAATACATTTCCATAATTTAAGTTGCCCAGTTTATGGTATTTTGTTAGGGCGTCCTGGATAGATAAAAACCAAAGCAAATATTGCATTTTGTTTCACTATCTCTGAAAAAGAAATTTAAAAAATGGTGCAGTCACTCTCATCAGCCAAAATTTTTCTTGTGGATATTATTTCCAAAGTACACTTATGGATTTTCTAGCTCAGTTAACTCTCCTCTCATTTACTCACTTCTGAGTCACCTTGGATACTTTGTGAGAAGCAAGTAAAGCTTTATAAATTTCTGTAAGAGAATCCTTTTACATTCAGTAATTTTTCCTGCCAAAGAACAAAAGTAGTAGACATGCAGTCCTGAGTAAACAGTTGTGAGTAGCTAAAAACAAGTTTTTTAAATACATACTTAAAAAAAAAGATTTTATTTATTTATTCATGAAACACACACACACACACACACACAGAGAGGCAGGATACAGGCAGAAGAAGAAGCAGGCTCCATGCAGGAAGCCTGATGTGGGACTAGATTCTGGGACTCCAGAATCACACCCTGAGCAGAAGGTAGATGTTCAACCACTGCGCCACCCAGGCGTCCCTAAAGACATACTTAATAGTACAAATCTAATATTTGAAAATGCATTTGAGTTATGCTGCAACAGTTTTTCATACTGATGGCTTCAGAAATCCAGAAATCCCTCTCTCAGCTTTCCCCACTCTATTGCCTGTGCTGAGTTCCCACTGATTCAAAAATATAAAGCTGGAATTAAGAATTGGGCCAACAGGTCAGAAATCTTGGAAATAAGCATCGCTACATATGAATAGAACCAGGTTGTTCCGGGGGGTGAAGGTTAAATAACTCAAACAATAATTAATATGCATTCACAGAAATCCATTATGAGAAAAATGTCCACACTGATAAAAAAAAATTACATATACACATTATAAAATACATACTACAATTTTTGTAAGTGCCCAGAAAGCCTATGAGCAAGATTTTGCAAGCATAAATCATATAATTTTTCCTACTTAAATTGGACTATTTGATGCAGATGTTGATTGGTGATCTATATTAGCCTCTTATTAATGAAATAATTTTAACCTGAAAGTAAATTTGGGTAATCAAATACGGTACTTCCATATATTTTCAAGTTAAAAATATATTGTATTCAAGTTAAAAATATATTGCAAAAAATTTAAAGTAAAAATATTGTCTCAAAATTTAGTGAGAAAAATTGATAAGGTTTTCTTTGCTTGAAGGTTTCCTCTTATAATGTTAGAATAGAAAAAAGCTGCATCATCTGTAGACAATCTTCTGCCAATTGTTCCTCCTATGGCCTAATTTTGCCATCAAATGAGCATTCGTTAAATGATAATTCAATCTGTTAATGTTAGCTAAATGCCTAGGAGTTCATGAAAAACTAAGTTAAACTGTATTCAATCAGCAATATAATAGTGTTGCTATTTTACTAACATGAGTGTGGTTTATTTTTCAAGGATACATTTTATTCTCATTCCTGATGTCAGATTTGCATAGTTACAGGATTCTTTGAAAAGGCAAAGATAGACCTTTACCTTCAAATTATTTTTCTTTTCCCAAAATACTTATTAAAACTTTATTCAAGACCTGGTAATAGCTTGCATTCTTGTCTAATAGGATATACTTTGACATTATTCTATGTCAGAGTAAAATTATCTTGATCTGAGGTAGAAAAATTCTTAGCAAAAATGAACTTTGCTCTTTCAATTTTCAGTAAGTCTACTGATGGATCTGTACATCCCACTCAATTCATAAGTAGATTTTGACTAATAATGTTATTACTTTTTAAGCAATAAATTAGTCTTTTTCTTTTAAAAGAAAACAAATTATTTTTATCAACAATAGGGTATTTCCCAAAGTTCCACATACAAAATAATTATATGTATACAAATCATGGATGCTAAAATATTTGGCTTTTTACATCAGACTCTTTGGAGTTCAAGAATGGGTCACCAAGCTTAGTATTTCCAACAATTTCCTCATCATGAGAAACACCTGGGGGCTTGTGAAAAATTAAGTTTCTTGGGCTTCACAAAATACCTATTAGGCCAGGGTTTCATCAGAAGAAAGGTCTTTCCCTTTTTAAAATCTTTAAAGAGCAAAATAAAAAACAATAATAAAAGGCTTTTTATGATAAGAAATTTAAACATATGAAAATATAACAGTTAACATAATAAACTCATATGCTTCAATGATCAACTCATGATTTAAAAAGATAGTGTTTAATACCCCATCCTATATGACTTTGGAACAAATTCCAGAGATTGTATTAGTTCATCCATATATATGTAAAACTCTATCTCAAAACAAGACCCTTCTTATAACCATATAACATTACTACACCTAACATTCACCAATAATTACTAAATATGATTAAATATTTATTCAGTGTTAAAATTTTTCATTATTTAATAAATGTTTTTTTTACGTTTGAATCAAGATCCAAACAAAGATTCTGTAATTCACTTGATTTATATATATCTTAAGTCTTTGAACTGATGGATTTTCTTATAATTTCCTTTATATTTCCTTGCAATGTGTTTGTTGAAGATGAATATGTATTTAATAAAAGCTCTTCAGGATTCTTATCAAAAAAGTTGTGGAAGCTCGGAGCAGAGGGATTTAGCTTGTGGTGTGTGCATGTGCTCTCTCTGCATCTAGCTATGTGCTCTGCTTCTCTACTGCCTCACCATAAACCCAAGACAAGGCAGTTGACCTTTCCATTATTTGTTGCTCCATGTGTAGAACAGTGATAATACCTGTTGTCTTCTTTGCAAGGATGCTGTGGAGATTAATGAGCTAATATCGATAAAGCACTTCAAACTTGTGAGAAGAAAGCCAGGTTTGAAAATCTTATAAGAACCTTACAACCCTTATAATACTCTTCTGTAGGAGACCAAGCAGTCACCTCAACAAATACACACTATCCTAGGTGAATTGTGTATTTGTGATGAATTAATGACAGATGCAATTTAATTTCTCTCAAACTAAAGATCTACAAGTTACTTGGATGGATAGAGAGATAAAGAGATGTTGTATTATAGACAGTGGGAAATAACATATTTTACTGATCATCCATATAGTTAGATTGATAGAGTTTAAATTTCTTTTGAGATTTAGATATGAAGGTATTGTAAAAATTAATATAATCCACCATCACAATAAAACGAAAACTTCAATTCCATCAAATTCTTTAAAAAGTAACTTATTCATATAATCACATTGCTGAAATTTAAATTCATGTAAACAAATTTCTATAGAATCACCGGTTTTTTAAATTTTATGAATAGTGAGGGGTCCATACCATTATCATATTTAAATCACTTTCGCAGTTTAAGAACCATCTTGGTAAATATTGTAATGACTATAGGACTGCAAGTAGGGACAACTCTGTTTTTAATCTTTCTAAAGCAATTAAAATCTGTATAATCTGGACCATGCCACTTTACTTCTGTAAGCTACAATTCATTCCACAGTATAATAAATTGTTCTTTCTAGTTCTCAACTCTGAAGTAGGGGAAATGCTTTCCTATTGGAAGGAAGTTTTTTTATTGCATCTTTATCTGCCCTTGCATTTCTGTTAAACAAACTAAAATTAAGACTCAAAAATAATGAGAAATGTAGAGAGCAATTTAAATTCAAAATCTATTATCTCACTATACTTTTGCTGCCTTCTGCTGTTGAATTATCCATTATATAGTAGTTATTTATAAAATCAGACTCTTAGGAGACTCACCTGATGAATATCTCTTTAGTTCATTCTTCACAGTTTGAAGAATCTGTGCTATTTGAAATTAACTATCAAAACACAGCAGAGCACTTTCTTTCAAATTGCATAAAAATAATTTGTTATTTCAAAATTATAACTTTTTTTTAACTAGAAACCATATAGAAGAAAAAAAAGTGTAAATCTGACAGTGAGTACCTAGCACATAGCCTTCTAATATTTTATAGATCTTCTGTATTTTTATATAGTTTAATTTTTCATTATTTAAATTTCTGCCATTTTTCATTTACTGTCATTACTATCTACTCGAGTGCTACAGTGATTATTATTTCTAATTTCTTACTATAGGAACACCATTGAGAAAGATTATCCTCAAGGTCATAGTAAGGTTAAACATAATGAATGCCTATAGGAAAATAAATTTTATTATGTGAACAAACTAACATATATGTTTCCAGTTCTATTAAAACAAAATAAAACAAAACAAAACAATATATGTTTTAAGTAAATTCTACCCCTTTCGTGGGGCTGGAATTCACTACCCGGGTCAAGAGTTATACACCCTACTGACCTAGTCAGCCAGGTGTCTGTCCCTGTAGTTCTATTTTGAAGTCCTTATACCCCAGGAAGACGGGTACCAACTTGGAAAGCAAGGAGTATAGGGAAATATGAAAGAGGTCTGCATTAGTTAATAGAATAAACAGGAGCAGATCTAATACATGAAGAAAGTCCTTGAATAGGCCAATAACTGACCTGTTACAGAACTTCTTTTTTGGGTTTCTCACAAGGGTAAAATCAGTGCCATTATAATGTAGAACATAGATGCCACTTTTTGAACTGTGTTCTCTGAATCTTATATACACACACTTATATAAAAGTATACATTTGCCTAGTAAAGTACTTGGTACTACTCAAAGCTAGGAATTTGGCCAGTTTTTCTCTTGTACTCAGATTAACACCATGATAAAACAAAACAAAACAAACAAAAAATGTACGCCTTTTTTATTACAGATGAGGAAACCAAAGCTTTTGAGGTTACCTGGCCAGGGGCATATGTGCTACTCTTGCCTACCCTTCTAGCTATCCTTTCTGAGTAGTTAACTGGCTGAACATTGGGACTATCCTTTCTTTTCATATTTGGAATCCAAGCCACTTGCTCTCCATCCTTATCTCATCACTAATAAACAGCAGGCTCTTGAGTCAGCAATATCCCTAGGATGTTATAAGAACATGGGGTTGCATTAAGAAGCAAGGCAAGTTTGGTCACATCTCCTTGGACTCCTAACTTTCTAATACATCATCAGTTTCTTAGAACAGAGACTATGTTGTTCATTCAGTTACATAAATGTATAGCACCTGGTTCATAGTCAGTGTTTAATTTAAAAAAAAAATGTGTTGATTGTTGAGTGTTTGCAACCACAGTTTACCAGATGTTAATATAGCATTTTTGGCTACTTTTCTGTTTCTAAAGCAGAGCTTTGTAGCCTTTTTCTGCTTCATCTTACATCTCAGAAATATCTCACTAGTGTGTCACTTGCCATGGGCATTTCTGGTAGCCTTACTCAACCCCAATTCTATTTCTGCCATTCCAGAAAGTATATTAGGAGAGAAAAAAAAAAAAAAACCAACATTTTGATGTCAATGAGCTCAGAACTCATTGACAGTTCATTTATTTTTTTATTCTTCTATCATTAACAAATTACTTATGAATGACTTCATCCCTCATCACTGTTGGAAGCCCTGCAGTCAAAGCCAACTTCAAGTCTGAGACTCTGAAGTTCAATCCCAATGGACATTAGTTAACTTCTGTAATAATCTGATTAACCCCCACATCTCTATCACCCAACAATTGGCGCTACTTCACAATCTTCCCACAAGCACTGCTTGAAGCTGGAAATCTATAAAACCTATCTTGAATATATCATGTTTATATATCAAAGCCACAAGTGGGCCCTTGCTACCTACTTCTACAACTGCTGGTGTGAGCTGGCTGGTATTCCACCTGCCTTTCAGCATTTTGCCTGCCCTATCCCAGGTGACACTCGGCTAGGTCTTTCCAACCCTCTATCTACTTCTTTTGTTGGACTTCACCTATACAGACAGATCTTTTTGTTATATCTTCTTTCAGTGGTAGGAAAGATGGAACAAATATTGTTTTGCAAAATCATATTCCAGAGCATTAATTAAAGATTTATTTCATAGACAAATAAACCACCTGACCTTGAATTTTTTATGGAGATGTTTTACATTTTCCAATCCTTTCTTTTACACACTCATTAATAACACAGAACAGTGCAGTTTGCACTAGGCATTTTCATAAGTATGAAATATTCAGCTTCCACAATATTGAGTCAACATAGCCAACATAATTATGAGTACCAACTCCACACCTCTGTAAAAGTACAGATATCATGAGTACATAAGTATATGCATGTATACATATATGTACATATGGATGTCATGAAGAGTCATATACTGTATTTTTTACTTTTCCTTTTGTCTCTAACATAATGTCTACTGTTGAAAAATTGAAAAGCTAGGAAATGTTGCTTGATTTTGAAAAATCATTTCCTTCATCTCTACATAACATTGATGAACATTTTATGATGGTTCTTATCCATAAATCTTAGTTTTATTAATAATTTTGATACTTAATATAAAAGTATATTTAATAATTCAAAGTATGACATGTTCTCTATAGTTTAAATTGTCTTTAAGTTAAATTTTATAACTTCTAAATTGGACCTGTATTTGTTTTTGTTTTTTTGTTTGTTTGTTTGTTTGTTTAAGATTTTACTTATTTATTCATGAGAGACATAAAAACATAGGCAGAGGGAGAAGCAGGCTCCCTGTGACGAGCCTGATGCAAGACTAGATCCCAGGACCCCAGGATCACAACCTGAGCTGAAGGCAGACTCTCAACCACTGAGCCATCCAGGTATTGGGCCTGTATTTGGTTAAGATGTTTCTAGAAATTATATTTTGGGCTTCTATTTTAGATGGGCATTTGTAAATCAAAAATGAACTATAAACCCAAATATATTACCAAATAAAACCAATGCAAAATATAATCAAGATAATTCTGTTACAATTTCAAATTCTCTGTTTGAATACAGTAACAACTTAAAAAGATTTCACCACCACTCACTCCTGAGTAGTTTTCTGTGAAGACATTTTTACAAAAGTAATTTCTTAAAATAATATGTAACTACAAACTTGAACATGGTCCTACAAAAAACTATGAGATGACTAGTATTTTATCAGGGTACCTTATGATTCACATTTCCAGTAGCTTCCAGTAAAAAATGCAGGTTTAGTTAAAGATAATTTTTACTTTTTATTTACAATGGCTAGTATTCCTAAGTTTGTGAAAGACTTTACTAGAACAGCCTTCTGTCCTTGTCATATACCTTGTAAAACTGTTTTAACATATGACTAATCAGATATTATATTGCAACATTTGGTAGGAGTTTACTTTTTAGGAAAAAGGACCATTAAAAGTATCTGTTTTTCAAACTCAGGATGATCTAATCAATTTCTATCTGCTTCAGTTGGTCTCAAACTATTTATTTCCAAACCTATCATTTGTTTTCCTATGCTCTACATCGTAGACAAATAAAGTTCAAATAGTGTCGGTTATTTTCATCTAGCTTGAGCATAAAGGAAAATATATATCTATTAGTCTTTCAATTGTTCCTTCTCAAAGTAGAATTTGGTATAATGTGTTTTCCATTTTTCCTTCAATGTTTATATATAATAGCAAATATATATATATATATATATACACATGTATATCTAAGACACATATATATATTGGTTTGGAAAAGTTTTAAATATTTCCCAGTTATTAGAACCTGAAAATTTAAATATCAAAGGTTATGTTCTGTAGACTGTGAAGTACCTACAAAAGATTTACATGCTTTTGGGCACCCGGGTGGTGCAGTTGGTTGAGGATCCAACTCCTGGTTTTGCTTGGGTCAGGAGATAGAGCCCTGCCTCAGGCTCGGAGCTCAGCATGGAGTCTGCTTTTGCTTCTCCCCACTGTGCTCTCTCTCTCTCTTTCTCTTAAATAATCTTTTTAAAAAAGATTTATATGCTTTGCATGCGTATCTCCAAAGTGATTTAGAAATCAAAGTTTTCACACAGAATTTCTAAAATATACATAGCAATAGTTCAACTCCTGAACAAAGGGAGCATGACACCCAGTTGCCAGCAAACCACTATAAAAAGCATTTCTTGAAAAAACAACAAAAACCTCACTCCTATTAATGAGCGTTGGGCTAAGCAGATGGTGAGTTATAAACTTGGTCCATGGATAAGGAGGATGATGGCAGAGCTGATTAATATTTCAGAGGAAGAGGGTGGAGTACGATTAGATGTTTCATATGGATATTAGGATATTATAGATTTCAAAACAGAAACTGCCATTTGGTCATGATAAAATAACTTATAGTGGACTAACTCTCCTACTGAAAATAAGTTTCAAAATGAATAAAAAGTATGAAATCACTCTTTAGATACTATATATTACAGACCCCAAAGAGATGGGAGTAATGAAATTTCAGTTCTGGTAATACACCGATAACATGCCTGGATGCCTTTTTTGACTGCAGTAAAGGAAGTGGAGGCCAAACAGTGATGGAGGTCTCAGAGAGCTGAGGAGATAGAAATTGTAGTTCAGGGTCATTGAGGTGGTGGGATTAGGGCAGAGGCTTCAGTGATGAAAGCTATACTGGCAAGGAAATACAGACTCTTCATGGTGGTACTCTCAAAGGTTTCTTTGTTTTGTTTTTTCATGCCTAAAACTATGCTGTACATTCAAAGGTTAAGACTTTACAAGGCCTGGTAAAGGACAACTACTTTAGGTTCTAAATAACCAACTCATCTTGCTTCTAACAAAGTTAATATTTTTTTAGAAATATGCATGGGGATCCCTGGGTGGCGCAGCGGTTTGGCGCCTGCCTTTGGCCCAGGGCGCGATCCTGGAGACCCGGAATCGAATCCCACATTGGGCTCCTGGTGCATGGAGCCTGCTTCTCCCTCTGCCTATGTCTCTGCCTCTCTCTCTTTCTCTCTGTGACTATCATAAATAAAAAAATAATTAAAAAAAAGAAATATGCATGCTTCTCAGTGTCTATTACTAAATTCTATTAATGTTAATAGTAAATTTATTTTAATTTTAGGCTGTTCAATAGTTGAGTGTAGATTATTACATATTTGATGTTTGTCACTTTTTAAAATGCATTTCTAGGCCAGATCACTTTTCTGTGATGTGTCACCTGTGTGAACAGCAACTCCACCATGCCACATGATTACTAAGTCTCTTCTACAGTTGCAAAAGTAAATATTATGATTTCTACATGCAACTACTTAATGAAGTCCATTCTTCTATCCTTTTAGGTAAGCTAATTATATCATCAAAAAACTATATCATTAATTTAAAAAATATTTTTTCTTTTAGAAAATACAATGTAGTAGCTGGATCCAATCCTTCCAGAAATGAAAATATCTGTGAAGGAAAATTATCAGTTGAGAATCTGGATCAAGGATTTAGAATATAGAATTTTTGTCTTTGGGTGATCTGTCATTACTATTAGCCCAATCCTCCATTCCAATTTTATAATAACTGTAATAGTTATTGTACTACATAGTTTTGCAAATATTTTTAATATTATTTATTCAAATTCTATTGACTTTTTATTTGCACCTCCAACACTGAGTATATGGAAGTGTCCCCACAAAAATAATTAAGGTAGTTTCAAATCTTAAACAGAAAAAAAAAAAAAAGAGAACTTTTAATGAAAACAAAAATACCTGGGAAATTAATTTGAAGGGCATCAGGGTAGTGAAATTACTGTTCATCTTTTTATTTATTTATTTTTAAAGATTTTATTTTTTTATTCATGAGAGACAGAGACACAGGCAGAGGGGGAAGCTGGCTCCATGCAGGGAGTCCAAGGCAGGACTCGATCCCAGGACCCTGGGATCATGCCCTGAGCCAAAGGCACACGCTCAACCACTGAGCCACCCAGGCGTCCCTGTTCACCTTTTTATATATGGAAAGCACTTATATACATGGCAGCAGAAAGGGAGAAAAATGATTTAAATGATTAAGAAAGAGGTATTATTGTTTAGGGAAGCCTTTCCATATAGAAGTTATGCATTGAAGCATATTTTGGAAGATAGTGGTTCTGCTTTATATCTAAACCCACACTAGTACTAGAAAAATAATAACACTCTTCACTACTAAGTGCCTGACTGATAGCAGCTCTTTTAGTTCTCATAAAATCTTCGCTAATAGGCTTTATTATTATCCCCAGTTTACAGATGATAAATTGGGGCTGAGATAAAGTATAAGAAACTTGCCCAAAATTATATGACATCATTGGTGATTGTTCACACTGGTATTTGAACAAGTGAACCAGTCTCTAATCTGCCTTATTGTCTTTGGTGCAACAGAATGTGCAATAAACCTCACTTTGCTTCACCTAAAAGATCTCCTGAGAAGAGTAGTAGAGGTGCTAATAGTTAACTTCTGTAGTCTACCATTTGACCCGTTGATTGGGAAGAATATGACTTACATATTTTTATATTTTAAAACTGAGTAGTTGACCTAAATGGATCTAATATCAAGGCGGGTATTTTAAAATATTTTCTCATTTAATTGCCAGTTATGATTCACCTTTGTACATTGCATGCTATGTTTATCATAGCATTCATTTCAAAGTTGTCATTCCTGCATTGTCATAACCTTTCATTTCTTGGCAAATAAAAAGAATGAGGAAGAGGGGCAGGGCTTATATCAACCTTCTTTAATTTACTTAGTCTTTCTGGATAAGGAGGTCTGTCCCTACTTCTTACCTTTCTGAATCCTTCATAATCCAAGCTATACATACTCAGTCTCATAGCATCTTCCAAAAATAATGAAGACTTTATAGTAGCCTGCAAACTAATTCATTGTACAAGATACTTTCCTCTGCAACTTCTAATGGTTTTATAGCCAATTGAGCATCTTTGGAACCAATTTGTAAAACCATGTTTTCACCTGTAGTAAGAGGTTATTGCATTCTCTGAAGTTTAACTGAAAATCACTGTGCCTTTATAAAAGCATAAAGTGTGGATTAAAGAAATGGAAATCTGCAGCAACTATTGATTGTAAAGGTTTATGGAACCAGGGCTAGAATTTTTCTGTTTTATAAAGCTACAGCCTTACAGTTATCTAAATCATATTTTCTGAAGGTAACCTAGTTGGGACCTCATATATATCATACAAATACTAAAAGAAGCAGCATTTCATACAATAAACTGTTGAAAAGAATGACAAGGTACTCCAGATGAACAGACATGGAGTAATTAATTATAATTACATATAATTTTGAAGGGAAAAACAAAATGAGTTTAAAAAGAGGATATATACCATATTGCCATTTACATTTCTTAAAAACAATGTTAGCCTAACAAAATGGTAAGCAATGGCTAACAACCATTTTCTGGAAAATACTGAAGGGAGAGGAAGGGAGATGGAGTGAGTCTATTTGAAAGTATATTTGTTTTTTTATTTTTATTTTTTTTTTAATTTTTATTTATTTATGATAGTCACACAGAGAGAGGGAGAGAGAGGCAGAGACACAGGCAGAGGGAGAAGCAGGCTCCATGCACCGGGAGCCCAACGTGGGATTCGATCCCGGGTCTCCAGGATCGTGCCCTGGGCCAAAGGCAGGTGCCAAACCGCTGCGCCACCCAGGGATCCCAGATTTGTTTTTTTAATATGCATTTTTGGTATCATTTGAATTATTTGTAGTGAACAAGTCACTGCAGTATTCATAAATATGTATTAATACTAATATATTGCTATTTATATATAAATAATAATATATCAATATAATTAAAGGTGTTTCAAAAAAGTGGTGTCTAATTGTTCTGCTGATAAACAGCAAAGAAACTAAATCAGTATTCAAAAATCTCCCCCAAAAAAGTCCAGGGCCTGATAGCTTCTGAGGGGATTTCTACCAAACATTTAATGAAGAATTAATATCTATTTTCCTCAAACTATTCAAAAAAAATAGAAATGGAAGGAAAACTTCCAAACTCATTCTATGAGGCCAGCATTACCTGAATTCTAAAACTATACAAAGCTCCCACTAAAAAGGAGAATTATAGGCCAATCTTCCTGATGAACATCAACGTAAACATTTTCAATAAGGTAGTAGAAAATTGAATCCAACAGTACATTAAAATAATTATTTACCACAAAAAATGGTATTAATTTCTGGGCTGCAGGGATGGTTCAATATTCATTAATCAATCAACACGATACACCACATTAATAAAAGAAAGGAAAAGAATCATATGGTCCTCTCAATAGATACAGAAAAGGCATTTGACAAAGTATAACATCTATTCTTGATAAAAACCCTCAAATAAGTAGATTTAGACGGAACATATCCCAACATCATAAAGGCCACATATGAAAGACCCACAGAAAATATCATCCTCAATGGGTAAAAACTGAGAGCTTTTCCTCTACGGGCAGGAACGATAAAGGATGTCCACTCTCACGACTGTTATTCAATATAGTACTAGAAGCCCTAGCAATAGCATGCAGGCAACAAAAACAAATTTAAGAAGTCCAAATCAGCAAGGAAAAAGTCGAACTTTCACTATTCACAGATGACATATTTTATGTAGAAAACCTGAGAAACTCCACCAAAAAATTTCTAGAACTGATACAAGAATTCAGTAAAGTTGCGGATACAAAATCAATGTACAGAAATCAGATGCATTTCTATCCACCAATAATGAAACAGCAGAAAAAGAAATCAAGGAATTGATCCCATTTACAATTGCACCCAAACCCATAAGATACCTAGGAATAAACCTAACCTAAGAGGTAATGGATCTGTATGCTGAAAACTAAAGAACACTTATGAAAGAAATTGAAGACACAAAGAAATGGAAGAATATTCCATGCTCCTGGATTGGAAGAACAAATATTGTTGAAGTGTCTATACTGCCCAAAGCAATCTACACATTTAATGCAATCCCAATCAAAATACCACTAGCATTTTTCACAGAGCTACAACAATCTAAACTGTGTATGGAACCACAAAACCAAATAGCCAAAGTAATCTTGAAAAGGAGCAGCAAAGGGCAGCCCTGGTGGCTCATTGGTTTAGCGCTGCCTTCAGCCCAGGGCGTGACCCTGGAGACCCCAGATGGAGTCCCATGTCGGGCTCCCTGCATGGAGCCTGCTTCTCCCTCCGCCTGTGCCTCTGCCTCTCTCTCTGTCTCCTCTCTGTATATTCTCAGGAATAAATAATAGAATCTTTAAAAAAGGGGGCAGCCCCGGTGGCGCAGCGGTTTAGTGCCGCATGCAGCCCAGGGCGTGATCCTGGAGACCCTGGATGGAGACTCACGTCGGGCTCGCTGGGTGGAGCCTGCTTCTCCCTCTGCCTGTGTCTCGGCCTCTCATTCTCTCTCTGTGTCTCTATGAGTAAATTAAAAAAAAAAAAAAATTAAAAAAAAAAAGAAAAAAGAAAAGGAACAACAAAGCTAGAGGCATCACAATTCTGGACTCCAAGCTATGTTACAAAGCTGTAACCATCAAGACAGTGTGGTAATGGGGGGAGGAGCAAGATGGCGGAAGAGTAGGGTCTCCAAATCACCTGTCTCCACCAAACTACCTAGAAAACCTTCAAATTATCCTGAAAATCTATGAATTCGGCCTGAGATTTAAAGAGAGACCAGCTGGAATGCTACAGTGAGGAGAGTTCGCGCTTCTATCAAGGTAGGAAGACGGGGAAAAAGAAATAAAGACACAAAAGGCCTCCAAGGGGGAGGGGCCCCGCGAGGAGCCGGGCTGAGGCCGGGGCGAGTGTCCCCAGGACAGGAGAGCCCCGTCCCGGAGGAGCAGGAGCTGCACCGACCTTCCCGGGGGAAAGGGGCTCGCGGGGAGGTGGAGCAGGACCCAGGAGGGCGGGGATGCCCTCGGATTCCCTGAGACAGTAACAGCAACTGCGCGCCCAGGAGAGTGCGCCGAGCTCCCTAAGGGCTGCAGCGCGCACGGCGGGACCCGGCGGGACCCGGAGCAGCTGAAGGGGCTCGGGCGGCGGCTCCGCGGAGGGGGCTGCGCGGCCCCGGGAGCAGCTCGGAGGGCACGGGGGCGGCTCCGCGGAGGGGGCTGCGGCCGGGAGCGCGAATCCACCAGCGCAGGCTCCGGAGCACAGGGCGCCGGGACACAGCCCAGGATCCGGCCTCCCCCGGGACAGGCAGAGGCCGGGAGGGCCCAGGACAGCGAGGACGCTCCTGCCCCAGCTGAGCAGATCAGCGGCCCCGCCCGGAGCCTCCAGGCCCTGCAGACCGAGAGCTCGGAGTTCCTGCCGGAGCTGAATCCAGGTTCCCAGAGCTGCCCCGCCACTGGGGCTGTTCCTCCTGCGGCCTCACGGGGTAAACAACCCCCACCGAGCCCTGCACCAGGCAGGGGCACAGCAGCTCCCCCAACTGCTAACACCTGAAAATCAGCACAGCAGGCCCCTCCCCCAGAACACCAGCTAGACTGACAAGTTCCAGGAGAAGCCAAGGGACTTAAAGTACACAGAATCAGAAGATACTCCCCGGTGGTTCTTTTTTTGTTTGTTTGTTTTTGTTTTTGTTTTTGTTTTGTTTTGCTTTTTGATTTGTTTCCTTCCCCCACCCCCTTTTTTTCTCCTTTCTTTTTCTTTCTCTTTTTCTTCTTCTTTTTTTTTTTTTTTTTCGTTTTCTTTCTTTTTTTTTTTTTTTTTTTTTTCTTTTTCTTCCCTTTTTTTTTTCTCTTTCTCTTTTCTTTCCTTCTTTCTCTCCTCTCTTTTTCTCTTTTTCCCAATACAACTTGCTTTTGGCCACTCTACACTGAGCAAAATGACTAGAAGGAAAACCTCACCTCAAAAGAAAGAATCAGAAACAGTCCTCTCTCCCACAGAGTTACAAAATCTGGATTACAATTCAATGTCAGAAAGCCAATTCAGAAGCACTATTATACAGCTACTGGTGGCTCTAGAAAAAAGTATAAAGGACTCAAGAGACTTCATGACTGCAGAATTTAGAGCTAATCAGGCAGAAATTAAAAACCAATTGAATGAGATGCAATCCAAACTAGAAGTCCTAACGACGAGGGTTAACGAGGTGGAAGAACGAGTGAGTGACCTAGAAGACAAGTTGACGGCAAAGAGGGAAACTGAGGAAAAAAGAGACAAACAATTAAAAGACCATGAAGATAGATTAAGGGAAATAAACGACAGCCTGAGGAAGAAAAACCTACGTTTAATTGGGGTTCCCGAGGGCGCCGAAAGGGACAGAGGGCCAGAATATGTATTTGAACAAATTCTAGCTGAAAACTTTCCTAATCTGGGAAGGGAAACAGGCATTCAGATCCAGGAAATAGAGAGATCCCCCCCTAAAATCAATAAAAACCGTTCAACACCTCGACATTTAATTGTGAAGCTTGCAAATTCCAAAGATAAGGAGAAGATCCTTAAAGCAGCAAGAGACAAGAAATCCCTGACTTTTATGGGGAGGAGTATTAGGGTAACAGCAGACCTCTCCACAGAGACCTGGCAGGCCAGAAAGGGCTGGCAGGATATATTCAGGGTCCTAAATGAAAAGAACATGCAACCAAGAATACTTTATCCAGCAAGGCTCTCATTCAAAATGGAAGGAGAGATAAAGAGCTTCCAAGACAGGCAGCAACTAAAAGAATATGTGACCTCCAAACCAGCTCTGCAAGAAATTTTAAGGGGGCCTCTTAAAATTCCCCTTTAAGAAGAAGTTCAGTGGAACAGTCCACAAAAACAAAGACTGAATAGATATCATGATGACACTAAACTCATATCTCTCAATAGTAACTCTGAATGTGAATGGGCTTAATGACCCCATCAAAAGGCGCAGGGTTTCAGACTGGATAAAAAAGCAGGACCCATCTATTTGCTGTCTACAAGAGACTCATTTTAGACAGAAGGACACCTACAGCCTGAAAATAAAAGGTTGGAGAACCATTTACCATTCGAATGGTCCTCAAAAGAAAGCAGGGGTAGCCATCCTTATATCAGATAAACTAAAATTTACCCCAAAGACTGTAGTGAGAGATGAAGAGGGACACTATATCATACTTAAAGGATCTATTCAACAAGAGGACTTAACAATCCTCAATATATATGCTCCGAATGTGGGAGCTGCCAAATATATAAATCAATTATTAACCAAAGTGAAGAAATACTTAGATAATAATACACTTATACTTGGTGACTTCAATCTAGCTCTTTCTATACTCGATAGGTCTTCTAAGCAAAACATCTCCAAAGAAACGAGAGCTTTAAATGATACACTGGACCAGATGGATTTCACAGATATCTACAGAACTTTACATCCAAACTCAACTGAATACACATTCTTCTCAAGCGCACATGGAACTTTCTCCAGAATAGACCACATATTGGGTCACAAATCGGGTCTGAACCGATACCAAAAGATTGGGATTGTCCCCTGCATATTCTCGGACCATAATGCCTTGAAATTAGAACTAAATCACAACAAGAAGTTTGGAAGGACCTCAAACACATGGAGGTTAAGGACCATCCTGCTAAAAGATAAAAGGGTCAACCAGGAAATTAAGGAAGAATTAAAAAGATTCATGGAAACTAATGAGAATGAAGATACAACCGTTCAAAATCTTTGGGATGCAGCAAAAGCAGTCCTAAGGGGGAAATACATCGCAATACAAGCATCCATTCAAAAACTGGAAAGAACTCAAATACAAAAGCTAACCTTACACATAAAGGAGCTAGAGAAAAAACAGCAAATAGATCCTACACCCAAGAGAAGAAGGGAGCTAATAAAGATTCGAGCAGAACTCAACGAAATCGAGACCAGAAGAACTGTGGAACAGATCAACAGAACCAGGAGTTGGTTCTTTGAAAGAATTAATAAGATAGATAAACCATTAGCCAGCCTTATTAAAAAGAAGAGAGAGAAGACTCAAATTAATAAAATCATGAATGAGAAAGGAGAGATCACTACCAACACCAAGGAAATACAAACGATTTTAAAAACCTATTATGAACAGCTATACGCCAATAAATTAGGCAATCTAGAAGAAATGGACGCATTCCTGGAAAGCCACAAACTACCAAAACTGGAACAGGAAGAAATAGAAAACCTGAACAGGCCAATAACCAGGGAGGAAATTGAAGCAGTCATCAAAAACCTCCCAAGACACAAGAGTCCAGGGCCAGATGGCTTCCCAGGAGAATTTTATCAAACGTTTAAAGAAGAAATCATACCTATTCTCCTAAAGCTGTTTGGAAAGATAGAAAGAGATGGAGTACTTCCAAATTCGTTCTATGAAGCCAGCATCACCTTAATTCCAAAGCCAGACAAAGACCCCGCCAAAAAGGAGAATTACAGACCAATATCCCTGATGAACATGGATGCAAAAATTCTCAACAAGATACTGGCCAATAGGATCCAACAGTACATTAAGAAAATTATTCACCATGACCAAGTAGGATTTATCCCTGGGACACAAGGCTGGTTCAACACCCGTAAAACAATCAATGTGATTCATCATATCAGCAAGAGAAAAACCAAGAACCATATGATCCTCTCATTGGATGCAGAGAAAGCATTTGACAAAATACAGCATCCATTCCTGATCAAAACTCTTCAGAGTGTAGGGATAGAGGGAACATTCCTCGACATCTTAAAAGCCATCTATGAAAAGCCCACAGCAAATATCATTCTCAATGGGGAAGCACTGGGAGCCTTTCCCCTAAGATCAGGAACAAGACAGGGATGTCCACTCTCACCACTGCTGTTCAACATAGTACTGGAAGTCCTAGCCTCAGCAATCAGACAACAAAAAGACATTAAAGGCATTCAAATTGGCAAAGAAGAAGTCAAACTCTCCCTCTTCGCCGATGACATGATACTCTACATAGAAAACCCAAAAGTCTCCACCCCAAGATTGCTAGAACTCATACAGCAATTCGGTAGCGTGGCAGGATACAAAATCAATGCCCAGAAGTCAGTGGCATTTCTATACACTAACAATGAGACTGAAGAAAGAGAAATTAAGGAGTCAATCCCATTTACAATTGCACCCAAAAGCATAAGATACCTAGGAATAAACCTCACCAAAGATGTAAAGGATCTATACCCTCAAAACTATAGAACACTTCTGAAAGAAATTGAGGAAGACACAAAGAGATGGAAAAATATTCCATGCTCATGGATTGGCAGAATTAATATTGTGAAAATGTCAATGTTACCCAGGGCAATATACACGTTTAATGCAATCCCTATCAAAATACCATGGACTTTCTTCAGAGAGTTAGAACAAATTATTTTAAGATTTGTGTGGAATCAGAAAAGACCCCGAATAGCCAGGGGAATTTTAAAAAAGAAAACCATATCTGGGGGCATCACAATGCCAGATTTCAGGTTGTACTACAAAGCTGTGGTCATCAAGACAGTGTGGTACTGGCACAAAAACAGACACATAGATCAGTGGAACAGAATAGAGAATCCAGAAGTGGACCCTGAACTTTATGGGCAACTAATATTCGATAAAGGAGGAAAGACTATCCATTGGAAGAAAGACAGTCTCTTCAATAAATGGTGCTGGGAAATTTGGACATCCACATGCAGAAGAATGAAACTAGACCACTCTCTTTCACCATACACAAAGATAAACTCAAAATGGATGAAAGATCTAAATGTGAGACAAGATTCCATCAAAATCCTAGAGAAGAACACAGGCAACACCCTTTTTGAACTCGGCCATAGTAACTTCTTGCAAGATACATCCACGAAGGCAAAAGAAACAAAAGCAAAAATGAACTATTGGGACTTCATCAAGATAAGAAGCTTTTGCACAGCAAAGGATACAGTCAACAAAACTCAAAGACAACCTACAGAATGGGAGAAGATATTTGCAAATGACATATCAGATAAAGGGCTAGTTTCCAAGATCTATAAAGAACTTATTAAACTCAACACCAAAGAAACAAACAATCCAATCATGAAATGGGCAAAAGACATGAACAGAAATCTCACAGAAGAAGACATAGACATGGCCAACATGCACATGAGAAAATGCTCTGCATCACTTGCCATCAGGGAAATACAAATCAAAACCACAATGAGATACCACCTCACACCAGTGAGAATGGGGAAAATTAACAAGGCAGGAAACAACAAATGTTGGAGAGGATGTGGAGAAAAGGGAACCCTCTTACACTGTTGGTGGGAATGTGAACTGGTGCAGCCACTGTGGAAAACTGTGTGGAGGTTCCTCAAACAGTTAAAAATATACCTGCCCTATGACCCAGCAATTGCACTGTTGGGGATTTACCCCAAAGATACAAATGCAATGAAACGCTGGGACACCTGCACCCCGATGTTTATGGCAGCAATGGCCACGATAGCCAAACTGTGGAAGGAGCCTCGGTGTCCAACGAAAGATGAATGGATAAAGAAGATGTGGTTTATGTATACAATGGAATATTACTCAGCTATTAGAAATGACAAATACCCACCATTTGCTTCAACGTGGATGGAACTGGAGGGTATTATGCTGAGTGAAGTAAGTCAGTCGGAGAAGGACAAACATTATATGTTCTCATTCATTTGGGGAATATAAATAATAGTGAAAGGGAAAATAAGGGAAGGGAGAAGAAATGGGTGGGAAATATCAGAAAGGGAGACAGAACATAAAGACTGCTAACTCTGGGAAACGAACTAGGGGTGGTAGAAGGGGAGGAGGGCGGGGGGTGGGAGTGAATGGGTGACGGGCACTGGGTGTTATTCTGTATGTTAGTAAATTGAACACCAATAAAAAAAAAAATTAAAAAAAAAAAAAAAAAAAAAAGAAATGTAAAAAAAAAAAAAAAAAAAAAAAAAAAAAAAAAAAAAAAAAGACAGTGTGGTAATGGCACAAAAACACATAGATCCATGGAACAGAATAGAGAACAGAGAAATGGGCCCTCAACTCTATGGTCAACTAATCTTTGACAAAACAGGAAAAAATATCCAATGGAAAAAATATCCAATGGAAAAAAGTTTCTTCAACAAACGGTAAAACTGAACAGCCACGTGCAGAAGAAAAACTGGACTACTTTCTTATATCCTACACAAAAATAAATTCAAAATGGATGAAAGACCTAAATGTGAGACAGGAATCCATCAAACTCTTAGAGAAGAACAGAAGCAGCAACCTCTTTGACATAGGCCATGGGAACTTGTTATTAGACATGTCACCAGAAGCAAGGGAAACAAAAGCAAAAAGGAACTACTGGGACTTCATCAAGATAAAAACCTTCTACACAGCAAAGGAAATAATCAAAAGAACTAAAAGGCAACTATGGAATGGGAGAAGATATTTGGAAATGACATATCTGATAAGTTAATATCCAAAATCTATAAAGAATATATCAAGCTCAACACCCAAAAACCAAATAATCTAGTTAATAAATGGAAAGAAACATGAAAGGACATTTTTCCAAAGACATCCAGGTGGCTAGCAGACACATAAAGAGATGCTCAACATCACTTATCAGGGAAATACAAATCAAAACCACAATGAGATACACCTCATGTCTGTCAGAATGGCTAAAATAAACAACACAGGGAACAGCAGATGTTGGTGAGGATGTGGAGAAAGGGGAACCCTCTTACACTGAGGCAAATGTAGACTGATGCAGCCACTGTGGAAAACTGTGTGGAGGCTCCCCAAGAAGTTAAAAACAGAGCTACTCTATAGCCCAGCAATTGCACTAGTAGGTATTTACCCAAAGGCTACAAAACATACTGACTCAAAGGGGCTCAAGCCTCTGAAGTTTATAGCAGCATCATCAACAATAGTCACACTGTAGAGAGAGGCCAGATGTTCATTGACTGATGACTGGATAAAGAAGCAGTGGTATATATGGAATATTAGTCAGCCACCAAAAGGAATGAAATCTTGCCATTTACAATGACGTGGATGCAACTAGAGTATATTATGCTAAGTGAAATAAGTCAGAGAAAGACAAGTACCATATAATTTCACTCATATATGGAATTTAGGAAACAAAACAGATGAACATAGGGGAAGGAAAAAAAAAGAGGGAGGCAAACTATAAGAGATTCTTAACTATAGAGATCAAATAGGATTACTGGAGGGGAAGTGGAGGGGGGATGGGTTAAAGGATGATGAGTATTAAGGATGGCACTTTTGATGAGCACTGGGTATTATACGTAAGTGATGAATCACTAAGTTCTAGTTCTGAAACTAATATACTATATGTTACTAGAATTTAAATTAAAAATTGAAATATCAGTTGTTAAGGCTGTATAGCAAATTATTATAAATTAGTGACTTGAAACACAGACCTACTATCTTTATAGTTTCTTGGGGGATCCCTGGGTGGCGCAGCGGTTTGACGCCTGCCTTTGGCCCAGGGCGCGATCCTGGAGACCCGGGATCGAATCCCACGTCAGGCTCCCGGTGCATGGAGCCTGCTTCTCCCTCTGCCTATGTCTCTGCCTCTCTCTCTCTCTCTCTGTATGACTATCATAAATAAATTAAAAAAAAATCTTTATAGTTTCTTGGGTCAAGAGTCTGGAAATAAATGGGTTCTGTGTTCAGGGTCTCCCGAATTGGCTATGTGGCATTGTCATCTAGAGTTTGGGGTTCTCTCAAAATCTATTAGATAGCTAACAGATCTCAGTTGTTTGGTATTATAGCTAGTGAGGACTGTTTTTCTGATTATTCAGCTGTGGGTCCATCTCAGCAATTAAAGGTCTCTCCCTCATAGTACCACTCACAACGCAACAGTTTATTTCTCCTTTCAGGCCAGAAAGATAATTACTCTGCTGCTTCACCTTCAAGGACTCACCTGATTAGGTCAGGCCCACCAGGATAAACTCCCTTTTAACTCCAAGTCAGCTGATGGTAGCCTAATCATGATAGTGATATCCCATCTTATTCAATTGTTGTACTCACACTCAAGGGGAAGGTTTATTGTGGTCACTTTGAATTGTGCCTACAACAGGGAGAAAGAAAAGCCTATAAAGTTGATCATCCTCCCTGAACTTTGACATTCACCTCGTCTGCATTTTTACATTTTATATATATATATACATATATATATGTATATATATATATAATATTTACATATTTACATTATATATATATGTAAACATGGCAAATTACAGATGTAAGAATCTATTTTTGTCTGACATAGCATCATTCTTTCTTGGGAAAACAAAATGAAAACCACAGAATCTGTTGCCAACAATCAAAGGAAACAAAATGAATTCTTTTCATATTTTCAGTGCCCAAATATAGGATATCCAATCTCAATAGATATCTGCCCTTCTATTTCTAAGTTGAGTTCAGCTCAGAAGGCCTATTATACACATACCATCTCCTTCACAATATCTCCCCTGGCTTCTCCATCTACTGGCAAATGAAAAGGACAGATGTACAGAGACACGAACTTTAAAACCTGCTGTGATTCTCTTTTGTACCAGTCTGTATAACACACTGGTTATGCTAAGAGCTCTGTCCTCCAAACTCACAACTGAGCTTGTGAGCCATTCACTTGTCAATACATTATGAATATGGATATTTTTCCTCCATTAACACTTTTACTTTCAGCATTGTAATTTATGAGATTAGTTTATATTTTTACAGTTGGCCTGATTCCTGTATTTTTTTATATTTTTTAAAACTTTCTCTTGTGTTGTTACTCTTCTGTCTTGATGTGGCAAAAAGGAAAAATATGATACATTTATATGTTTATGTTCATAGTTATTGAACATAACATATACTGAAATGCTACTGGGGTATTTTATGGGGCAATAATCTTGTGGCTTATGATTGAACTCAATTATAGTCTTATAAACCTACAGTAGATATGCTGTTACCTTACAAACATTTTGGTTTGATCTTTCATTTATTTTTAAATTATGCCTAATTAAGATACAGTTGGAAGTCAAAATTCTTCAAGTACAGTCTACTTAAAAATCAAATTAGAAAAGTCACAAAATTAAAATACCTGATCTATGTGTCTTGAGATTTTTATAAATTATGTCTCTTGAATGTTTCTTTATTTGGTTGATCTGGAATATGTGTGGGGCCTCCCAGTTTTTAAGTGGTATTTTTGTGAAATATTTATAATATAAATACTAAGTTTAAAACAGCAAGTCCTGTGTAATTTATTTAGCCAGTGTTTTTAAAATGATGATTTTATTTCTTGAATCACTGTTTTATACCTTCACATTTTATTTTATTGTTTTATGGTCACAGGTGCTTAAATTGAAGAGTAGATAAGTCAGTGTAGTTGGATCTCAACTTCAATTTTATCTCACATTTTTAAAAAAGATTTTATTTATTTATTTATTCATGAGAAACACACACACACACAGAGAGGCAGAGACACAGGCAGAGGGAGAAGCATTCTCCATGCAGAGAGCCCAATGTGGGACTCGATCCTGGTACTCCAGGATCACGCCCTGAGCCAAAGGCAGATGCCTAACCACTGAGCCACCCAGGGATCGCTATCTCATTTTTTTTTAAAGCCAATGCATTAATTAGAGTTGTGTTACTTGCAAGAAAGAAGGCATTGTATGTGTAGACATTAGGAGAAGCTAGCTACAGCATGCAATATTTCTAATTACATATGGAATAGCTACAGAACAGTACACAGGCAATGATTATTTGCCTTATTTTGTTTTGGGCAATACCCTTTTCCTACATAGTATTTATATAATTATACATATGAACATAACTGATTCAATTTGGGATTTGAGTAACTGAATCATTGGGGATAAACAAAGATATAAAGTCTATCTTTCCTACCTTATAATTCAGGAAATGTATAGTTTAAAAAATAATTTGAGATACTATTGACATAATATTATATATGCTATCTTCCTTCTGATTTTTCAAAACAACCACCTAGCTCTATGGCTATCTTTCTTTCAAATAACTTTTAGTGACTTTGAACTTTATTGTTTAATTTGTTTACCACTTATACCCCCTGATCTTCCCAAAGTTATTTACAGACCTTTCCATAGAAGCCCATGGCTCCTTGCATCTTTCTGACCAATGGCATTATCTAGCTCCAGGATTATCTTCAGCTTTGTTGTGCAAGGAAACTAGTGGCCTAGAGCAGAAGTTGGCAAACCATGGCTTTCACACCAAGCACAGCTCACCACTTGTTTTTCTAAGTAAAAGGAAAAGAGTCACTGCCATTTGTAACAGGTTGTCTATAGCAGTTTTCGTGTTACAGTGAGAGTTGCATAGTGTGACAAAGATCATGTGACCTAAAAGCCTAAGATATTTAATATCTGACCCTTTACTGAAAAAATTTATTGACCACCGATCTAGAAGCTGATCTCAACCAAATGGAAATGATGAATAAAGACTCATTTCCTCACCACATGGGAGAAATTTTAAGGTGTGTTCCACACACAGATTTAGCCTCCATTGCCGAGGGGGGTTGTTTAGTTCAATAACATATCTTTGTTGGCTTCATTGGCTTCCCCTGTTCTTTTTTCATGTGCACATCCTTATCAGACTTTCTAGGATCATCTCCCAAATTAACTACTTGTACCTAAACCTCAGTCTCAGAATGTGATTGTGACAAACTCAAACTTGGATATTTTCTTCTATTCAACAGTATTTCTTTTAAAACTGTCCAACTATTGCTTAAATTAGCTTTGTGATTTGTAACATGCCAAGATTTTTATTCAATGTTTATTCATCTTTCACTGAAAACATCATGTGCTAGACCATAAAATATGAGTAAAATTTTGAGATGTCTGAGGGATATATTTCCTTACTTTTTGGCACTTTTTGGTGTCCATATTCATAATTAAATTTAATTCATGTTGATATCTTGCTGTGTATTTTATAAGTAAAAAATATTCATCAGTTCTCTTCTACTTAAGATATACAGTAATTTGTAGCCAATCAACACAAATTAAGTAATTGTGGGGCACTGTGAGGAATATTGAATACCTTTGCCCCTTGAAACAGATGAAGGATGGAGAAAGCACGACTCCTTGCCCTTTTTGTAAACAATGCATCAGTGGCTGGGACAGTAAGCATAAGTTATTTGAGAATGTCTTAGGAACCAGAGATGTCATTACCTGGTGTAAATGGATATCCCTCTGCTACAGTGTGCTAAGGATCCAGAACTACCAGGATCCAGTTGCTACCTACTGGGTTATGTAACTACAATGAAGGGACTGAGAGTAAGAGCTTTGCCTTTTTTAGGGGGGAGGGCAGGGAATGGGAGGGGGCAATGGGGAGGGAGAGAGACCATTTCAAGCAGGCTCAATGCCCAGCACAGAGCCTGACACAGGGTTTTATCTCACAACCCTGAGATGATGATCTGAGCTAAAATCAAGTTGGGATACTTAATTACTTGAACCACCCAAGAACCCCCTTCCTCCCCTTTTTTTTTCTTTAGGAAAGAAAGCACACAGCTTTAGTATTCTTTTTCAGCTAATGTTTGTGGAGAGGGTTTAGAATTTGCAAGCCCAGAGGCAGACTAATTAACAAAACTGGAGTATCTAGTTACATGTAAATCATTAGAAGATTCAAACCCCCTCTATCTCTAAACATAGAGCAGAAGAGCTACAAGGAGAGCATCTACAGAAGCAACATCAGTGGGTTTTTGGTGACAAGAAAAGGTACCAAGTCTTTACAAAATAAAGTTTAGAGACAAAATGAGTTTTGGCAGAAATAGAAGTCAATGGTAGCCAGAGTTCAGTTCTTATCTGTCTTTCTTTTTTATTAGAGATAGCAGTTGTGATATCTTATGTGGCTGTGTCATTTTGCAGAGGAATAGATCTGAAAGATAGTTCTGTAGTTTCATTTTCCCTTTATTGTAGTATTTTAGAATACTTTTAGGGTCTGGGGAATCCAGAGAGTTTACAATATCTGCCCCTGACTTTTTTTTTTTAATTTTTATTTTATTTTATTTATGATAGGCACACAGTGAGAGAGAGAGAGAGAGAGAGAGAGAGAGGCAGAGACACAGGCAGAGGGAGAAGCAGGCTCCATGCACTGGGAGCCCGACGTGGGATTCGAACCTGGGTCTCCAGGATCGAGCCCTGGGCCAAAGGCAGGCGCCAAACCACTGCGCCACCCAGGGATCCCTGCCCCTGACTTATTCAGAGTACCTTGACTGTGGTTACTTCTCTGGGATCTAACAGCTGACCATAGTGAGAAATCCAAAAACTTTTGAAACATACAGTTTATATTAAATAGAACAGGTCAAGGGATTTCGAATGGAGTGGGAAATTCTGAAACTCAGTTTGATGTTTACCCTCTGCAACTCCACACTGGGTATTATCTGCAAGACTCCCTTCTCTGTCCCTTGTTATTCTACATTGTCAAATAACGTACACTTTATTAAAAAAAAAAAAAAAAGATGGCTCATTCTCTTTTTGAAGACACCAGTATGGATATGCAATCTCTCACTCTGATGGCTTTCAAAGTTGGGACTATTTCAAGAAAATTCCTTCCTGCCAGAAATAGCTTTCTATTCTAGAATCACCTCAATCTTTCACTTAAAAAAGAAAAAAAAATAACATCTAGATCATGTCGTAAAATGTTTTACAACTTGCAAGCACTCAACTTCTGTTATCTTGTCAGTCTCCCTTTTGCTGACTCGGTTGGCAGATGTCTCATTTTTGCTCTCAGCTACTTGAAATAGTGCAGTTCATTTTCAAGATGTTTTAGATTTCACATCATTTTATCAGAAGATACTTCTTAAAAATAGTGTGCTTATCAAAAAATCTGTTCTGTCACTTCCATCTCATGTTATTTAATGCTCCCTGTAGTAAACAGCCTAAGTAATGGAAAGTTTTGAAATAAATTCCCCAATTCACATTCTGGAAAGTAGGGCGGGTTTTTTTAACCCCCCCTTGGAATCATTATTTTTCTCCTGCCTAAATTTTGAGTTAGTTGTTCACACAACTGTGAAAAATTATAATCTTAGCCACAAATTCCTTTTTGAAAGCAATTAGCAAAGGCTTATTATGTTAAAATCTGTGAATTTACATATTCATCCTTCCTTTCCCCAACACTGAAAACTCAATTGCTTGACTGAAAAAAAAGGAGACCCTGTAGATATTTTACATGATATTCAAGTATTAAATTTAGGTTAAAGTCTTATACATTGTCATAATTAGCTATGCATTTTTATTTATAACTTCTTAATTAAAAAAAAAGATTCATGTTTTGAACAGGTTTGTATGCTAATCAGTCATTCTTCCTCTTCCTTAGAACACAGCCCTTTATTACAGATTTGAGAACTCTTAATCCACTACAGCATAACTATTTCTGCTTCCATTTGAAGGTGCCATTTTCTTCTGGCTCCTATTGATTTGTCTCTAGTGGGCACCTACATCAAGCTGAACCAATCACAGAAGTCCCCCATGATTATTCTAAACTAGTTTTAAGTTCTTCCTTAGCTGAGGCAGTTGTGATACTCAGGCAATGTGACTGTTTTCTATGAAATGAAAAATGAGGCAGTAAGAGCAAATGGGATTTTCATGTAGAAAGAAGCAGATGAGTTAAAGAGAGAGCAAGAGTGAGAGAGGAAGGGAGGGAGGGAGGAGGAGAGTACCATGACAGCAGGTCAATGAAAAATCTATCAAATGCATTACTGAGATCATACTTCCTCAGGCTTTTTGGCTAATAAATATTCAGTTATTTTCTGCCCTAAACTTGCATTTTGAATACTTGCTTTCAAAACTATTGAACAATACCAAAGATTGGTTTCTCCTTATCTACTATTAAGCTATCAAATGATAATGATTCTTAAGCCAATTTTGATATCTTTATGGAGTTATGACAAATAGTTTTGTCATCATTACTGAGAGTTTATGAACCATAGCTAAATGTATATATTTATTTTATAATAAATATGTATATTTATTTATAATATAAATATGCATTTTATATATATATGTTATATTTCATTGTTGTAGATTCCAGACTAAGCCAAATCTCATGAATCCTTGGAAGGATTTTCAGCTCCTCAGTAATTGAAGTATTAGAGCTCCATACTGAAATCTGAATTTTCCTTTTTATTGTCATATTACTATTTAATAGAAAGGAATATTTTGCAAAAACTATTTTAAAGTAAAAATTCAACGATTCACCAATACACCTTCAAGAATTGATTAGAAATGATTATTGTAATTGTATGATATTTAATTTTTAAATCACTGATGTATAATATTCATAACCATGATGAGTACAAAGTATGTCTTTTGTGTCACACAAAAGCAACAGGACAATGAAAATATTTAAGATATATAATAATTTTAAAATGTGTGTGTATATATATATATATGAAGAAACTCTTACTATTTCCCTCTACATACACTACAATATACATAATTAAAATAATCTTAGAAACTCCTTGAGTATGACTGATCACTACATTTTTCAGTATCCTAGAGATTCTGTTACCTGAAATTTAAGATCTCCTTTAGGTTTTATAAATGCCCAACTAAATTTAAATAATACTTAAACCAGTATCAACTAACCACTAACCCCTGATGTGGCATAAGCAATGTCTTGATTATAAATCTATAGTATAAAGACTACAGAGTGTTGAAGGAGTGTGAAAAACGTGAAGTGGTTACCCCTATCCGTGTGAATGAAATATGATTATTCTGTGTGCTGAGTAATTTAATATATCCTACAAAAAAGAAAAAATGCTATCAAAGTTTTCTTACTGATTATAATCAAAAGGTTACTCTAACACCTGAACATGAGGGTGGGTAATACACAGTGTAATCCCTTCAAACTTATGAATTAAAAAATCTTAGTAGAAAAACAGTCCTAAAATGTGTATGGAACCACAAAAAATTTGCATAGCCAAAGCAATCCTTAGAAAGGAGAATAAAGAATAAAGAATAAACCATTACCTTCCCTTCTTCCAATTATATTACAAAAATATAGTAATCAAAACAGCATTGTATTGGCATGAGTTAGAGATCAATGGAATGGAATAGAGAGGACAGAAATAAATCCAAGCATATTTGGTCAATTATTCTGTGACAAAGGAGCCAAGTATATAAAATGGAGAAAGGTAGTCTCTTATAAATACGTTGGGAAAACTGGAGAGTCACACACAAAGGAATGAATGGGCTACTGTCTTACACCAGACAGAGAAAACTTACTCAAAATGGATTAAAGGCTTGAATAAAAGACCTGGTACCATTAAACTCCTACAAGAAAACATAGGTGGTAAGCTCCTTGACATTAATCTGGGCTATGATTCTTTGGATTTGACTGAACAAAGAATAATAAAGACAACAAATAAGAATAGTAAAAACAAGGGTGCCTGGGTGGCTCAGAGGTTGGGCATCTGCCTTTGGCCCAGGGTGTGATTCTGGGTCCTGGGATTGAGTCCCACATCGGGCTTCCTGTAAGAAGCCTACTTCTCTCTCTCTGCCTATGTCTTTGCCTCTCTCTCTCTCATGAATAAATAAATAAATCTAAAAAACTCAAAAAAAAAAAAGAATAATAAAAACAAAGACAACAGAAGCAAAAAGAAATAAATATGCCTGTATCAAACTAAAAAGCTTCTGCATAGGAAAGGAAGCAATCAACAAAATGAAAAGGCAACCTACCAGCTAAAAGAAAATATTTACAAATCATACATCTGATAAGGGGTTGATATCCAAAATATACATAGAATTTATACAACTCAACAGCGAAAACAAAACAGGCAATCTAATTAACAAAGTCAAAGGATCTGAATAGACATTTTTCCAAAGAATACATACAGATGGGCAGCATGCATATGAAAAGGTGCTCCACATCAATAATCATCAGAAAAATGCGAATCAAAATCACAATGAACTATTGCCTCACACTCGTTAGAATGGTTATTACTAAGACAAGAAATGCCAAATGCTGGTGAGGATGTAGAGAAAAGGGAACACTTGTGCATTGTTGGTGGGGATGTAAAGGGTGCAGCCACTATGGGAAACAGTATAGAGATTCCTCAAAAAGTTAAGAAAGAACTATGATATGATACAGCAATTCCACTTCTGGATATTTATCTGAAGAAAATTAAAACACTAACATAAAAAGATATAAGGATGCCATGTTCATTGTAACATTATTTACAATATCAGGGACATGGAAAGTAATCTAAGCATCCATCATGGATGAGTGGATGAAAGAAATTGTGGTATAAATACACAATGGAATATCATTTGGCCATGGAAAAGGAGGAAATCGCAATTTGCTGTAACATAGATGGAATTTGAGAGCATCAGGCTAAGTGATAGGGGTCAGAGAAAGAAATACTGTATTATCTCACTTATATGTAGATTCTAAAACAATAACATCAAATTCATAGATAGAGAACAGACTCATATTTCCCAAAATAGATGATGCTGGATAGAGGAAATGGGTGAAGCTGGTAAAAAGGCATAATCTTCCAGTTATAAAAGTCAGTCCTGTCTGAGGATATAATATACAGCGTGGTGACTATAGTTGACAATACCATATTCTATCTTTGAAAGTTGCTAAGAGAGTAGTTCTTAAAAGTCCTCTTCATATATATATATATATATATATATATATATATATATATATATATATAAAACTGTTGTTGGATGTTAATTAGACTTGTGGACATTTTGCAATATGTACAAATATAGTATTGTTGTTATACACTGAATACAATGTTACATACAAATCATACCTAAAAAATTTCTTGATGAATCAGGAAATTTTGGATTTACATTATCATATTTTAGATTATCTTCTCAGATAGTCTAATGGAGAAAATTACCTTGAGTTTGGAAGGCTGACCTGACTGGGCCCCCTTATGAAATGTATACAGGCTGGTAGAGTTACTAGCTTTCCTCCTATCACCGAGGTTACCAGGAGACTACATTCTACCCTTAGCAGAATGATGACCTTTCTCCAAACCAGATGAATCTCCAGCTAGAACTTTTCCAGCCTGCTTTTTCACAGATGAGATACAGGAACGTATCAAAGGGTAGTTTGGGTGGCAGAAATCATTTTTTTTTTTCAAATGAGCTACAGTTATGACTGTAGCCTGAGGTTCTTTTATTGCATAAAGGACAACAACTCTGCCATATAATTACCTGTAGAACCAAGCCTTTGTTTCTGGTTAGGTAAAGGGTGTCTTTGATAATGATATAGGTTATAAACCAAAACCAAAATTATTAGTACAGGGGCTCTGGTGGAAATTTAAAACAAAAATTTAAAGAGCTCAGGCTGCCATTTAATATTTCTTTGCCTTTTGCTGGCTTGATGTTAGTGGTAACTTTACTGTGACAGTTTTCCTTTTTGCTTAGGTGGGGGAGGGTGTATTTTCATCTGGCCCAATGGAGAATATAAACACAGAAGTAGTGTAGCTAATAGCTGGAATTGATATTTGGTCAGGATCAACTGCAGAAAGAACCAATACAGGCAGATGGGATAATGTTGACGTCCTGCCTGTTGGGAGGAATGTACCCCTGGGTAGTAGGAGAAACCTGGCTATGTGCCAACTTGCTCCCAAAGGACAACCAAATAGATCTACCTAGTAGCTGGATTTTTCGTGTTTTATGTTTATACTAAACGTAGTACAGATGTATTCTTTTGGCCGTAGTGAGACTATCATACAAAATCTGTGAGATTTTGGCACACAGCCTTACTGAAAAATCAATGTATCTGCCATAGAGAAAATATAAAATGGTATGTTCTCCTTGACAGTAGAGGTTGGAAGGTGAGAGGAAGGAGTTAAAGGAAAAATTTAGTAGATGTACATCATTCTAAATATTTTATATATATATATATATATATATATATATATATATATATATATATATATTTTCTATTTTCTACAGTTTGCAGAATCAGTCATTTGTTCATATTGGATTCACATTTATAGGATTTTGTTAAAATACATATCTTTGTCCCTTATTCCCAAGAGAGCTTTGATAAAATGTGTAGGTATAACTAAAAGCAGGGAAGATTTATGGTGTTCCTTATTTGTGGAATGGTTTAGTTCTGTACCTATATACAACATCTTGGTAGACTAAGGGGAATCTTATAGTTACTATGCATACTTCTGAGGAGTTCCTGGTTACCTTCTGGAAAACTCCTACTAACCAGTTCTTTTGCGGAAATCTTCATCATCAATATTATAGAATCTATTCTAGCATTACATGATGGTTAGACTTGTTTACAGGAGGATTTAAATTGATCCAAATGACATAATAAAATATCTGGTTAGTTCTGTGTTTTCCTTGGTTCCATGGTTAATTAGAAAATTAAAAAAATATTAAATGCTTACCATATTCTTCTCCATTTCTTTATGGGTGAAAATTGATGTAGTTTCAGATATTAGTGGCAGAATGAAGGGAAATATATTTGGTGAGACCAGTTTCTGTAAGCTTACGGCAAACAGACATTTCTTCTAGCCATGGGATTGATAGTTCCCATAATCATGTAAACGGTTACAGCTAAGTGGAATTGTGTTATTTGGACACATCTAACTCTGGCATTTTTGGGAGGACATGGCCTTGGCCAATAGAGGTTTGATTTTAGATGGAGTCTGACATAAGGTAAATTGGAGGAAGGTGAAATACAAGTAGACTCACAACAAATTAGAGGTAGCACTTCCCCCCCCCCCCCCCCCCCCCCCGTCAGGCTTGTAGTTGTAACCTGCTTGAAGAGGTAGAAAACTAAAATGGAAGAAAGGTCTGATAATTCAGAAGTCTCAGTAAGAAAATGCCACTGCTAAAAGATAAATAGCCTTTAAGAATTTTACTCTTCATGTTCTGTGAACTGTTATAAGAATTACATTTTGAGAGGAATGCATGAATGCTCTTATATCTAGCTTTGTTAAAGGGCATTTTTGTTAAATAATTTTAATGCTAAGGTTAATTAGGGAAGAAGGCACAGGGAATCCATTTGTGTTGTAAAGAATAAACTTCTAAGTGCAAAAGGATAGGCCATGGTGAAGAGACCTGGTTTTGTATACTTTTGGTTTTTGCCCATGTTGTTATTTTCTATGAGATTTGTGTCTTGGGGTCTACTACATTATTCCATTATAATAAATTTCATTATAAATTCCATTATGTAAATTCCATTATATTCTGTTTTATATTTTCTAGGTCACTAAGAAACTGTCTCAGGAGTTATTTGATGGGGGCGGTGGGGCATGTTATGTCCAGAGTAGTAGACAACTTTTTTTTTTTTTTTCCTACTCTGGTAGCTTCTATTTGCAGATGACATTCCTTATTTGCATTGTTCCAGTGGCTGGATTATTAAGATTAAAACCTGAAAATGTGGCAAAAAGATAATTCCAACGCGAAAAAAAAATCAACTAATGTTAAGATCTTTAAGTTCAATTTTTTTGAAAATCTTGTTTCTCTGGTAATAAACTCATATATCTTGGCTGAAAAAACACAGATGAGGGAAAATTTCAATCCTATTGGTTCTGGAATGTTTTCTAATTAAAAGGCAATAATGAGATCATCTTACTCAAGTGAGAAGGGGTTGTTTTCCAGTACATAATTATTTTATATTATTCCCAAGCCCAAACTCAACCCTGCTTCATTTTGCTTCCCCATGCTCTAACCAATCTTTAGCTATACAGTCAATTTTTCTTTCTTTTAAATTTTCTTCTGATATCCTCAGAATAATTACATTTCATTTTAATCACATATTTAATATTAGCATGGATTTTTGTTTTTATTTTAAATTATTTCAAATCTAGGTCTTCAGTGTCATGTAAACCCTTGAAAGCAAAGTTCTAGTCCTATGTAGGGTATAGTGATGCAATTTCAGGTGTCCCCCCCCCCAAAAAGAAATGTGTCTTTCACTCTTAAAATATCTTGAAGCTTTCATCCTACAGGTAATATTTCTTCTGCTTAAGATAGGCACTTTGATGGAAATATGGAAAATTAATTTTGTTCACTCATTTGTAGTATGCATGTGTTAAAATATTTTAAAATATCTTTTGGGATAAGTAGGAAGAGGCATTGAAGATTGAGTGCTTTAAGATAATATACAAAATGATATAATTGTAGGAATGAATAAGTTTGTGAGTATTTTCCTACTTATGTAGGATTTAACCACATACATGGTTAAGAATATGGTATCATAATTGATGTCTTTACATGTTAACATTATTGGTGTCTTTACATGTTTACATGAGCACAAACCAAACCATCTTTGTCTTGGTGACTGTGGCTATTCTGAGAAATGAGAAACATATTAGCAATTCTAGTATATTAGTACTACTGGTTTACTGAAAGGTCATGATCAAATCTTAAATGCATGTAAAAATCATGCATTTGGTTAGAATGAGGTTTGCTAATAAGTTAGAGAACTAATACACTGTACCTTCAAATTTTGTCTGCTATCATTAACTTTTATGCTTTAGTTGGATGGTAATATATGAATGCCAGACTCGCCAACATGTAAAGACAGCAATTATGATACCATATTCTTAAGTGTGCCTATTTCCTTTTCTTACAAAAAGAGTCCAGTAACAGTCTTGTAGTAGAGTGCCTCTCCCTGCTTCTTGACCCAGAAGTGCATGACCAAGTACCTAGTAGGAATCGGAGTAGAAGTCCTGGGCTCTGGAGAAATGCCTCCTCTATTTCATTTCCTTCCATGGGTATGTTTGTCAGAGTTCAGTTGCTATTTTTCTCTGGCCACTTGGATGTTGAGAGTCTTCTGTGTTGTGACAAATAGTAACTATTTGACACAAATTGATAACAATGTGGCAATGCCTCTATTTTGAAGTGGAAAGAAATTCACTACACCTGGTTTACACAGAGTAACACATTTGGAGGTCTTCTCTTCTATAAACAATTATATTTGCACATAAAGGAAATGTTTACTGAAAATAGGTTCTGTTATCTAAGAAGTTTTCTTAAAAATAGTTTGAAGTGAGTAATTTTTCTTTTTCTGTTTCCTAGCTGTAAATAATTCTTAGATAATATATTTAGTTACTCTACCAATGTTTCTAGTCCTTTGATTTTATCTGATTTCATTCATCGTTAACATTAATGATGGATTAAGTGCACAGTAATTTTTTCTTTCAAAGACCATACATTGATGTATGTTGAAACTAGCAATCAATAGGTTATGAGCATCCAGAAGAACATTGTTAACAAAGGATATATTTTTTACTCTGAGTGATACTCATTTAGTGTATATGTTTTGTTGTTGTTGTTACTAGAGGGATTTATCCTTTGCGCCAAGCCTAATGATTTAGTTTGATATCATCACATTTTTAGGGATTCTACATAAAGGTAGTAGTAATGATATTTGGTAATGCTTATCTCTTTTATTATCAAGTCTGTGGCTACTTCCTCTCAAGCTAGATTTTTTTTTTCCTGTGAAATGTAGAATGAAAATGTAATATGTCTTTTGTCAAGTTCTCAGGGGAAGTAGGTTGACTGAGTGAGTTTACACAAGAAATAGCATTTATTTCCTCTCTTTGATATAGCACATTAGGTTTATCAATTTGTGAATCATTTACAGAGTGATTGTCAATTTGATGGTTTAACAAGTCCATTTCCCTTGTAATAAATATTTGTATTATGTTTATTTTTATTCACCACAAGGTTACTTAGTGCCTGAAAGTCATATGGGCTTTCCAGAGGGAACTAAGCACTTTATTAATTTGTATACAATTTAAGATTAGAATACATTGAAATTCTTGCAGGAGAGTGATTCATTGCACACTATTCAGAAAACTAGAAAGCACTGAGTCCCACATAATTCTTTAAACTGTTTAATTTTGAAGAGCTGTAAACTAGCCAACTATGTGACCAATCAGATTCCCTCTTCTTTTTTTTTTTAAGATTTTATTTATTTATTCATGAGAGACCGAGAGAGAGAGAGAGAGAGAGAGAGAGAGAGAGGCAGAGACACAGGCAGAGGGAGAAGCAGGTTCCATGCAGGGAGCCTGACCGTGGGTCTCGATCCCGGGTCTCCAGGATCCCACCCTGGGTTGAAGGCGGCGCTAAACCACTAAGCCACTGGGGCTGCCCCAGATTCCCTCTTCTGGTAGGACATGAACTGAATCAGTAACTCCTTTTGCTTTAATAAGGATAATAAGAATAAAGCTATCTGTGATAGTTTGTGAATCCTCCTTTTCTCCTAATCATAAATTTGCTCTTTACATTTACTTAAGAGTCTTTATACAGTTATAGATAAATTTAAAGACACAGATGGGCTACTGATACCAATTTCTCATACATAAATGGGTATATATGTAGACTGGGAGTCAGGTATACACTTTCAGATCTTTGGCTTAAATATTTCTGTAGGAGAAAATTTAACATATATATATATATGCACACATACACACATACATACACATTCATATATGGGTTGTGTAGGAATTTATGAATTACAGACAAGTGGTATAACAGTTTGGTGAAGTGTTCAAATGTTGTGTTATTTTTCTGTTTTTACTCTCATGGAATCCTATGGTTCTAGAGGGTGGTTCTATGAACTGAACAACATGATGGCAACCTCTGATATATGTGCTTTGTGTTAAAATAGTCTACTGTAAATTATATAAGCTATGTTGCTTTGACATCTGATCTTCCTGTTAAGACAAAATATGGTAACTTCATTATGTTCTCAGGTGGTAAAAGGAAATTTTCAAATGCCCTGAGCAAATGAAAGTCTTTACTTAATATAAAAAACTGAAGTCCCAGAGAATACATGCATCACTGAAATATTCTCACATTTCACATTAATTTCCATCCTTCCCATTTATTTCAGACTGAAAGATTTCCAGGAAATTTGGGGTACTGAAATTTTGCACAGTAGAGGAAAAATTTTCAGTGACTTTTGATTCTATTTTAGTCATTAAAGATGTTTAACGACCCTTGGTATCCGCAAGGAGAGAAATACTCCTCTCCTCACTAAGTTACTTGTATCTTTTCCTGAGTCTCCTAGCCCTTTCAGCTACTTTAAGAGGCAGAAGGAATAAGAAACAGATTATTTCCCTTTCACTTCTCACCCAAAAAGATAGGCAGCTTTCTCTATACACAAGGCATATATGCTATACAAGTCCTTGTATTTCTTTCAACATAAAGTACTTCTCATAACAGCTGACTTTCTCTCTTGACTTAGCCTCTGTTTCTCATTCTTTTGCTAATTATCCTAAAGGTAAGCCCCAGCTAGATGCTGCCAGTCCATCCACCATTTCTTTTAAAAGTCAGATGGGGCGGGGGTTGCTTGGGTGGCTCAATCTGTTGAGTGACTGGCTCATGGTTTCAGCTCAGGTCATAATCTCAGGGTCAGGAGACAGAGCATCAGGTGGGATTCCACACTTAGCACAGTCCACTGGAGATCCTCTCACTCTCATCCTCTGCCCCTCATCCTGTTTGTCGTGGGTGCAAGTACGCTAAAATAAATTAAATAAATAAATAGATAGATAGATGAATTCCTTAATTTTTTTTAAAGTTAGGTAGAGAAAGACAAATACTGTGTGGTATGACTTTTATCTGAAATTGGGAAAAACAAAAACTATATATATATACACACACACACACACACACACACACACAAAATAATCGAATAGTGGTTACCAATAGCTGGGGATGAGGGTAGGGGAAATAGTACTCCTTTACCAACCTCTCCCTGTCAGTTCTAAGATGAGTAAATTCTGAGGATCTAATGTATAGCATGGTGACTGTAGCTGGTATTACTGTATCATATAGTTGAAATTTGCTAAGATAAAAGAACTTAAGTGTTCTCACCAAAAAAATAAATATCTGAAGTGAGGGACATGCTAATTAACTCAATGGTAAGATCCTCTCACAATGCATTTGGATACCAAATCATTGTATAATATACTTTAAACATCTTACAATTGTATTTCTCAATTATCTCAAAGCCGAAAAAAAGAAGTTGCTTACATAAGTACGAGGAACCAGAGAAATAGAAGCAAACAAATCAACGTCAAGAGTACATAGCAAATAAGAGAAATTATCAACACTGACATTTTGAAATTGAAGTTCTTGATAAACATCACATACTTTATTCCTTGGAGTGCTGTATTAACTTTTGAGTTATCACAGATAATTTTAAGACCAGGCTCCAGAAATGCACATATTCTCATAGACATATATAGTAAACATATTCTTAGGGGAGCTACATATGTACAAAATTAAAACTATGTACAAAATTCAATTAAAATTGAATTTATGCATGCAAATTATTTTTTATATTTAATAGTCCAAAATAATTGACATATGATGTTAAATTCAAATTCACAGTAAGAATTTGAGAATTTTTCCCTATTTTTTCTGATTTACATTATCAATTAAAATATTTAGTTTTAATTACTATGTTAAGTAGAATGTATTACTTCCAAGTAATGCTTTGTCTCCTAATCCTAATTTTTTGCTACTCACCATTCTATTTTAATGGATTTACTAGGACTTTGTTATTTAGGTTTATCTCAAATATAAATAAGATTTACAACCATCTATTTGGCTTGAGTTCAGGTACTTTGGGCAAAACTTTGACCCTAAACTTTCTTTTCCGCTGGGTCTGCAGCCATGGCTCACCATCATGAGTTAACACATGGAAAGTGACAATATGTCAATAAGAGATATTCAAACTTCTGAAGGAGACATTTTCTAGTCAAAAGCAATTAATGTGTCTCTAATAAGTTATATCTTCATATCTCCACAATTTTCTCCTAAATATTCACTGCACTACATGAACTCTATATACTTTGTGATCAGTATCATTTTATAGAGAAAAATTCAGATCAAGTGAGAACTCCTTCAGCTTCCTACTCCCATCTATGCATCTGCACTTATCCTCATCACATTAAAGATTTATTTCATTTCTCTTCCTCCTATTCTGTGCTTAACAAGTAAATCTTTGCCCCACAACCCAAACTGAATTGGTCTTATCAAAGTCTCCAGCAAATCAACTTTGTCAAATCTTATAGTCAATTCTCTTTCATTATCCTACTTGACCTTCTAATAACATTTGATGCAGTTAATCACTTCTTTCTTGAAGTGTCTTCTTGTCTTTCAAGATACCTCACTATTCTGATTTTTCTCCTATTGTATTGGTGGTCAATTCTCAATCTCCTTTGCTGGCTCTTTCTCCTCTCCCCACAGCTAGATACTGGCTTCCTTCCATTCTCTATCTATTCTCACTCATTGTGTAGTCTCTTGTAATTACATGGCTTTACACTTATCCTGATAACTAGAATCTCTATCTTCACCTTATTTCTTTGTTTGTATACCATACTCATATGTTGAACTGCCTAGTAGGCATATTTGCTTTTTTTTTTTTTTTTAAGATTTTATCTACTTATCCTTGACAGACACACACAGAGAGAGAGAGAGAGAGAGAGAGAGGCAGAGACACAGGTAGAGGGAGAAGCAGGCTCCATGCAGGGAGCCTGATGCAGGACTTGATCCCGGGTCTCCAGGATCACACCCTGGGCTAAAGGCAGCGCTAAACCGCTGGGCCACTGGGGCTGCCTGGCATATTTGCTTTGATGCTTAACAGTCCTCTCTAACCCATGAGATCTAAGAACAAATATCCCCAAGATGGCCCAATCCTGTGCCTCTTTCAATCTTTCATTACTTCACCTCCTATTCAATTTTCAGTTTAATAAAATCCGTTTTTCTACTCAAGTGTCTATTATCACATTTTGGCTCCTGAAATCTATTTGAATCAAGATTTCATTTAAGTCATCAAAGTTTTCCTTTTCACTTGCCATTCCTTCTGAAACATTATCTTACATGTCATTAAAGGTTAAGTTTTTTGCTCATCCTCTCCTTAGATTGGGCTGGTCCTTGATTATTACAGCGTGGTTTTCTTTTATTTCTTATGCCTTTTGTTCTTATCCCTTAAATATCAATATTCCTCCCAGATCACTGTCCCTCCTGCTACGCACTCAAAAGTTATTTCACTGTTATATACTTGGCTGATAATTTTGATTATAAAAATCCAATAGCTCTATTTCCTGATTTCTACATATATTTTCATATTGCTATATTACATATTGTATTTATATAATGTATTCTATGACTAGCTTTACTTCTTATAATCATTGCTGTTTTTGATCTTCTCTCTCACTGATTATTTGCCATAGTGTCTCCTTGTACTTGTACAGATCTCCACATATGGTTTAAACAACTATCCAGGCATATAAGTCAAAGACTCTGATAGCATCCTCAGTTCTGTTCTCTCTTAAGACCACCTGGTTCCCTTTCTTTTTCTCATATAATGTTCAGTGGATCATTACACTCTGTCATTTTTTTATAGTAACAAATGTCTGAGAGATTGGTCTCTTTATATTTCTATTTCCATTGTTGAATTCTGGCCTGAGTCTCAAAGGATTTTTTAAGTATTTTCTTTGCCTCCAGTTCCCTGCCTCTTTCTCTGTGTTTCCTACTCATTTTCTGTTCATATGGCATTGATCTTACAAACAGGCCATTCTACTGGTCTCCCATTACTCATATGGTACATTATTATAGTGTCCAGATGTCTTAATATGTTGCATAAGTTCACATGTAAAAGCTCAGGATTTTCTCTTTAATTCTCCTACATTCCACCTTGCCACAGTGCTCTGCATATACTCTTTCCTCTGCCTAAAAGACGTCACTTCTCCTCTGGAACCACTTTGACCCTGAGCTAAACAGTCTCCACACAATTTCTAGTTATTGTCTCCTATTCCTTCATTCCATATTAAATCAAGTTTTTTTTTTTATGTTTTCAATATATGTTGCTTACATAGTTATTTATGATAGTACTCATTACCATATTTTAGATATTTGCTTAGGTCCTCTCTCTTTAAGCTGAGATGTCCAAGAGATAAAGATAATGAAGAGATAAATTTCTGAATCCTTTATTATGACACAGTTTCTGGCACATGGCAGACATCAAGTATTTTCTAGTTATAAAGTAAGTGGTAGCACATTATGTTCGTTATCAGCCATTAACAGCCTAGCTTCAAATAGCTATTTCAGTAACTAGCCAGCTACTTAACAGGATTGAAAGAGTAGGAGACACAGTGTGGGATACTTTGAATGGAGAAAGGGTCTTGAATGTGAAAGAGTAGGCCAGAATGGAAGAAAAGTACAGGAGTAAAGGGTTCTGGTATTCAGAGATCAATACAATAGACGAGAATAAGGGAGAGAGAGAATACAGAAGAACAGGAAGGGAATCACACAGAGAAGGATGGAGTGGTGCTAATGAAACACTCAATGTGCTTTTTCTACTTCACAATCTCCCAGACTGAACTCAGTGGCCATCTTCACTTGAATTATAAAAGTCACAGTAGGTATCAGTGATTTACTATTCACTTACTTTTCTAATTCGTTGCTAACCACTGAGTTATGATTTATCAAGTCAAATGTAGATAAAGGCAAAGACATCACTTTTAAAGCTGTATGACTTTAAGAATGGAAAGACTGATACATCAATTGATGGATCTTTGGCTATAATCCAGTCCTCAAACTACAGATGCCGATGTGACAGATGGCACGCTGAAACTCTCTGTTAGCCATGCATCGTGGGTCACAGTAAGAACAGAGAGGTCAAGGCTCAGCATTTGATGAAGTACTGTGCTGAAGTGCTCGGCTCTACTCATTGTTCCATGAGCACTGCATGCCTCATTGATTAGTAGAGTGGCTACATTAGGTATTTGTGATACATTCTTTTATTTACCCATAGGATATCAGAGTTAGAAGAGGCCCCTTAGAGATTTTCCCCCCTTTTTGTTTAAAGATGAAGAAACTCATGCAGAAAGTTACATTTCTTATCCAATATTAAGGCCAAGTTAGGGCCAAGATGACAAGCAGAACAGTTGAAGCACAGTTCTCAATGTCATGGTCTCCCCATTGTTTTCATTTTCATTTATAGCATTCCACCATTTAGTTTCCTGTCTCACTCACCATCAGATCATTCACATCACATCAGTCATAATAACTATTCTCTAATCCCTTGAGAGCTTTTGGCTGCAATTCTGAAAACAGTACCTTGATACTGGCAATGTAAACTTTTCATTTTGAAAAGGCATTGAAAAACTTCCCCTGAACTTCAGTGTGTCATTTTTTGAAAAACTTTAATATGAGAGAAAAATTCTTTTTCTTTAAATTTTTTTTAAAGTTCTTAATTTTTTTAAATTTTTATTTATTTATGATAGTCACACACAGAGAGAGAGAGGCAGAGACATAGGCAGAGGGAGAAGCAGGCTCCATGCATCGGGAGCCCAATGTGGGATTCGATCCCGGGTCTCCAGGATCGTGCCCTGGGCCAAAGGCAGGCACTAAACCGCTGCGCCACCCAGGGATCCCTGAGAGAAAAATTCTAACATCACTGTCTAACAATAATACACCAAGGGCTTCCTAGATGAAAGAGATCCTAATTGTTAGAAGCCTTCAGAATTTTGGCCACTTGTCAGAGAATATCAGAGAAAACTTCTGTATTGGCTGAGGAATTTAACTTGATGCATATTCTCTGTTTAGAGATTCCATGGAGGAAAGCCATCCTCACCCAAGTCTCAAAATAAATTACTATTAATTCAAGTTAAGGTTATTAATTCAAATATGAATGAGGAGTAGGCAAGTGGTTCCTTCTCAGATGCTGTAAGGAATCTCCAAAAAATAGTCCTAACTTTAAGTTGGCTTTCATTTTTTTACATTCCTGTTATTCTGAAGATTCGGATAATTTGCATATTTAAATTAGGACTATTATTGGGAAATAAAATAAACCAACTTGATATGTCTTAGGCAAAATGGAGAAAGATGTTATAATGACACAGACCATGAAAGCCAATGACAGAAAATCATTTGGACCACAGAAGAGTAGAACCATAAAGTTGAAAATTGCAGTTATCTTTCATAATAGTATCTCTTGTATGCTTGTTTCAGTGTTCTTTGTCTCTATATTGGCTTTCTCTTGTCTAGTCCACACTGGGGAGCAAATAGTAGCTATTGATCATTTCCATGCTTTATTTACCTTCCTTTCTACAATCCCCAAACACTTTCCTAGGGAGAGAACTCTGAGCCTCTTCGGTCTAGTCCCATAAACTATAGCCACTGACTGAGTCAGGGTAAAAACTGGACTTAGAGCTATACCTGAGGTCAGGCGATAAGCTTTTAAGTAAGTTTCTTAGGATCCTGGTAGACACTCCAAACAGGTAACTTTACTCAGGCATAGTTCTTTTACCAGAGTATGCGTTCTAGATATTAAGCCAAAGTCTCTTACATACAGGCCCAGAATCAAAATTCTAAAGAAAGAACTTTCCCATGTTATTAATATCAACCCCTCACTTAAAACCATTAATATTTTTGTAAATTAACAAAAGAGAGTAGACCTAGAATTAATTCCATTTCTTATCTCAAGCACTCTGGATGTCACGGGTGAAATGAACCAAATTTATTGGGCTTACTATGGCATAACATTTTTTACTTAGAGATGATCATTTAGCTTACATGAATCTCAGACTTCTGTCTGTGCTTGGATCAGTGGTGAGATGGAGAAGATATGGTACTGCACTAGTACCTGTAAGAGTATGTTATGAGTTAATACAAGAAATAAAAATGCTCTTCTTTTTGCCACTGAAGTGAAGATGTCTCAATTCCTTGACATTGAATTCATTTTCTTTGATAGCATATGCATGTATGTATGTTAAAACCAAAGCATTAAAACAAACATATAAAAGGTAAACTATATTAATTTTGCCTGTTTGTTTACAGGGTTCTGTCTTGTAAATAGAAAATAATTCTTTTTTAAAGAAAGTCCATTTTAACACTATTTTCCCTAGAGTCTATTTTAAAAAGCCTTTCCACTTTAAAAAGCATATTTTAACATTTTTTAGAAACATCCTGAGAATAGTCTTTGAAGGTTAGAAAAGACATTAAGCTTTCAAGAGTTGGTATAGATCTATGCAAGGTCACTACTAATTTACTCAGAGTGGCAAACATTTAGAGCAGCTAAAGATGAATATAAACCAAGGTATTTATGTACAATATTAAACAAAAAGGAAGGAGAGGAACAGTTACTTTGCAATCTACCTCAAAATATAAGGATAAAATTTCAATTTGTGTAGCATGGTGATTTGCATAGGCTTTTGTTTTTGTTTTTAATTGACTGGGTATTTAGGGGTTTTTTTGTTTATGTTTTTTTGTTGTTGTTGTTTTTTTGTTTTTTTTTTTTAAATAAAAGGATAGGTATGTTATTTTATCTTATTTATCTCTGATTTGGAGAGGACCTTGATGTTTTCTGGTTCCATAATACTGTTAGCAATTGAAGGAATTTATACTATCATTTACTTTAAAATAATAAATCAAAAACCATAAAGCAGTACAGAAAATTCTAAGTTTATAATCATACATTTGTTCTAAAACTTAATTGCATAAAAAATTAGCATTTCTGATGATTCACTAAAGTTACTATGGTTTTGGTTCACACAGTACAAATGGTTCCTCAAATTCAGGGTGATAGCAACATTGATGACATGTATTACTGATAGAAGAACAAAGAAGACAAGTATCAGAGAAATATCCTGGGGCCTCAATTGTTTTGAGATTATTTTTTAGGCTGATTTGCTGGGTATAGAGGAATTCATTCTATCATCTATTTTTTGGTATGCTTAGAATATTTCATAATTTAAGAAAAACGTATTTAATTGACCCTCTACTCTGCCAAATAGAAGACTTATTTAGGCTTGCCATTGTGATTATTAGGAATGACTCAACAGGAGAAACTTTCAAGTTATAACTGAAGACAATTTAAAAGTCTTATTTTTATTTCTTTCTTGATAAACCACTTGAAAGTTCTCTAGCTATATTTTTAAAAGAAATTCTAATGCTCCTTTTTTTTTTTAATAAGGACAGGAATTTGCATTATAAATCAGATAGTGAAACTTAACCCTTGCTACCTTCTCTGGGTTCATGTTTATTTCTTGGTAAAGTAGAATGGCCTACACTAAAATGATAATAGCTGCCATTTATTAGGGTCTTATTATGAACCAGGCCCCGTTCTTATGAATCATTTATCCTTAAATAGCCCTATGAGTTAGATATTATTACCTACCTCTACAAAAGAATTAAACACACACATACACTTAGGCAGAAAAAATTAATTTTTCCCCAGATTTATACAACTAGTAGGTGACAGATCCAGTGCTCAAATAAAGACCTGTCAGATTCCAAAATTTTTTCTCTTCCCCTAATAGATCAAGTGTCCTACCTGTGCTAAAACACCAGTAAGACCAAGAAATAAGTAAATGAAAGGGTTTTTTCTTTTTTTCTTTTTTTCTACTGGTTACTATTGAGTTCCTGGATGATAACTTATAAGTGCAGAGTTTAAATAAACACTAAAGAGAAGCTCTATTTGGATTTTCTGGAGAAAATTATCCCATTATAAAAAAGAGGAACATTTTTACTTCCTAATACAACTGATAGAAACAGGAAGCCTTCCCTCATAGAAAGAATGAGAGTGACAACTTTACTGCTTACTGAGATTTTTCAAGTAGTATAATTCTGACTTTCAAGGATATATATCATTATTGTTGCACTAGCATTTGAGTATTGACTATATCAGCCACCATGTTTATTGCTCTACATAAATTATCTCATTTAATTTTGAGAACAACTCCTTATAGTACATGCCAGTACTATTCTCCTGTACGAGTCTTAAAGAGGACTTGGAAGCTACTCAAAGCCACAAATCTATTGAGAAGTGTAGCAAGGCATCCAATCACAAATATTCGGATTCCAAATCCATTAGTCTGAACCATTATGATGCATTGTCTCCCATTCTGCAGCAATGTATATAGATGCAAAGAGAAAGGCTTAACAAAGAGAGACAAAGATAAGAATATCCAGTTATTCAAGCTGTCTTTATTTACAAATCTGATTAAAGGCTACTGTACAGTGTTAAATTGTTTTTACTCTTTGATAACTCTGCTTCAAGAAATCTAGTTTCAGTTTGCCAGGTAACCAAAGACTACAAATGTATGCTGTGAAAATAATTTTAGATATTTGGAAGTTGTTGGAAACGGCCACATTCTTAGTTGTAAACTACCAATCTTTTTTTTTTTTTTTTTTTTAACAAGGTAATAATCCTGTTGATATTTTCTTTGGAATGTGATATACTTCAAAAGGAGAGCAAAGTTAAAATTTAAGTTTCTCATACACTATGTCTAGATTTATTGAAATTCCTCTTTGTAGCCAAGTGAGAATTTAGCTATAATCATGTGCTGAAAAAAGGCTGCAGGTTTTTGAGTCTAGTATTGTTATGTTAAAATGTTTAGGTCCATTTTCATGACTATAATTAAAAATATATATTAAAAAATTAAGAAGTTTCAACTGCAATTAACTGTGGCTCAGAGCATAAGGCAGTGAAGGATTTCTTGTTCTTGTGTAAATGTTGAATAAATGTTGAATTCCTTGGGGAAATAACTTGAATATCCATTGATCTTACTAGTACAGTAATTAAATATATTCCCTACGGAAATATACTTTAGTGTATTGAGAAGTTGCTTATTGTCTGTGCATCTTGAGCCAGGTATCTATTTTCTGGTTGTTAGCCCTGGGATTGCTCACTGTCCCTACCATTATTACCTACAGATGAAGGAGCTATGTCTTCTTTTTCTCTTTGAAGTTCATCTGTTTTTCCCTAAACATCCTTTCTGCTATTCTTAACAATCATGATTTTTAGAGAAAAGGGAAAACACAAAATATAGTGTTTTTAGGATTTATATTAGCATTTACCAAGGAATTTCCTACTGATATTAATGATGGGAATTTTAAAAACTATTTAAAAGTTCTTAATAGTGCTAAATGATTTCCCCAAATGAGAGTATGTGTCTGCATTATTCTTCCTTTTCATTCCCCTGTTGTATCCTATCTCTAAAGACTTTCGATTAACTCTGTTATAACTACTACTGGGAGAAGGGCATTGATAAAAAGATGCATTCCTTCCTTCTTGATTTCATATTCTATTATCTAACATTCATCAGTTTTCCTATATTCCCGGAGCATAGATCCTCTGGCAATAAGAGGTCATTTAACATTTAACATCATGATTATTAAATGCTGAGTTGATATAGGCTTTTATTCTAATACCATACTTCTTATCTAAATTGTTTGTGTTACCCCATAATAGGAAGCCTTCAATACAGAATTGATTATTGAATGCTGAAAATTTATGACAAGCACCAGCAATGTAATACATCCCTGCTTTTGGGGATATTACAAAGTGGATAAAGATATGGATTGGGGAATATGAAAGTACAGTGGAATTAAATAAGTGTAATCAAGAGAAAAGTAAATGAGAAATTCTGTAGGAGGAACTCCTCTTTTAGGAGAGATGGCCTTTTGGAGGAATATCTAAAAGAGCCTTTCATCAGAAGAGTAAGAGAGAGTGTATAATTTGGAAAGCCTATTGAAAAGGTTGATGGCAGGGTAACAAATGAGGACATGAGAGAATGTGCCACAAGAGGACAGAATATGTTCAAAAGCTTATAAGACTTCTAGGTTTTACTCCAGGGCTTAGAAAGCTACAAAGAGCATCCTATCTACTCTTACAACAAGAACTTGGACAAACTGAAAATTCATGACTTTTTTTTAATACACATCAGGGATCTGAGGTCACAAGGTAATCAACCACCACAAAAATCTAAAGAAAAGGGGAGACAGAACTTGAGCACTTGTTTATCCAGAACAAACACAGAAGTACTTCAGTTAACAAGTTAGTAAGGGCTAAGTGTGGAGAGACAATGTGGGATGGCTGGAGGCCACATAAGTAAAGGGACTTGGAATATTTTTTGCAGATCTTTTTGCCATCAACCCTCTGAGATGTTCACAAAAAAAAAAAAAAAAAAAGTATTGAGAGTTTGGAGAAAGCTTCTGAATTAATGCACACCTGGGTGAGGAGAAGAGCTACACAAAAATCTGCCCAGATCTTCTTATCTCCCCAGTGGAGAAATGGCCTATTCTCTGAGCAAAAGGGCATCAAAAACAGACAACCTTGGGCACTTATGAAAATCCAATGTAGCCAGAGGGGGAAAAAAAGAGAAAGGGAGAACACATAGGTATATAGGCTGGGCCCAGAACTTGAAATTGAGGGAGAGTCGGAAGTAATGAGAAAATGATATGCAAATGGATAAGGAAGATGTGGTCTATATATACAATGGAATATTACTCAGCCAATAGAAACTACGAATATCCACCATTTGCTTCGCCATAGATAGAACTGGAGGATATAAAAAAAATAAAAAATAAATAAAATAAAATAATAAAATAAAATAAAATAAAATAGAACTGGAGGGTATTATGCTGAGTGAAGTAAGTCAATTGTAGAAGGACAATCTTATATGGTTTCACTCACGTGAGGAATATAAAAAATAGTGAAAGGGATTATAAGGGAAAGGAGAGAAAATGAGTGGGAAAATCAGAGAGGGTGACAGAACAGGAGAGACTCCTAACTCTGGGAAACGAACAAAGGGTAGTGGAAGGGGAGGTGGGCAAGGGGATGGGGTGACTGGGTGACGGGCACTGAGGGGGGCACTTGACAGGATGAGCACTGGGTGTTATACTATATGTTGGCAAATTTAACTACAATAAAAAAACATAAATATAAAAAATAATAATATACCTATTTATACTTGAAAAGAAAAGAAAAACAAAATGATATGCTTCATACCCAGGGACATGGTTTCTACCTAAGTCTGAATCAGAACACCAGGGAACGTGACTTTTCCAGTGTTGATTCATTATATAAATAGAATTTTTAAAATCATATGATCATTTAATGGATGAAGAAAATCATCCATTATCAATTTTTCAGCAAACTAAAGACAGAAAAAAATGTTTTAACCTGATAAAAAAGTATCTGTAAATCTGTAAAATATCTACAAGAGATGTATTTAATGGTGAAAGTTTTTTGCTTAGTTAGGAACAAGTCTGCCTTACTCTTCTGTTCAACATTGTACTAGAGGTCCTAGTGTAATAATGCAAGAAAAAGAAATGAGGTATTTACATTGGAAAGGAAGAAAATAAAACTGCCTCTATTTATAGATGACAGAATTGTCCATGTAGAAAATCTCAAAGGATCTACATTAAAAAGTTCTAAAATTAATGAGTTCTAAATTAAAAAGGTCTCAGGATACAAGATCAACATACAGAAATCTAGTAGCTCTAGTAACTACTACTTAATAGTTGAGAAAAAAATTAAAGTATCATTTACAGTTATGTTACAAAAAGAAGTATTTATCTATAAATCTAAGAATGCCAGGATCTATCTGCTAAAAACTACAAAACGTTGATGAAAGAAATTGAAGACCTAAATAATCAGAGATATGGTATCTATGTGACTCATAAGATTCAATAGTTTAAATGGAATTTTTTGGCCAAATTGATATATACATTCAACATAATCCCTGTAAATACTACAGCAGTCTATTTGTAGATATTGACAAGCTGTTCTAAAATTCACAGAAAGGAATTTTAGGAGAGCAAAAATAAAAAAAAAAAAAACAAGGAAGAAGCAAAGCTTGAAAGCTCACGGGAAGATTCTAAGACTTATTATAATTCTGCACTAATCAGAGCAAGTGGAAAAACACATGGAACAAGAGAACAGAATAGAGAATCAAGGAAGAGATTCACCTATTTGCTGTTCATTTATTTCTGACAAAGATGAAATTGAATGTGAAAAGAATAGTCTTTTCAACAAAACACACTGTAACATTTGCACATTTTTAACAAGCAGTACTGGAACATTTACATGTTGATAATAACAATAAACTTTAACTTCTATCATGTGTATCTCATATATCTTATACCAAAGATTAGCTCAAAATAAAATAAATATATAAAAGTATAAATATATTAGAAGAAAACATAGGAAAAGTATTGTAATAATCAGTTAGATAAATAGTTTTATCTTCTTCCTTACCATAGGATACCAAAGCATGAAAAGACAAAGACTGAAATAAATTATGTGCAAGTCACATTTCTAAAAACGTGTATATTTCCCAAATATTTAAAGAAGTCTGAAAGCTTAATAAAGACCATCACAAAAGCCATTAAAAAATAGGCAAGACATTTAAACAGGTATTTCAAAAAACGATAGACTAAAATAAACGTAGGAAAAGTACTCAACCACATTAGCAACTAGAGAATGAGAATCAAAACCACATTGAGATAGGAGAATTCACTTAATGGTTAAAATGAAAACTACCAAGATATGGCAAGGATGTGGAACAACAGTAACTCTCATATACTGCTGGCACAAAAGTAAAACATATGGCTACTATAGATAACCATTTGGCTATTTCTCATGAAGTTAAATACACACTTACATATTGCCAAACAGCACAACTTCTAGCTATTTACCCAAAGGAAATGAAAACTTATGTTCACATAAAAACCTGTACATAAATATTTATAACAGCTTTATTCATAATCACCCAAAACTAGAAGCCCATATGTCATTCAACAAGTGAATGGATGAACTGTGGTAGTAGCCACCAAATGAATACTAGTAAGTGATAAATTGGAACACATTATTAATTCATGCAACAATATGGATGAAACCTAAATGCATTTTGAAAGCTTTGGCAAGAATCAGAAAGTCATATAATGTAGGCTTCCATGTAGATTATATTATGGAAAGGCAGGACTGTAGTATTGAAAATAGTTCAGTGCTTTCTAGCATTGAAGATGGGGGGAAATTGGTTAAAAGCGGGCAACTCAGAATTTTGGGAGTGACAAAACTGTTTTGGTTCATAATAGTATTGGCAAATACGCAACTCCATGCATTTGCCAAAATCCGTAGGGACTGTGGATCAGAGTATATTTTGCTGTATGTAAATAAAAATAAAAACAAGATATAGAGATATAAAAGGAAATAAAAACTGTAACAGATGAACCTCACCATTACCTGAATAACAATGAAGGAAGTAGTGAAGAATATAATTGCCTATGTTTGAAAAACATTAATTTGACATCACACTGTAAAGATGAAAGACAAGAAGTGTATGCAAACATTGTACTCTTTTTTTGTCACTGGGTTTGTGTTAGTAATTCTAGAACTATTTTATGTGTATAGTAGATTTCAACATATATACTTATTTCCTATCTGCTGAATCAGAGGGACTAGAAGGAGTATCATTGTAACAATGAGAGTATCTAACATTCAGATATTGGTTTCCAAGTGCCATCCTCAATGAAGCAACCGAGGCCAAGTTTGAGAAGTGGTTGAATATAAGTCAAATAAAATGCAAGACAAATTTTTAGCATCATGTAAATGTTAGAAAGGAGAAAAAAATAATTCAAAAAAAGATAAGAATGTGGAAAAGACATAGGAGCCAATCTGTAGAAGTTGCTAGTGGCTAAAGCCCAACAACTATTCAACAATCTGAGCAACACATAATGAAACAACAGTATTGATTATAATCCCTAGAATAAGATAGACATCCATGAATTCATAGACCTATGAATAAATACATAGGTGAATAAGTGGAAAAGACAGTTTTTTAAAACAGAAAAAGTAATATAGGGTTGAGGAAAATAAAAAAATAACAATCAGAACTGATTTTTAATTTTTCAGGCAAGTTCCACCAGTGGATGTGAAAGTTTGTGGGCAAATCTTTGAGGAGCAATAGTATATTTGTAGTCTCAAAATCTCTCTCAGATGTTTATCTATTACAAATGGAAAACAATTACTTTACCATGAAAAAAATCTTTAACCAAACAACGTTAAAATATATCAACATCATGTACTCCTTCATGTGATGCACTGAGAAGGACACATCACTTCTGTGATATTCTTGCTGAGCAACATCAAATCTCAATTTTATGAGGACACACCAGAGAAGTTCAAATTGAATGAAATCCCATAAAATAGTTGACTAGTATTCTTATAGTATCACTATATTGAATGATATTAGAAGACTGAGAAATTGACAAAAATAGACAACAGGAACATGACAACTAAATGTAATTTGGGAATCTCGACCAGGTTTTGGAACAGAAATAGGGCATTAGTGTAAAAACTGGTCAAAACAGTTACAAATACTGTAGTTTCCATACTAGTGCTGTTAATTGCATTGCTTTAATGATTATGCAAGCTGTTAGCATTAGGGGAAGCTGAGGGAACAATATATAGGACCTCGGTACTCTTTTTGCAAATATTCTGAAAGTCTAAAATTATTTCAATATAAATAAGCTAAAGCCCATAGTCAAGAGAGCATGAGATGCACTGAAAGACCAGTGAAGTTTGACATAGTTGGAGTGTGAAGTGTGAACTAGAAGGTACGAAGAGGGGGATCCCTGGGTGGCTCAGCAGTTTGGCGCCTGCCTTTGGCCCCAGGGTGCGGTCCTGGAGTCCCGGATCGAGGAGTCCCGGGTCAGGCTCCCTGCATGGAGCCTGCTTCTCCCTCCTCCTGTGTCTCTGCCTCTCTCTTTCTCTCTCTTTCTCTCTCTCTCTCAAATAAATAAATAAATAAATAAATAAATAAATCTTAAAAAAAAAGAAAGTAGGAAGACATGAAGCTAGAGAGTTAAGCAGAGACAAGATTATACAAAAATATACTATACACTCAGGAATGAGGAAGTATTCAGGGAGTTTTTGCAAGGAATTAACATAAAATTTGCATTTCTGAAAGTATACACTTAATGACATTTACAGAATAATTTAGAAAGAGCCAGACATGATGATACAGAACCAATTGGAAATAAAGTTCACATGGGAGAAGAGAAGGTAGCAATACTGTCAGGATAGAGAAAACAGGATACATTTTAGGAGAATTTGGGGTAAAATAAGTAATATTTGTTGACTAAGAGAAAGGAAAGAGGAAGGCAAAGAGTCCAAGAGTCCATTCAACATTTCTACTTTAAAAGCATTAGGCATTTTTATGTGAACTGGAAATAATTATTTAATGAGTAATTCTTTTAAAAATTGCCCAATAATCTAAATTACAAATTCTCTTTCCATCTGGAGACAAGGTATTTATGCCTTCTCAGATATCTCTCCTTTTCTCAACGCTAGTCTCACTTCTAAGTTGGGACCAGAGGTACAATTAATGGTGTTCCGAGAGGCAGATAAAAATGAATTCTATGTACGACAACAACAAAAAATTACTCCCAGGAAGAAATATAGTTTAGTGTTTAAGAGTCTTGGCCCTATAGCTCAACAAGGCTCCAAGGATACTCCCTCCACCTAGTTCATTATTTATCTTTAGTGAGTTTCTCTCTCCCACATTTCCTTTTACATATCTACAAAATTAGGATAGTGAATGTAGCTATTACCTTTGCCATCTGAGGTCTAAATATATAAAGGCCTTAGATCAGTGCTTGGCACACAGACACTTGAAGTAAATTGTATTATTCATGCGGAAGTTGTTACTGTTAACTTGGTTGTATTTACCACTTTTCCTCCTAAGTGCCTGCTTAGTCTGATATTTCATTTATGTCTTGAAATAGTTTGGCTGGGGGAAGGGAGCAATAAAGGGACAGTGTTTCAGTCATCATGTAATTATTTTATCTCCATCCCAGACTGCACGGGAAAAAATGGGTTATGTTACTAACAGTGATGTTATGGATATTAGCACTATGTATACATACCTTACTGGTATGTAACACGGTAGATTTTCCTGACAGACTATTAAAAAATATATATATATATATATATGTATATATGACATATTCTAGTAAAAAATACAAACAGAAAGATTCAAAAGCATAAAATCCAAGTGTGACTTTAAAGATGGAATGATGCAGTTAATATGTGTTATACACAGTTCTTGGCAATTAAAAAGTACAGATATTTCCTTTTCAAAACATTCCTTTTATTATCAGACATATCAGAAGATATATTACCCTGAGTAAAAGAAAGGTACAGGAGTAAACACAGATTTAGGGGAATTATTTAACTTTTAAGTATTTATTTTGGGATGCCTAGCCAATATTAGAATGCAAATATTGGGGAAGCGGTAGAAGGGGCAAGTCTAAATACAAGTTAATAAATTAGGTCAGTGGTATAGATTTAGAATACAGGACATAAAGAATAAATGCCAGAGATACCCCAGAATAGAAGGCAAACCCAAACTGCATGGCATTATCCCAAAAGGGTATGTACAATTAATAACAAGGTCTACAATAAAACCCAAATGCATTGCTAATCAAACATGAAAATAATTATTTTATAGAACTAATGTTATATCTGGTATTATAAATAGATCCTAATTTAGTGAATTCCAATTATTTAGTAAATATGCAATCAGGAATAAGCTCATGGAATGTAATAGCACTTTATATCCCATATTAATAATTTGTTTTAAATATTGATATTCAATAAAATTTAGATGGTCATTCAACATTAAATTAAATGGCTCAATCTGGCCAACCTAGAAAATATCTGTGCTTTCCTAATACAGATTATTTTCTCTATTATTTTGCATTAGTGATTTGGTAAATTCATTTTTATCTTTCATGAGAGCCTAATAACTATTAGATGTATTAATATAGAAATAAATAGGCATTATATAACCCATACAAAAAAAAAAAAAAAACTTACTTTTCCAGGGGTTTTAATTGAGGTTTATTTCTGTAGCTCACCAATAATATTTTGAACAACTGGTGTTTTATAGGATTTTATAGTTATGGCCCTAACTCTTATACCTTACACCATTTGATTTGTTTTTTAAACTTGTTGAGCAAACATTTCTTCACATTTTCTTGTCCAGGCTTCACCTATCGGCTCACTTGACATTATCAGGATAGACTGAGCCTAAAAAGCTTCTTATTCTTATTAGTTGCTTTTAATGAGACTCAAAAAAGTAATATATCTGAAAACTAAATAACTGTTTGGGATTAAGACTACTTACAACTCAATCTTAACAAGGTGACCAGTCTGAATTAAGTCCTGGTATACAACTGTAGGAAAGACATTTCTGATCTTTTCTGATATCAGAACTTAAGATTTCCTACTTCCTAGGGTTAAATGAAACTTCACCAGGGTTAACAACACTTTTCTCCAAAATATAAGATTCCGGGATCCCTGGGTGGCTCAGGGGTTTAGCTCTGCCTTCGGCCCAAGGCGTGATCCTGGAGTCACAGGATCAAGTCCCACATCAGGCTACCTGCATGGAGCCTGCTTCTCCCTCTACCTGTGTCTCTGCCTCTCTCTCTCTCTCTCTCTCTCTGTGTGTCTCATGTATAAATAAATAAAATATTTTTAAAAATTAAAAAAATACATAAGATTCTCAGATTTTTCCTGAAGCTTATGAAAATGAAATGACCTTGGCATAGCTTTTACTTCTGGTGTCTAGAGGAAATGGCATTTTCTGAACATTAAAAAAACAACAGCAAAAAAATAAAATAAAAAAAAAAAAACAACAGCAACTTTATTGTGTTAATATCTATCACCCATGGTTGTTCATCTTTGGAGTGTTTGAACAAAATTTGAAAATACCGATGGAAATGAAGAGAAGATTCATGGCTCACTAATTTATAGCCCATGCCCTGAGCAGAATTACTTTTTGGAAATCTAGTCAAAGAATAGTTCTGTGATCTGAGAGGTCATATTTAATCATGCCACAAATTATATCATTGGTATATTTGAGAAACTATGGTGACTACTCCAATAATTTCCAAGGTGTTTTGTGTGTTTTCTTGGTTAGAGTTTCCTGATGTTCTTTATCTTATTTGCATCCTATAAATAAAAAGTGTTAGGGCCCTAACTGCATATTAAATCTCTGCAGAGCACTGAGGGATCAAGGTTTACAGAACCTTGATGTTATCAAGTTTGCTAGCAGCGGGAACTGCCGCAGATTGTGGCATCTCAGCCATGCTCTGTGAGAGTTTCACACTGCTACTTCTGAAAGGCAAATACGATCATATCACTCCCTATTTAAAATCTTCCAATTCTCCCTACAGCTTTCAGGATAAACTCTTAACATGACCTACCTACAAGACATTTCACAATTTGGCTTTTGCTCACCCCTTCTCTCATCTTCCTTTTTCACTCCATTCTAGCCTACAGATATGCTTAAATATTTTCAGGTCCCTGAGCAACACCATGTTATCCTCTCTGATTTGGGCCTTTGCATTTGCTGTTTGTTTGCCTGTTTTATGCCACCTCTAACCTTGTCTCGGTATGTTCTGTTTTTACCTTACAGCACTCATCATCCAATACTAAAGTACATGTTCATAAGTCTCTACCCCCATCTGGAAAGACAAGGGTAATATCTTTCTTCTACAGTCATGCTAGCACTAGGTCTGAAACAGTGCCAAACATTTTAGAACATTTTCACAAACACTCATTCACCTGTTGAATGAATGAATCAATACATGAATGAATTAATAAAGTAATTGTCTCCTGAGTATAGGTCCCAGACCTTAACCTTTCCAAAATGCTATTGATCACATTTTGACCTACCCATGCCCAAACTCATGCTGGCTCTATCTTAAACCAGCTTTAGCATTTCATTCTTAGGGTAAGTCATCCATCCATCCACCTGGATCACATCAAAGCACAGAGGTGGGTTACAAAGTCTTCCCCAATCCATCACAGCAAAGCAGCTTTCTTTAGGTTACTATATAAAAGCAAGCAAGCAAGCAAACAAACAAACAAACAAAAAATAATTCTATAACTTAAAAGCTGATATTGAGATAAGCTCAACTTTTGACCTTTTGAAAATCTGAGGGTATGTTGTAGTACATGATCTGCTCTTAGTCCAAGTGATCTTACATGATCACTTAAGAAATCATTGCCTATTTTGAAGGGAGAAAAGTTATTTTCTTTCTTCAGATTAATTCTTTGGAAACAAACTTCAAGATGAGGAGTTGTATGCAGAAAGTTTATTGGGCCTTGTTCTAGAGAGGAACACCTAAAAGAGAGTTTCTGTTTCTACAGTATTGGGTAGAAGGAGAGGTTGAAATGTGGTATGGTTTCCACAGGTATCTCAGTTGATCTCCATAGAAAGTCCTGGAGCTGAGATGATCCTTCCTAATGCTCTCAAGTTGAGGAAAAGTGTCCAGGTCTTTGTACTCCCTCACCAACCATGTTTTTTGTTTTTTGTTTTTTACTTCACTTGAGTAAAATGCTAACTTTTGGAAAGGCAGCACTCTTCTGCTAAGGACAATTCTAAAACAGAAATTAACAGGATGCCATCAGCAGCTAACACCCTCAAGCATCGTGCTGGAAAATTTCCCAGATGGAGCAAAAATACATGAAGCAAATGTACTGAGAGTCGTGGGTAAACTGTAGTGGATACTGAAGTGGCTGCCCACTTCCCTCCTTTAGGGCAAAGACACTCATTCCAGGTGCTGTAAGCCATGGCAATTCAGGCATAAATATTTTACCTTGTACAGGTCATTCATCCCTCTAGTACTATATTAGCAGCATCTCACAGGGTCCTTGCCAAGGTGGTATATCCTGTTTCACGAAGGACTGCTGTGTTATTGTAGCAATAGAAAACTAACAAGTCTCCAAAACCTAAATATCTTAAACAATACAAATTTATTACCTTACACTTGCGGATAGAGAGCAGAAGTCTAAAATGGGTCTCAGTAGGTTAAAATTGGCCAGACCTGTGTTACTTTCTGGAATTTCTAGGATAGAACTTATGTTCTTGCTTGTAGCGTTCAATAATTCATCAGTTGTGTATAACACTGAGTGCTCATCACATCATGTATCATTCACATCTGTATTCTTAATGCCCATCAGCCAGTTACCCTGTCCCTCCACCCACCTCCCCTCCAGTAACCCTCAATTTGTTTTCTATAGTTAGGAGTCTCTCATGGTTTTTTTCTCTGCTCTAATGACTTCCCATTCCATTTTTCCTCCCTGTGTGTGTGGTTCTTTTTAAAGATTTTATTTATTTATTCATGAGAGACACAGAGACACAGAGAGAGGCAGAAAGAGAGGCAGAGACAGGAGAAGCAGGTTCCCTGCAAGGAGCTCAATGTGGGACTCAATCCTAGGACTCTAGGATCATTCCCTGAGCTGAAAGCAGATACTCAACCACTGAGCCACCCAGGTGTCCCTCTCTGTTTTGTTCTTAAATTCCACATATGAGTGAAACCATATGATAACTATCTTTCTTTGATTGACTTATTTTTGTCAGCATAATACCCTCCAGTTCCATCCACTTTGATGTAAATGGTAAGTATTCATCTTTTTCTGATGGCTGAGTAATATTCCATTGTGTACATGTACATATATATATATATATATCACATATGTGCATATATATCACATCTTCTTTACCCATTCATCTGTCAGTGGACATCTCAGCTCTTTCCACGGTTTGGCTATTTATTTTAGAAAGATCAAGAGGGAGGGAGCATGTGTGCACAAGCAGGGGTAGGGCAGAGGGAGAGAATATCAAGCACACTCCCTAATTGGGCTCCATCATGACCTAACCTGAAATCAAAGTCCCATACTTAACCAGCTGAGCCACCCAGGCACCCCCTGGCCTCTTTATTCATCTGCAAAGCAAGCAATGCCAGGTTGAATCCTGCTTAGCTGGCATCACTCTGATTGAATCACATCTCCTTTTTGACTCTTGTTTTCTACTCCTCTCTTATAATGCTAAGAACTTTTATTGAAACAATCAGGATAACTTAGAATATCATCCCCAATTTAAAATCAGCTTATTAGCAACCTTTATTCTATTTTCTATTTTTAATTCTTCTGTGAGAGACACCATGAAAGAGAGATGTGAGAGACATAGATTAGGAAATGGAGGTTTATGAAGGTCAAATGAGGGCACTATTTTGCCTATCACAACTGCTAATATGTTCACACAAACAAAATCTCTCCCTTTGAACCGTCTTAATCCAGACCTTCAGGACCTATATATACTTTACCTGGCTCCTGACAGTAACTTTTGTCTCCATCCTATAGTTTTTTAGGGTGGGGGTATTCTTTTTCCTCATTTTGTAGGTCCAGCACTGCTCCACTTGGGTTATGATGTGACTTGACCCAAGTTATCAGTATGGCAACCAAGAGTGGAAGTGGGGATAGAAGCAGAGTGTGTCTGAATCCACTTTATGTAGGAATGGAACACTCAAGACAGCAGTGGATCATTCTCAAAGGGCCCTGTGTATTTAAGTACTTTGGAAATTCAAGTGCATTAATCCAGTTCTTACCTTCACAGTGTCCCATGCCTTTCTAATTAGGACTTTAACCTTAAACACACTTGCAGATTTCAGAATTTGAACTTTTCTAGAGCTTTTTTTTTTTTTTTTAATTTTCACTTATTTATGATAGTCACAGAGAGAGAGAGAGAGAGGCAGAGACACAGGCAGAGGGAGAAGCAGGCTCCATGCTCCATGCACCGGGAGCCTGATGTGGGATTCGATCCCGGGTCTCCAGGATCGCGCCCTGGGCCAAAGGCAGGCGCCAAACCGCTGCGCCACCCAGGGATCCCTAGCTTCTTTATTCTTATGATTAAGTGATGGGCTTCATGCATAGCTGTTTTTACCTGTCAGTGATGAAAATAACTTTATGCTGCTTACAAGGTCATCTAGCTTTCCTACTTCACTTAAGTTGGTAATTAATTATCTCTAGTCTTTCTTTTCTTTCCTTAATGCATTGGATAGGGCACTACCCAACAAAAGAAACTGATTTCAGAGCCCTTTGAAATACTACTTTCTCTGAACTCACAGATGTCTCTGACATGTTGCAACAGCCTGTACATTCTCTTCCACGATGATTCAATCCCAGTTGGACACTAGCGAAAATTTCAAAGTTTCACTGCAACAGCATACCAGGGTTTCGAATTGTACCTACCTCCTGTTATGTGGTCCTCATTTACAGCCAGGCAGTAGATAACACAATCCAGAATACATTTTAGTATGTGATTTCCAAGGTTATTTTTGGTACAAACTTTCCCCAATGAAACAGCTTCTGAAATAGAAATTTATGTGCAGAGATTTTACTGGAGAGCATTCCTGGTTGCAAAAACTCAAAGGGAGTAAGAGAAATAGGAGTAACCAAAAGGAGGAGTTGAAAGTTTGTACCTTTATGACAGGGGCCACTAGCAATTCCATAGAGAGATCCATGGAATTAGGCTATCCCATTCCAAATCAAACAAGAGGCTGGGTTTTTAAACCCTGCATTGACCAGCCAATAGGTATCTGCTGCTCATATGAAGGAGGTATATGCTTGGGCAAATCATTGCTCTCCAACTGAGAATAATGCTTGGAAAAGAACTTATCTATGAGCTGCCACCAGCCAAGATTCCTTGCAGCTGGGACTCTTGTTGACTCACCACATACTTCACTATTGTTATTTATTTTCTTTCCATGATGTATGTCTCTAGTTTCATTATTCACCAATACCTAGCCCAAAGATTCATTTTCTAGTAAAGTTTCTGAATTTCTGTTTGATATAGCATTAAAATTTTATGCTACATTTTATTCAAGAATTGTCTGTGTGCAATCTCATTGACTATTAAGTATGATGAATAGGGATATGACCTCTGGGCACTATTCAATAACTGATGATAAACTGTGGATAGGATAGACAATAATAATACAACTCTTTGCCAGGCACAATAATCTGTTGAAAGTCTACCCTATGTCAGGTGCCATTCTAGGTGTTTGGATAGTATCAATGAATCCAGCAGATACAGAATCCTGGCTGGGATTCATTTTACTGTGAAATCAGTGGCTAAATGAACATTTACTATAATACACAAAGCAAATAATATAATCCATTAAAAGTTGATAAGTGTAACGGAAAAAAAATCAAAGATAAAAGTGAATGGAGATGGGTAAGATAGATTGTAATTTTAGTTTTTGTTTGTTTTTTGGTTAGGGAGTTTTTTATTGTAATTTTAAATAGATGATAATGGTACGAATCAATTAAAAGATACCAGCTAAGCCCAAAATTTAAGGAGATATTTGAATTAGTCATAGATATTCTTATCATGGGGAAGAAAATCTCTTGGCAGAAAAAAAAAAAAAAAAAAAAAAAAGGTGTGTAAGTCCTATGGCAAGAATGTGCCTGTTACATTAAAGGAAGAGCAAGAAAGCTAATATGGAATAAGGAGAGTAAAAAAAAGATGATAACAAAAAAGTAATGGGGACTATATCATGTTGGGTCTTACAGGCCATTGTAAGATCTTGTCTTTGACGTTGAGTGCAATTGGGTGCCACTGCAGGTTTTTGAGCAGGTCATAACACAATCAGGTTGCTAAAATGATAAAATCCTTCTTTGTACAGAATGCCGTTGGAGGACAAGAGTGAAAACAATGAGATCTCTTAAGAGACTAAATTAGCCATTCAAGTTCATGGTTAATAGGAACAGTGTGATAGGAGATGTGATCAAGTTCTAGGGTTACAGAATTTCCTGAAGGATTGGATATGCAGTGTGAGATCTGAGTGGCTGGAAGGATGAAGTTTCTACCAACTGAAATGGAGAAAGCTCCATGCAGATGGAGCAGGATTTGAGGGCAAAATCACATGTAGCAAATTGAATTTCAATTTTGAGATTTCTAATAAACATCCAGCTTTAGAGTAGGTACCTAGATAAAAGTGGCCTGTGCTGTAGATATAAATCTAAAAGTCATCAATATATAAATAGTGTTTAGTGCCAAGACTGAATACAATCACCAAGACAGTGAACACAAATTTAGAGGAGGACCAGGAACTTAAACCTAAAAAATTACCAATGCTGAGAAAAGGGCCAGAAATGAGAAGCTCAGTAAAGAAAACAGAGTAGCCACCAGTTAGATTTTTTAAAACTATAGTATACTGTAAGCCAAATAAAAAGTGAATCCCAAGGAATGTGATTAGCTTTGATAATGCTGATAAATTAAAGGATTGACTCCTGGGTTCAACACCAAAAGCTTCTATAATAGTCAACATACGTTGTCTTGAATCCTCAAAACAATACAACTAATTTAAGTAGTACTGTATTTATTTTCAGATGTAAATTTTAATCTTAAATTAGTTAAATTGCCTGGGTGAATATCAGCTTATAGAGCTAGATTCTGTGGACTACAAAATGCATGCTCATTTCACTCAAATATGGGTAATTTTTTAGTAGTATCATTGAAAGCAAAATCATCTTTTCAGGGCAGCCCTGGTGGCACAGCGGTTTGGCGCCGCCTGCAGCCTTGGGTGTGATCCTGGAGAGCTGGGATCGAGTCCCACATCGGGCTCCCTGCTTGGAGCCTGCTTCCCCCTCTCCCTGTGTCTCTGCCTCTCACTCTCTCTGTCTATGAATAAATAAATAAAATCTTTAAAAAAATCATCTTTTCATATGGCACTATTGAGAGTTCAAGGAAGAAACAGCTGTCTGAGCATGTCAGCTGGCTGTTCTATGACCTTTAATGGTACCATTTTCATGATTTTAGTTTCTAGATTTACATATTCAGAAATCATTTTTTCTAGTATTTGGTAGTTGATTATTTAGAGAGGTCAATATGTTGAACAGACACATGGATGAATATCAGAAGATACATACTTACTTTATAATGGAGGATATAAAATTTTTCTCTTTATGGCAAACTCTCTTCTCTGTGACAAAATACCTGGGAGATTAAATTACATATTTGAATGTAATTAGTCGAGTTTTGATTGATAACAAAAGTAATGGGATGACTTTGGAGATATTCTTAAGTCCTAGGGAAGTCCAGGAACTATTATTTCCTTTTCTTAATACAGACTTTTTTTTTTTTTTTTTTTTTTTTTTTTTTGTGAAACGTATCAGGTAGACAAAGAGTAGAATCACATCGCAGTCAAGAACATTAGCTCTAGAACCAAACAATACTGGTTGAAATCTGAAACCATCTACTTGTAGAAATTTGAGATTTTTTTTTCCTTCAATGGTTCTTTGCCTTTGTTATATAAAATTAATACAGTTATTGTACCTTGCACACAGTATTACAACAAAGATAAAAGTAAATACTGTACATAATACATTTGCAAGTGTGATTTTTTGAATTGGCTTGATAGAATCCAGGAGATTTCTTTCTCTGAGACATTGCTAGATATTCACTGACCAATTTCTTTTAATCTCAATTTTTTCTCATACTTTCAGATACAATGTCCCTCCTTTATTGGGACACTGTGTTTTATATATGTAAATGTGTTAAAATGTTTTTTTTTTTATTTTTAAATCTAAGGAAACAATTTGCCTATCACCACTTTGTTTTGAATTTGTAAATTAAGTTAGGAAAATCTTTTAGTTTCTTTTTCTAGGACTTTGTGCCTACAAGGGAGATGAAACAAGAGTCCCGACTAGAAGTACACATAAAAAAAAAAAAAAAAAAGAAGAAGAAGAAAAAGAAGATTTGATTGAGGTTAAGTACTGGGGTTTTGTCTTTGTGTCAAGTGAACGAATTAAGTGTAGAAAGTGAATTGCTCACCACACTAGAAAATATTTTAAAATATTCTGTAAAGAGACCGTTATGAAATAACCAAGGAGAATGACAGTAGAGATTCTTTAGATGATGCAATGAAGATTTCTATGAAGCTTTTCTGCATGTTTTACAATGTCAACCTTTTTTTTTACTATAAAAATGGGAGTAAATTATATGTATCTCTTAGTGCCTGCAGCAGCAATTCAATAAACTTGAACTGAAATAAATACATTTTTTCCCTAAAACAAGAATTTATACTGACTTTAGTCAGTGGCTTGAAGATCCAGATTATTCCCTCTGTCTCCTCCATCATTTTAATATGATCCATGCCATCCTCATGCTGGACTACAAGATGATGGCTCATACTGACATTGAAAGCAAAGAATGCTTGATGGGGGCAGAGATGGGAAGGAGGGGTGGGTGGAAATGCCCCTTGTGTCTCCTCTTAATTAGAGGAACAGATCCTTTCCCATGATCCATTTCTCATTTTTACCCATCAGACTTTTGCTTAGGCTTCATTGACTAAAATTAGGATATCCTGTCCATTCCTAGCTACAAACAGGGCTGGGCAAATAGGCAACAGAAAAGAATTTGAGTGTAAATAGTATTCTTCCAAGCTAATTACTGAAAACACAGGTAGTGGACTAAGGCGGTGAGACAAAGAAAAGAAAGAGATCCATGAGGAGTACTTATCAAGCAAGTTATCACTGTGGGCAACTGAAGCTCTATCCTGCCAGTGATCTGTGGAAGACAGTGTAGAACACATATCAAAGTTATCCTAACTACCACAAGGATACCAGGGTCTATATCTACCACTGATTGAGAACTGCTTATAGGAAGCACTTCTCTGTTTTGGGGTCCTCCCAAACTCCCAGGGACAGGTAAAAGCCCACAGGCAGAAAGCCAAGGTGTTTGCAGTAAGAAGACTATGTAGGCATTACTGCTATAAACATGGGGGTGCAGGTGCCCCTTCGGATCACAATGTTTGTATCCTTTGGGTAAATATGCAGAAGTGCAATTGCTGTGTTATAGAATAGTTCTATTTTTAACTTTCTTAGGAACTTCTATACTGTTTTCCAGAGTGGCGGCACCAGTTTGCATTCCCATCAACAGTGCAAGAGGGTTCCCTTTCTCCACATCCTCTCCAACATTTGTTATTTCCTGACTTGTGAATTTTAGCCATTCTGACTGGTGTAGGGCAGTATCTCATTATGGTTTTGGTTTGTATTTCCCTGGTGCCGAGTAATGTTGAACATTTTTTCATGTGTCTATTGGCCATTTGCATGTCTTCTTTGAAGAAATATCTGTTCATGTCTTCTGCCCATTTCTTGACTGAATTATTTGTTTTTGGAGTGTTGAGAATTTTTTTATAGATCTTGGAAAAAAAAGTCCTTTATAGCAGCAATGTCCACAATAGCCAAACTATGGAAAGGACCCAGATGTCCATCGACAGACGAATGGATAAAAACAATGTGAGATATATGTGTACATAATGGAATATTACTCAGCCATAAAAAAGGATGAAATTTTACCATTTGCAACTATGTGCATGGAACTGGACTTATGCTAAGCAAAGTAAGTCATTCAGAGAAAGACAGTTATATGGTTTCACTCGTGGAATTTAAGAAATAAAGGGATCATAGAGGAAGGGAAGGAAAAATGAAACAAGCAAAATCAGAGAGGGAGACAAACTGTAAGAGACAACTTAGGAAACACACTGAGTGTTGTTGGAGGCGAGGGGATTGGGAGGGTGAGGTAACTGGGTGATGCACACTAAAAAGGACACATGACATGAGTACTTGGTGTTATATGCAACCCATGAGCAAGTGAACTCTACATCTGAAACTAATGGTACACAATATGTTAATTAATTACATTTAAATAAAAAAATAAGCCTATGTAGATAGTGTAGAGTGCCGAGAGGGTATGAGATTGATATCTCTTAAGCTTAAAAAGAAAGGGTTAGAGGTTAACACTGAATAGGAAGCTGATAAATCTAGCCACATTAGAGCATGTTATCAATAAATTGTGGGTGCAGTCTGTTGGGAGATGGTTACAGAATTGGACTTCAAAGTGTACATGGGGTGAAACCAGAGACTATGGAGGGACCCCTGCTACACTTGAGTTGCATGAATTCAAGATGTTTTGAAAGATGTAAAAGCTTTGTCTCCATTTTAATATGCAGTATATTTAGTACCAATTTTGGGGGGACATTCAGACATGTCGTAAGCATTTATCTATCTGAGATGATTTAGACCTCACAGCTGGTTCTACAAATACAGTATTTTATTAAATAACATAACAAGTATGTTTATAGCCCAATGATTGTGTAGCCTGCCAAATTTCTACTCAAGTAGCAGTTGTAATTTAACAAATCTATTTTTGGAAATGTTTGGGGGGAATTTGTCTCTCTTGAACGTTGAAAGCAAATTCTTAGGTTCATCGATTTTTAACATGTGATGTTGAATTTGCTTTTGTAAGAAGCCAGTCCCTGAAATGCCTTGGATTTTGTAGAGATGATACTTAAATCTCCCTTACCTATCATTTTATTTTGTTTGATTTATATTGTGTGTGATTAAACTTAGAGGTGGCTCAGCGTTTTAGCGCCATCTTCAGCCCAGGGCCTGATCTTGGAGACCTGGGATCAAGTCCCACCTTGGGTTCCTCGCATGGAGCCTGCTTCTCCCTCTGCCTGTGTCTCTGCCTTTCTCTCTCTCTCTCTCTCTCTGTCTCTCTCTGTTTCTCATGAATAAATAAATAAAATCTTTTTTAAAAGCCTGTGAGGGGTATATCTCATTGTGCCTCAGTACACTTCACTGATACAATCAATTAGTGCTTTTAATAAATAATTTTAAAAATCATTGATACTTCCATTTTGCCAATGGAAGCACAGATAAACCAGATTGTTCTCATATACCATGTATGTGTAGAGGAGCTGAAGAACAAATGGAAGTACATAACAACCTGATCTTTGTCACATACTGGAAATGCCAAAGACATATTTCTAGCTTTGATCTTTAAAAAGTATACTTCAGCATTAAGCAAAGGGAAAATGTAAAGTTAAACCCATTGAATCCATAATCCTATATATTAGACTATTCAATGTTGTGGATTTTATATATTAAATATTGTCAAGGGAGAAATTGCACACAACAAAGCCAAACAGACAAGACTTTATTCACATCTGCTTCAAAAGGGGAGAGAAACCAGAACTTGCTGTGAGCTCAACTCCATTGAAAAAAAAAAAAAAAAGGGTTGAAGGATTTCTAAGAGCTGGAGTTGAGTTAAGGATAGGTCATCTGTGTTTGCTAATTAGCCAAAGGAAAAGTAAACTTTCCACAATCTTCTTGAAAGGGGGTAACTTAATAACTTGAAGCAAAGGGTGCATCAAAGTTAGGCTCCTACCCTTCCACAGAGACTAGGAGGTAAGGACACTCTTTTCATTGACAATTAAATTTCAAAGCGATGGCTCCCAGATCATTGAGAAAGACTGCCCTGGGTTCTAAAACCAGGCGCTTTTAAAAAGACTTACATCGGCACAAGGGCAGAGAAAGAATTTGCAATTGCATTTTCTAAAGTAAATGCTCTGTGGAAGAGATCAGGGACTGGAGGCAGGAAGAAGTCTGTCCAAAGTTTGATCAAGCTGAGAGAAATACTAAGGCAATCTTGATCAGTTTTTAACTCTATAATAAAATTAGAGAATATTAATAATCTATTCATCAGATTGTTTCATTTTGTACTTAAAAAATATACAAGAAAAAAATTTATTTAAATATACAAGAGATGGAATTTTATTCTCAACAAATTAGGTTGTTTTAAGTCAGTTAAAGTGATATCTGCTTTACTTCTGAAACTGAGAATTTTTTTTAAAAGATAAATACATAATATCAAAAGATTTTAGTAAACCAAAGTAGATAATTTTTATATTCCTATTAGAGGTCAATTTGTCCAGAATGATTTAACAAAACACCAATCACTTGACTTCACCAATTGAAATATAAGTCAATTAGGTGTCATTTAAATGTATAGAATGGAATAAGAAGAGAAAATAAAACCAATGATATTTGTCTACAGCCAGCCATCTTCATCTTGGTGCTTTCTCCTCCTTTAGACTTTGGGAATCCATTCGTTCTTGTTTTCCATCCAGGTAATCTGCCTATTCTTTCTCTGTCCTCTTCTGTTTTCTGACTTTTAGATCACATATTCTGCCCTTAGTACATTTCTCATCTCATTCTAAATGCAATTTCCTGGAGCATGGATCTACTTCAATAATTGTAATTATCTCCTATACACTAGTTGACTACAAGACGCATATAAACACTACCAATATTTATGGATTTATCTTTTTACATTTTGTCCATTTATCAGACCTCTCCACTAGTGTATCAACTATGTAATTTAATTGCAGCATACATAAATATGACCTCTCTGTCTTTTGTCCAGCTTTTCATTTTCCCTCAGTCTTCAATTATGACCCATATAAAAAGTTATCATTGATAGAAATCTTAGAGTCATTTTCAAATTCCTTACTCTTCAAATCTAATTGATCTCTAAATTTAAATATCTAGATAGATGGATAGATAGATATCTTCATCTTGGTAAACCTTATATTTCTTTATTATTTCTCCTCGGGACTGTTAAAGTAATTGTCTTCTGCATTATAGGTAAAAATATCATTCCAACTCAATTAATCATGACACGTTCTTGCATAAAGACCTTTGGTGGGGATCCCTGGGTGGCGCAGCGGTTTGGCGCCTGCCTTTGGCCCAGGGCGCGATCCTGGAGACCCAGGATCGAGTCCCACCTCGGGCTCCCGGTGCATGGGGCCTGCTTCTCCCTCTGCCTGTGTCTCTGCCTCTCTCTCTCTCTCTCTCTCTCTCTCTCTCTGTGTGACTATCATAAATTAAAAAAAATTAAAAAAAAGACCTTTAGTGACTTCGTGTTGTTGACAATAATTCAGGTTACTTAGCATATTATTAAGTATCTTTTACAACCTGTCTCCAAGATTTTCCTCTTCTATCTCCCTCTACTCCACTTACCGCATTTTACTGATTCCCAAGTTCAGCCACATAAAACACTCATCTATTACTCTCCTACCAAACACACACTGAACCACACATATTCTATGAAACTCTTAAGTCACACCATAAAAGATATCTACCCTTCAAGTCTTCTTTTACTCTACATGCAGCAAGGACTGTTCTATTTCTTCTTTGGCTGTAGCTCTAAAATGGCATTGATCATATTTAATATAATGAGTTATTCTATGACTATTTTTTCTTTGTGGACAGAGATGATATTATATTTGTTTTGGACCCATCTCCCTAACCTCCTCAAAGACTCAAGTGTACAGCACCATGCTACCTGGTGCCTGCTAATTATTTTATTGACATAATAAGAGTGTATTGTATCCCTGGCCCTCAAAGAGCTTCAAATCCTAGTAGGAAAACATTTTTCTTCTTAATTGATTTTTTTATATAAGATCCCAACATTTTTCTTTTAGGATGTACCTACTTTACACATTAATTATAGTATCCTCTGAATTTTATTGTTCTGGTGGTAGTGGTTCCTACACAGAGGATGTTTTTGTGTCCATTCCTTCCTGTAAAATCTTTCATTTGCTTTGTTAAAATTTTATTACTTTAGGCTCTCAAAGACAGTTTTAATATTTGGAATTATCCATTTTTATTTTTGATTTAAACTTCATTTAAGGATCACTTCACTGTTCTGCCCTACGTTACTCATTTTGTCTAGTTTCTCTATATTTGATGGTTAACTAAAAGACAGTTTTACATTTAAGTTATGTAGTAAATGTCTGAAACAGTTAGATAACAAAATACCAAAGGACTGTTCCAAGTAAACTCTGTATTAGAAATCTTGCTTTTATGGCTTCCTTTTAAAATTGTTTATTTTTAAAATTTCTGTTATTTCTAAACTTATAAAAAGTTGAAGCAATTATTTGTATTTATTATAAAACACTTTACTGAATGCCTAGTATAGTCATATTGTATTTTAAAGTCAGGATTTTTGTTATCACAAACAACCCTCTAACAAATTATAAGGATTATTTTTACTTTTAACTCTATTCGTTTATTTGCATTGGTATATTTAGCAGTTAGGCGTTCTCTGGATGCAGGCAGTTCAATTATACATAATGGAAATTTATTGAAATGCTAATAATTAGCTCAGAGAATCAACTAGATGACTAAAAAACTGTGGCAAAAACCTAAGAGAAACTAAGGAATGTCCAAGTGTCTGCACATCATAGTCACTGGAACTTCTGCATCAGAAATCACTACTGAGGGGCACCTGGGTGGCTTAGTCAGTTAAGCAGCTGCCTTCATCTCAGGTCATGATACCTGGGTCCTGGGGATGGAGCCTGAGCCGGCTTCTCCCTCTTGCTATGCACCACCCCTACCGTCCCTCCCCCATATCCCACTCATGCTCTCTCATGCTCTCTCTCAAATAAATTAATAAAATCTTAAAAAAAAGAAACCACTACTGACATGAATGAGCTCTAAACATTCTCCTATCATTGCTTCATTACACTCATGTGTCTTGATCTAGAAAAGTTGGTAGGATTGGTTTATCATCGATCATGAACCCACTCCTTGGTTAAAGAAGAGCAGGATTAATATCTCTTGAACCTACTCAAATATTTTTACTATCACTGATTACTGTCCTTACCCTGATCCAAGCCTTCATTATTCCTCTCTGAGTTTGCTGCAACAACCTAAGTAATCTCGTCTCTGATGTTAGAGAAAGCTTTCTGAGTTAAAAAATGCAATTTAAAATCACTCCTTCATTAGACACATAAATCAATGGTACAAAATAGAGAGCCTAGAAATAAACCCATGCTTATATGGTCAATTAATCTATGACAAAGAAGGCAAAAATATGCAATGGGGAAAAGACAGTATCTTCAAAAAATGGTGTTGGGAAAACTGAATAGCAACATGCAAAATAATGAAACTGGACCGCTTTTTTAATGCCATACAAAAATAACCTCAAAATGGATTGAAGATCTAAATAGAAGACTTACAATCATAAAACTCAAAAAAAAAAAAAAAAAAAAAAAAAAGCAGTAAACTCATGAAAATTAGCCTTAATGACATTTTCTGGATCTATCTCCCAAGGCAAGAGAAACAAAAGGAAACATAAATAATTGGGACTATATCAAACTAAAAAGCTTTTACACAACAAAGGAAGCCATCAACAAAATGAAAAGGCAACCTATGAAATGGAAGAAGATATTTGCAAATGATATATCCTGTAAGGGGTTAATATCCAAAATATATAAATAAGTCCTATAACTCAACAACAACAAAACAGTAATCAAGTTAAAACATGGGCAGAGGATCTGAATAGTTTTTTTTCTAAAGAAGACATGTGAATGGCTAACAGAACATGAAAAAATGTTCAGCATCAGCGATCATCAAAAAAATTCAAATCAATACTGTGAAATATCACCTCACACCAATCAGAATGGCTAGTATCAAAAAGACAAGAAATAACAAGTGTTGAAGGGTGTGGGTAGAAATGGGAACCCTCATGTACTGTTGATGAGTGTAAATTGGTATAGTGACTGTGGAAAACACCATGGAGATTCCTTAAAAAACTAAAAGGAGTGGGATCCCTGGATGGCTCAGCAGTTTAGCGCCTGCCTTTGGCCCAGGGCGCGATCCTGGAGTCCCGGTATGGAGTCCCGCGTCGGGCTCCCGGCATGGAGCCTGCTTCTTTCTCTGCCTGTGTCTCTGCCTCTCTCTCTCTCTTTGTCTATCATGAATAAATAAATAAAATCTAAAAAAAAAAAAAAAAAAAAAAACTAAAGGGAGAAGTACCGTATGATCCAGTAATTCCACTTTGCGTATTTATCCAAAGAAAACAAAAACACTAATTTGAAAAGATATATGGACTCCTATGTATACTGCAGCATTATCATAATAGTCAAGATATGGAAGAAACCTAAATGTCCATTGATAGATAAAGAGGATATGGCACAGACACGCACACACATACACACACACAGAAGAATATTACTCAGTCATAAAAAATAATAAAGTCTTGCCATTTAAAACAACATGGATAGACCCAGAGGGTATTATACTAAGTAAAATAGACAGAGAAGGACAAATACCATATAATTTCAATTCTAAAAAAAAAAAAAAAAACTAACAAGAACTAAGAAGAGAAACAGACTCAAATATACAGAGCAAACTGGTGATTGATGGAGTGGGGGGATGATGGAGAGATAGACAAAATAGATTAAAGGCATTAAGAGTTACAAACTTCTGGTTATAAGAAACAAGTTAGAGGCATGAAAATACAGCATAGAAATCTAGTCAATAATATTGTATTAATTTTGTAGGGTGACAGATGGTACTTACACTTTTTGTGATGAGCTTTTTTCAGTGTATATGATCACTGAATTACTATGTGTACACCTGAACTAATAAAATACTGTATGTCAACTATACTTTAATGAAAAGAGAAGAAAAGAAAAAAGAAAAAAGAAAAGAAAGGAAAAGAAAAAAGAAAAGAAAAGAAAAGAAAAGAAAAAAAGAAAAGAAAAGAAAAGAAAAGAAAAGAAAAGAAAAGAAAAGAAAAGAAAAGAAAAAAGAAAGGGAAGGGAAGGGAAGGGAAGGGAAGGGAAGGGAAGGGAAGGGAAGGGAAGGGAAGGGAAGGGGAACCACCATTTCACTAAAATTCTTCAATGGCTTCCAATATCTTTTGGCTACTGTGCAAATTTCCTTAGTATTCTGTAATGGGCCCTTCATGACATAAACTCTGTTTAAATCCTCACTCTCTACTCTCATCCTCATAGATTTAGATTCTACTGAAAATTAAGGGTTTCTCTTCCTACATCTTCACATGTGCTTTCTCTTTTGCATGGATCAGCCTTTAATGACTAACTCTTCCTGATGCTTTAGGAATCAGCATCACTTCTTCCAAAGTGTCTTTCTAATATGGGTACTGAACTTGATACCCTATTTTATTTGTTCCCATAAAACCTTGTAATTACCCATGTCCACTTTTCTCACAGCATTCATTTTTCATTTTAATTATCTTCTTGCAAATTAGAGAGTAGATATCTTAGACTATGGATCATGTATTTTTCATTTTTGCATTTCTAATACACATTTTTGTATTTCTAATGCATAGTAGGGCCTCAGTAAATCTTTGTTAAGTAATAACTTTTTTGAAGCCAAAGTGTTTTGTAGGACTTGGCCCTTTTATCTTTCCAAATTTCATTACAATATATTCAAGAATCTTGATTACATAGGTCCCTATAACCAGCTTAAAATACTGCTAATATTTTGTTATCTACAGTTTGGATGGGTACAAATGATTGACAGGTTTTGTTATCACTCTCAATAAGAGTGGTTCATATCCACTCCCAAAAATATTTCCTCAAAGGAAAAGCATGTAAGTGATGTTAAAGTAAAAAAAGAGGCGGGGGGGAGGGTGCAATTTTAGATTTCTCCTATAAGTAGCATCATGCAGTATTTGGAGCTAACAGTTATGTTTATGACATGGATTGTAGTGATGGTTTCAGAAATGAATACTGCTCTCCAGATTCATCAGGTTGTACATTAAATATGTACAGCTTCTTGTTTGTTGGTAATATCTCAATGAAGTGTCTGCTTTTTGTTTTGTTTTTTTTGTTTTTTTTTAAGGAATAAAGAGATGTTAGAAGATAAAAATAACAAATGTCCTAGTGGTCTGACCCTTCATCCAATTTACTATAACCAAGTTTTATTCTGGTTTATTTGATTTCCTCTTTTGATATATGAGAACAAAGGAGAAAATTACAGAAGGCCAGTTTGTAAAGGTTTCTGAATCCCTGGAACCCTCCAATTTCTAATCACGTGGCTCTACATAGACTTAATAAACTGTAAACACTTTTTTCCTTGATTTATACAGTTATTTTAGTGTTTTATCATACATAACCTATAGTGTTAAAAATAAGCACATAGATAAAATTTAGGGAGAAAGTAATTCACTACATTCTCAAAAAATAATTTAAATAAGTTCACGTCTAAAATAATTTGATAATTAATCCAAACCCCTTATTTAACAACAGAGGACACTAAAAACAGCATGGGATCTGTAATATGAACTATAGTATTCTTCAAGTAAAAGATGGACCCATGAGCTGCTACACTAAGCAAGCCCAAATGGTGTAGTCTTAATGCTCAAGGCTATATACTGAACCCTGCCTGCAACCCAGGTCTCTGGGCCTCCGTTCAATCTCTACTGCATGTTTACTGCATGTAAAAGTTCTCAAACTTTCTCAGTCTAAACTGTGTTCCATTCAAAACAAACATCTCGTAAACATATTCCATATCCAAGATAACTCTTTCTGTTTTGAGAATCAGTAATGTGCAAAAGAAGTAGAACTTGCTTTATGAACCCACTTTCTAGACTTCATCTTTAAAAAATAGTGACTTTTTCTTTATTTCTAAATATAAAATTATATTGTCATATTGAATATGCTTATTTGAACTTTATACATCCTTCCAGGAATGCTGAAATATTTCTCTTCATCATACTGACAGCCTTAAAAATTCTCTGCAATATATAATGGTACTGCCTATTTAAAATCTTTCGATGCTTTAAACTGTAGAATGCCATTTGAAGTATGTGCCAGTTTGTAGTTAGCATTTTATTTCATATTTCATAAAACATAAAGTTAATATCTTTGGACATTAAATGATAGGTAGACTTTAACTATTATTTTACAAAACTGGTAGCTTCAATGTGTGCATTTTATGTGGTCAACAATGATTTCTGAAGGTGATCTGGGGCATGTGTCTAATGCAGAACTGATCTTGTTATAGGTGTGAGATTATCTTACTTTAAAACCCAAATCCTGCCATTAAATCACCGACAAAGCTTTCATTTCAAATGTAGCCTCTAAATGCATAACACAGCAGAAGGACAATTAAAGATAGTCATAGTCTATTATCATTGCCATTGGTTTTGCTAATGAGTTCTGTGACTTGTTTCAGAATCAAAACGCTACTCCTGAGAAAGCTTATCAACCTAAGTAAGTGAGTCTTTATCACTTTGCCCTTAAATAGATAGTGTTCTGCACCTTTGAGTTTGGGGAGCAGTGCTAAAAGAAACTCTTTATAAAAGAGCTATTAGTCTTGTGCAGTCTAGGATTTGACAGCTCATGAGGTTACACAGACCATTACATTACCAACATCATTTCCAATTCCTTAGGCATCTCCTCCAGCACCTCTGGAGAAATACTTCAGCTCGCTTCTTTCTTTTCTTTTTTCTTTTCTTTTCTTTTTTCTTTTCTTTTCTTTTCTTTTCTTTTCTTTTCTTTTCTTTTCTTTTTTCTTTCTTCTTTCTCTCTTTCTCTTTTTCTTCTCTCTCTCTCTTACTAATCTAAACATCATTGAATAAAAACATACAATCTTTGGAATTTTTCCACCTAAATGTCTATTTTTATACCTTGTATAATAACATTAGTATTTTAGTTGAAAAAGGAACAATATAAATAATAAAAAATAAATTATTTAGTTTGCTTTTACAAAGAAATCAATTGATTATGTTTATTTATTGAAATAAAATTGAGTGCTTATAATCTTTTATGTAGCACTGTTATTATTTGTAATTTTAAAAAATCACTTATGTAATAAGCTTCTGAGCTTCCAAAGAGGAATAAATTAGGCACTGAAGTAAAATTTGAATATGGGCATTTTTTAAAAGGACAAATAGCCTAAGTGTATTTTTATGATAAAAATGACAATGTCTGACATTATATTTAGTATGATCTTATTTTTATCTTTTATTTTTATTTTTTTAAAGACTTTTTTATTTATTTATTCATGAGAGACATACACACAGAGAGAGAGAGAGTGAGAGAGAGAGTGCGAGAGAGAGAGGCAGAGACACAAGCAGAGGTAGAAGCAGGCTCCATGCAAGGAGCCCCATGTGGGACTCAATCCGGTTCTCCAGGATCACACCCTGGGCTGCAGGCGGCACTAAACCGCTGCGCCACCAGGGCTGCCCTGATCTTATTTTTAATACTCTCTTATGTATTTCTAATATAAATGTCATCTACAGAGAGTCCCGTAAGTTTAACATTTTAAAACAGCAGCAATATATTTCCTATTTTATATATGAATTTTGTTTGGGGATATCATTGTATCAGAACATGTAGAATATGGGTAAAAAATGATATTCTAACTGCTGTCTGTTGTAATTATTTAAGGGTATGTTTATTTCATTGAGCAGAAGTTTTCACTAAAATTTTGTGCAATTTTTAAAGAAAAACTGGATATGTATTATTCACTGTGGTGTGGCCTTTCCTACAGAACAATGTTGTCTGTTATGATATAAAGTTTATAGATATGCTATAGATGTAAAAGTGTTTAGAGGCAATGTGAAAGCTAATTCAAGCCAAATTGTGTAGTAATCACATGACTTTCCTTTTCTATCTTCGCTCACTCTCCCTCTGTCCAATGCCAAACATTTCATTACAGATATTTTCAAAATTGTTGGAAATATACTTTTTTTTTTAAAGATTTTTGTATATTTGAGAGACAGCACAAGAGAGTGGGCAAGCATGAGTCGGTCAGGGGAAGGGGCGGGGGGAGAGGGAGATGCAGACTCCCCGCTGAGCAGGGGGCCCCACCCAGGGCTCCATCCCAGGGCCCCAGGACCTGAACCTAGAATGTAAGGCAGATACTTAACAAAGTGAGCCACCTAGGCACCCTTCGGGAGTATACTTTTAAGAACCACATAGGAAAATAGAGGAAAAGCAAAACTTCAATGCTTTGTAAGTTTCCATGGTATTGTGCTGCTAAACATATATCAAGTATGTTGAGATGGCGAAAAGTCAGAGATTCAGAAAGATGGTTCTACACTATATCTTCTTATAACATTCCAAACTTTTTTTAAAAATTAATTGTGACAAGAACAAATAGCATAAGATCTACCCTCTGAATAAATACTTAAATGTATGGTGCAGAATTAGTAACTATAAGCTTAATATACAAGCAGATTTCTAGAATTTCTTCATTTTGCATGACAGAAATTTTATACACATTGAACAGAAATTCCTCATGTTACTTTAAGGCTATTAAAATATTATCACTTTAATGTAGGAGAGTTTAACTTTTTTTTAGGGGTATTCAAGAAACTGACTAAATGTCCTCATGGCCCAAAAGGAGAAACTCAAATAATGGAGTTTTATGTAATCCCAGTTGAGGGAAGGTGTTCATCTCTGCGTTCTCTTTTGAAGGTTGCTTGGATTTATTATCCTCCCTCTTTTGGTTTTTATGTCTTGGATTCTTATTTCATGGATCAAAGATTAGTGACGTCTTTGTCTCCAAGCTCCTATGGTGGCAATAAGAAATGTTTGTGATCTAAGAGAAACCCTAAGGAAAAGAAAGAAAAAAAAAAAGAATCAATCAGAATATCTTTAAAGGAATAAAGTCCTCATAATTGTATTCATTATTTGAAAATTATATTTTTTCTAAAAAATATCAAGATAAAGCAATGCATTATTAGTATCACTTTATAATTAAGTATCCCATTGAGACTAAAAGTAAAATCAGTATATCCTTAGTAAATGTCATATCTTTATGTGGGATTTTCATATTGAAAGGAAACATTAACTCAAAGCAGAAAGAATGAACTATTTTAGTTCATCTAGGATTCTTCTCCTAAAAAGTTAGTTTAATCATTCATACTTTAATTTTGTGATTTTCTATGTATTTGTATTCAAATTTGAAGAAAAAGAAGATTAAATCCGAGATTTTGTAAATTTGACATATGGGTATCCATATCTTCTTCTTAGAAAACCTTAATTCCAATAAGCCAGCTTAAAAAAAAAAAAAAAAAAAAAAACACAAACTAGCAGCTAGATTCCTTCCATTTTTTGGAAAGCAAATACATCAAAAAGAGATTACATAATTTCCTTCATATGTTGAAATTTGAGGCAAATAGTTTTTGAAAGGTAATTCAGAATGCTTCAGATTGACTAATTATTGACCTTGGATCTATTGTGGTTACTTTTATATTTAATTAATATTTCAGGAAAACGATTAGAGTTACCTATTTTCTAACTGATAAATATTCCTAATACAGATCAGGACATCTCATAAAGATTACTTTTATCTTTTTATTTAAACTAACACTCCTTGTTGTCTACCTGGTTAATGCATGACTTTCTAATGATCTTTACTGCAACATTTTTATGAGTTTCTTTTAAGGAAATCCAAACAGACTTAAATTTTTTAATGTCTATTCTGAATTTACTATAAAAAAATAGCCACCATCATTTGGATTTGGCAGAGACATGGGCAGTCAGAAGAGAGGAAAAGATTTATACTGAAAAAAAGAAAGGCTTCAGGTAGGCTGATTGGGAGGCTCTTTTCTGAGGAAGCTGGATTGTGGACTAAGTAGAAGTAGGCATCCAATTTGATTGGTTTGGGCTACATACTTGGCTTTCTCAGGTTGGTCCTAAATCTGAAATAGGCACAAAAATTAGGGAAGTTTCATTTATTAATCAAGTCTACCTATTTAGACCAATTGTTCCAGAAGTTATTGTTCAGCTTCTGGATTGTCCCTAGATATAACAATCTGAGCAGGCTGGCTTCCTCAACTCAATATTGCAGATAAAAGGGTTCATTTCCAGGGCAGATTGTGCAGGTTGTGAGTCAAAGTTATATATATGATCTGACCCTTATCTATATGTATTCAGTCTCTCCGTGTAATAAGAGCTTGATTAAGAGAAAGAGATTGGATTAAATGACCTACACCAAGATTCTATGACCTCCTTTTATGAATACAGAGAACATTGATCTGAAGCTCACATTAATTCATAGATCAATGGCAAATATAAAAGAATGAAAATGAGTTATTTTCTTTACTACAAAGATTAAATTATTATTCAGAGCATATTTATTTAAATAAAATTAATTTCACCAAATATCTCAACTACTCAACATCTGCAAGTAAGTTTTTTCTTCTTTTCTTCCATACCACTGATCTCAGAAATAGTAGAAATCATGCTATTAAAGACTACTAATTGCAAGAAGTCTTGAGTTGTTTTTTAAACACATTTTTCAAAAATCCAACTAAATGGAAATAAGTATTCATTTTTTAAGACATTTATTTAACATGTGCCATAGGAAAGACACTGTGTACACAGCAACAACAAAGTAGAAATCATATCTGCTCTCAGAAAAACTATATTTTAATGATGAAAGGCAGACGTTAAATAAAGTCCATAATGGATGTCTATATAGTTATGACTAAATTGATTATGTTAAGAATAAGAATGTTTATAAATTGCAACGTAAAGCTTTTAGATATATTTAACTTATTCCTTCTAATTTAAAAATATTTCATCAGTTTGAACTTTATTGACATGTGACTTTAGGTTTCCTTTTCACAATATTTATTTGGCTCTCTTGATTGAGATATTTTTCAAGTAAAAGCAACACAATTCCAAACTACAAGTATTTTAAATAGTAAACACCTTCATTTTCTCAAATAACACAAAATCTGGAAACAGCTATCCAATCTGTTTTTATTCAATGGATCAATATCAACATCAAGAGTTCAGGTCTTTCTAGGGTCACCTGGTGGCTTGGGTTAAGTGTCTGCCTTCCTCTCCAGTCACGATCTCAGGGTCCTGGGATTGAGCCCCCATGAGGCTCTGTGTTCAGTGAGGAGTTGGCTTCTGCCCTTCTGCCCAGCTCATGCGTGCATGTGTGCTCTTTTTCTTTCTCTCTCTCTCAAATAAATAAATAAGATATTTTAATAAAAATAATTCAGGTCTTTCTCTTCGATTCTACACACACAGGGGAGTGTGGAAGATACAGTAGATGGCTCACTCAGTACCCCTCTCAAGAACCATTTCCCTACTTTCTCTATAATAGAGGCTGGAAAAAAAAATTTTTTCAGACTCTTTTCCCATGAAGAGTGCTTACGTGAAAAAGTGTTTTGTGTCTTAGTGAGTCACCACACCTCCTCTTCAGTCCTGCTTCCTCTTTGGACTGCTTTGATATGGAAATGTTGTCTGGTACTGTAATAACTTTCCTGTAATAAAAAGCCAAAGTAATTTATAAATTCTTGTCTTGATATCTTTAGAATTGCTGTCCCAAAGGCAGCAAACACCAACTTTCAGATTTTTTGTTGAATGAAAAAAGTAAAACTTTCAATATGTTTAGTTCTTTGTTTCTGTTATTTACAGAAATAAATATGAATGATATGAAATAAAGACAGAGCTTCTCTCTTTTACAGTATGTCTCTCTTCATGGAGACAAAATGGCTGCAACAGTTCCACAATCACATGAATATGTAACATTATTCAGGAAAGAAGAGAGAATATGTTCCTGTGCATCTCTCTTGCAGTAAGAAAAATCTCTCACAACAGTTCGTCAGTGGAGTTTTTCTTATTTTGCATTGATCAGGACGTGGTTACATGACAATGTATAAAATGTCCACTGCCAGAAGAAACAAGACCACAATGATTGGATTGAACCAATCATGATTTATTCTTGGGGCTGGAAATAGTGTCACCATTCTTGAGCTTATGGCCTTGCAGTGGATGAACATGATAATAATAGGCTCCTAAGAGCAGGTAATAGGCAGGCAAGCAACAGTTTTCATGGTGACTCAGGATATAGAATCTCTAATAATAAGGTCATAAAATTCCAGCACAGTGGTAAGGCCAGACTTGGCTTGACTAAATGAGGGCACTCTATTTGGAATTCAAAGTACTTATTGAAAGATGGGCATATCATAGAAAGAGATAGAAAGAGAAAAAGAGAGAGAGAGAGTCCAAGAGAAAGAGAGGAAGAAGAAAAAAAAAGGAGAGAGAACCTGAGTTGTTTTGAATGTAACAAAATTATTTGAAATGAACAAGTACAGAGAGTTGAGTTCTCTATTGCCAAGTTCTCTTCCGTATTTTAAAAACCATGGAGGGGCTGGGGAGGGATAGAGAAAGAGAGAAAGGGAAGGACAGAGAAAGAGAGAAGGATGAGCTTTTCTACTCCATTTCTATTATAACAATTATATTTAGTGTCTTAAAGTTTTGGCTTGCTGTTACTGTTTCCTTTGAACAAAGAAATTGCAGGGGGAAAAAGTTGTTTTTTTTTTTTTTTAAGACTTTTTTATTCATGAGAGGCAGAGAGAGAGAGAGAGAGAGAGAGAGAGAGAGAGGCAGAGACACAAGCAGAGGGAGAAGCAGGCTCCACGCAGGGAGCCTGATGTGGGACTCGATCCTGGGTCTCCAGGATCACGCCCTGGGCCAAAGGCGGGCACTAAACCGCTGGGCCACCGGGGCTGCCTGGAAAAAGTTAATAATTCACTGAATTGCATTGCCTCCAAGTTCCCTTCCAAATGAATCTATAGTTCCATAAATTCCTAAAATAATCTGAACTGCTTCTCTGGGTGAAATTTGTGACTTTCACATATATATAATATATATTATATGTGTGTGTATATATATTTAAGATTTTATTTATTTATTCATGAGAGGCACAGAGAGAGAGAGAGAGAGAGAGAGAGAGGCAGAGACACAGCCAGAGGGAGAAGCAGAATCCATGTTGGAACCTGACGTGGGATTCGATCCCAGGTCTCCAGGATCACACCCTGGGCTGAAGGTGGCGGTAAACCACTGAGCCACCCGTGCTGCCCTATATATATTTTTATACTGTAGACAAACTCATAAAGTTAGCATGATTCTGAACTATACTATACTAGCATATGCAACTTCCTGGATAAGTATTTGGAAGTGAGGTGCAACTCTTAGATGGCTATGTATGAGTAAAATATTCAATTTAGTTTGGATTATATGAATAGGTTCTTTGACTAATGACACCAGTTAGCTACTATATGTTATTTCTATTTAAAAGGAGAAATCATCTTCTACCCATCACTATATAAAACAGTTTTTTAGAATTTACCCAAAAAAGTAGAAACATTTTTTTTTCTTAAAACATTGATGCCCAGTGACTGGTAACAGTATAATTTATACTACTGGTCTTCTTGTGAAACTTTATTCCTAATTTGTCAGCTTAGTCAGCTCTGCTCTTCAGAGCTGTGCAATAAATTACAATAGATGTTCAGTACATTAATCAATTTGACATTTGTCCTGGAAAAATACAGAGAAAAATTGATAAGACTTTCCAGGTTTTAATGTATTAATAATAATAAAAATATAATTACTGATATTCTTCTAGACTTCTATGCTTTGGGAAATAATATATAATTTTTATCTTAATGAACACAATGTATTTAATAGAGAATTGATAATTCACAATGGACAAATAATTTAAAAATGGAGGTTAAATATTCTTTAAAAATCTAATAATTCAAGCTCTTTATTGTGTATTTTTCCATTATTAATTAAATATATTTTATTATAGAAAATACTGGAAGATAGAGGTATCTGTGTGGCTAATTTCGTTAAGCATCAGACTCTTAGTTTCAGCTCAGGTCATGATCTCAGGGTCCTGGGATTGAGCTCTGAGTTGGGCTGAGTGCTCAGGGAAGTAGAGAGCCTGCTTTAGGATTCCTTCTTTCTCTGTCTCCCTCTACCCCTTTCCCCACTTAACTTGTGCTCTCCCTCTGGTGCTCTCTCTTTCTCTGCCTCTCAAATAAATCTTTAAAAAAATATATGGGAAAAAAAAATAAAAAAAAATAAAAAAATATATGGGAAGGTAAATAGATGACAAATATGATTATCTGAAATCCATTCACTAATATAACTTTCCAAGATTTTCTTCTAGCTTTGTTTTCTATGGATGCTATTTTTGTCCTTAGCCATGATCATTGTGTTTGTGTGTGCATAGTATTGTGCCCATGCATGTACCCACGTGTGTCTGTGTATTTAATAGCTAGTAAAGAAACATCGTGTGTCTCTGGGCATACATGGTATGTTTATAGTACCTTGCCTACTTTAAAGTGGTGAGACCATGTGACTTGGCCACTGGCTAGCCCCTTTGATGACCTGTAATTATACCTATAGTATAAGTGAAAATTTAATATTTTCTGTGTTGAGAACACAAAATTTGGAGACAGTGTGTTATGGTATCATAGTAAGGCCTACTCTGGCTGATATGTATAATATCCTACTTCTTTCCTCAACATCAGGACCATGGTAATTATGTTGTTATTTAAATTCTTCATTAAAAAAATATTAGCTCAAACATAATTCACTTAAACAACATCTTATATTGAAAACTTAAGATCTTTTTTTACTACTAAGAATCATAAATTGATAGACATCCTTGTGAAATGGTATGTGTGTGTGTGTTACTGTGTTTGTTGTTTGTCTTATTTTTATTTCTTTAGGGATATTTTCCAGTTGGGCCATTATTGGGTCATATGCTTCCTGATGCATACTAGATAACTGCTTTCCAAAATACCTTACTGATTTTCATTTGCAATATCATATTTTACTCAATAGCATTCAGTCTATCCTTTTCAAATATTTTAGTGGCTTGATACATGAAAAGTACTAACTCATTGTTTAAATTAATTGTGGTTTTCTTTTAAGATTGTTCTCAGTTATATAAACCCATGGTTTAATGGCCTTTATGCACATGTCCTTAAATAAATTAATTCTTAATTTTGAATTTATATTAATTATCTGACAAAACTATTGTAATTTTATTTCTTCAATGCCATTCCTTTAGCAAGAGTTATCTGTCCAAATTTTTTTAAGTATGCTTTAAAAAAGATTTGCTTCTGTATACATAATCATTGTGTGGCTCAGAATAAGTTACACTTCAATCTCACTGTGTGTTAAAAGAAATAACTATAATATATGATATTGTAAACTCTATGGAAATTGATCCTAAAAATTAACTGTCTCTTTAAAAAAAAAAGCAAACCTAGCTATGTGAAGATAAATTATCTTCTTAAAATAAGATAGATGATAAATTCAAGGTAGAGTAAGTAAGATATTATTAATCATAAAGTAACCTATAATGACCTATTTTATATGAACTTTACAGATATCAAAAATAAATTAAGTCTCCTTTTATTGGAACCTTTGGCATTGATACTAAATAGCTCACAAATAAAGTGATTTTGATGAATTATCTAATAGTTCAGCTTATAAATTAGCAATCCTAAAACATGAACAATTACTTAATCACAAGAAAGCTTAGTTTCTTTATTTATAAAATGTAATTAATAATTGTACATATTTCTAAGTATGAGCTTGAGGATTATGTATAATGGTGCAAGTCAAGGACTTAGCATCATTTCTTTTTTTTTTTTTTTAAAGATTTTATTTATTTATTCATAGAGACACATAGAGAGAGAGAGAGACAGGCAGAGACACAGGCAGAGGGAGAAGCAGGCTCCACGCAGCGAGCCCGATGTGGGACTCGATCCCGGGTCTCCAGGATCACACCCCGGGCTGCAGGCGGCGCTAAACCGCTGCGCCACCGGGGCTGCCCCTTAGCATCATTTCTTAGAAGAATAAAAAGTTTGGATCTTCTGAGAAAATATTTTCCTTGCTATTGTTCAGTTTTAACTATTACATCTACTAGAATTTCTTTTTCTTCATGGCTATGTTCTATGGACATTGCTTCAAGAAGCTTTAAAAATAATTATTTTCATTAGTTTTTCCATTAGCGATCATTTGCATAGATGATTGAAATGAGTCTTCACAATGCATATCCTTTTGTTGTTAGGTGTATTTTCCCATCCTCGAATATAGACCTATTTTGTGTTTTGCTTTGAACAACTGAGTATGGCAGAAGTCCATGGATTCTATGCCAAGGCCCCTAAAAAACAGTATTGCTTGCTTTTTTAAAAAGTGGTATCCTCATTGAGGTAGCTTTGGCTAATGTTATGTGCAGATATGTTGAAGTCCTAACTTCCAGTACTTCAGATTGTGATTGTTGAAGATAAAGTTTTTAAAGGGTAATTATGGTTAAATAAAGTCATATAAGTGGGCCCTCATCTGGCCTAAATGGTATCCAAATAAAAAGAGGAAAGTTGGTCACATAAAAATAGACATTAGGATTGCACAAGCACAGGGGAAAGACTATGTGAGGACACAGCAAGAAGGCAGCCATCTCCAAGCCAGGGAAAGACCTCAGAAAAAAATCAATCCTGCCACATCTTGATCTTGGACTTTCAGCTTCAAGAATGTGATAAATAGGGCAGCCCGGGTGGTTTGGCGGTTTAGTGCCGCCTTCAGCCCGGGGTGTGATCCTGGAGACCCGGGATCGAGTCCCACGTTGGGCTCCCTGCATGGAACCTGCTTCTCCCTCTGCCTGTGTCTCTGCCTCTCTCTCTCTCTCTCTCTCTCTCTCATGAATAAATGAATAAAATCTTTAAAAAAATAAAAAGAACTGTGAGAAAAAATAAGTTTCTGTTGTTTAAACTACCCAGACTGTGGTACTTTGTTATGGAAGTTAATATAACTATCTTTTTGGAAAGATACAACTACCTAGAGTAGATGAGCCATTACAGCAGGAAGAAACCTGTAGACCAACTATTCTCCAAGTCAACACCCAGATGCTTGCAGAAAAACCATCCAACTGAAAACAGTACAAATTGCTGACATACAGAATAATAAGCCATTAAAATGCTGGGTTTTTTTTAAAGATTTTATTAATTAATTTATTTATTTATTAATTTATTATTTAAGATGGCAGAGGCAAGGTAGGGGCAGTGGGAGAGAATCTCAAGCAGACTCCGTGGAGTTGAAGGTAGGGTTCAATCTTACAACATTGAGCCAAAATCAAGAATCCAATGCCCAAGTGATTGAGCCACCCAGACACCCCAATGTTGGTTGTTTTAAATCTTGGAGTAATTTGATAAATAATAATTAGTAAATATGATATTTTACTAGGGATATGTAGCATCATTTTGGTTCCTTGAGCTGAGTCTCTCCTCTCATTCAATGATTATTTTTTCAAACCACAAACTTTTTTTGAATACTAACTATATGTCAGACTCTGAAGTCAAAAAACTGAAGCTACAAAATTAAAATCTTAATTTTCTAATTCATCTCTTATTTTCTTCTATTTTAAAAATACTTTTCAGTACTTCTGCAATGGATGAATTACTATAAAAGGCCATCTTCAAAAAGCATGTGTGTGTGTGTGTGTGTGTGTGTGTAGCATGCTAAAGATATCAAAAAAATACCATATACCCCAGTACTTATAACAACTACATTCATGAAAAGAAAACCACCAAATCATTACATTTCAAAACAATAAGAGGCATATTAGAGGCCTGTGTAGATTAGTATGGGGGCAATGTGATAATTTTCAAGAGAGTTAAGACAACTGAAAATGAAGCAAATTTAGATATCAAATGTTCTTTTTCAGATAAAGAGACATGAGCTGGTCATACTGAACAGTGTAAAATAATTATATTCAGTGAAATGAGTGGTGAATGTACATAACATGTTAGGAGATAATAGGTATGGTTCAGAGAATGGATTCTCAAGACATTAACATTGAAATGTAGACTGGGTCAGATTGGTTCCAAGTGTCTTCATTAAAGACCGATGTAGTAAGTAAAAAAAAAAAAAAAAAAAGACAGATGTAAGTACACTATTTTATGAATGAAGACACTGGGGCTCAAATAATGTGAAAGGGAATCTAGCATACTTACCAGTTAACTAGTGGCAATGGAGTAACACTTAGCATATGAAGTTCTACATATAATTTCATGATGAATAATATCATTATGGATCAAACTAATATAGAATTTTAGTACTCAATCTCTAGAGATTGAAACATGTAAGAATCCTTTAGGAGTAGATAATATACAACATCTTTAACTGACTTTGACTACAAAAAATGAGTAAGAGAAAACAATTCAGGGATATTTCTGACTTCGGTTTAAAACATAGGCTCAAATGCTATCAAGATATCTCTGTTTGTCTCTGCCTCTCTCTATCTCTCTATCTCTCTCTCCCTCTATCCCTCTCTCTCTGTCTCTCTGTCTCTCACCTCACCTATCGCCAATTTGAAATTCTTCTGTAGGCATGACTTTATTTTTTAAGAAGCCTTCCCAACATGGTTTCATTGTGGCCTTCTGATCTCTTGATGCTATGTTCTTCCAGGTTCAAAAGCATGAGAAAAATCTTTAAGTCCCCACAAGAACACCTGAGGGGTATTCATTACACTGAGGTAGTACATTTACTAACAGGCTTTGTGCCCACCCTAAGGGCTGGAGCTGAAATCCATATTTACAACTTGTCCTGACGGTGAGGTTAGGGGTAGTTTCCTCTTGTCTTAGCTCAGGCTACTATAACAAAATATCATAAAGAGTGGCTTAAACAGGGGGCATTTATTTCTTATAGTTCTGGAGGCTAGAGTCGAAGATCAGGGTGACAGTTGATTCAGTTTCCAGTGAGACTCCTCTTGCTCCCTATGTAGATGGCTGTCTTTTTGCTGTGTCTTCAGAAGGTAAGGCAAGAAAGAAGGAGAGGAAGTGCCTTCTTATGAGTACTTTCTTATAATCTTATCATAGGAGCCCACTCTCATGACCACATCTGAACCTAATTACCTCCCAAAGTTACCATCTCCAAAACTCATCACATTGAGTTAGAGATTCAACATATAAATATTGAAGGGACATAATTCAGCCCATAGTATGCTCAAAATATAGAGAAACTCCAAAGTGACAGGAGAAATAGAAAGGGATATAACAATATCTAGTAATGAGATGATCTAATGAAAACTATATTTTCTTAGGACAAAAAGATTTTTAGATATAGAGATTTTAGTAAGTCTCTACTGTGGCAGAGATAGAACATGTCCTGGTACCCAGTCCAAACAAATTTTCACATAAATAGACTGTCTCTCTATTAGAAGCTCAGTTTTTTGGGGAGTATCTATCATGTATTAGGTACCATATTAAACATTTCTACTACTAAATAAAAGTAGATGTTTTTGCAGTCTTTTAGCTCTATAAAAATATGATTTAATGAAAAGTTTTCCCAAAAAATTTCATTTAATGGAACATTGATAACAAGATTGGGTTAGTAAATAGTAGATGGTCCTCTGCAGCAATAATAGTAAGCATATGAGAGGTGCCTCTATTAAAATTTCTATAACATACTCATTGACAGATATTAATGTATTTTTTAAATCAGGTGAGAATAACATAATATCCAATAACTCTTTAGTATAGTGATCCTCTCCTTCACTCCCCTCAAAAAAATTTTTTTTCAATACCTCCTCTTATAACTGAAAAGGTCTCCAAAATGTCTCCCTTTTTAATGGCAGAATACCAATTTCACGCTAAATGCATGAAAGCCCTCATTCCATGGGAGCACATATCTATTAATCTTCCTTTTTTTCTTCTTATTTTTTAAACAGTAGGTCCATTTTGCATTGGATTTTCTTTTAGAAGCTTTATAGTTTTATTTATAAGTTTTAGTTATTTATAGTTTTAGTTATATAAACCTCAAATATATTTACAATTATACTTGACATGTTATTTCTCTATCAGAGTTAGGAAGATGGCTAACACAAGCAACTTTCTGGCCAAAGAAATGTACAAATGGAGAACAAAATTGTTTCCTGAAATTATTTGCAAGTGATTGTGCCAAAACAGAATATTTTTGCATCTTCTTTTAGGGATTGTTCCTATGGTCCTGAATCATCATGCATGTTTCATATTTCAGATGATAGCCTGGGAGGGCTGGAGGAATGAGATTCTCCAACATTGGTCTTGGTGCTACTTTACTTTCTGCCCTTGCTTTTTGTTTACTAGAGATCCCCAACACCATTTCCTCAATTCTTTTCAAGTGAGAACTCCATTGCGAAGTGACGGAGTGGCAGGAGAATCAGGGCTGTAGTCCTAATGGGATGAAGTAGAATGTGGTTCTCTCATTTTTCTCTCTCTTAAGGGTCAGTGTATGATGCATACACAGTAGTAGTCAGTCATTTTCTCTAAGAGGCAAGATAAACTGAAACTCATTGTGAAGTCCTAGTTATTGCAATGAAAAAAATCTAATTTGCAATTTGGAATGTAAAGTGAAACTCTTCAGGGGAAATTGCATCAAAATGGAGGAGGAAAAGAGGTCTGTTAATGCCAAATTTAAAATTTCCAAACTCATAGTAGTATACTGATTATTGAAAGCTCTTAAAAATACCCTTTTTTATGCCCTTTTATTTATTTATTCAAGCATTCATTTTCAATGCCCCAAACTAGACTAGTGAGAGAAACAACATGGAACACTAAGAAATAAAAATATCTCTACAGAGACAACTGGAAACTATCAGGGCAAAAATTCTCCTGGCCCAACCTCACCAATGCTCCTGCATCACCTCTCCAAATAACCACACTATCTGCTCTCTCAACTTTATTGAGGTTCTGAAACTCAGGGGTAGGCTATGGATGTGTCCTGTAGCCCATCTTGGAAAAAAAAAAAAAAAAGTTTTATTGTGCCATAACCCCTCCCATTGTTTATGTACTGTCAAAGGCTGCTTCCATGCTACAGTAGCTGAGTCAAGTAGTTGTGATAGAGATCATAAGGCCTACAAAGCCAAAAACTAAAATTACTATTTATCCTTTTACAGAGAAATTCTCTTAGCTTCTGTTAGATTATCACCTTTGAACCTAATTCCACAAATGATATTATTTAGATAAATTTGGTTTCAAAAGCTATGTAGCATAAAGTACAAAATTCTTCACATTTTAAAGACAGAGATTCTGGTGGGAGAAGGCATTTAATCTATAGAATTTATTGAACAAGACAGAAATATATAAGCATCCTTTACATATAAGACTATGTAAAATAGGAAGGCATGTATTATTTTATGGTTAAAACTCTTGAGTAATCAGAAATCTTATGGATATGCATTGGTGACTGATGGCTGTATGCATTACACCAAAAATAAATATAAGCAACCTGAATACAGCAATAACCTGATTATACTAGGATCTCACAAAGTTGTTTATTTTAGAACTCAGTAACTAAACATGAGAAATAAATGTAGGAGTGATGGACAGTTAAAAACCAATATAAAATTATTAAAATTTAATTATCTGTAGTTTGTAAATCAATGTCACATATTAACACTCATAGTAAAACATGTATGGGTAAGAGGAAATTCAAAAGAGAAAAATTTGAATCATATATTAACAACAGCAAAAAAGGTAGACAACTTTGGGAAAATGCAACTTGTCTAATACTCTATGACTTGCCCTTAAGCCTTGCCAACCCTAGACTGTGCTCTAGAAATCCCTCAGGCACCACTTTCCCCTTCATCACACAGTTGTAATACAGAATGTTAGCAGAAGGCCAAGATTGTAAACTAAAAGGAATATGTGAACTTATCCTCACCTCAATACTCTGAAAACCATAAGACAAATAGTTTTTCATTCGTTTCTTGAAGATTCCATTTCTTCCAATCATGTGACATTGTGTCAACTCCTTAACTTCCCTGCTTCAATTCAACATCCATGAAATAGAGAAAATTATAGTCCTAACTCAAGAGATTGTTGTATTAAGTGAGAGAATACAGACAAGGTGTTTATAAACTCTCTTTCCCTCAAGTTCAACAAAAGTACTTCCAAATGTGCTTAAATTAATTTTGTGATAGAAATATGAATATTATAATATGTATTTTTCCTGTTGACTGTTCCATCCAAATGTTCAAAGCATACATTAGTATCTTATTGCTTGTGTAACAAATTACAACAAACTGAGTGGCTTAAAACAATACAAATTTATTTTCTAACAGTTTTGGAGGTCAGCAGTCCTCAATCACGGTGTCAGTGGGGTCATTTCTTCCATCTCCTTCTGTAGGTACTAGGGAAGAATCAATTCCCTTGCCTTTTTCAGTGTTTATAGCACATCTGCTTTACTTTGCTCATGGGGCACTTCCCTTCCCTTCCTTCTAAGTACATCTCTCCAAACTCTGCTTCTATTATCACATCTCTTCTCTTTGACCCTTTGACTCCTTCTTACACAAACCCTGGTAATTATATTGGGTTCACTCACATGATCCAGGATATTCTCAAGACTCTAACAATTATATCTGGAAATTCAGCTTTGCCAGGTGGGGTTACTGTGATGGTAGTTTCATGTGTCAACTTCACTGAGCCACTAGGAACTCAAATATTTGGTATTTGTCAAATATTTTTCTGGATGTTTCTGTGAGGAAGGTTTTGAATGAGATTATCATCAGTAGACTGGGTAAGGCAGATTGCCCTCCTACTAATGTGGGTGGCCATCATTCAGTCATCGGAAGGACTGAATAGAACAAAAATGCTGACCCTCTCCTGAGTAAGGGAGAGTCCCTCTGGCTTGGCTGCTTTCAAATTAGAACAACAACTTTTTTCTTGCCTTCAGACTTGAACTGAAACATCAGCTCTTCCTGGTTCTTGAGACAGCCAGCCTTTGAACTGGAACTGTGCTATCAGTTCTTCTGTTTCTCAGGCCTTTAGTTCAGACTACAACTAAACCTTTGGCTCTGCTGGATTTTCAGCTTGCCAACTCACTTCGCAGATCTTAGAATTTGTCAGCCTCCATAATTACATGAACTTATTCCTTATAATCAATTTCTCTTTCTCTCATAGACAAAACACACACACACACACACACACACACACATTCTACTGGTTCAATTTCTTTAGAGAATTCTGTCTAATAAAGAGAACACAGAGAATAGGTATGGACATCTTTGGGAGACCATTTTTTTCTCTCTGATTTTAAGAAATGTCAGGGTTATTTCTCATGTGCTAGCCCCTGCAAGACTTTCATTACAAATCTCTAGAGTCCTGCCACAGAAAACTATTTCCCTCTGTCTCAACTTCAATAGGTCAACAACTTAACCAATCACCCACTTCACAAGTATGAGCACTCTTGTGCTCTGCACTGAGTATACCATTTCCATTAAGTTTCTTGGATCATGATTCTCAATATCGTTATCTTTCTCTCATTTCTTCTTCCAGAGAACTAGTGAATCCTCTCTAATCTAACCTTTTTTTGATATGATTTAATATTTAATGTTATCTATCTCTTTTTCTCTACTTCTGTCATCATGTTATTCCCATCTTTCAATATCTGCTATTAGTTACTGTAACAGCCCCTGATAGGGTTGGCTCCATTCATTATTTTTCTCTCTCCATTCTAGTCTTCACAGCATCGTTACAGTGATCTTTTGACAATACAAATATAACTCTATCACAAGGACACAAATATAATTCTATCACCTAAGGCTTATAATCTTTTAGTGGTTACTTATAGTTTCAGTAAACTATTTGAGCCCTGGATGCCTGGGTGGCTCAGCAGTTGAGCGTCTGACTCTGTTTGGCTCAGGGTGTGATGCCGAGATCCGAGATCAAGCCCCACGTTGGGCTTCTTGCATGGAGCCAGCTTCTCCCTCTCCCTGTGTCTCTGATTCTCTGTGTGTGTGTGTGTGTCTCATGAATAAATAAATAAAATCTTAAAAAAAATAAAATTTTTGAGGTCTTTGGCTTGACACACGGGGTCCTTCAGAATCAGTCACCAGCCACTTCTTGAGAGTTATGCTCTTGTAATTCTTGCTCACCCATAACCCATGCATCCCTCATTCTATCCACACTAAACTGTTTATAATTCTTTCAGTGAGTCATGTCATCTCTTATTTTCAGGTTTCAGCACACTTTACCTGTAATACGCTTCCTATACCACACCTTTATCTGGCTAAGATTAACTCAAACACCTCCTTCTTGGAGAAACCATTTGAGACTGTTCTAGGATTTCCTAGTTATATGTCTTTGTGCCCCCTTAAAGTCCCATTATATAAGTATACTTTAATATTACCTTTGCTTAGAAGACCTTTAAAAATGAAACAAACAAGCAAAAGCCTGATACAAATTAACTTAGATAATGAGTAAATGAATTATTTCACATAAAGCCCCACAAAATATGTTATTGTCAAGTCTCTGGTTCTTTCTTGGGGCAAATAAATGGGTTTTTGCATGCTTCCTTGTGTTGGCTTTATTCTCTGTACTGTCCAATGAATCCAACATAATTGCAAGAAATAATGAAGCAAAATGTCTCCTTATTCAAGTCTAAAGGATGAGAGAGAAAGCCTTTTCCCCATTATTCTGATTAAACCAACTGGACCAATGGCAGTTGCTAGAAGAAAACTATAATCTCATTCCCGAATTACTAAATCATAAGGTTACTACCCTCAATTTAGACTGGGGATTCTCAATGGTGAGAGCACTGATATTTCAGACCAGAAGATTCCATACTTTGTGCATCATAGATTATTAGCAACACTCTTGGATTTTATGCATTACATGCATCCCCCAGTTATAACAGTGAATAATGTCTTCAGAAATTTTCTAATATCTCCTGATTGGCAACACCACTGCCAATTGAAGAGCACTGGCTTGGGCTCGTGAAGGCATACTTTGGATCACTAGCCTTTTGGAGGATTTATGGATAATTCAAGAAAATTAAAGTTTGATTAGAAAAGGGAAGAATGGATGTATAGTACCCAACAGCTGTATTGTAATTATCTTTTGTCTTTGACCCCTACTAGAAAGGACACTTCTAGAAGTTTTATTTTGTTTCTTGCTTCTCCTATCTCAAGGACCTGGCATACACTGTGTTCTTAATACATTTTTTTTGAATTGATATATGAATTATGCATTGGAAAAAGGATCTCTTTAGTGCTTTTTCACTTCTGCTCAACAAGCATTATAACATTGATTCTACGAGTATCTATGCTTTCAATGGCAGAATGCTTTCAGGTTTATAACCAAAGATATTGAAAACACATTTTCCACCTATGGGGATAAAGGCAGAGCAATGAAGTAGAAGTGAGGGGTGAAGGAGAGGTGAAGTTACTATTTTTAAGCATGGAAAACTTGTTGTCTAAGGAAAGAAAGGGAGAGCAATTACCATGATGGATGTATAAATAAGAGAAGGCATCTGTCTAGACCAGTCACTTGCAAGTTTCTCTGATTTAGGAAGCAAAAGTTGAAACTGTGGCTTGTGACACAATATGCCACTACTGATTTTTCCCATGAACAAACTATTTCTAAATCATTTGTCCCAAGTCAAATCTTGCTGTATTTGGACACCTTGGACTACATGAGTAGTTTCTTCATTTCAATCTGTAACTTAATGTAGACATAGCCAATAAACTATGAATCACCTTTTTCCTGGAGATTCACATTGAATCTAGTTTTTTTTTTTTTTTTGAATCTAGTTTTTCTAGTAATAAGGCAATCAGTTTTCATTCTCAGGTTTTGAATTTAATTAAAAGGTTAGTACATGACAAAATAAACTATAATTTTATAAATATTTATATTTATGCTGTGAATATTAGCTTTGTGGACATTTAAAGAAAAACTGAAATTCATTATAATCTCAGAGAAGAAATTCATATAAATGAATGTAATGTTAAGATTGTATATCATATTTAGTTTATTCTAATTGTTGAATTTCATAAAATTTCACAAAATAATGCAATTTCATCATTTTGGCCAAGCTTCTGTCTTGAAACCTAAAGCCATGTTGGCTTTCCTTCTAGGTATCTCTCTGGATCATTGTTTATGTGCCAAGCAATTTGTCACATCTCGAGTTTCCGCTTTCATTTAATAACTGAAACCTAAATGTTATGATCAAAAACCACTGGTCTGTTGCGCAGTGATCCATGTGAGAACAGTGAACTTATGTCTCTGTAAATTTGTTAGTCATCTATGAGGAAAAGCAATGCTGACCTCGTAATGTCAAATCCCATTTACAGTTGGTGAATAGGTTGGATAAGGTACTTGATGCCTTTTGAGTTGTATTAAGAAAAACACTTCAGTGTAGGGGGATAAAAGCCTTGCTAAATTAATGTGGAGATTGTAGCCTATCCAAATAATTTATAGTTGAATCCTATCTTCCAGAAGAAAAGAACACAGTTAATAAAGGTTCTGACTTGAGTAAACAGCTTCAGGAAACACATGTTTTTTAGTAAGCACTTGAAGTAGTAACCGTGACCTTCTACCTTCACTGTCTCCTACTTATAACCTTTTCTAAAATCTTATTAGTTAGAAACTGTTTATGGCTTCTGTCACTAGCAGGAATCCCAAGCTCACTGAAAGGACACAAACTGGATTTTAAGATCGTTTCATGTGTCTAGGTCAAAGAATTAGGTTACATAGCACTTTTTAGCCTGTTTTTTAAAAGCTATATTCATCAAGTCAAAGCAGCATTTTTAGGTAAAACTACTTGTTATGCATTTTTGTGTTTTAATGTCATCAAAGGATAAAACAAGATTTGGCTTGAATTTATTAACTGTTTGCCAAGTTTGCTCCTGTGGTACATGTCAGTACATGATCACTCCCTCCATAATGGGAAAAAGGGTATTTCCCCCAAAATTGCAACCATGACATGTTTTAGAGTAGGAATGTCAAGAGAACAACATCACTTGATGCTGACTACAGAATCTGGGCTGTAGATAATTAGAAAGAAATAGTGTTATGTATAAATACTGTTTGATAGGGTTTCTATATTGAAAACCTGAACTGGGGATCCCTGGGTGGCGCAGCGGTTTAGCGCCTGCCTTTGGCCCAGGCCGTGATCCTGGAGACCTGGGATCGAATCCCACAGCAGGCTCCTGGTGCATGGAGCCTGCTTCTCCCTCTGCCTGTGTCTCCGCCTCTCTGTGTGTGTGTGTGTGACTATCCTAAATAAATAAAAATTAAAAAAAAAAAGAAAAAGAAAACCTGAACAGAAATGTCTGTTTCCATTGCCTGAAGGCTCTCATAACTTCTCTGTTAGATAAATGCAGTATCCTGTCTTCTGTTTCTTTTCCCTCCAAACCATCCTATACACTTACTGTGATTAACCTTGTGATTTGTAAATCCAATTGTCTTACTTTCTGTTTTAAATCTTTCTGAGGGTGGCTCAGTGGTTGAGCATCTGCCTTGGGCTCAGGTCGTGATCCAGGGGTCCTGGGATCGAGTCCTGCATCGGGCTCCCCACAGGGAGCCTGCTTCTCCCTCTGCCTGTGTCTCTGCCTCTCTCTCTGTCTCATGAATAAATAATAAAATATTAAAAACAAATCTTTCTTTGGTTTGGTAATGGCTTCACTTGTTCCGGTTAATGTCCAGACCTTTCTATGATCTGACTTCTGCTTTCTGTTTCCCTCTCACCATCTGTCATCGGTGGGCAAACTGAACCACTCTTCATTCTCCAAGTGCACCCTGCTTGTTTATGCCCCTGTTTGCTCCCATAGTTCTATTGGTCTAGATGGAAATCCCTTCATTCCTGTTCTTCTCTCAAAGTCAGATCAAGTGGCCTTCCAAATATTCTCCTTGGGCCTCTTATATATACATTGTGTACACACACTTATTTTGGTGCCAGGTATCATAAGGATTGAAATTTTTTGTTGTTCTGTCCAACCCATTAGTCAGTGAGCCCCCTGAGGGCCTGGCCATAAAAGGCAAATGCTGGTTAAATGTTTGCTGTGTGAAGGAAAGAACAAACCACAAAATGATGGTTGTGTGCTTTCCACATGTGCTTTTCTTCTCCTGTCGATGATCTCTCTCTAGTCAGTGGGAAGCCACCACATAGCCTTCAGAAAAAATGATTATAGCAGAAATGCTTATTGTAATGTTCATTTTTAACTGCGAAATAGACTCTTAAAAATGAAAGAGAAATGTTTTGAGGAAAGCCAGGCAGAGTTTATACCAAAACATTAGATTGGAGAGAAATTAGAGGAGGAGATAAACTACATTATCCACAGGCCCTAAGAGGACCGCATAGAAGTAACCGGGGATGAAGATGGAAGGTGCACAGCAAGGGAAGAGGGGTGTGAACATTTGGGAACTTGGAGCGAGGACTGAGCGTGTAGCTTGGAACAAGTCATTTGGGCGGTGGGGGGATTGTGTTGGAGAGACAGGAGGCAGCTCTTCCATTCCTGCTCTTCTCTGCTCTCATTCTGTCCTTCCTGGGTCTGTCTCTGCTGCCCAGTTTCACCCCTTCACACAGAAGGCAGCTGTGGTATTGACAGGAACTCTCCTAACATCCTTCCCTGGGAGGGATACAAAGAGTAAAGTACACTTGTTTTATGCTAAAATGCAACACTAGGGAAGCATAAAGGAATGCCTCAACATGCGAGGTTGGTAGCATCTAATTTATATTTCATTATCTAAAAGGAGATCTAAGAAGGAGTTTGAGGTTGACATTTGTCCTAGACGGTGTTAGTTGGTTTTTGTTCCAGATTTTAAGATTTGGACATTAGAATTATTACTGAAAGATTGTCAATATTTGCAATTTAAGCCCGAAGGCCATTGAGAAGGGTGGGCGCAGTCCCTTTCATTGCTTGGGAAAATAGGCTCAAAAAACATGATAACAAGGTGAACACTGGAGCAAATGCATTTGTATCCTCTTTATCTCAAGCACGGAGCCAATCTGGAACTCTAATTCCTTGAGAAGATGATAAATGTTTTCTGCCAGTCTTTCCAACTGAACAAACTCTGTTTGATTGGTATTAATCACTTCTGGCAGGCGATGCTCAAGCCTGTTCACTGCAATCTAGGTGAAAAGCTTGTCATCAGTATCACATAATGAAATGAAAGAGTATGAGACAAAGGAAGGAATATTTCCATTTACCTAGTCATCAGAGTAAGTGTCAACTTAAATAAGATAAGAAGTATTTATTTTCACATGAACAGTTTAAAATGCAAACCTTTAATAAAATTATTTTTTTTCTTATTTTTTATTTAAAAAGAAAAATTTTTGAGGAAATCCTTTCCTTATTTTTTTATTTAAAAAGAAATATTAAGCCAAATAATAATCTGATTTGTTTATGGTAAAAGGACATTGCTTATTCTTCCAAACACTCTGTGGCTTTAGAAAATTATCCTAAAACTAAATTTCCCATGATCCAGAATACACATGTATAGAGAACATATGAACAAAGAAGGACCATCAAGGGCAGGGGTGATCTGGAAAATAGTCCTCTGTGGAACAGGTATTTGTGAATCCCCATATTCATTTGTTGACACCTATTTCTCAATGCGATGATATCAGGAGGTGGGCTCTGAGAGATAATTGGGTCATGAGGGCTGAGCTTTCATGAATGAGATTAGTGTCCATATAAAAGGGGCTCCAGGGACCTTCCTTGCCCTTCTGCTCTGTGAGGTGACAGCTGGAAGACTGCCTCAGACAAACTGGGAAGCTGGCTCTTCCTAGATACCAATTCTGTGGGTGCCTTAATCTTGAATTTCCAAGCCTCTAGCACTGTGAGAAATAGAAGTCTCTTTTGTGAGCCACCCAGTCTGTGGTATTCTCTTACAGTAGCCCAAGCAGACTAGGATAGACTTTCAGATGGTTAAGTAAGATTTAACAGTCTACAAAGGTATCTGAGGGACACCTCGGGGCTCACATGACCCCAGGGTGCCAGGATCGAGTCCCGCATCCGGCTCCCAAGCGCAGCCGCTTCTCCCTCTGCCTGTGTCTCCACCTCTCTGGGTCTCTCATGAATAAATGGATGGAATCTATAAATAAATAAAGAAATAGATAAATAAGTAAATAAATAAATAATAAAAATGTATCTGAGTTCAAAACATCTCTTTGTCATGATTTGATTTTTTTTTCATTATGCTGTGTCATATTCTCTGTAAAAATCTGTCCATTTAAAATGCAAAAGCCCCTGGGGCAGAGGGGTGGAGAGTGATTCAATCTTAGAGTGATTCAATCTGATTGTCATCCTCCTAATACCTAGATAACAATAGCTAAATTGGAAGAATAAGTTTGCTTCCTGGAGCAAAACTCAGGCAGAAATTGTAGCATTTTATTTGATAAATCAATTTACTTTTCCATCTTCTGTCAGAGAACTCATATATATATTACTCTTTGAGTTAATGATTACTTTAAATTATGGGTTAAAGGTGATTTAAGTGCATTCATTAAAATTGATATTTTCAGGGAGGAATAGAACATTTCTTAAAATAAAAACAGTTAATTGATGTTTAATAGGTACCTCTATTATTTTAGTGATTAATTAACTGTATTAATTCATAAGGTGTACCTTGAAGCTGTCACTCACATTTGCAGGTTAACTCAAGGCAATCCTTTTGAAGCCAACTGTTTTGAAGTGAATGAGAAACTTAGGCAACCCACCTAGGGGACAGAAAAAGCAGTTTTTCGAGGATACTATAGTGAACTCAGCAGTTAAATTCAACCTCTTCTCTAAAGACAACATTGGGGTTAGCCTTACGGTGTTGACAGATTTTTAAATACTAAGTGTATGGAATTATGAATGTTAAATAATAAGAAAAACTTAAAAATCTAAGAACAACAACAACAACAACAAAAAAAAAACCAAAACCCAAAAAACTAGATTTCACTTCTAGTAGAAAATAATTGTTCAAGATACCTTTTATAAGATTTCAGCTATCAAAAAAATAAAGATTTCAGCTCTCAGTCGTATGACTTCCTTCGTTCCTCTTGGCCCAGAAAGGACTTCCCTTTTCAGCATCTGACTTTCAGACATGCACCATCACCATTGTCTTAGGGCATCTCTATCTCCGTGTGGAAGTATTGGTGGCCCATTTTTAACCTGTGAAACCAGTAGGAGTGATTCTCAACCACCAAAATTTCAAGTTTTTCAGGGACCTGTTCTTACACTTGAATTATTTTATGTTTGGATAATTCACTGGATAGAGTATTATTTTTAAAAATGTATTCATTTGTAATCTAAAGTCTAGATCTAGATTCATTTACACAAGTATTCCTGAGGATTACAGGAAAGTTCTGGCAGGTACTAGAGATATTGCTTTGTGAAGAAGTTAAATGCTGTAAGGATATCTATGTAAGGGCAGACTGACATATTAACACCATAATTAACGGTGTAGCCATCCAGGAGAGGGCTGGGTCTGTGAAGGACAGAGATTATTGTATCACTTTAGCACACCCAAAAAACATTGACGTGGGAAATAGAGCAGCAAGACTGAAGAAATCTGGGTAGCCCTGGTGGTGCAGCGGGTTAGCACGGCCTGCAGGCCACGGTGTGATCCTGGAGATCTCGAATCGAGTCCCGCGTGGGCTTCCTACACGGGGCCTGCTTTTCCCTCTGCCTGTGTCTCTGCCTCTCTCTCTCTCTCTTTCTCTGAATGAATAAATAAAGAAATCTTAAAAAAAAAAAAATGAAATCTCACAGTGTGGTTTCCAAACACTTAGACTGTTCCTCTAAAAATCAAGACTTTTTTTTTTTTAATTTTTATTTATTTATGATAGTCACACAGAGAGAGAGAGAGAGAGGCAGAGACATAGGCAGAGGGAGAAGCAGGCTCCATGCAGGGAGCCCGACATGGGATTCGATCCCGGGTCTCCAGGATCACGCCCGGAGCCAAAGGCAGGCGCTAAACCGCTGCGCCACCCAGGGATCCCAAGACTTTTTTTTTTTTTTAAATATAGTTTCTGAGATTGAAAAAAAAAAGAGCCTTAATAAATTCATAAAGTTAAGGAAGTGCTTTTGTTGTTTTTAATATCTATCTGGTTTTGCAACTAATAGAAATTAATAATAAATACACAAGTCCTATGAAATAATAAGTATTTATCATTTATCTATTATATAATGGAGTATATTACAGGTTTCTCCCAGTATTCAAAAGTACAGAATTCCTAGGAAACCTTTCATAAGCCAAAGTGGCATAAAGCAAAGCAGTGTTCATCCTTAATTTTTAGGAACAAAATTTGAGCATTCCCAGACCCCCAAAAAATAACCTTTCTTAGGCTTTTATGATACCTTAGGACACATCTTGCTAACAGATGCACAAAATAGATTAAGAACATCTGCTCACAGACACAGTCCAAAGCTATGGTAGCTGAGATACTGAGTGTAGTTCCCAGAGAAGGCTCTTCTTGGTGGGGCCAGTCTTGCTGTTCTGGCTCCTTCTCCCTCAATCTTCACCTTTCACTACATCTTACAAACCACTTTCAATCAATATAAAAACTGAATTCTAAAATGTCTCCCTATAATAGAATGCATCATTGTTTCCTGGAACACCCATCATTTTTTATCACATGTGCTCTCCTTGGGGAAATTTCTTTTGACCCCTGCCTCTGCCAAAGTAGAAACAAGAAAAACCAGCTTCCCCAATTTTTGTGTCTGGTACCTTGTCTGCAACAATTAAGTAGACTTGTTTGAAGGTCTGATTTAAAAATAAGCAAACTGAGGAGGGAAGTTCCAGACAGAATCAATTGTGTTCATTAGAGAACATGTCAGAGGTGCCTAGCAATAATTGTATGGTCAAGATCCTGCAAAGCAAGTAGCAGTGGCTCTAAACCCTAGTTCCTGGCAATACTACTTGCTACATATCATGACTGTCCGCAGCTTCAGTGGAAGAGGACTGTTTTCTCATTTGGTCAATTTGGTAGCCAGGTTCATAGCACTGTTACTGAAAGCTCACCTGGGAATCTGTTAATGGTTTTCTAGCTTTTTCAGTTCCTGATATATTTTTACAAAATTGCTTTCCTGCTTAATCTGCTGGTCAGTTTTTGTAGTTCCAATCTGAAACACATATTAAGGGTTTCCTAAATACAAGTCTTCTCTCCATCCCTGCTAATGAAGGGTCCTGATTCCTCCTATCATCTCCTGATTGGCCTCCTTCTAGGTTCTTCCTCTTCTCCATTTGTCACCTCAGTTAATTTTCTAAATATAAACCTTATCACATCTATGCTTTTTGATTTAATACAAGCTACTATAATAGTTTGACAACATTTTCTCATTTGATTCACTTCACCAATGTAAGAATCTCTCTCTCTCTCTCTCTTTCTTTTTTTCTTGTATTTGCTTTCAAAGTCGATTTGGAGCAAGTAGTTGGCCTTTTGGTTGCAAAGGTATGTCTGCAATAAAAGTTTGAGGTTGAAAAATACAATAATTGAGGCTTATTTTTTATACATTGGGTTTGTTAGGGGACGCCTAGGTGGCTCAGTGGTTGGGCGACTGCCTTCCACTTAGGATGTTATCCTGGATCCTGGAGTCGCTGGATCGACTCCCGCATCAGGCTCCCTGCTTGGGGCCTGCTTCTCCCTCTGCCTGGGTCTCTGCCTCTCTCCTTCTGTGTCTCTCATGAATAAATAAATAAAATCTTTTAAGAAAATTAAAATAAAAGTGGGTCGTTGAGGAAGAATCCTGGGGAAAATAGGCTGGCATGATAAAGGGCTCAGCCCTTGATCTTCTAGATTTTATACCTGACCTTGTCTTTGTCACACAGTATATTAGAATGACAGATGCCACCAGAGCAAAGATGACAGGAGACTGATCATAAAAAAGCAGAACGCTAATTTATTAATTTAAATGATAAATAAAAATGCTGAGTGAAAGAAATATTTTCAGCTTACATATCAGCACATTCTCTCCCTGTAGGCAACCTTCATGGAAGGCATGACAGAAGGTTACTGGCTGAGCTTCAAATCTGAGCAAGAACTCCTATCCCAGTAATTCAAAGATTTTCTGGTCCCAGACTCTGACGACAACATACATGCTGACAGACTGTCATGAAATTAGATAATTGATTTCTCTCAAAGAACTCCGTTTCCCCAGATGGTACGTTCAGAGGCCGGATCAGTGTTGGTTCCTTGGAATTAGCACTTCTTGTTCATTTCTGTCTCTTTAACGTGATGTCTGGCTATCTCAGTGAGGACCCACAATGTGCTGATTTTAGAGTTTAATTTTCAAACAACATTTTACATACTCTTCAGTTTTATTCTTGCCACCACCTGTCCTAAGGACATTAGCAGTTTATGTTTAGTGTTCTAACAGCTGCCTTCTAATACAGTGTCCATTGCTTGTAAGTTCCTTTTTATGGTTATTCTTTACTTTTTCTTTATATTCGTATAATTATGTAGCTTACTAGAAGTTAGTTGTCAAAGTTAGAAGATAGGGAGAGGAGGAGGCAGGATGGCGGAAGAGTAGGGTCCCCAGGTCACCTGTCCCCACCAAATTACCTAGATAACCTTCAAATCATCCTGAAAACCTACGAATTCGGCCTGAGATTTAAAGAGAGAACAGCTGGAGTGCTACAGTGAGAAGAGGTCGCGCTCCAAGGGGGAGGGACCCGCGAGGAGCCGGGCTGAGGCCGGGGCGAGTGTCCCCAGGACAGGAGAGCCCCGTCCCGGAGACGCAGGAGCTGCACCGACCTTCCCGGGGGAAAGGGGCTCGCGGGGAGGTGGAGCAGGACCCGGGAGGGCGGGGATGCCCTCGGGCTCCCGGGGACACTGACAGACACCTGCGCCCCGGGAGAGTGCGCCGAGCTCCCTAAGGGCTGCAGCGCGCACGGGGGACCCGGAGCAGCTCGGGGGGCTCGGGGGCGGCTCCGCGGAGGGGGCTGCGGGGCGGGAGCAGCTCGGGGGGCTCGGGGGCGGCTCCGCGGAGGGGGCTGCGGGGCGGGAGCAGCTCGGGGGGGCTCGGGGGCGGCTCCGCGGAGGGGGCTGCGGGGCGGGAGCAGCTCGGGGGGGCTCGGGGGCGGCTCCGCGGAGGGGGCTGCGGGGCGGGAGCGGCTCGGAGGGCTCGGGGGCGGCTCCGCGGAGGGGGCTGCGGGGCGGGAGTGCGAATCCACCAGCGCAGGCCCCGGAGCACAGGGCGCCGGGACACAGCCCAGGATCCGGCCTCCCCCGGGACAGGCAGAGGCCGGGAGGGCCCAGGACAGCGAGGACGCTCCTGCCCCAGCTGAGCAGATCAGCGGCCCCGCCCGGAGCCTCCAGGCCCTGCAGACGGAGAGCTCCGGAGCTACTGCGGGGGCTGACTCCAGGGCTGCAGAGCTGGCCCCGCCACTGCGGTTGTTCCTCCTGCGGCCTCACGGGGTGAACAACCCCCACTGAGCCCTGCACCAGGCAGGGGCAGAGCAGCTCCCTCACGTGCTCACACCTGAGAATCAGCACAGCAGGCCCCTCCCCCAGAAGACCAGCTAGACGGACACGTTCCAGGGGAAGTCCAGGGACTTAAAGTACACAGAATCAGAAGATACTCCCCCGTGTTTTTTGTTTTTTTGTTTTTATTTCTGATTGCTTGCCCCAGCCCTTTTTTTTTTCCACCTTTCTTTTTCTTTCTCTTTTTCTTCTCTTTTTTCCTTTTTTTCTTCCTTTTTTTCTTTCTTCTTTTTCTCTTTTCTTTCCTTCTCTCTCTTTTTCTCCTTTTCCCAATACAACTTGTTTTTGGCCACTCTGCACTGAGCAAAATGACTAGAAGGAAAACCTCACCTCAAAAGAAAGAATCAGAAACAGTCCTCTCACCCACAGAGATACAAAATCTGGATTACAATTCAATGTCAGAAAGCCAATTCAGAAGCACTATTATGCAGCTACTGGTGGCTCTAGAAAAAAGCATAAAGGACTCAAGAGACTTCATGACTGCAGAATTTAGATCCAATCAGGCAGAATTAAAAATCAATTGAATGAGATGCAATCCAAACTAGAAGTCCTAATGACGAGGGTTAATGAGGTGGAAAAACGAATGAGTGACATAGAAGACAAGTTGGCAAAGAGGGAAACTGAGGTATAAAGAGACAGACAATTAAAAGACCATGAAGACAGATTAAGGGAAATAAACGACAGCCTGAGGAAGAAAAATCTACGTTTAATTGGGGTTCCCGAGGGCGCTGAAAGGAACAGAGGGCCAGAATATGTATTTGAACAGATCATAGCTGAAAACTTTTCTAATCTGGGAAGGGAAACAGGCATTCAGATCCAGGAAATAGAGAGATCCCCCCCTAAAATCAATAAAAACTGTTCAACACCTCAACATATAATAGTGAAGCTTGCAAATTCCAAAGATAAAGAAAAGATCCTTAAAGCAGCAAGAGACAAGAAATCCCTGACTTTTATGGGGAGGAATATTAGGGTAACAGCAGACCTCTCCACAGAGACCTGGCAGGCCAGAAAGGCCTAGCAGGATATACTCAGGGTCCTAAATGAGAAGAACATGCAACCAAGAATACTTTATCCAGCAAGGCTCTCATTCAGAATGGAAGGAGAGATAAAGAGCTTCCAAGATAGGCAGAAACTGAAACAATATGTGAACACCAAGCCAGCTCTGCAAGAAATTTTAAGGGTGACTCTTAAAATTCCCCTTTAAGAAGTTCAGTGGAACAATCCACAAAAACAAGGACTGAATAGATATCATGATGACCCTAAATTCGTATCTTTCAATAGTAACTCTGAACGTGAACGGTCTTAATGACCCCATCAAAAGGCGCAGGGTTTCAGACTGGATAAAAAAGTAGGACCCATCTATTTGCTGTCTACAAGAGACTCAGTTTAGACATAAGGACACCTACAGCCTGAAAATAAAAGGTTGGAGAACCATTTACCATTCGAATGGTCCTCAAAAGAAAGCAGGGGTAGCCATCTTTATATCAGATAAACTAAAATTTACCCCGAAGACTGTAGTGAGAGATGAAGAGGGACACTATCTCATACTTAAAGGATCTATCCAACAAGAGGACTTAACAATCCTCAATATATATGCCCCGAATGTGGGAGCTGCCAAATATTTAAACCAATTAATAACCAAAGTGAAGAAATACTTAGATAATAATACACTTCTACTTGGTGACTTCAATCTAGCTCTTTCTACCCTCGATAGGTCTTCTAAGCACAACATCTCCAAAGAAACGAGAGCTTTAAATGATATACTGGACCAGATGGATTTCACAGATATCTACAGAACTTTACATCCAAACTCAACTGAATACACATTCTTCTCAAGTGCACATGGAACTTTCTCCAGAATAGACCACATACTGGGTCACAAATCGGGTCTGAACCGATACCAAAAGATTAGGATCGTCCCCTGCATATTCTCAGACCATAAAGCCTTAAATTAGAACTAAATCATAACAAGAAATTTGGAAGGACCTCAAACACGTGGAGGTTAAGGACCATCCTGCTAAAAGATGAAAGTGTCAACCAGGAGATTAAGGAAGAATTAAAAAGATTCATGGAAACTAATGAGAATGAAGATACAACTGTTCAAAACCTTTGGGATGTAGCAAAAGCAGTCCTGAGGGGGAAATACATCGCAATACAAGCATCCATTCAAAAACTGGAAAGAACTCAAATACAAAAGCTAACCTTACACCTAAAGGAGCTAGGAAAAAAACAGCAGTTGGACCCCACGCCCAGCAGAAGAAGAGAGTTAATTAAAATTCGAGCAGAACTCAACGAAATCGAGACCAGAAGAACTGTGGAACAGATCAACAGAACCAGGAGTTGGTTCTTTGAAAGAATTAATAAGATAGATAAACCATTAGCCAACCTTATTAAAAAGAAGAGAGAGAAAACTCAAATTAATAAAATCATGAATGAGAAAGGAGAGATCACTACCAACACCAAGGAAATACAAACGATTTTAAAAATATATTATCAACAGCTATATGCCAATAAATTAGGCAATCTAGAAGAAATGGATGCATTCCTGGAAAGCCACAAACTACCAAAACTGGAACAGGAAGAAATAGAAAACCTGAACAGGCCAATAACCAGGGAGGAAATTGAAGCAGTCATCAAAAACCTCCCAAGACACAAGAGTCCAGGGCCAGATGGCTTCCCAGGGGAATTCTATCAAATGTTTAAAGAAGAAACCATACCTATTCTACTAAAGCTGTTTGGAAAGTTAGAGAGAGATGGAGTACTTCCAAACTCGTTCTATGAGGCCAGCATCACCTTAATTCCAAAACCAGACAAAGACCCCACCAAAAAGGAGAATTACAGACCAATATCCCTGATGAACATGGATGCAAAAATTCTCAACAAGATACTAACCAATAGGATCCAACAGCACATTAAGAAAATTATTCACCACGACCAAGTAGGATTTATCCCCGGATGCAAGGCTGGTTCAACACTCGTAAAACAATCAATGTGATTCGTCATATCAGAAAGAGAAAAACCAAGAACCATATGATCCTCTCATTGGATGCAGAGAAAGCATTTGACAAAATACAGCATCCATTCCTGATCAAAACTCTTCAGAGTATAGGGATAGAGGAACTTTCCTCGACATCTTAAAAGCCATCTACGAAAAGCCCACAGCAAATATTCTCAATGGGGAAGCACTGGGAGCCTTTCCCCTAAGATCAGGAACAAGACAGGGATGTCCACTCTTACCACTGCTATTCAACATAGTACTGGAAGTCCGAGCCTCAGCAATCAGACAACAAAAAGACATTAAAGGCATTCAAATTGGCAAAGAAGAAGTCAAACTCTCCCTCTTCGCCGATGACATGATACTCTACATAGAAAACCCAAAAGCCTCCACCCCAAGATTGCTAGAACTCATACAGCAATTTGGTAGCATTGCAGGATACAAAATCAATGCCCAGAAATCAATGGCATTTCTATACACTAACAATGAGACTGAAGAAAGGGAAATTAAGGAGTCAATCCCATTTACAATTGCACCCAAAAGCATAAGATACCTAGGAATAAACCTAACCAAGGAGGTAAATGATCTATACCCTAAAAACTATAGAAAACTTCTGAAAGAAATTGAGGAAGACACAAAGAGATGGAAAAATATTCCATGCTCATGGATTCGCAGAATTAATATTGTGAAGATGTCAATGTTCCCCAGGGCAATTTACACGTTTAATGCAATCCCTATCAAAATACCATGGACTTTCTTCAGAGAGTTGGAACAAATTATTTTAAGATTTGTGTGGAATCAGAAAAGACCCCGAATAGCCAGGGGAATTTTAATAAAGAAAACCATATCTGGGGGCATCACAATGCCAGATTTCAGGTTGTACTACAAAGCTGTGGTCATCAAGACAGTGTGGTACTGGCACAAAAACAGACACATAGATCAATGGAACAGAATAGAGAACTCAGAAGTGGACCCTGACCTTTATGGTCAACTAATATTCGATAAAGGAGGAAAGACTATCCATTGGAAGAAAGACAGTCTCTTCAATAAATGGTGCTGGGAAAATTGGACATCCACATGCAGAAGAATGAAACTAGACCACTTCTTGCACCATACACAAAGATAAACTCAAAAAGGATGAAAGATCTAAATGTGAGACAAGATTCCATCACAATCCTAGAGGAGAACACAGGCAACTCCCTTTTTGAACTCGGCCACAGTAACTTCTTGCAAGATACATCCACAAAGGCAAAAGAAACAAAGCAAAAATGAACTATTGGGACTTCATCAAGATAAGAAGCTTTTGCACAGCAAAGGATACAGTCAACAAAACTCAAAGACAACCTACAGAATGGGAGAAGATATTTGCAAATGACGTATCAGATAAAGGGCTAGTTTCCAAGATCTATAAAGAAGTTATTAAACTTAACAGCAAAGAAACAAACAATCCAATCATGAAATGGGCAAAAGACATGAACAGAAATCTCACAGAGGAAGACATAGACATGGCCAACAAGCACATGAGAAAATGCTCTGCATCACTTGCCATCAGGGAAATACAAATCAAAACCACAATGAGATCCCACCTCACACCAGTGAGAATGGGGAAAATTAACAAGGCAGGAAACCATAAATGTTGGAGAGGATGCGGAGAAAAGGGAACCCTCTTACACTGTTGGCGGGAATGTGAACTGGTGTAGCCACTCTGGAAAACTGTGTGGAGGTTCCTCAAAGAGTTAAAAATAGACCTGCCCTATGACCCAGCAATTGCACTGTTGGGGATTTACCCCAAAGATACAGATGCAATGAAACGCCGGGACACCTGCACCCCGATGTTTCTAGCAGCAATGTCCACAGTAGCCAAACTGTGGAAGGAGCCTCGGTGTCCATCAAAAGATGAATGGATAAAGAAGATGTGGTCTATGTATACAATGGAATATTCCTCAGCCATTAGAAATGACAAATACCCACCATTTGCTTCAACGTGGATGGAACTGGAGGGTATTATGCTGAGTGAAGTAACTCAATCGGAGAAGGACAGTGTATGTTCTCATTCATTTGGGGAATATAAATAATAGTGAAAGGGAATATAAGGGAAGGGAGAAGAAATGTGTGGGAAATATCAGAAAGGGAGACAGAACATAAAGACTCCTAACTCTGGGAAACGAACTAGGGGTGATGGAAGGGGAGGAGGGCGGGGGGTGGGGGTGAATGGGTGACAGGTACTGAGGGGGGCACTTGATGGGATGAGCACTGGGTGTTATTCTGTATGTTGGTAAATTGAACAGCAATAAAAAATTAATTTATTAAGAAAAATTAAAATTAAAATTAAAAATTAAAAAATCTTTATTAAAAAAACACAAATATGGAAAAAATCAAAGAAGATAAAAATAATATACCTATTTTTACAAAAATCATGCATTTTTTAAAATCTTTTTTTTTTATTTTTTCCATTAATTTCTAGTGCTAACCAAACAATTCTGGAATTCCTTTTCAAGAGAGGTGAAATTTAAGAGAGTTTTGATGAGTTTTGATTATTTGCCATATATTACCTAATTAAATTATCATGGACCTTTTTAGTAGTAGACTCCACTATAGATGAGATCACTTAGATTATGTAGTTGGGACAAGGCTAAAATACTTGGTATATACCTCTGTACTTTTGGTTCTTTAGTGTCTATATTTTAAAAAAATATTTTATTTATTCATGAAAGAGAGAGAGAGAGAGGCAAAGACACAGGCAGAGGGAGAAGGAGTTGTGGAGGCCAAGAAAATTAAGGCCATTCCACCTTAAGTTCAGTGTTAGCGCAAGTACAGACATCCCAGGCCCCTGTGAAGAAGAGCTGAAATTTACATTACTTCAGTTATAGGAAAAAAAACAGCTTACAGTTTAACGCCCTAGAAAGCCCCAAATTAGAATGAGAACAGAGCTCAATGCCCTTGAAGGCCTCATATCAAAATGTAAACAGAACTTGAGGAATTGCTCCACCCCTTCTGGAGGTCCCCTAGACCAGCCCATAAAATTAAGCTGGAACCCACCTCGGGGTCCAAGTCCCTGCTCCGCTGTGTCCGGTACACTTGGACCCAAGCATGAGCTTGTTAATAAACCCTCGTGTACTTGCATCGATGTCGGCTCCTCAGTGGTTTCTCGGATTCGCAATCTTGGCCACAACATGTGCTTCATGCAGTAAGCCTGATGTGGGCACGATCCGGGGACTTGAGGATCACGCCCTGAGCTGAAGGCAGAGGCTCAACGGCTGAGCCACCCAGGTGTCCCCTTTAGTATCTCTTTAATCTACAATTTAAAATTTTGTAATTTATAACTCCATAATTTGAAAAGCCATACTGTTTCACAGGCCCCAATATTTCTTCCTCTTGATTTTATTTTGCCAGAGATGCGCCTTTATTATTTATTAATTCTTGGCTCTGTCCCAAGTATCCTCTTGGTTTTTACTCTTTCTATAATATTCAGAATTACATGACAGCCTTTCATTATTTCACTACATCTCTTTTTTTCTCCAGCCAATCATTACTAATTCTTAAAACATTTACAGAGTTATCATCTCATTTATGCTAATTTCAATAGTGTTACCTATCTAGTTTAATGTTATCTAGTGTTACCTCTCTAGTTGAATGGCTTCTGTTGACTTGCTTTCCATTTACTATTTGTTCACTTTTTATAATTAAAAAAAAAGTATTTTCATTATAGAAAATTTAGAAGGTACAGAGAACTTCAAAGAAAAGAGAAAAAATTGTGCATAATTCCAATGTACAGATATAACAACAAAATATGACAAGGACTGCATAACACCTTTATAACCAGATGTAGCACTGCTTATATCTTACATGTCTCTATTCTTCATCAAAAGGTTTCCTTTAATTTCCCTCCAAAAAGCGCAGACTTGGTCTCAAAAAACAGTTTCTAAACAGACAATATATTCTCCTAGACACCCAAAGTTTCTTCCTGTAATTTTGCTCAAAGGAAAGAAAGCACACATTGACATCTAGTCCTCTGTGTTCTATTCCAGTAGGTTGGCCATATCCTGAGAGTAACATTGCCTTGGCAGGGTAATTGAAACTTAGGGTCTAGCATCATCAAAAAAGACCTTTTCATTTTTCTCCCCAAGTCTGTTTCTGTTTTTCAATAGTAGCCTTAGTATAGGCTACTAGAAGTGATACCTGGATAAAGATGTTTAAAATAAAAATTATTTTCCCTTTGCATATATATTCATTTGTAGTGTTTACCTGAGGAAAAGGCTCCTTATACTAACACTTCCCTGAAGTAGCTGCCTCTAAATTTCAAAAGGTTTGGCTTTGGAGGGGCTTTATTTAGTAGTCTAGAAACAAAACTGTAGTTAAAGACTGTTCTTGAGGTCTTATAGATTTTAACTTCTTTCCAATTGTATGGATTTACAAAATAAATACTTACTGAGCAACTATTATGTGCCTGGCCCTCTGGTGGTTCCGAACAACAAAGGCAAACAACAGCTATCTGGGAACTAGAATGTAAAGCAGAAATTAGGTTAAACCTTATAGAAAAAACCAGTTCTATCTTGATATTCTGGATTCAAAAACAAATAAAAAGACTCTTCTAGGTCAACTTTCCCTATTCCCACTTCTGAAGAAAGGAAATTGTGAATTAAGTAACTGATCAAGTAAGTGATTTTCAAAGTGTTTATATTTCAGGTCTGTTTCCCTATTCCCACTTCTGAAGAAAGGAAATTGTGAATTAAGTAACTGATCAAGTAAGTGATTTTCAAAGTGTTTATATTTCAGGTCTGATTTATAACACTGGGATAGGAGTAAGAAATGGCGCTGGAAGTATACTATTGCTAGGTACTTTTTTTTTTAATTATTTATTTATTCATGAGAGACAGAGAGAGGCAGAGATACAGGCAGAGGGAGCAGCAACTCCCTGCAAGGAGCCTGATGTGGGACTCAGTCCTGGATCCCAGGACCACACCCTGAGCCAAAGGCAGATGCTCAAACACTGAGCCACCCAGGCATCCCATATTGCTAGGTACTCTTATACATATTATAGAAATATGTGGATTTCATTCTCAGGATAACCCCATTTTACAGATGAAAAAACTTTACCACAAGTTAAAGAGCTTGCTGAAGCTCACACAGCTAAGCCAATGGCAACTCTAGGATTTGAATCTAATTATTTTCACATCAGAACCCATGCTCTTAACCACAGTATTATCAGTAAACCATTAACTGTCCAGGAAGAGAAAGCTGAAATGCAGAGATAAGTTTGAAGGGCAACACAAGAACTATGAAATGTTGTTGTCATTTAGCAGAATGGAAGGTCAAGTGAAGAATAAGGGATGATGTACTGTATATGCCAACTCTTTCTTTAGGCTAGATCTTAAAAACGGCCATAGGAAACTACCACTTACATGACATAGGCCAGAAACTGCTGACATAGTCTCATCTATCTACAAGGAAATCTGTGCAATATAATCATATTCTGGATGGCAATGTACCCAGCAGCTGTGTTACTACTATGGATGAAAGACAAAATGGATTTATAGAGAAAAGAAGTAGTTTCTGCCATAGCTCTATGCTCTTAACTCCACAGCGTTATAGTGTGTTTTACTGGAATTATTTTAAACAACAGATTAAATTCAGAAGACAATATGCCTACTGTACACTATATATTTTTTTAAAAAAAATATTTTATTGATTTCTTTATTTGAAATAGAGGCAACAGAGAGAGGGGCAAAGAGTGAGGGAGAGTGACAAGCAGACTCCATGCTAAGCTAGGAGCCCGATGGGGGGCTCAAACTCACAAACCTGAGATCATGACCTGAGCCGAAATCAAGAGTCAGAGCTAAACCAATAGAGCCTCCCAGGTTCCTCTATATTATGACCCTTTCATGTAAAGATTAATGTAAGTGATTTTACACTTTGAAAATTAGCAAGGAAATTAACAAGTAAGTAAATTAACAAGTAAATTAACAAGTCATCATCTAAGTACTGTGTATATGTACAGATAATAGAGAATAAAATAGATAATATATAAGCAGCTTATTCTATGGATCCTTTCCAGTCCCACCATGTCACCTTCTGCTTGAAAGCATCCAATGCTCTTCCATTTCACTCAGAGTAAAAGCAAAGTTTTTCAGTGGCTTATAAGACTCTATCTGATCCCATTCTTCTCCTTTCTATCTCCATTTCCTATTGCTCTCCCCTCACTCCTTCCCTCCCCCCCCCCCCATTTTCCCTGTCATTCCCAGAACAGCTGTGACACACTGGCCCCTGGGTATTGTGCTAGCAAGCTCCAGCGGAATGATGCCCCCAGATACCCCTGGAGCTATTTCTCTCCCCTCCTTCAAGCCTCTTCCATTTGTGTTACTCTCCCATGACCACCTTTTCAAACAACACTCATCTCCAAGCTGAGCATTTTCTGGCCATCTTCCCTGCTTTATTCTCTCAGCAATACTCGGTACCTTGAAGATTCTATGTCATCTCCTTGCTGTAAATTTCTTCTCTATTGTCTATCTTCCTCCACTAGAATGCCACACTCAGGGAAGTCATCTCGCCAAAGTTATCCTCTTAGAAAGAGGCTTGGCAACCAATAGTAACTCAATGAATAGGTTACATGGTTACAAATGTGAGAGTAAGTGAGCCTCTTCCTCCACTAGTCCGTTCAAGTTACTAATGCTATGTTGTTTTTACTTTTAGCACTGGAACACTATCTGTTGACTATTCTTCAAACATCTTTTAATTAAAATGTTCTCTATTTTTAGAACAAGTAAATATTTTAGAGCTCTGGAACCACAGAAACGCAAGAGTGATGTGTAATGCTCAGCACGGATACTTTGAATCTCAAAGCAGGTTGCCCAACTATTTTACCACCCCTCCCCATTTAAAGCCTGAGGGCTTGCTCTCTTAAATCATCCACTTTGTGAAGCAGAAATGCTACTCCAGCTCCACAGTTTTGAAAGAGTTGCTTGAATTGTCTTTGTGTTCTACCACATTGTGCCTCCACTTCCTTTCCTGATTTATTTTGCAGGGAAATCTAATTTCTTTCCTAAATTAGAGCTGTGTGCTGCCAGTTTTGATATTTTACTATCCACATTCTCATCAGTGTTATCAGCTCTAAACTTCTGAATCAAAAGCATCACAGAGAATTGTTTTGGAATATATGTTTTGATTGAAGTACCCTCTTATTTAAACATATCAAAATTAATTGTGCTTCTCATACAAATGTCTGTGTGTGTCTTTGCATATTAGATTGTCTCTTAAATGCTGGCAAGAATTTAAGACTCTCTCCTTGGTGATCACAGAATTGGACCTGACTTGAAGACTATTGCTATTTTTCTTATTAGCAAAACACTTGTTGCGTATTTTCTGAGGGTATTTGTTTTAGTTCAAATCTTAAATAATATCCCATAAAGTCATATTATGACATTTCACGGTTTGACAGAATAGTTATTTATTGCAGGTAAACTCTCAAAGATTTCTGAGAGACATGAAACTATTAGATAACACCAAAAATAAAAAATAAAAAAAAAAGCATGTGTATTATTTGTGGCCAATTTAAGTTGCTTTTGAATTTTGAAGATAGAAGTGTATTTAGTTTATTATATCCATTTATGAGATTAATTTCTTTCTTTGGTAAATTTTTGGAAAGCACGTAAGATTTGATATGTGTATATGTGTTTGTGTGTGTGCATATTATGCACATGTATTAAGTGCAGGTTGTTTAAACTTCATTAAGAGTGTCATTTGTGTACCTGGGTAGAATTATAATGGTGCACTACAAAATCTGCCTTACAGCTAGGAATATGAAATACCAATTATGTTCATCAGGACATCAATTTGTCATCATGTGCAAGGATATTTATGCAAAGGTTTAATTTCCTTTTCCTTTATTATTAATGATGCTTTATACTTGACAGAAATTCCATCTTGAAAGCTTCTTAGAATCATTAATCCTCATGATATGTATGAAGTAGTTAAGAATTCTTATCCATACTTTGAAATGGGAAAAGTAAAAAACAGCTAACACGGATAAGTAGTTTATGTCATAGAAAAGTAGTCTTTTCTATCAAAAGAATGGTTCACATAGAAAACATGGCTGAGCAGAAACAAGTTGATCCTTCTTTATTTAATTAGCCTTTTAATTTTTTCATATGTTTATGCATGTGTGCATGGAATAATTTATAGCTTCAGGAGAATCCAGACATTAAAAGATTATTATCTTTTCTTTTGTTATGGACTAGCATCTGAATGTCTTTTCTTATATTCAATACTGTTTCAATAGTGAAGACTGTGCTAATTTTTAAAAAGCCCATTTGAGACATCTGGTCTATTTAGAGCCTCATCTCACATAATTATGTTTTACTTCAGGTGACTTTAAAATTTGTAATATTTCTATTCACTGTTTTAATTGGAGGTAGACTGGTGGCTTTTTTATGTTGTTCAGATCAGTTATTTTCCAGGGCTGAAAATAATTTCATGTAGAAATCAGACAAAATCCTAGCTATTAACATTCACGTTACAATTTAAAAAAAATGAAAATGAAATTTAGCAAAGAAGTGATTCTAAAGAAAGGATGATGAAGAAATTTTCTGGAATAGGATCCTGAAGGAGATTTTTAAAAATACAAGAAGTATTCCTATTAAAGGGGAGAAAACACTGAAAAATGAAAAGTATAGACCCTCATAGCTTAAAAAAAAAAGCATAACAAAGAATGATAAATGGCAGCAACCTACTTTTCATTCTGCTTTTGGTTATCATTTATTCAGTCCTTCTTTTCTGTTCCCTGGGCAATTTGTTCCTGCCTTTGCTAGAGCACTTCTAGCTCTGTAACTCATATCCTGATATAAGCCTCCCTGCCTTTAGCCTACAGGCAACCCAAGGTCAGGGACAGAATGCAAAGCATCTTCATACACTTATTTCTTTTACAGCACCTAGCAGATACTAAGTACTCAATAAACATTTGCTGAATGAAAGAGATAAAGGAAATTACTAGGATACAGAAAGTGAGCACATGCAGAGACATTTAATTGCAGTGGGAATGGTTGAGAAATCCCATGTTTAGTGCGTAGCAAATTTTTTGCCCTCTGAGTCCCACATATACAAGCCTAGTTCTGCCTTCACTTAGCTATTTGAGTAACAGTAAATCTCTACAGGCTCTTTTTCTTTTGTTTATGATTTGTTTGTTTTTGTTTTCTATTCTTTTTCCTTTTCAGCCTCCATTCTATTGTCTCCTTATAGCCTTAAAATAGCCTAGCAAGGGCGCAGGAAAATTCTGCTTAGCTTATGCGCCTTTCATAACTGAGACATTTACAAAAAGCATCTAGAAAACTGGTTTAAAAATATGTGTTTTAGTAGTTCAGAGAGTTGTAGAAGTAAATGTATAAGGATTTAAAGACAAAAAGATTTTTTAGAATCCTCCTTTTACTTTCAATAGCTCGTTAAAACAATTTTTGTAGCTGTAAAAATAGTATCTGGGCATAAATTTGTCAATCCTCTGACTTTCTCAATAATTTTACCAACTCCTTTTGCTCTCTCTCAGATGATACCTTCACATCTCAGGATTTCCTTATCTCATTACAAAGTCAATGAGATACTATTTAGCATTCATTTATATACCTTTTAGTATTTCTATATGTCATTTTTAGTTCTTCACAAATATTAGCTAATTTAAACCTCAAAAATCACCTTAAGGTAGGTGGTATGATTAACCTCATTTTACAGAAGAAAAAAACCTTAGCTAGTAATTATTAAAAACTAGGATTTAAAACTAGGATTTAAAACCAAAGAGGTCTGACTTCAAAATTCAAAGTTATGCTATTTCTCAAATGCACTGCAACTTTTAACTTTTAAGTTAACACAAAGAAACTAAACATTTATGTTTTAAATCAAAAGAAATACTTTCCATACTGATCAATCCAGATGTGGCAATAAGCAAGTTGAAGCAGATTTTGACCACCCAATCCACTTAGCAGTAACCTTCCTCCTCCTGGAGGTATTTCTTTTAATCAGCTGCTCTCTGAAAACACATTCTTTTGTTTAGAATGTTTATGTACATGCATTACTTCTTCAAGTGTCTTTGACATAATAAGAATTTGTAAGCCCTGATGTGGGGTTTCATAAAATGACTTCAGAAGACCATGAATGCCCTAATGGTAAATTCCCTGTAAGGATAATATTATATACCTACATATTTTTTTCTGAATGTATATCTGTAGCTTTTGTCAAATTCTCAAAGTGACCTAAAAAAGTAGAAATATTCTGTTTTACATGCAATTAACATTTATTGAGGACATGTAAGGTGTTGAGTATAATGTCAAAAAGGGTTTTCAACTTCATTAATTTTTTTTTTTCAGGATTTATCCATCTATTTGATAGAGCACAAGCAGAAGGGGCAGAGGGGGAAGGAGAGACTCCACACTGAACATGGGGCTCGAGGTGGAGCTTCACATGGGCTTTATGTGGGGCTCTATCTCAGAACCTGAGATTGGACCAGAGTCAAAAGCAAGAGTTGGATGCTTAATGAACTGCATTGCACAGGGGCCCCTCGATATTATTAATATTAATAGAGATTCTCAAAGGGCAGAAACTTTGTGGATCTTTGTATCCTTATCCTTAGCTTTTTGTCAAGCGTTTAATGGCTATTTAATTAATATCTGTTTAGTAAATTAATGGGGTGTGGGGTGCCTCAGTCTGTTGGGCATCTGCCTTCAGCTCAGTCGCTATCTCAGGGTCCTGGGATTGAGACTGCCTCAGGTTCTCTGCTCAGTGGGGAGTCTACTTGCCCCTCTCCTTCTCCCTCTGCCCCTCTTCCCATTTGTGTACACATGCACTCATGCTCTCAAATAAATAAAATATTTTTACTTAAATAAAAATTAATTAATTAATTTGTTAATTAATAGAGTGGTGCCTATGTATGTATCATAAATGATTTGCACATGACTCTACAATCAACTCTAAATAGCAAAGATACTGTCATCAGTGCTCTACCTAATTACCAAAGAAAGCCCTCTACTTTCAACTGAGTCCTTTTAGGAAGCATAATAAAACCTATTAGTATCTTCTTTAACTAATAGAATGTGTAAATTACAAAGTGATTAACATTATCAATATGACATTTCTCCATTATTACAGTTTGTCAAGAATCAAATATGACTATTTTATCAGATGTTTTATCTTTCTTTCTTAAAAATTTTCCTTTGATTTTTTTGTCTTGACTTTTTTCTGAACTTTTTCTATTGATTTTTCTACAAAGAAATTCACAGATCATAGGTGTTATACTTTGATGACTTTTGACAAATGTGCACACTCATATAGTCAATACCATATCAAGATGAAAAACATTCCTACACCCACCTTTTCCAGCAGTACTTAAATTTTCTATGATAGAGTATTATTACCTTTCTAGAACTTCAAATAGATGAAAACATACAGAATGTATTAATTCTATCGGTCCTTTTTACTTATCATAATATCTATGAAATTCAGCTGTATTGTATTTGTAAGTTTTGTTCCTTTTTATTGCTAAGTATATTTCACTGCATGGACATATCATATATTTTTAATTTACTTTCCTATTAATATACATCTAAGTCTTTCCAAGTTGGGGCTACAATAAACCTGCTGTGAACTATTGTACACGTCTTTTTGAGAGCATAGTTGTCCATCTCTTTTGTATAAATGCCTAAGATTTGAGTTTGTAAATTTATTTTTAACCAAATTGAGAAATCTATTGGTTGAGTTTTGTTTCCATTTTTAAGCTGCCCCATTCTCTTCTTTTCTTTTGGGTAAATTCAATGCTTTTTAGACTTTTTGATATTGTCATATAAGTCCCCGAGGTTCTGTTTATCTTCATTCTATTTTTTTTTTTTACTTTCCATTGGATACTTTCTATTGATCTATCTTGAAAGTTGTTCTCTCCTCTGTCATCTCTATTTTGCTTTGAATACTATACAGTGTTCAATATCAGCCATTACATTTCTTGTCTTTCATTTAGAATTTCTTTGTTCCTTTTATTCTTCCTACTTTTCTGCTGAGCTTTTCCATCTTTTCATTCAGTATGAGATGTTTCTTTACTTCATTGAGCATAGTTAAATAACTGCTTTAATGACCTCATGTTACCTATAAACATCTGGGTCATCGCAGAATTGGCAGATTGTTTTTTCTGTATAATCTGTAGTTCTTTTTTCCTTTGAGAATGAATCAAAACTTCTTAATTCTTTGTATATTTTGTACTATATCCTACATATTTGCAGATTCTATGCTATAGATTCTTCCATATTCTTCTGAACAGTGTCAATTTATTTGATTAGATACCAACTGCATTTCTGTCTCCTTGAGCTCAAACCTCATTTTTCTTTTAAGTTTTTATTTAAATTCCAGTTCGTTAACAAACAGTGTAATACTAGTTTCAGGTATAGAATATAGTGATTCAGCACTTATATACGACACCCAGTGCTCATCACAGCAAGTGCCCTCCTTATTCTCCCATCACCTATTTCACCCATCTCCATCCCCCACCTTCTAGTAACCATCAGTTTCTTCTCTATAGTTAAGAGTGTTTCTAAAAAAAAAAAAAAAAAAAAAAAAAAAAGTCAGTTTCTTGCTTTGCCTCTCACTGTCTTTTTGTCCCTTTAGTTTCTTAAATTCTACCTATGAATGAAATCATGTGTTATTTGTTTCTTTCTGATTGACTTATTTTACTTAACATAGTACTCTCTAGCTCTATCCACATAATTGCAAGATTTCATTCTTTTTATGGATGAGCAATATTCCACTGTATATATGTAGATGTATATCTATGCACATATATATGTATATACTGCATCTTCCCTATCCATTCATCAGCTAATGGACATTTGGGCTGTTTCATAATTTGGCTATTGTTGATAATGCTGCTATAAGCATCGGGATGCATAAATCCCTTTGAATTAGTACTTTTGGATTCTTTGGGTAAATACGCAGTAGTGCAATTGTTGGATCATAGAGTAGCTCTATTTTTAACTTTTTGAGGAAACTCCATACTATTTTCCAGAGTGGCTGCCCCAGTTTTCATTCCTACCCATAGTGCAGCAGCATTCCCCTTTCTCCACATCCTTGCTAACACCTGTTGTTTCTTGTGCTGTTGATTTTAGCCACTCTAACAGATGTGAAGTAACATATTACTGTACTTTTGATTTGTATTGTCTTGATGATGAGTGATATTAAATATCTTTTCATGTATCTATTAGTCATCTGTAAGTCTACTTTGGAAAATTGTCTATTCATGTCTTCTGCCTATATCTCTTGGATTATTTGTGTTTTGTGTGTTGAGTTGTATAAGTTGTTTATATATTTTGGATACTAACCCTTTATCAGGGTTAGTGATTCCTCTTCTTTGGCACTCTCTTTACTATCATTCCACTGTCTCCACTTTCCAGCTCTATTGAAATAGAATTCCGGATCATAAGGGATTTCTGGATCATATGGTAGTTCTATTTTTAATTTCCTGAAAAATCTCCATACTATTTTCCACAATGACTATCAATTTATCAATTTACATTCCACTAGCAGTGTATAAAGTTTCTCCTTTCTTTACACTCTCACCAACATGTGCTTTTTTCTGATAATAGTCATCTTAACATGTTGAGGTGCTATCTCATCATGACCACCCCACATTCTACATTTGGTTTATTTTACCAGAACTCTATTCTCCAATTCTTCAGACTACAAACACTGCAAGTTTTTTAAATCAGTTTTAACCCTGGAGCTAAATGTAGTAAAAGCAAGAACTCATCCTATAATGAATTCCACTCCTAGATTTTATCTTTTCTCTATAATCTGTCTTTTTTGTTGTTGTTGTTCATTTTCTGAAGGCTTCAGGTTGTATTTTTTATTGGGGTTTTGCTTCAAGTTATAGCTCTTATCTCAGCAAGGGTCACTCTTGTAGGAGCTTACACAGCTAAAATTAAAATAGAACCAGTCAACAATACATGTTTTTATTTTTTTTAAAGATCTTATTTATTTATTTGAGAGAGAGAAAGAGAGAGAGAGCACAAGAAGGGGGAGGGGCATAGATAGAGGGAGAAGCAGACTCCCTGCTGAGCAGGAAGCCTGATGTGGGGCTGGATCCCAGAACTCCAGGATCATGATCTGAGCCAAAGGCAGATGCTTAACCAACTGAACCACCCAGGTGCCCCAATACATATGTTTTTAAAATATATACAGAAAGAATTTTTTTTTTACATTTGTCAACATATTTACGCTTTATGGAATTTTTTCATCTATATAAGAGCTTTGTATCAGTCAATGTTTTCAAACAGATTCAATGTGCTATAGATATCTTGTTGAGATATATATGTATATATGTACATATACAGAGATATAGAGAATTTTGAAGAATTAGGTCATGTGACTGTGAGGTTGGCAAAGTCTGAAAGCTGCAGGACAAGCAAGCAAGCTGGAAACTCAGACAGAATATTTATGTATCAGTCTTGAGACAGGTACCCAACTTCTTTGGGAAAACTCAGTTTTTGCTCTTAATGCTTTTAAGTAGTTAAGTGAGGCTCACCCACATGATGGAGGATAATCTGCTTTACCTAAAGTAAACTGATTGTAAATGTTACATCTACAAAATACTTATATAACAGCATCCAACCTAGTATGTGATTAACTAACTGGACATCAAAGCCTAGTCAAGTTGACAATAAAAGTAACCATCACACGTTTTGTCTAGATTCACATTTCTTCATCCCAAAGAATTTCCATTAACATTTCTTAGTGCACATCGGCTGGTAGCAGATCCTCTTAGCTTTTGTGTATACAAATAACTTTTACTTTGCCATAATTTTACAGGATATTTTTGCTGGGCAGAATTCAGGTTTGACAGGCTTTTCTTTCATTTTAAAAATGTTCCACTAGCTTCCAATTGCATTTTTTCCTGATCAGAAGTCAGTTGTATTTATTTCCCTTTATGTAATATATATTTCTTTTTGAAATTTTCTTTGAAGATTTTTTCTTTCCCTCTTCCCCTCCTCCCTGATTTATTATTTTTCTTTTAGAAAATTTAACTGTGACATTGTTATGTGTATGTAGATTCTTTGTGTTTATTTTGCTTCAAGTTCTTTTGAGTTTCTTGGAAATGAAGGATAGATTTTTATTTTGGAAAACGAAAATAAAAACACAATTATGTTTCTGCTCCTAAATATATAAATTCCTTGACTATTCATTTCAATGCCTTTATCATCTCTAGAACTATTACTGCCTTTTTTCCCCAGGTCATGTGCTCTTGCTTCTTCACATGCCTAACAATTGTGTGCTGGCTATTGTGGATATTATATTGTTGAGAGTTTATATCGATGTCTTACTTTAAAGAATGTTGACTTTTATCATAGCAAGCAGGTGGATCATCTTGACTCTTTTGTGTTTTCTTTCCCCCAATGTTATTTTCAGAATAGGTCTATGGTAGCCCTGAGTCCACAATGCTACTCCTAAGATACATTCTTTCTGGTATTTTATTTGAATGCCCAGTATGCTCAGTGCAATCTCCACTCTACTTTTTGGAACTTCTACATCACCCAGTAATATGTGACATCCAGAATTATGGCTTAGATCAGTTTTCTAATAGATGTTCCTTTCCATGCTATTCAGATTTTCTCCCTTCCTATGGGGAGTTTAGTATTTGGCAAAGACAGAATTTGAGGTTCCTTCTCTCTATAACTCCCATCCTTTTTTGCCACTTCTATTTACTACCACCTTGCTCAGTGAAATAACCATGATCTCCCTAGGCTCTAGCACCTGGTTCTGTGGTCCATTTACTACAAGAGAGTTGAAACTGGAAGACATTTTGCTAAGTAAAACCAGACAGAAAAGACAAATACTATATGTTATCACTTATATGTGGACTCTTAAAGGAAAGAAAGAAAGAAAGAAAGAAAGAAAGAAAGAAAGAAAGAAAAAAGAAAGGAAGGAAGGAAGGAAGGAAGGAAGAAAAAAAGCTGATTTCATAGAGAGTAGAATGGTAGTTGCCAGAGGTTGGAGGTGGGGATGGAAAGATTTAGATCAAAGAATACAAACATTCTGTTATAAGATAACTAAGTTCTGAGAATCTAATGTACAGCTTAATAATTATAATTAAAAATGCTGTGTTTATGTGTCAATAATACTTGAAATTTGTGAGATTAGATCTTAGCATTCTCACAACACAGTCATAAAATAATTATGATAAAAATCAAGATATGAATACAATTGCATAAATACTGCAATCTAGATAAAGATGGCATTATTTAAAACCGTTATTGATAAGCAATATTATCATCACATGGTTTCACTTATTTTTTCATTGAGGAAACATACATTTAATTTTAAAAAGGTTGAAAAAATTGGTTTGTAATGTGGTGGATATATAACATCTAAAATGCATGTTATTTTAATATTTAATATTTTGATGTCAAAGCTCATTTCAATTTTTTTGAAAAATCTTGTCAAATGTTATTTCAATTCATCTACATTTTACATTTAAAAATATATAAATATCATATTTTGCATGTATATTTAATTATATTATAATTATTAATTTTTAGTGATGGGTATTGTTTTTTAGTTACTCACATATTTAAACTTTGAACACTTCTGACTTTAGTAAGACATTTTAAAGTAGTTTTCCTTTTTGGACAATTCATAAAAATTTCATACACTACATCTCCTTTAAGATTTTCAGGGAACATTACTTTTAACAACTGACTAATTATTCACTAAAGTTTGATTAATTAAACAGATTTGAAAGACCCCCATATTTTAAAAATTTAATAGAAATTTACACTGAATCAAAAAACTGTCATTGTCTCTAGATCATTTTTTTTTTGATGGGTATAGAAAATGTAATATACTGGTTTTATTCAAATTCTATTCTAATCCTCTATTAGAATAATTGAAATTATTCAAAAAAGTTAATTCTGGTTAGGGAATTCATTTGTGGAGTTCTATTTCTGAATTATAACTTTTTTAAAAAAATCATTTTATTCTGTCTCCTTTAATGACTGAATTTAAAATGAACTTCAATTTTAAATTTAGTATTCAAAGGAAGAAGATAATTGTCCTTATTGACACTTACAATCACATGTAAACCACTTTATTATGTTTTTTTTTTAATCAGAAATAAAGTAATATTTCAGAAATATCATCTTATTATCTGGTATTTTTCATGTGAACCAATTTTAGCTGTTTATAAAAGATCTGACTATGATGTTTTCAAGCTTAATGTAAAAGTCATTAGTGCTCTTTTTCTTAATGCCAAAATAGATTTCTCTAATTTCATAGTCTCAACAGCTATTTTACCTTCCAGATGTTATAAAAGAATAAAATATCAATAAGACTATTACAAGGTGTTTAGGATTATAAGTATGTCTCTTAAAGCAGAATAAAATTATATAATTTTAAATGTTTTTATATATAATTATAACTTCTGAAATAAATTCAGTATAAGTTAAACATAGTTTTAATTTTCACAGATTTAAAATAATAATCTTTTTTCTAATATTAATATTTCCAATATTTAGACATAATGACAAAATTTTAAAACTGTAAAATATAAACTTTAGTTCTGATACACTTCAAAATATTGGAGACTCAAGGTTACTGAATCAAAATCAGTATCTTCTTAGTATGATATAAATGCCTTCAAGAGCAGAACAAATTAATCTAAAGGTGGAAAGGATCACAAGAGAATCTCTATTTTCTGGGTTTAGGCAGTAACATAGTGTAGCTATCCTAGAAACATAATACCTAAAATCAAATACATACAATACCAATTTATTTTTTAGTTTATTAATTTTACCATCTAGAAAATGTTTACATTTATGTTATTCAGAGAGCTGGAGTGATATTTTTATCATTCTATAATTAAGGTAGATGTACTCTCCTCCATACTCCAGTTTGAGATATAATTGATAGACCTCACTGTTTAAGGTATAGACCATCATGGTGTGACTTACATATAATGAAATGATTATCACCATAAGCTTAGTTAGCATTCATCATCTCACATAGATATATTAAAAAGAAAAAAAACATTTTTTGTGTGATGAGAAATCTCAGGAATTACACTCAACATTTTTTATGTATATCATACAGGTGTGTTAACTATAGTCATGATGTATATTACATCCCTAGTAATGAATTAATCTTACAACTGGAAGTTTGCTCCTTTTGATCACCTTTCTTCTAGTTCCCCTTCCTCCACCTCCAGCTCTGGTAATCACAAATCTGATCCCTTTTTCTATGACTTTGTTGTTTGTTTTTATATGCCACACATAAATGAGATCATACAGTATTTGTCTTTCTTTGACTTACTTCGCTTAGCATGATGCCCTCAAGGTTTTAACCATGTTGTCACAAATGACAGGATTTCAGATGAACTTTCTTAACAGTTTGAAATATAATTCTTATGCCATACATTTCACCTACTTAATGTGCACAATTTAATGGCTTTTTGGAAAAACAGAGTTGGACAAACATCACTAAAAGAAACTGAACACATTAGCAGTCTCTCTCCATTTTTTTCAATTTCTCCAGCCCTAGGCAACCACTAATCTACCCTCAGTCTCCACAGATTTGTCAATTTATATTTGTACATGAATTGTACAGTATGAGGCCTATTATTGTCTGGTTTCTTTTACTTAGCATAATTTCAAGATTCATTCGTGTTCTAGAATGTACTACATTACCTTTTTTTAAAGATTTTATTTATTTGTTCATGAGAGATACACACAGAGAAAGAGAGAGAGGCAGAGAGACAGGCAGAGAGAGAAGCAGGCTCCATGCAGGGAGCCCGATGTGGGATTAGATCCAGGAACCTCGGGTTCACGCCCTGAGTGGAAGGGCAGCTCAACTGCTAGCCACTCAGGTATCCCTACTTTTTTTTTTTTTTGCCAAATAACATCGGCAAAAATGTTATTTTTATAAATATTGTTTATACATTTATCAATTGAAGGACATTTCGTTTATTTTCCTTCTTTAACTGTTATGAATTATGCTGCTATGAACATTTATGTACGTGTTTTCATAGAGGTATGTTTTAATTTCTTTTAGGTATATACCTCATAGTGTATTTAATGGGTCAAATGGCAGCTCATATGTTTCACATTTTGAGAATAGCCAAATCCTCTTCCGAAGTAGCTACAGTAGTTCTTGTTCTATCTAGTAACATATAAGGATCTCAATTTCTTTATATTCTTGTCAACACTTGGCATTATTTGTCTTTTTGATTACAGCCATCCTAGTGGGGAAGAAGTAGTATCCTATTTCTTATTGTGGTATTGGTTGTATTTTTCTAATGGCTAATCACATATAACACTTTTCATGTACTTATAAGCTATTTGGATATCTTTGGGAAAATGTTTATTCAGATCTTTTGCCCATTTTTAAATTACATTACCTGTCTGGATACAAGTCCTTTACCAAATATATGCTCTGCAAATATTTTTTCCAATTCTATCAGTTGTCACTGCACTTTCTTGATGATATCTTTTAAAGCACATGTTTGTGTTTTAAATTTAACTTCAATTAATTATCATACAGTGAATTATTAGTTTTAGAGGTTGATTCAGTGATTCATCAGTCTTACATAGTACCCAGTGTCATTACATCATGTGCTCTCCCCAAAGTCCATCAACCAGTTACCCCATTCCCCTACCACCCTCCCCTCCAGCAACCCTCAGTTCATTTATGATTAAGAGTCTCTTATGGTTTGTCTATCTGATTTCATCTTGTTTTTATCTTTCCTTCCCTTACCTTATGATCCACTGTTTTGTTTCTTAAATTCCATATATGAGTGAGATCATATGATAATTGTTTTTCTCTGATTGACTTATTTCACTTAGCATAATACCCTCTACTTATATACCACATCTTATTTATCTATTTATCTGTCAGTGGACATCTGAGCTCTTTCCATAGTTTGGCTATTGTGGACACTGATGCTATAAACGTTGGGATGCAGGTGCCCCTTGGGATCACTACATTTGTGCCTAAATACATGGTAGTGCAAATGCTGGCTTGTAGATTAGTTCTATTTTCTTCTGTTTGAGGAACCTCCGTATTGTTTTCCAGAGTGGCTGCACTAGCTTGCATTCCCACCAACAGTGTAACATGATTCCCTTTTCTCTGCATGCTCACTAACATTTGCTGTTTCCTGACTTGTTAATTTTAGCCATTCTGACTAGTGTGAGGCATTGTTTCATTGTGGTTTTGATTCGTATCTCCTGATACCGAGTGATGTTGAACATTTTTTCATGCCTATTGGCCATTTGTATGTCTTCTTTGGAGAAATGTATGCTCATTTCTTGATTGCATTATGTGTTCTTTGGGTGTTGAGTTTGATAGATTCTTTATAGGTTTGTATAACAGCCCTTTATCTGATAAGACATTTGCAAATGTCTTCTCCCATTCTATTAGTTGTCTTTTGGTTTTGTCAACTGTTTCCTTTGCTGTACGAAAGCTTTTTATCTCAATGAAGTCCCACTGGTTCATCTTTGCTTTTGTTTCCCTTGCCTTTCCCTTCCTAGCAAGAAGTTGCTGCAGCCGAGGTCACAGAGGTTGCTGCCTATGTTCTTCTCTAGGATTTTGATGGATTCTTGTCTCACATTTAGGTTTTTCATCCATTTTGAGGCTATTTTTGTGCACAGTGTAAGAAAAATAGTCCAGTTTCATTCTTCTGCATGTGGCTGTCCAATTTTCCCAGCACCATTTGTTGAAAAGGACTGACATTTTTTCCATTGGATAGTCTTTCCTTCTTTATCAAAGATTAGTTGAGCATAGAGGGGAAGGTCCATTTCTGGGTTCTCTATTCTGTTCCATTGATCTATGCATCTGCTTTTGGAAGCATATGAGTTTTTAATTTTGATGAGGTTCAAATTATTTTGTCTTTTATCATTTAAGCTTTTGGTGCTATACCCAAGAAGCTTTTTCAAAAGTTTTGAAATTTTGTTTTATTTTGCTTTGTTTTTACCAAAGTCAGAAAGATTTACTGTTATGTTTTCTTCTAAAATCTTTATAGTTTTGGATCTTATTTTTGTATTCTGTAACTGGAGCAGACACTCTGGAAAACAGTATTGAAGTTCCTCAAAAAGTTAAAAATAGGGCAGCCGGGTCAGCTCAGCAGTTTAGCTTAGCACCACCTTCAGCCTAGGGCGTGATCCTGGAGACCCGAGATCAAGTCCCACATCAGGCTTCTTGCATGGAGCCTGCTTCTCCCTCTGCCTGTGTCTCTGAGCCTCTCTCTCTCTCTTTCTCTCTGTCTCTCATGAATAAATAAATAAAATCTTTAAAAAAAGTTAAAAATAGAACTACCACCCAATAGTTGTCTATTAGGTATTTATCCAGAAAATACAAAAATACTAACCCAAAGGAATATGTGCACCCCAATGTTTATAGCAACATTATCTACCATAGCCAAATTAGGGAAATAGCCTAAGTGTCCATTGACTGATGAATGGATAAAGAAAATGTGGTATGTGTATATACAGTGGAATATTAGTCATCCATAAAAAAGAATGAAATATTGCCAATTGCAACAACATAAATGGAACTAGAATTATGCTAAGTGAAATAAATCAGCCAGAGAAAAACAAATACTATACAATTTTACTATATGTAGAATTTAAGAAACAAAACAAATGGGCAAAAGAAAAAAAAGTGAGAGACAAAGCAAAAAGACATACACTTAACTATAGAGAACAAAGTGATGGGTACCAAAAAGAGGTTGGTGGGGGATGGGTTAAATAGGTGATGGGATTAAGGAGTGCACTTATAATGAACACAGGGGGTTCTATGTAAGTGTTGAATTACTATATTGTACATCTGAAACTAATATTACACTGTATATTAATGAACTGGAATGTAAATAAAAACTTTTTAGGGATCCCTGGGTGGTGCAGCGGTTTGGTGCCTGCCTTTGGCCCAGGGCATGATCCTGGAGACCTGGGATCGAATCCCAGGTCGGGCTTCCGGTGCATGGAGCCTGCTTCTCCCTCTGCCTGTGTCTCTGCCTCTCTCTCTCTGTGTGTGTGTGACTATCATAAATAAATAAAAATAAAAAAAAACTTTTTAAAAATTGTATGCTGTAAAGAAGGGATACAATTTTATTTTTTAGATTTATTTTTGCATGTGGCTATCTAGTTGCCCATGCACTATTTGATGAAAAGACTATTATTTTTTGGCCATCATTTTTTTTTCATAGTTTTTCTTTTTTTTTTTTTTCTGCTTATTTTTTCTCTGGAACTCTTTTTTTTTATTTTTTTAAAGATTTTATTTATTTATTCATGACACACACACACAGAGGCAGAGACACAGGCAGAGGGAGAATCATGCTCCATGCAGGGAGCCGGATGTGGTACTCCATCCCAGGACTCTGGGATCACTCCCTGAGCCAAAGGCAGACGCTCAACTGCTGAGCCACTCAGGCATCCTTGTCTGGTACTCTTATTATGTATATGTTGCTAGTCTTGATGATATCTGACAGATCTTTCAGACTGTTCATTTTTCTTCATATTTTTTCTGTCTATTCTGCATAATATACATCAATCTAAAATTAAATTAGCTTTATTTTCTTCTGCTAGCTCAAATTTACTATTGAATTTTTTTAAAGATTTATTTATTTGAGGTCGTTGGGGGCAAGATGGCAGAAGAGTAGGGTCCCCAAGTCACTTCTTCCCACCAACTTACCTAGGTAACTTTCAAATCATCCTGAAAACCTATGAATTTGGACTGAAATTTATAGAGAACAGCTGGAACACTACAGAGAGAAGAGTTTGCACTTCAAACAAGATAGGAAGACAGAAAAAATTATATATATATATATATATATATATATATATATATATATGTATGTATATATATGAATCCAGTGAGAGAGGGACCCCCGTGAGGAGCTGGGAGAAGGCCGGGCAGTGAGAGCCTTCAGGACAGGAAAGGCCAGCCCTGGAGAAACAGGAACTTTAAAAAACTTCCCGGATGGAAAGGCACTTGCAGGGAACTCAGGCAGGATCCCAGAGGAGCAGTGGAGCCCTCAGGTTCCCGGGGTCACTAACAGAGGAAGTGCGCCCTGGAGGAGAGCCCCCACACACCACCGTTGGAGCTCGGTAAAGGGCTAGGGCGCAAGCCCAGGGGGGCCTCGGGAGCAACTCAGGTGGCAGCTCTGGGTGGAGGGGGCTGCACGGTGCCGGAGCGTGATTCCAACAGTGCAGGCCCTGGAGCCAAGGGCACCATGGGACACAGCCCACAAATCTGCGCTTCCCCCCAGAGAGGCGAAGGTAGAAAGGGCACAAGACAACTAGGATGCTTCTGCCGCCTGGCATCGCTAAGCTGTGAAGATCAGTGCCCCCTGGCCCTGAGCATCCAGGCCAGTGCAGTCTGGGAGCTGCTGTAGTTAATGCAGGAGGTGACTCTAGGGCTGGAGAGCTGGCCACCACCACTGTTGTTGTTCCGCCTTGTGTCACCCTGTGCCTGGGAGGGTCGGGCCCCAGGGAAAAGAGGCCTCACAGGATAAACAGCTCCCACTGAGCCTTGAACCTTGCAGGGGGCTGGGTAGCTCCCTCAGGTGCACACACCTGAGAATCAGCACAGCAGACTCCTTCACCAGAAGACCAGCTGGGAGGACAGGGCAAGAGCAAGTTTTTTACCAACCAGCACTGGAAATATCCAGGGGAAGTCAAGGGGTTTATAGTATATAGAATCAGAGGATACCCTGCCTTGTTTTTTGTTTTTGTTTTTGTTTGGTTGTTTTTTCCCTTTTTCTCTCTTTTTTTCTTCCTTTTTCTAGTACAACCTGTTTTTAGCCACTCTGCACAGAGCAAAATGACTAGAAAGAAGAACTCACCACAAAAGAATCAGAAACAGTCCTCTCTCCCACAGAGTTACAAAATTTGGATTACAATTCAACGTCAGAAAGCCAATACAGAAGCACAATTATAAAGCTACTGGTGGCTCTATAAAAAAGCATAAAGGATTCAAGAGACTTCATGACTGCAGAATTTAGATCTAATCAGGCCGAAATTAAAAATCAATTAAATGAGATGCAATCCAAACTGGAGGCCCTAACGACGAGGGTTAACGAGGTAGAAGAAAGAGTGAGTGACATAGAAGACCAGTTGATAGCAAGGAAGGAAGCTGAGGAAAAAAGAGAAAAACAATTAAAAGATCATGAGGATAGGTTAAGGGAAATAAATGACAGCCTCAGAAGGAAAAGTCTATGCTTAATTGGGGTTCCATAGGATGCCGAAAGAGACAAAGGACCAGAAAGTGTATTTGAAAAAATCCTAGCTGAGAACTTTCCTAACTTGGGAAGGGAAAGAGGCATTCAGATCCAGGATTTAGAGAGATTTCCCCCCTAAAATCAATAAAAACTGTTCAACACCCTGACATTTAGTAGTGAAACTTACAAATTCCAAAGATAAGGAAAAGATCCTTAAAGCAGCAGGAGGCAAGAGATCCCTAAACTTTATGGGTAGAAGTATTAGGTTAACAGCAGACCTCTCCTGGCAGAGTCCTGGCAGGCCAGAAAGGGATGGCAGGATATATTCAGGGTCCTAAATGAGAAGAACCTGCATCCAAGAATACTTTATCCAGCAAGGCTCTCATTCAGAATAGAAGGAGAGATAAAGAGCTTCCAAGATAGGCAGAAACTGAAACAATATGTGAACACCAAGCCAGCTCTGCAAGAAATACTAAGGGGGATTCTGTAATAGAAAGAGGAAGTCCAAGGGAACAATCCACAAAAACAGGGACTGAATAGGTATCATGATGACCCTAAATTCATCTTTCAATAGTAACTTTGAACATGAATGGGCTTAATGATCCCATCAAAAGACGTAGGGTTTCAGACTGGATAAAAAAGCAAGACCCATCTATTTGCTGTCTACAAGAGACTCAGTTTACACCTAAGAACACCTCCAGCCTGAAAACAAAAGGTTGGAGAACCGTTTACCATTCAAATGGTGTTCAAAAGAAAGCAGAGGTAGACATCCTCATATCAAATAAATAAAATTTTATCCCAAAGACTGTAGTAAGAAATGAAGAGGGACACTATATCATACTTAAAAGATCTATCGAACAAGAGGACCTAACAATAATGAATATTTATGCCCTGAATGTGGGAGCTGCCAAGTATATCAATCAATTAATAAGCAAAGTTAAGACGTGCTCAGATAATAATACACTTATACTTGGAGACTTGAATACGGCGTTTTCTACAATTGATAGATCTTCTAAACACAGTATCTCCAAAGAAAAAGAGCGTTAAATGATACACTGGACCAGATGGATTTCACAAATATTACAGAAGTTTACATCCAAACGCAACTGAATACACATTCTTCTCAAGAGCACATGGAACTTTCTCCAGAATAGACCACATACTGGGTCACAAATCAGGTCTGAACTGATACCAAAAGATTGGGATCATCCCCTGCATATTTTCAGACCATAATGCTTTGAAACTAGAACTAAACCGCAAGAAGAAGTTTGGAAGGATTTCAAACACATGGAGGTTAAGGACCATCCTGCTAAAAGATGAAAGAGTCAACCAGGAAATTAGAGAAGAATTAAAAAGATTCATGGAAACTAATGAGAATAAAGGTACAACCATTCAAAATCTTTGGGATACAGCAAAAGCAGTCCTGAGTGGGAAATACATTGCAATACAAGCATCCATTCAAAAATTGGAAAGAACTCAAACACAAAAGCTAACCTTGCACCTAAAGGAGCTGGAGAAAAAAACAGCAGATCCATAGATCCTACACCTAGCAGAAGAGAGTTGATAAAGATTTGAGCAGAAATCAAGTAAATAGAGACCAGAAGAACTGTGGAACAGATCAACAAAACCAGGAGTTGGTTCTTTGAAAGAATTAATAAGATAGATAAACCATTAGCCAGCCTTATTAAGAAGAAGAGAGAGAAGACTCAAATTAATAAAATCATGAATGAAAAGGAGAGATCACTACCAACACCAAGGAAATGCAAACTATTTTAAAAACTTATGAGCAGCTATATACCAATAAATTAGGCAATCTAGAAGAAATGGATGCATTTCTGGAAAACTACAAATTACCAAAACTGGAACAGGAAGAAATAGAAAACCTGAACAGGCCAATAACCAGGGAGGAAATTGAAGCAGTCATCAAAAACCTCCCAAGACACAAAAGTCCAGGGCCAGATGGTTTCCCAGGGGAATTCTATCAAACGTTTAAAGAAGAAACCATACCTAACCTACTAAAGCTGTTTGGAAAGATAGAAAGATGGAGTACTTCCAAACTCGTTCTATGAGGCCAGCATCACCTTAATTCCAAAACCAGACAAAGACCCCACCAAAAAGGAGAATTACAGACCAATATCCAAGATGAACATGGATGCAAAAATTCTCAACAAGATACTAGCCAATAGGATCCAACAGTATATTAAGAAGATTATTCACCAAGACCAAGTGGGACTTATCCCCGGGATGCAAGGCTGGTTCAACACTCATAAAGCAATCAATGTGATTGATCATATCAACAAGAGAAAAAACAAGAACCATATGATCCTCTCAATAGATGCAGAGAAAGCATTTGACAAAACACAGCATCCATTCCTGATCAAAACTCTTCAGAGTGTAGGGATAGAGGGAACATTCCTCAGCATCTTAAAAGCCATCTATGAAAAGCCCACAGCAAATATCATTCTCCATGGGGAAGCACTGGGAGCCTTTCCCCTAAGATCAGGAACAAGACAAGGATGTCCACTCTCTCCACTGCTATTCAACATAGTACTGGAAGTCCTAGCCTCAGCAATCAGACAACAAAAAGAAATCAAAGGCATTCAAATTGGCAAAGAAGAAGTCAAACTCTCCCTCTTCGCCGATGACATGATACTCTACATAGAAAACCCAAAAGCCTCCACCCCAAGATTTCTAGAACTCATACAGCAATTCGGCAGTGTGGCAGGATACAAAATCAATGCCCAGAAATCACTGGCATTTCTATACACTAACCATGAGACTGAAGAAAGAGAAATTAAGGAGTCAATCCCATTTACAATTGCACCCAAAAGCATAAGATACCTAGGAATAAACCTCACCAAAGAGGAAAAGGATCTCTACCCTAAAAACTACAGAACACTTCTGAAAGAAATTGAGGAAGACACAAAGAGATGGAAAAATATTCCATGTTCGTGGATTGACAGAATCAATACTGTGAAAATATCAATGCTACCCAGGGCGATTTACACATTTAATGCAATCCCTATCAAAATACCACGGACTTTCTTCAGAGAGTTGGAACAAATAATCCTCAGATTTGTGTGGAATCAGAAAAGACCCTGAATAGCCAGGGGAATATTAAAAAAGAAAACCAGAGCCGGGGGCTTCACAATGACAGATTTCAGGTTGTACTACAAAGCTGTGATCATCAAGACAGTGTGGTACTGGCACAAAACCAGACACATAGATCCATGGAACAGAATATAGAACCCAGAAACTATGACTATTTATAATTTTAACAATTTATTATAGATTTATTGTTGTATCTTCATATATCACAACCACACAGTGGTCCTTTTAAGTAGATCATTCTAAATCTTAAGGAATTGTAAAGAAATAACTACATCATATAATATTCACATATCTTTTAAGAAGGTTTGACCCCGCTAGGTAGTAATAGAATTAATGATGCATTAATTTATAGAAAGTTTCATAGTGCCATTTAGATACAAGAATGTATGACAGGTGAGTAAAGCAAATGCACTGCTTAGATATGATTTTTATAACTTGATGATGGAAGAGTTGCATTTGGGATAAAATAAAATGACACACAAGCATGAAGTGTTACAGATGCGGACTAGAGAAACTATACAATTATTTTATAATTTTCTCTAGAAACATTTATTTAGCAATATTAACATCAAATACATTATGCAATGCCAGCATGCAATTAAATGCATTCTGGCTTTTAAAATTTTAAATGCATAATGATGTAGATAGAGTCTATAATAATTCAACTGTAGTAAACAAAAAATATGGTTAAGCATTACAAACTAAAACATCTGAAATTTTACCTTATTACCACATTAATGCTTTGCTGCAGATAGAATGTAGTTATAGTTGCTTGTTAGGAATAGTGCCGGTTGTTCAGAATAATATTCTGCCTCAGGTTGATCACTTCTTCTTCGAGGATTTGGTTCCCCACCCTGTGATTTGGAAAGCTTACTTGACAACAAACCCTCAGATAATCAGTCCTTTCAGACACACTTACAGAAACCAAATTCATGAGAAAAAGTTCTGTAAATAAAGTCAATTAATTTCTACTAAGCATTATACCTGCCTCAGGTAAAATGTAACTCTAAGTGGATTGGGCATCCACATTCCCCAAAGAAATAATCTGGTGCAATTATTTTGGATTAGTCAGGTGGCTTTGGCCTCAAAATCTCCATTTCATACATTAGAAATAAAATAGAAAAAAATGTAGTGAAGTTACTATGTGTATGAATAATTCAATCAGAAAATAGAATGTGACCACGAATGAATTCATTACACCCAAACTTCCAGTACTATGAAAAAAAAAAAATACTACTTGTAATAATTAATGGAATTTTTAAAATAATGATAAGTGGATTCCAATTTCTAGAATTGTAGATCTGTATTATTATAAGTATACACATGCCTGTGAAATTAGCAAGATATGTACAATTGGCCTAGGGAAATTATCAATTGCAGAGAGAGTCCAGCATCTTCCCTGTAATGCTCTACTATTAAGTTGGCTGTTCTTCCAACTGATTATTTTCTAAGGCACCACTTTTCTTTTTTGTTTTTTTTTTAATCTGGGAGATGAATTTATTTTTATTTATTTTTATTTTTTTATTATTTATTTATTTATTTACTTATTTATTTATTTATTTATTTTCAATAATATGAAGACTCCTAACTCTGGGAAACGAACTAGGGATGGTGGAAGGGGAGGAGAGTGGGGGGTGGGGGTGAATGGGTGACGGGCACTGAGGGGGGCACTTGACGGGATGAGCACTGGGTGTTATTCTGTATGTTGGCAAATTGAACACCAATAAAAAATAAATTTACTATTAAAAAAATCAAAAATAAATAAATAAATACACCAATAAAAATAAATTTATTATTAAAAAATCAAAAATAAATAAATACACCAATAAAAATAAATTTATTATTAAAAATTAAAAATAAATAAATAAATACATTTATTTTTATTGGGGTTCAATTTGCCAACATACAGATAACACCCAGTGGTTATCCCGTCAAGTGCCCCCCTCAGTGCCCGTCACCCATTCACCCCTACCCCCCCGCCTTCCTCCCCTTCCACCACCCCTCTTTGGTTCCCAGAGTTAGGAGTCTTCATGTTCTGTCTCCCTTTCTGATATTTCCCACACATTTCTTCTCCCTTCCCTTCTATTCCCTTTCACTATTATTTATATTCCCTAAATGAATGAGACCATATAATGTTTGTCCTTCTCCGATTGACTTATTTCACTCAGCATAAGGCACCACTTTTCAATTTATTGTCCAAATGCCCACGTCTCTCTCTGTTTTGTGATTCTCAGGCTTAAACTCTATAAAGCACATTTATTCTTTGCCAGTTATTTCATAAGAGACTGTGTCAATGTAAAACATTGGAAAGAGGAAGCAATGCTGGAAAAAAAGTAGAGACTTGCTCTTTCCTTTTGTTTGTTGTTTTCTTTCTATCTTCTTGCTGTTCCTATAAGTGTCATCCTCTCTATTCTTGTTCACCAGGCCTGCAGTTTTCATCTTTAGGAGCAACTGAATCCAGTATGCAGATTTTCTAACAATCGCATAACCAGTTTAACTACTCCTCCATCAAAGACAGCACCCAAGTAGCTGGCATTACTGCCTTAGAGATATGTGTCTCCAAGCCAGAGGCTTCTTCAAGCTTCTAACTTTGATAATTACAACCTCTTTCTTTTGTTCTTATAGTCCCAGAGGTAATAGTTATTTCCTACAATTGTAACCTCTATGAAAAGTGTTATTACTTTTTGGTTAACTAATTAAAAATATTATACCTAGTTAAAAATTCCTTATATTCAGTTTTCTTATTCAAATAACTGATGTGGTTTCTGTCTCATAACTGATAGGAAATTTTTTGCAGCAAAGAAATCATCAGATATGATTTGGGACTTGTATGAGTCGTATTATTGGTCTTTAATGAAGTGTTGAAGTGTTGTGTGTGTTTGTTTTTGGCAATGGGAAATGGAATGCTAGTAACCTCTAGTATGCATTATCATCATAGTTAAACCAATTATCACACATCTTATCGTGAAATGCTTACTGAAGCAAGAGCCTCAGCAGACCAAATAACTGTTGCACTTTTCAATTATGGAAGTACTGCTGACCAAAAGGTCCATGATGCAGATTTTCTGAGTGCATAGAAGTGCTTACAGAAACAAAATGATATGCTCACATCTTTATTTCTCAGGTCAAGTGACCATTGGGAAACATATAGACCTATGACTCCCATAAAACAGACCGAGCCGATATGGCTAAAACTAAACACAAATTTCATTGTTTGGGTTGCAGAATTGCAATGTGAGTTAAATTCACTGTTTTGCAGTTCTCTCACATGAGTATTATGACAACGACTGTAAAGGGCTGAGTATCTAAAGCCTGGAATGGGGAAGGCTAGTTGGACCCAGATGAAACTAGAGAACTTGAACTTCTCAGTTACTCTTAGCTTATCTTGCTAATGGAAGCAGCTTCCTTCCACTTGTCTCAGGAGTCTTTCTCTGTTTAAATATCCCATACTAACATTATTTACATCAGTTTTATTGCAAATAGATGCTAATTTTACTTAAGAATAAGCCCTTAAACACATTGTTGTCACTAGGTCTATAAAGAGGGATAAATTACAGATTACATCATGTTCCATACGGGTGAGTACAAAAAAATGCTCAGGGAGGAAATAGCCTATGTGTCAAAATAATTTCAAGATTTCACTAATTCTTATCAGAAGAAATATGTGAAATATGCATGAGAATATATTCTAAGGATGATAGATGAAGTAAGAAGAAATAACACTAAATGGAGTTGCATTTATTGATATGAATGTGCTTACCAAGGGTCCTGGATTAATGTGTAACTGCACCTGGAAGTGGCTATAGGAGTTTACTTGGTTAGTTGACTAATGTTTGAACAAAACCATGCTCTGAATTTAATGAGGTTGAGATGCCACAACTTTTCTGGAATAATTAAGAAAAAGAAATTCAAGTAATTGAAGCATAAGGAATATTGCTGTGGACTTTTCATGTATGATACACATACCTCCTCTCCCAATACCTGCCCTCATAGGATTCAGAGAACCCTTTCATTGATTAAGATATTAAGAAATATATTAATGAGTAAAGCATCAGCATTCTTGAAATCCTGTCTGTTAGCTGTCTTCTGTAGAACAAGCATGATGGGAGAGACAATGCAATAGAAATTAGCATTCTATTTTTTCTTTTTTTTTTTTTTTTTTTTTTTTTTTTAGAAATGAGCTTTCTAATTTGTTAGGGATAACTCAATGCCAGATATTCGCTAGATACTGGGTGGGTAGAGCTTAACATTTTCTTTTCTTTTTTTTTTTTTCTTATTTTTCCCACTGAAAATAACACCAAAGATAACATGGTAATTAGAAAGTTTTGATCCAGGGGGATCTATTGATGGTTAATTTTCATGGTGTCTCTATAAATGAACATACAGTCTAGTTCCTAAAACTCAGTACGAAGATGTGGGGTTTGTTGTAATATTCCCTTCACATTGAAAGACAAATTGTTCACTTTGTACTGCTACCAGCATTAAAAAAAAAAAAAAAAAAAAGACTACAGTGCTTGGTGGGTCTTTTTGGCTTTGGGAGCATCATATACCTTACTTAGATATGATAATTTGAACCATTTACCAAGTAGCCTGTAAGACTGGCAGTTTTTAGTGGGAACCAAAGCAAGAGATGACTTAGCAGCAATTGTGGACTGGTGTCCAGCTACTTTCCTACTTTTCCTTATAAACAAATAATCCAATATTGCTTAAAGTGTCTGTGGCAAATGGGGATTCTGTATGAAGCTTCTAATAAGGACTAATAGAAGAATCACAGGGATGTCTGGGTGGCTCAGGGGTTGAGCGTCTGTCTTCAGCTCAGGGCATGATCTCAGGGTCCAGGGATAGAGTCCTGCATCAGGCTCCCTGCAGGGATACTGCTTCTCCCTCTGTCTGTGTCTCTGTCTCTGCCTCTCTCTCTCTCTCTCTCTCTCTCCCCATGTCTCATGCATGAATAAATAAGGTCTTTGGGATCCCTGGGTGGCGCAGCGGTTTAGCGCCTGCCTTTGGCCCAGGGCGCGATCCTGGAGACCCGGGATCGAATCCCACATCGGGCTCCCGGTGCATGGAGCCTGCTTCTCCCTCTGCCTCTCTCTCTCTCTCTCTCTCTCTCTCTCTCTGTGACTATCATAAATAAATAAAAATTAAAAAAAAAACAAAATAACGTCTTAAAAAAAAAAAAGAAGAGTCCTGTGTGGTTTTCAAGAAACCCTTGTCCACTTTCACAAATAGCTGTTCTCCCCTTTAAGACATAGCTCCTTGCTTGCTGTTGAGCCCTGGAAGACATTGAACACTTAACTATAGTGTAAGTAATTGTATGATTTGTGCTTCTTATTAGGAAATGATGTCATCTGACTGACCAAGTCTTAAGTTTGGGTATTTGCAGCAGCAATCAATCAACAAAAATAAATATAAAGACTTATGCTTGAGGAAGTCTAGAAGGCACATGTAAATTGAATGAGTATAGGCTCAAACATTTTTAGCAATAATTTCTGTCATATTGGTTCTTTTTCTCCTATGGCTTTTTGGGGAGTTCCCTCTGACCTACTGACTAAGAGGTAAAGTATCCAGGCCTGGTTAACCAATCAGCCATTAAAGCTTAATTCAGAGCTGGCCTTAGGAAACTTCAAGGAAAGTTTGAAGGAAAATATTCTAGTGTCCAGAACTTTAAGTATTACATTGACTGTTCACTTTGTCTAAACCAAATTATGGCCTAAAAAACCCCAAATCTATATTAATTTATGGGTAGCTACTAATGGTTTTCCTGGACAGTTAGAAACCTGTAAAGAATAGGATTGGAAAATTGATGATTGAGGTCTGGGTTAGAGATGTGTGGATGGGTCTGTCAGAGTGAGTACAGAGTCTGAAAACAATTGTGTCATATCTGAATGCTCCTTAAAGGTCATCCACTTCAGAAGACATTCTTAGGTTGACAAAATGACACATTCATGGACTTCAGTCAATCTCTTTATCTAGACACCAAATTCTTGCTATGTCCATGACAACCATAGTGGCAGGAATAAAGCTTACCGTAGTCTCATTTACATGGATGTTCTTCATCATAATAATGCTAAACTTATTAGCTACTGCTGAGGGCCGTATCTACCAAGAGTGAAGACCAATACTAAAATCTAGTAGGGAAACATTCCATGGAATTACCAAACACCTGATAACAGGCTCATTACACTGGAACACTTTTATCAAGGAGGAAGCTGAGTTTTGTCCTTATGGAAATAGACATGTATTCTGGATATGGATTTGCCTTGTTTACACTTAATTTTTCTGCCACTACCACCATCCATGGATTTATGGTATGGCTTATCATACCATAAATGGTATTTGTATCATGATATGATATTTTGTATATCATTGATTTTGGTCAAAAAAAGTGTATTTAATAGCAAAAGAAGACCAGCAAAGGGCTCTTACTCATGGAGTTCATTGGTTTTATCAGCAGCTTTCCTAATCCATTGATGGGAAGGCTAATGAAGACTCTATTAGAGTGCCAGTTTGGGGGAAAATCACAAACATTTGAAAAGATGGAGTTTTATCTTTTTGGTGCAGCATATGCTTTAATCACTGGCCAATACATTTTCTGTCTCTTATTTTCAGAATACATTGCCCTAGGAATCAAAGCGTGGGAGTGGGTCCTCTCACTAGCAAAATCATAGAGTTTTTGCTTCCTGTTCCCTCAACTTTGATCTCTTATGTTTTGGAGGTTCTTCTTTGAAGGGAGAAAGATTTCCACCAAAGATACATCCATGGTTTCATTAAATTAAAACTTGATACTGTCATCTGGTCCTTTTTTGCTCCATGCCACTGAACAAACAGATGGTTACTCTAATCACTGGAGTGATGAATACAGATTAACAAGAGGGAAGTTGGTTGCTGCCAGAAAATGGGGACAGCAAAGATTATGTATAGAATGAAGAAAATTTGGGAAGATGTCTTATAGTACTTCTATGTCTGATAATCAAGTTAGTGGAAAATTTTAAAGAAAAAAATAAGGATTACTAAGATTTTAACCCCTTCAAGAATGAAAGTTCAAGAGTATCATACTAAGAAAAAAAGTGACCTAATCAGTTGAAGGCAAAAAAATACCTGGAAAGAGTTCTAGAAAAAGGAAGTTATAAAACATTGACTATGGCCTAAAGCCCATGGCTTAAGGGTGAAAAAAAAGTGGAGTAACTAATGTAAGACTGAAATTATAAATATCAACTATTCTTTCAAGATCAGTTACAGAAATGAGGAATTCCTTGCTTTATATTTATATTGGTATTGATATTTACATATTTTCTTCTTGCATATTGTATGTATGTATTCATGTGTATGTGTATGTGTGTATACAATTTTCTTTTTCTATTTTTTTCTTCTCCTCATTACTTTATTCAAACTTTGTAGAAGGTTACATGTATAATGTAGTAACACAGTTTACCACTCAGGTAACAGGAGTATAATTCAAGGAACAAAATATGTAGATGTGACTATGACTGAAATTGAGGGAAAATTAACATAAATCAGAGATGGATAATGTGACAGTCTTCCAGACTCATATACAAAAATTGTTGGAATATTACACCTTTTTATTTCAGTAGAGTATAAGAACATCTTCAATTGAATGAATGATAGTTGTATCTTATCAAGTAGAAGCATAAGTTGTTTTGTTGTTGTAGGAAAGTTAAATATATATAGAAGAGCATATATGAAAGCTGAGTAGCCAAAGAAGCAGACTATAATAGTTACTAAGACTTTTTTTTTTTTTTTAATTTCTCAGATTCAAACCTATCCTTGTATAATCTGCTCTGTGATGCTGGAGCTCAGATTCTACAAGCCAAGTATCTGCTTTGCTGGCTCCTTGTTGGCTTGTCAGTAGAGAGTGCTAGAAGAGCAGAAGGCTAGAGGAAGAAGAAGAGAGTTGCTCCTTCTCAATTGCTTTCTTTCTGCTTGCTTCTGTGATCATTACTCTTAATAATGATTAATCCAAGAAGCAGCAGTTCCTTCTTCTAGGAGATAGCAAATCCAGTTCACAGTTTTTTCCTCATGTACAGACCCAGCCTGATCTTACCCTATATCAATACCAGAAGCCTGTGCTCCCTTTTTAAAGGTCTGGCCTGGGTACCAGACAATTCAGTTTTCTCCTCCAAGGTCAGAAACCTCGACAGCATTGCCCAGCATCTTCTACTCAGAAACTAGAGATTCAGATCTGCAGGGCCCCTTAACTAGTTTTCTAAATCTTAATAATTCAAAGTTGTTCCTTTTTCTCCTAGTCTTAGGGAATGATAAACTTATTGCTTCTTCTCATCTTTGAAGTGACATATGCAAAAATTCTCTGTATTCTCTCTATCCAAATCTCTGAGTGGTTTTTGTTTTCTGACTGAACCAAGCATACACAGCCAGCCACCAAAAGATTGTTTCCATTTGTCCTGAAAGAAAGAATTTGTTTGGCCCGGAATATCTTTTTTTGTTGGCAGCCCACGTTTTGACTGGATGAGGGGTTTACTCCTAAACAAATCACATATAAATAAGAGTAATGCAGTGAAAACACCTGGTACCACTCACAACCACTTAATACCGTACTTTTGAGGAGGCCTATAGATGGAGCATCTCCTCCGAGGTTGAACACATGTCTGGAGCTGTGATTACAAGTCTAGAATAGGCCATCACTGCCTAACATGTAGTGGAACTTGGGGTATTTGATGACAAAATGTATGCAAAAGTACTTTATGCGGTACCTGGCACGTGTCCGGTGTATTATTCTCTAATTGTTCCATCTTTCAGTTTGGTATTCATCTCTAGGAACATGTACATAATCACATATTTATTCCTTAAACTTAAAATAGATGAGTGTGGCCAGAATAAAAGAAATGTTAAAGAATCACCAGCCATCTGTGTGTACTGTTGTCTGTTAACTATTGATGGTCATATATCCTGTGTTAAGCTGATCATAATGTTAATTGGAGATTGGATACTAGTGCCTTCTAGCTAAATTGCAAATAAACCAATTCTTTATCTGTCATATTTATTACAACTTGTTTGATGCCGATACCTCCAAGTTCCACACGTGAAACAAGCATGACTTTTTATGATACTGTGACTGTGTCATGGAATTTTCAATTTTGAATACTGGGGTCCATTAGCATCTATTTGTGGGTCCATCGAAATTAACAGCATTCACTTTACAACCTAGGAACAACAACAGCAGCAACAACAACAACAGTTTGCTACAACTCTGTCCCACTGTTTGAAAGGAATGAGCAGTCTTGACAAGTTTTAAAAGCTGTTCCCTTTTTTGCCAGAGCCATTCTTCTGAATGGACCATATGCGGTTCATTTCAGATATATTGATTTCACTGATTCCACTGCAGTGAAAAGATAAGGAAATGGTATATCAAGGTTTAATTTCTCTGTCAGTGAAGTATTTAATAATTTCTAGAGGTTCTCCTTTATTGGATTTCAATCTTGGCTTCACTCGTTGAATTTATATAGTGCTGTCCCTCCTAAGAACACAGAGCTCTGTGCAAAGGCTTTGGAAATAGTAACATTTAATATAATAAAAGTGAAAAGACACACATTAAAAAAAAAACAAGGCAGCCCTGTGTAAGCAGAAGGTAGGGATAAAACAGTAGGAAAACTAGGTAACACAAATTTGCAAATTTTTTGTCAAGGATGTTTGTGTAAAGTCCCTGAAAGATAGTAGAGGTAATAACCTGTACTATGATTCCCCATGTAAAGAAGAAAAGGGATGAAGACTGTTAAATTGATCATGGTTTATCCAGTATCTGGTTTTTCATTTTGTGCCATTATGGATAAAGCTTGATATGGAACAGCTTAACTAGCAAGTATATCTACAATTCTAGACTCTCTAAAGTTTCAAGCTGTTAAATGGGAGAAAGAATTCAGTAATTTTGACCTCTATTTATGCTCTTATCACTTTTTCTCTTTTTCTTTTTTTATTATGTTCTTTCATCCTCAGAAAATCCATTTAAATGTCAAGGACAGATGGGAAAGCAATAGGGCAGTGAAACCAGTTGATGCAATTCCTTCTTAGTAATTATGTTTAAGAAATATAAATTGGGAGCTTGTACCAAAGATTTCAAAATAATTAAATCCATGCAAGTGCTGTACAGAAGAAATATGACTTTCATTTAGTAGATTGTATTCCAAAACTCCTCACTTTCTCACAAACTCTATGCAAGTTATTGATAGATGATGATTAACTAATGTGTGAATTTAATATATATCATATTATCAGTGAGGAAACTTAATTCCTTATTTTATGTAATCACTCTTTTAATTAATTTTCAGAATATTTATACAGATATGAGAGGAGGATACTAGTAATTATTAAATGTTTCTAAGTAATGGTCACTGTTCTAGTCTCTTGATGAAATTTCTTATTTATTCTTTACTAAAATCCTATAGATTTGGTACTTTTGCTTCTGGAAAGATAGAGTAGAAGTAGGGTGGGTTTTTTGTCTTTTTCTTATTCTTCCCACCAAATGCAACTAAAAAACCCTAGACATTATGTATAAAACAAACTTAAGGAGACTCTGAAATGAGGAGAGATCTAAGAAATGACACGGTGGTAAGATCACTGAGTTTTCTTTTTTGCCACATTTCCCCAAAACTTAGTGCTGCAGAAGCTACCAACCCTGGAATGACAACTGTCACAGAAAATAAACAAACTAGGGAAGCCTGGGTGGCTTAGCAGTTGAGCCGTTGGCCTTTGGCTCAAGGCGTTATCCTGAGTCCTGGGATTGAATCATGCATCAGGTTCCCAGCATGAAGCCTGCTTCTCCCTCTGCCTATGTCTCTGCTTCTCTCTGTCTCTCATGAGTAAATAAATAAAATCCTAAAAAAAAATAAAATAAAATAAACAAAATAGAAAACAAAGCTTGTTCTTTTTAAGTAAAGGACCAGGAAAAAAGGCATCCGAATAAGACAGACATAATTTAGATAAGAAATCTCCCATTTCAACCAAATACCACAGAAAAATCTGTGGTTCCATCCTCACCCCAGCAGCAAAGGCTAAGTGGGGAGCCATGCCTTCCATCTCCACAAGACTGTAATGAGGCACCCATCTTCCCTGCAGGGGTTATGTCAGAGAAGCCCAAGTAGGGAGCCAGAATTTTTCTTTTTTAAGTTTTGTTTTATTTTATTTTATTTTATTTTATTTTATTTTATTTTATTTTATTTGAGAGAGAGCAAGTGAGAGAGCAGCAAAGAGAGGAAGAACAGACTCCCCACTGAATAGGGAGACTGATGCCACCTGGGGCTCCATCCCAGGACCCTAGGATCATGACCTCAGCCAAAGGCAGATACTTAATGTACTGAGCCACCCAGATCCCCTGAGAGTCAGAATTTTTCATCCCCCTCTTTTAAGTGTAAATGAAGATTAGATGGAGAGTCTGTACTCCATCTCCACTCTGAAGACAAGGCACACACCTTTCTGGGGTGGCATCAGGAGAAGCCTTATGGAGAGACAAGTTTTTACCACCAGCCCACATTAATGAGCCCTCCCTCTTCCATCAGTGACAGTGGAGATTATGTGAGGAGGAGTAACAAGATCTTCTTGCCCCTTTCAGCCAGGCTGGTTTCTATTGAGGCATACTGACAGCTGAAAATTCCACTCCACCCCTGTTCACCAATAATGAGGAACCTTCTCATCTCTAGGTGAGGAGGCCAAGAAGTGCAGGCCAAGAAAAGAATCTAGAATTCCATAGTTACCTGGAAGTAAGGAGGCGATACCCACCCTCCTTCCCCTCCTGAAGCAGTGTTGGAAAACTAGCTAATATAAACAAACAAAAAAGTTAAATGAGATCCAGAGTCTCATAACATAATACCCAAAATGTCCAGTTTTCAACTGAAAATCAGCTGTCATATAAAGAACCAGAAAAATGTCAGCTTGAATGAGTAAAGTCAATGAATAGATATCAACACTGACATGCATGGCAGATATGGTGGAATTATCTGACAAGGATGATAAAACAGGTATCATAAAATTATTTCAACAGGCAATTATGAACAAGCTTAAAACTAATAAAAAGGAGAATGTCTCTCAAAGAATTAGAAAGTATCAGCAAATAAATAGAAGACACAAATAATAACCAAATATAGATTTTACCCCAAAATACTATTATCAACAAAATAAACAAACAAAACCACCCACAGTGGTGGAATTCAAAGCAGAATGGATGTGGCTGGGAAAAGAATCAGTGAACTTAAAATATTAGAACAATAGAAATCACCTAGTCTTAACCACAAATAGGAAATGAAGTGCAATTAAAATGAACAGAGCCTCAGGAATCTGTGGGACAATTTTAAAAATATATATCAATCATGTAATCATATTCTATTAGGAGAAGAGAAAGAAGATGAGGTTGAAAAATTATTCAAAGAAATAATGGCTGACAATTTTCTAAATTTGGCAAAAGACACAAATCAACAGATTCAAAAAGCTGAACAAACCCAACATATTGTAAACACAAAGAAATCCATCCCAAAATGTATCATAGTAAAGCTTCTGAAAACTAAAGACAAAGAAGAAAAATTGAAAGCAGCAAGTATAGGAAACTAAGGGCACTCCAATCAGAAATGAAGGAATAAATTTGTTCCTATTCATTCATGATATAATGGTTTGTGTAGAAAATCCCAAGGAATCCATGAAAATAATTCCTAGACCTAATTAGTGAGTACAGTATGTTTGCAAGATATGAGAAAAACACACACAAATTGTATTTCTATATACTAGCAATGAATATATAGACACCAGAAATACAACATAATTTACGATCACTCAAAAAAAGGATACTTCGATGTAGATCTAACAAAGCATGCGTATAACCTATACATTGAAAACTAGAAAATTTTGATAAAAGAAACCAAAGGAGAAATAAATAAATGGAGAGATGGATTGTGTCTATCCATTGGAAGACTAAACATATTAAAGATGTCAATTCTCCTCAGATTGTTATACAGTTTTAACAAAATTCTTATTAAAATCTTCACTAAGATATTTTGTAAATTTGGCAAGATTATTCTAAAAGCTAGCTTTGGGGATGCCTGGTGGCTCAGCGGTTCAGTGTCTACCTTCCGTTCATGTCGTTATCCTGGGGTCCTGGGATTGAGTCCCACATCAGGCTCCCCATGAGGATCCTGCTTCTCCTTCTGCCTCTCTTTGTGTCTCTCATTAATCAATAAATAAAATCTTAAAATATAAATACATATAAATAAGCAAAAACAAAACAAAAAGCTAGCTTTGTCCAAGGTCAAAGAACAAGAAAAGCTAAAACTTCAATTATGAAAAAGGAAAAAAGAAAAGAAGAAATCACTTTGCATAACTTTGTATAACTACAGTAATCAAGACTGCATAGTACTGGTGGAAGAAAGAAACATAGATCAATAGAGCCAAAGAGAAAATTTAGAAGTAGCATTATTTAGTTATAACCAACTGGTTTTTGAAAAAGATGTGAAGTCATTAAATGGAAGAAAGTTGGTACTTTTAACAAATGGAGATCAAGCAATCAGATATCCATTTACTAAAAACCTTGACTTAAGCCTCACACATTATACAAATTTAACTTAAAACAGAAGACAGAATTCAATATAAAATTTTTATAGGAAAACATGAAGATATCCTTGGCACATAGGATTTGGTGAGGTATTCTTAGACATAATATCAAAGGAATTATGCATAAGCAAATATATCAAGTTAGATTTCATCACTTTTGCCATGTTAAGAGGATGAAAAAAAAAAAAACCTTGCAAATAAACAAATAAATCTTTTAAAAAAACAAAATTCCAGACTTCCAGAAGGAAAGCAGGAACTCAACATAAACCAGACTCTTTTACAGAGAATTTAGGTACAAATGAGCCATTCTTTGTAAGGAATAGTGGGAATTGACTATAAGTCCAAGTTCAAAGATATCAGCCAAGGACAAACCCGAGATAGCAATTTCATATCTACTATGTAAATTCTCCTGCACAACTATATATCCACTTAGAATAGTTAAAATAAAGGTAGTGACAATGCCAAATGCTCGCAAAAATATGGAGAAACTGGATCATGTATACACTACAAGCAGGAATGTAAAATGGTATAGCCACTCTAGCATACATTTCCCATATGACTCCGCAATTGTATTTCTAGATGGTTATCCCAGAGATATGAAAACTTATGTACACACAAATATACACAATTGTTCATTACACATTTTTGTGACAGTCAAGAACCAGAAACAATAGATGTCCTTTAGCAGGTGAATAGTTAAATGAACTGTAGTACATACACACAGTAAATTATGATCCAGGGATAGAAAAGGATTAATACCTGCAATGACTTGCACAGATCTCAAAGGCACTATGCTGAGTAAAAAAACAGTCTCAAAGGCTGCAAACTGTAGGATTCCACGTATAAGGCATGTATGAATAACAATGTATGAATCTGTAGAGCATATTAGAGGTTGCCAGGAGTCATAACAAATGGATAGGGAAAGGGTGGGTGTGGCTATATAGTAACTATATAGCAAAAAGGAAATCTCCTGTAATGTATGAGTTCTGTACCTTGGTAGTTTTGCCAGTCTACGTATGTGAGAAAAGGAAGGCCAATTTTCTAAATGATAAAGTCAATTTTCCAGTTTGGGTTTTGTGCTGTAGCATGTAAGATGTAATGCAATGAAGGGAAACTGGGTGAACACTACATGGGACCTCTCTAACTATCTTTGATCTCTGTATTATCTTTGTGAACTATAATTATTTCAAAATAAGAAGGTAAAAAATATGGACTAATAATTCCTCTCATTATTTTAGAGATGTGCAGATAGTACTATTTTATGGTTTGCCTCTCTCTTTTTTTCCTTGATGAATTTTGAAAGTGCATGCTTAAGCAAGAGTGAAAATTGCCTACCAGTTAACTAAAATCTGGAAAAAAAGGGTGCACAATCTATATACATAAAGCTATTAACAGTGTGCCCAATTTTTTATGTCTTAATCTTATATTACATACTAAACAGAGTAGGGCCTTTTTATACTTTTAAAGGACTTAATCCTCAAAATAAAGAAAAGTCCCTGAAAAGTAGTCATTGTCATTCTTATATTCAAAGTTGACCACAAAGTTTCAGAATTTAAATAACTCATTCAGGATTACGGAAAAAGATCTTTGTGACTTTGTACCATTTTCTTTACTCAAGTGAATATATACTTTCATATGTTAGTTGTAAAACTAATATAATTGTTTAATGTAATAATTATAATACAAACTATATGAGTTTACATTGCATATTACATCAACTAATGTAGTTCAATATATCAAGTGCTATATATATATATTATTCATAAATTTTCTTCAGTTTATATATAAAAGAAATCTCTTGAGACCAAATTCAAATATTTGAAATTTACACTCCTCAGAGGTATTTTATTTTTCCTTCCAACTTTACTTTAGGAATTTAAAAAAATCCTAAGGAAAAGATTCTACTTGAAATACTTGAAAATTAAAATGCAATGACAGTTGCAGAATATACTTAAAGTAAATTATAATATATCAAATATTTTATCATGTATTACAACATGGAAAATATAATGCTAAATTCAGTAACCAAAATTTGCTGTATGATTATAATTATGATAATGTATGGTCATATATGGATAAGAAGTGAAAAGAAGCATGTATAACAGAAATGGTTGTTTCTTTTTTTTTTTGAAATGGTTGTTTCATTAAAATTTTTGAGATATAGCTGTGTCTTAAAAGTTTGAGTTAATGCTATTTTTTTCAGTAATACTTTAAAAATTTTTATTTAAATCCAGTTAATTAACATACAATGTATTGTTACTTTCAGGTCAGTAATGCTTTCTAAAGACATATTTTAAATTTTTTAAAATTTATTTTTAAATATGTTGAAAGATTATTAGTTTAATCAAGTTACCTATTTGATGACATTTAACTTAAGAGAGAAAATTGGTATAACATAAAATCCATTTATTCTTATAGGTATACTTTTGTGTTTTGTGCATTATGCTACTATTCAAAAGAAAAATGCACTGTCATTTGGAAAGATTTGGGAAAAATGTAAACTGATTTAGACAATGGTTAAAAATATGTCTAATTCAATGTTTGTTGAATAAACTATAATAAATATCACAAACACTTTTGAAACCAATAAAAAAACCTAGATATTTGAGATAGGATATTTGAGTCATAGTGGAATGGTATTCAGGAGGGCTCTGGATAGTTTTAGATCTCTTTATTCTATTACTAAGGTTACATAACCACTTTTGGTGAGACTTTATCAATTTTCATACAATTTATCTCATATTACCACTGTTTTGTCCTTCCTAACTTTTCTTTCCTAGCTCCAAAATTGAGAGGATTTGGTTTAGAAGTAAGAGTTTGGAAGAGAGATAATATATTTACCTCTCTCTTCACTCTATTAACCACCACCTTGCATCTTCACAGTATAAACTCTCAGCCTTATGTGAATTTTAAGAGTTGAAAAGTAAAGGAATTTTAGTTTGTTTGTTTGTTTGTTTGTTTTTGCGGGGGGGGGCTGGGTAGAAGGCACCAATTATGTTTCTAGAACTTTTCTGAGGAAAGCTGGTACTAATAAGAATGAGTTTCAGAAATAATTTAATAAATTGCCCAGTTTTCTACCAATCATGAATAAGTATCTCTCACTTTCCCAAAGATAGAGAAATCTAAGTCTTCAATTGTAGGATATAAAATAAATAGCAAAATCTACTAAACGTTTCTTTTTTTTAAAAGATTTTATTTATTTATTCATGAGAGACACAGAGAGAGAGAGGCAGAGACACAGGCAGAGGGAGAAGCAGGCTCCTTGCAGGGAGCCCAACGGGGCACTCGATCCCGGTTCTCCAGGATCACGCCCTGGGCTGAAGGCAGACCTAAACCGCTGAGCCACCACGCTATCCTAAAAGTTTCTAATTATAAAAGTTACTAATGCATGAAGGACTTTCTAGGAAAAGTACATTAAAAATTCTCATATTTCACCAATTTCTGAATTTAGTTTGATCTTTTGTGGAGATTTTTCCACAATAACACCATAGATTTTTTTCAATTACTGTCTCCAAGGGTAAAAATACAGAACATATATGTAAACCTTGCACTTATAATGGCATAGTAAGAAGGCATAAATCACAATTGGGGGGAGAAGAGGGAGTATTTTACTGCAACAGGCAAAATGCCACCCATAGTTAAGAAAATATATGATTATAAATGAGTTTTATTCACAAAATTTGCTTCATTTCTCTTTGCTACTATAGGTAACACTAGAATATAGAAATAAACTTGATTAACAAAAGAATAACAAAAACGAAAACTCAAATTTACATATAAAAATTGAATTTTGATACAGCATCATTTTCAACATATGTGTTCAATTACTTAACAAGCATATGTTATTACTTCCATTATACCAGGCCCTATGTTCGGTGTCAAGGAAAAAAAGAAAAAAAAAAAGATAGATGGAAATGAAGTTTGAACTTATTTTACCTGTTAGAGTAAGATAGAAGACCCAGATGCCAAGAGATTATAATAAAATATAAAAAATAAAATAGCTTTATTTGCGTATGTATATGGTTCTAAGGAGTGACAGAAGATAAAACAGTGTTTTTGGGGCATTACAAAAAAGTATCATAGTGAAGAGGTGATACTTAAGCTGGGCCTTCAATACAAATAATAATAATAATAAATAATCTGGGAGGGAGACAATTCCAGGAATGGGGCAAACTGTACTAAGCTGTATGACTATAAAAGAGCCTAATGTGCCTAGAGTATGGTAAAAAGTTTCGTGGACTGCAATGTAAGAGATCAAGTGGGAAGATGGTCCAGAGTTGTAGAAAATGAAGTTGAAAAATATAGATCAAAGTTATGCTGCAAAATGTATGGCTATCTTTTAGGCCTTGCCAATTGTTTGCATTTTATTCTATATGCCTCTGGAGTGTATGTCCCAATACAGTTCTAATACTGATAATTAGATGACATATTTGCATTTTAAGCATGATAACTGAAGTGGCAGCATGATGAGCCAAAGGGAACTAGATAAACTGGTTGTATAGAGATCTGCTAAAAGGCTGTTTTACAATATTTCAAGTGACAGATATGAGGGCCTGAACTGAGCAGCAGCAATGAGAGGAAAGAGGAGAGAACAGATTTTTAGAGACATATCTGAGATACATTTGACAGGCTTAAAGTGGAAAGACTTGATGAACAGTATTACCATTAAGTGAGTAAGGAATAAAAGCAGTTCCTTTCTCTGTTTTCACATTTCTTGAAATCAAACAAATCACTTTTAATTTCATTCTTGGGATTTGAAACACAATAGAGTTGCTCCTTTTTTCCAATTCACATGAGAGTCTTTCCCTGATGGTAGTAGGTATTCATGATAGATTATCAAATAAATGAATGAATCAGTGTAAACATATTGTGTACATTTATATTGGTTTTTTGTTTGTTTAAAATTTAGGTTGTCAGGTTTTTTGGATAAAATATTTGGCAATGTATCTCGGTTTCCAGTCCGATTAGAGGCTCCTTCATCATTAGCTATGTTGTCTATATTGAACTGCATTTCCAAAATGTTCTTTCAGCACATAACTTTGCACTATCTTTCTGAGATTTACTGTCCTTTGTGTATCATCATGTTCCTAAATTGCAAGTGCCGGGTCATTAATGGATTTAGTAAATTTATGGTTCCTGTATTTCACAATATTTATGAAAAGTTTTTAAATGTCCATTTAATGTTGGTCACCAGAAAATCCTATGATTTTTTCATTCATATTGTTGAATATTTGCCAATTTTTTATAGCTCATATTAAATACTACATTTTACAGCCTTTCCTCTCTTACCTAAATGTATATATTCTGTTACTCCTCTGAGTTCCCATAATCTCTGAGCTTCTCTTATTGAATTTACAAAATTCTCTATAATGTTTTTTTTAACTGTATTATCTTGATAGTTAACTCCTTGAGAGTTAAGACAGCATCACATCCAACTGTTTATTTTCTGCGGATATTAGAAAAATCTTTTCTTTGAGACAATAAAGTGTGGACTTTGGCATTGAAAATAATTAGAACTCCCAAGCAAACCAAGGAATATTCAAAATAACAATATAGTTCAAAATATTTAATGCAAGTTTTAAAAAAAATAAAGACAAGTCATTTTATTTCTTGTGTACAGTATTAACAGGTAATATATAAGGTTACTATTTTAGGATTTGTACCTTGAACTGTTAAACCATTAAATTTGAAAACATGTAGTCAATGACAGTACTCTTGTAAGTATTGGATAATCCCCCTTGACTAAATAAAATATTACTCTAAACTTGTAATATCTTGGAAAAATGGAGTGTTATGATCCACTGAAAATACATCTTTAATTGGCCATGAATTGATAATTGAAAATTAATGACAGTTAGGTGACAGTTCACAGTATCATTCCTTGTACTTTTATCTATCTCTTCTAGGTTTTCATGGGATATTTAAAAAATTTTAATTTTTTTAGAAAATTAGAAAAAAATTTTCTAACGGTCTTTATATGATATCTCTGAATATCATTTTCTTAATTTAAATATATGGTTAGGATAGAGTGTCACTCATATTCCTTCAAATATTCTGGAATCTATAGCTCAGTTTATAAAATAGAATTTTGGTAATAGCTATAATTTAGTAAGTTAAAGAAAGCATTATAGAGATACTCATTCCTATGTGGTGCTGAGAAGGCTTTAAAAATTTTATGTCAGCAACCCAGTAGTTAAATTATCAGCATATTATCCATATATGTATATACCCCTTGAAAATCATTTTAGAAACAGAATATTACATATAGATTTCACAAAAATGTTTTGGGTAACATACATTGGTTATTATTAAAGAAACAAAGAGAATTATGAGAATTAATAATTTAAAAGTATTAACTCAATAATGGCTTGAACACATGGAGGTTATACTAAGACAGAAACTTCTATTTTTATCCTCAAAATTGTTTCCTCTTCTAAATAGAAGTACTGCTAGGTTATACTCCCTCTGGCATCCTTGATAATAGTTATGTGATTGAATTCAAAGTTCTGCAGGTTAGAAGTCCACCATGCATGGCTGGGTTCTCAGCTCAGGGTATTATAAGATTGGAATAAAAGCAATGGTCAGTTCAGTCTGAATTCTCATCTGGAGACTCTGGGGAAAACTTTTGCTTCCAAGATTATTTTCCTTGCCAGAATTCAGTTCCTTGATGTTGAAGAGACAAGGTTCTTGTCTACTTGCTGGCTAACATACAACAGCCATTCTCAGCTCCTAGAGGCCACACGTATTCCTTGCCACATAGCTATCTCTATCCTCAAGTCAACAATGGGGTGCTTCAAATCTCCAACTTCCTTTTCTGCAATTAGCTAGAAAAAAACTGCTTTTAAAGACCTCACCTGACCATGTCAGGCTCCTTGGATTATCTCCCTACATTAATGACAACTGATTTGGAATCTTAATTACAACTACAAAACTTTTCCTAACAAAACCTAAAAGTGTTTAATTTAATAATGGGGAAAACATGGCCCTGGACTTTTGGGGGAAGGCATCTTAGGAATCTTCCTATTACACTCTGGTCATGAAAAACTTATTAAATATTGTTTGTATCCTATAATTTCTCCAAGAGGTTAATAATCTACACTCATGTATTTAATACATGCTTTAGGTTCTATAGTAAACAGATTACTTAAACTTTCTTTGTGACCAACCTGCCAAGTTTGTTTGTTTGTTTATTTATTTATTTGTTTAAATTCAATTTGCCAACATATAGTATAACACCCAGTGCTCAGCCCATCCTTTCTCATGGATTGTCTTCTTTAATTTTTCACCACTCATTTTCCCTCCTTTCCCTTCTACTCCCTTTCACTATTTCTTTTATTCCACAAATAAGTGAAACCATATGATGACTGTCCTTTTCCTATTGACTTCAAAGCAAATGGTAGGTATTCGTCCTTTCTGATGGCTGAGTAATATTCAGTTGTATACATGTACCACATCTTCTTTATCCATTCATATGTCGTAGGACATTGTGGTTCCTCTCACAGTTTATCAGCCAACCTTTTTATCTTATTTACCTATTAGCATCTTGCTATCACTCCCTCAGTAGTAGCTACATTCTCTTTTCCAGGTCAAGTTTTTATAACAACTTTTTGTAACTGAAGCAAGTTACAAAAGGGTGGTTGAGAAAAATGGAAAGAAATTATCATTATTGGATGGAGATGATGATGATAATGATGGTGATGATGATGATTAGCAAGATAGTTATTTCTTAGAGTTCAAGATGAAAGATTTTTCTTATCTTGCCAGGAAATTTCCTGTGAGCACTATCTAGTCCCTCATCAGCCACAACTCACAATAGTTCAGTGCCATTATCATTTTAATAGCTACTATTTTTTTCCATACTTTTACATTCTATGGTTGTTTTCTAATTTTACTAAATTTGTCATCTCCTCATTAAATAAAATAAAAAAAAAAACAGATTCTGAAATCATGAGTGCTTTAAAAGGAGTGTTTTAAAATTGTCTCAGGAACAATTAAAATTTTATTCTTGTCACAAATACTTTTAATGTGATTTAAATTTAACTTTAAATCTTTAAGTGTCATTAAATCTTTAAACCTTTAATGCCTTAAGTCTATGTAAGACTGAAACAAAAAAATATTTATTTATCATCAAAATGATAGACTATATAGTTGTATTTAAGAACATGGTACTTTTTAAATTTAAGTAAAATAATAAAACAGAAATTAAATGTGTCTTTACAGGCAGCAAATAAATATTTTGAAATGGAGAAACCCTAAGGCAGGGATGATTCTTAGATGGAGAACTGGATTTATCTTGAAACTGTTTTCTACTCTAAACAAGTGCCTTGCTCTATGTAGAAATATTTTGTTGTTGCCCAACATTCTTGCTGTTCCTTTTGGCCAATGAAGGGAAATGGTATCATGGAGTATATTATAAATCCTTTAGGGCTTGAATATTGGAGTAATAACTGATTACTGATGTATGGATGGCTTGATGCTCAAATAAGCCACTAATATTTTAGTTAAAAGCCAATTAGGATATAGTTCTCCTCATGTATATCAAAAAGAACAGCCTGCTACAATGAAAACTTAAAATCTAGCTTTCCAAATTTCTCAAAATGATTCATTGGATATCAACAAACACTCAAAGTTTATTATACTGGTGTTATGAATTATAACTATGCTTTATTATACCATTTTAAATGTACCTAAAGTTAGTCTTTTAAATGCAGATTAATTTTTCTTAAATTGCCTCTTGGCACCATGACAAGCATGCTTAGAAAGTCAAACAGGAGGTTAAGAGTAAATTAAAATCTGAAGTATTTTGCATACCACTTCTATCCCTTCCCTTTTAGAATGTTACCCATATTCAGCTGACAGAGGGGAAAATGAGGTCTAAGAGGGAGACTTGCCAGGCTTTATTAAGGTGAAGTATGTGGGATACATTGCTACCATTCAAGCATTCACATTTCTTCAGCTCACTCATCTGGCATGATTCCATTTTTATGTCCTAAACTCTATAGACTGAATGAATGCATGACTGCTGTATCAGGCAGCCTGTGCAAAATACTTGACTTCAGCAAATCTTTGACAAGCACCGTTCATTAATCTTTGTTTCATAATTCTCACCAGTATGCACACCCTGCCTTTCTGTCCCTATCTGCAAGTAAATTGGTTTTTAAGAAAATGAAGAGGTCAGCAGAAGATGTTGGAGCACACATTTTTCTGTTAAAACCAATCAGTAGACCTGGAGAGCAATGTCAATGGTTAAAGTTAGTAGAACTTGTCCATATTTCAACTGAATCATCAATTTATATTAGCAATATTATTTTTTTGGATGAATGCAGTGACTAAAATAAACAAACTTGTGGTAAAAAGATAGAACACTTTTAACCTACAGACATTTATGGCCTTAAAATATAGTCATGCAAGACATACTTCAACTGCAGAGAAATGTTAGGAATAGTATCTAATTTTCAGGTTCAAATAAAAGTTTCCAGAGTTTTCTTTTTTATAACAGTCAATTAGGTAACTTGGACAAACCCACATGATGAGACCAAATAGAAAATGTGGAAAATTTGTGTTGGAAGTTAAACGGCTACTGGGATAAAAAGGAGTTACAGAATCAGGATCTGAGAGAGAGAATGAGAGACAAAACTTTTTCTAAACATGAAAGCCTTGTTTGTCTTATTTGGCTTAGCATTTGAGAGAAAGTTTGGAGAGACTCACAAGAGTAAGAGGGTAAAAAATGGAGTTCAGGACCTACCAGGCAGTAGGATCACTGATGAAAATAGGCACTATCAAGGAAAAGCAAAGTGCTACACCTTACATGTACAAGTCAACTGGAAACAAACCAACCCTTACTAAAAGAGTAGCACACCTTCAAACTATCTCAAAACTAAATTGGATTAAGTTGTTTAGGTTGTGGTTGGCCTTAGCTATTTGGCAAAAGAAAATAAAAATGCCCTAGGAAGAACTCAAATTCTTTCAGAGTTCAATTTTTCTCTACTATTTCCCCTACAATGTCTAGCACTCAACAAAAAATAATCATGCATTTAAAGTAAGATAATTTGATATTAGGGACATACTCAGGAAATCTAGATGAGGAAGGCATCAGATGTAGATTTTTAAAAATAAGACTATGCTTAATATGTTAAAGAAAATACAAGAGGAATTTAAAAACTCAATAGAGACCTTGTAAAAAAAAAAGGAAATTTGTAGACTTGACAATTATAAATAACAGAAATTAAGAAACTGACAATGAGATTAATAGAATAGTCAGAGCTAGAAAAAAATTAGAAAATGGAATTATAGGATGGAAGAACTTTCCAGAATGAATCATGGAGAGATTATATATATAATGTACAAGAGACATGGAAGAAGATACAGTTTTTTAATCATGTTTTCAGTTTTGTCTTAATAGTTGTGAAACCATATAGTATTTTAGTTTTAATGTGTTTTTACTTCTAGATGATCTATTTGATTTAAATTTAAGTTCCCTATCCCTTGCAAATATAGCCATTTATGTTAAAATAGTTCTTTACATGAACTTTATATGTTTATACCTGTTACATATATATATTAAATTTTTAATATACTATGTATTTAATTTTTTAATATGCTATGTGATAGTTTAATATCCCAAATCTTTTTGTGTGTTTATTTTTTTATTATTTTAATTTATTTTTTATTTATTTTTATTTTTATTTTTTATTTTTATTTTTGGGTGTGTGTCTGTTTCTATAGTTAAACTTATACTAAATTTTTTCTTTCTTGAGTGCCTTGATTGCTTTGATTATATTCATGGCAATTTGAAGGTATAATTTGAACCCTAAGTAAAATGATGTCTTTGCCATTTGACTATGGTCATTGCTTGTAGAAGATTGCCTTAAATTAATTTTAGGGCTTGAGATTTCTCAGAAGATCCAGTTGAGCTGTATTTTGGCTGTAAGTTCCTCATGAAGGTTGGTCAACTCCCAGCTGACTCTGATCTTCAGAAAGGGATGGTTCTCTTTAAAGAATCACCATTTCCGTGAGCATGGGCTTTTATTTTACTCCCCCAATATCATATTCAAATTTTATAATCTCAACAATTATTCTCAGAGACAGAAATTTTCTTAGTTGTTCATCTCTCTGGGTTTTGAACTTGACTTCAACTTGACCCAGTAATTCTTTGTGATCTTTTCAACTCTTCAATGATTTTATTTTTTAAAATATTCTATTTATTTTAGAGAGAGAATGAGTGGGGGGGGGGACAACTGGGAGAAGGAGCAGAGAGGGAGAGAGAAGCAGACACCCCGCTGAGCAGGAAGCCCAATGCAGGACTTGATCCAGGGACTAAGGGATCATGACCTGAACTGAAGGCAGACACTCATCAGACTGAGATACCCAGGAAGCCCTTCCATGATTTTAAATAAATATTTTGTTAGCTAGGAGTCATAGTTTTAGGTTCATTCTGAAAATTTACTCTATCAATATCAGAAACAGCAAGTCTTGCACAGAATTATTAAATTTTTCATTCATATATACATGAATATGAATATATTAATATGAATATATTACATATATGTTATACTTAATGCACATAAAATTCATTTTAGATTTTTATGCATTTGCTTCTTTTTCAAATCTATCTAAACCATTTTGATAGTCTCTCATACTTTCAATTTTTAGATTTCTCTACGCATATAAAATATATTATTTTTATATTATACGTCTGGCAATTCCAATAGTTACAGTGCTTTTGCTCTGATTATAAAATTTTTGTTTCAGTGAACTCACTCAGGATATCTATTTTATTGTTTACCTATGATTTTTATTAATCATCTATTCTTAAAAATGAATGTTGGAAATTATTTGAAGGCTTCATTTAAAGTTCTTTTTTTCCTGAGACTATTTGTATTGCTTCTCTCAGGTAGGTGGGGGCAACTTGCCTAGGAGTGATTTCAGGTAAATCTTTAGCTTATTGCTTGAGCAATACATAACAGAGTAAATTCTGATTTCAAATATGCTTGACCAAAAGCTATGTTTAGGAAATCCTGAGAAATTTTTTTCAAAAAGCAAAATAAATGTTCCAAACATCTCTTTCTGCATTTTAGGATTTTTTATCTCTATCTAAATGGCAGTGCAACTGTTTCAGAATTCCAATTTTATGAAGAGTTTTCTGATTCAAAATCCTATTCAGGCATTGTCCCACTTCTGTATGATACATAGCCAGTTAAAACAATAGCTCCAGGCCACGTAAGGGTAAATAGACGCTCCTAAAACAAAGCAATCTTGTGCTTTATGTCTCTTGAATTGCATTTTCTTATAATTTGAGAGATCCTTATAATTTATTTTTCTAACAGCATGCATTTTTAGGCTTGAATTTTTGGATTTTATCTAGCATATATTGTGTCTCATATTGAGAAATTTTATTATGTGTAGTCTACTTAAAGTGGAAACATGATTGCCTCATGAACAAAGATTTCTTGAGATGGAACAAGTGAATTAGAATATCAACCTTGCTGAAATTTTCAATAATAGAGATGTTAGATATTTATTGGACTGCATTTTTTCCTAATATAAAACATCTTTTTATTCCCCTCTTTAGACCACAGCTATATGTAAAACCAAACTATTTTCCCTCTCTTGACATAGTAAAAAGCTACTTATCATTTCATTGTCATTTGTGCATTTAAAAAAATAAAAATTATGTTTATAATTTTATTTTAGAATATTTTCCTGAACAAAACAGCCTTCAAATTTGTACTACATAGTAATGGAAAAAATAGACCCAATGTATTGAATTTTACCATTTTGAGGGGATTACATTTACTCATATAAGAATTAATTTTCTCATATAACAAGTACAAATGGAGAGAATATGCATGATAAATTTGCAATGTTTTTCATGGTTCATTTGTTGCACAGGAATAACAGAGTGAAGATAATTCAAGTTCTTGCATTGTGTTTGGACTTCCCAGTGAGTAATACTCTCTCTTCCATTTTGTCTTTAGACTCTAGTGTATCTTTTATGTTAATTTATTATGTTTTATAGGTGAGAGGTTTGTGTTTTGCCTTAGAAAAGAACTGATAAAATTTGCATTGTACAATACCCAAGAGATGATGATGAATTTTTTTCTTTGTTCATTTTTATATTACAGTGTTTTGAAATGTATTATCGATGGAACTTTACACAGAAATATTGCTTAAGAGATCATATTGTTCTTTGTTGCATAGTAATCTATTATGAAAGCTTATAATTTTTGAATGTTATTTTTTGAATGCCGTTAATTATTAAAAATATACCTAAGTAGAACAGATTCTAGCATATTAGCATTACATTTACATTTAAAACACAGAGGATATTAAGAATATAAATTAGAAAAAAAGTAATATAAATTAGTATCTATCACATCCCCAAAGTCCCTGAAATTTGCTACATTATGATAAATTGAAATGCTATTTGAAAGCTAATAAAAATATGTATACTAATCCTCATTGGCAAGATATTTATTTAAATAGATTGAAACAAAAACAAAACAAAACAAAAAGCCCAAAATACAAGAAACAAAACAAAACAAAAAACAAACAAAAAAACAAATAAATAAACAAATAAATAAATAAATAGATTGTAACAAGTCTCTGTCTTTCTCTCTGCCTGGTAATAGGTATAGCATTTTATTATTAGAGATAGTTTCTATGTCTTTAAGTGGAACTTTTTTTCTTTTTAAACACCTTTTTAGATAAATAATCAAATTATTTTTAACTTTCTTTCATTTATGTTCTTTTATGTTGACACTTGATTATAATATTCCATGACTTGTATGATAATAATAGCTTACATTTATACAGACCTATATGATCTACAAAGCACTTAAGTTTTGGCATTATATTTCTCAGTATATTCACATAATATCTTAAGTAATGGAAAAACTTTCATACACTGGCAGGCTGGTGGTGGTGGTGCGTATATGTAAAAACAGGCATGTTTTGTTATTTCTCAGCTTCCTATTCCACATATAGAGGGGGTTAGGCATTCAGATATTGCCTTTATATAATACAAATCACTCAGATTGATGGAATGTTTTTGATTTAAAAAATTAGGTATCATATAAGCATAAATGAAGAACAAATATTTTGCCTATTAATTTTTGCAGACAAAATTTCAATTAATACTCTAAAATTTCTACAATAGACTCTGTAACAGGAGACAAAAGAGGACATTATGTAATCATAAAGGGTTTGATCCAACAAGAGGATATAGAAAATTGTATATATTTATGCACCTGCTGTGGGAGGACTTAAGTATTTAAAGCAACTATTAACAGACAAAAGGAAGAAACAGATGGTAATACAATAATGGTAGAGGATTTATAATACCCCACTTACATCATTGGATAGATCATCAGACTGAAAATCAACAAGGAAACAGTGACTTTGGATGATACACTGTACCAAATAGACTTAACAGACATATTAAGACATTTCATCCAAAACCAGTGGAATATACATTCTTTTTGAGTGCACATGGAACATTCTCCAGAATTACATGTTAGTCCATAAAATGTCTCAACAATTCAAAAAGATTGGATTATATCATGCATCTTTTCTGACCACAATGGTATAAAACTAGAAATTAATCACAAGAAAAAACTCTAGAAAGGACAAAAATACATGGAAAATAAGTAATACGCTATTAAGCAATGTATGGGTCAACCAAGAAATCAAACATGAGGTAAAAAAAATACATGGAAAAAATGAAAATGAAAACACAATGCTTAAAAATCTTCGGGATAAAGCAAAAGCTATTTTGGGATGGAAGATTATAGCAACACAGGCCGACATCAAGAAGCAAGAAAAGTCTCAAAAAAGCAATTTAACTTTTCATCTTAAGGAGCTATAAAAAGAACAAGCAAAACTCAAAGTCAGTAGAAGGAAGGGAATAATAAAAATTAGAGCAGAAATAAATGAAATAGAGAAAAGCAACAATAACAATAGAAGAGATCAATGAAACAGTTCGTTCTTTGAAAAGATTAACAAAATTGATAAACCTTTAGTTAGACTCATCAAAAAGAAAGAAAGGAGAAGATTTGAATAAAATCAGAAGTGAAGAAGGAGAAATAATAATCAACACCACAGAAATACAATGAATTATAAGAAAATGTTATAAAAATTATATGCCAACAAACTGAACAACTTAGAAAAAATGATAAATTCCTAGAAACATATAACCTCTCAAAACCATAAGAGTAAGAAAGAAAATTTGAACACACTGATTAGTAGTAATAAAATTGAATCAGCAGTCAAAAAATTCCCAACAAACAAAAATCTAACACCAGATGGTTTCACAGGTGAATTCTACCAAACATTTTTTTTTAAATTTTTTTTTATTTATTTATGATAGTCACACACACAGAGAGAGAGGTAGAGACATAGGCAGAGGAAGAAGCAGGCTCCACGCAGGGAGCCCGATGTGGGATTCGATCCCGGGTCTCCAGGATCACGCCCTGGGCCAAAGGCAGGCGCTAAACCGCTGCGCCACCCAGGGATCCCATACCAAACATTTAAAGAAGAGTAAATGCCTATTCTTCTCAAACTATTCAAAGAAGAAGAAGAAGAAGAAGAAGAAGAAGAAGGAGGAGGAGGAGGAGGAGGAGGAGGAGGAGGAGGAGGAGGAGGAAGAAAAAGGAAAATTTTTAAATTCATTCTACAAGTTCAACCTTACACTGATACCAAAACCAGATAAAGACACTACGAAGAAGGGAAAACTACAGGCCAGTATTTCTGAACACAAATGCAGAAGTCCTCTATAAAATATTAGCAAACTGAATCTAACAATATTTTTTAAAAAATCATTCACCATGATTAAATGGGATTCATTCCAGGGATGCAAAGTGGTTCAATATTTGCAAATAAATCAACATGATACATGATATTAACAGGAAATTATAAACCCTTATGTTTGTTTCAATAGATGCAGAAAAAACATTTGGCAAAATATAACATCCATTCATGATAAAAACTTTTAACAAAGTGGGTTTATAGGATACACACTTATACATAATAAATTCCATATATGAAAAACAACGAACATCATACTCAATGGTGAAAAAGAGAGAGCTTCTTTTCTAAAGTCAGGAGTAAGACAAAGAAGTATACTCTTACCACTTTTATTCAACATAGTACTGGAAGTCCTAATCACAGAAATCAGACAAGAAAAATAAATAACAGACACCCAAACTGGAAAGGAAGAAGAAAAATTGTCACTATTTACAGATGATATAATACTACATGGAAAACCCTAAAGTCTCCACCAAAAAATACTTGAATTTATAAATGAATTCAGTAAAGTCATAGGATACAAAATTAATTTAAAAAATCTGTTTCATTTCTATATACTAATAATGAAGAAAGAGAAATTAAGAAAAATAGTAAAATATCCAAGCAAGTGAAATATTTAAACTCCAAGAACTATAAAATATTGATGAAAGAAATTGAAGATGAAACAAGTGGAAAGATATTCTGTGCTCATGGATTGGAAGAATTAATATTGTTAAAATGTCCATACTACTCAAGGAAAACCTACAGATTTGATTCAATCTCTATAAAAATACAAACAGCAGTTTTCACAGAACTAGAATAAATAATTGTATGAAACCAGAAAAAAACCCCAAATAACCAAAGCAATCTTGAAAAAGAATAACAAAGCCAGAATATCACAATTCCAGATTTCAAGATATACTACAAAGCTGTAGTAATCAAAACAATATGGTATTGGCACAAAAATAGACACATGGATAAATGGAATAGGATAGGCAGCCCAGGAATAGACCCATATTTATAAGGTCAATTAATCTAGGACAAAAAATGGCCCTAAATTTACCAACCCTCTTTAATATAGCTTAGTCAAACTTTCCTTTCATCGCTTAATTTTTATCACTGCTGTATCCCGTGGAGGTGTGGCTTAGCAAGGTGTTATGAGCTACTTTAGCGTGTGCTTGATACCCGCTCCTTTAAATCGTTAGTGATTTTGAGGGCATTCTCACTGGGGCGTGGAGAATTGCATGTGTAAGCTTACTAAGGACTAATAGGAAGGCTAAGACGAAACCTTTGTATTTATGGAGTCTTATGACTCATCTTGGCATTCTTAGTGCCTTGTTTTATTTATTAAGCTACATTAACAGGTGTTTTTATGGTGTTATACATTGTGTTGTGAGAATATGGGTTTGAATTTTTTTGTGAATTAAATGGAGGGGGTGGAGTCAAGGAAGTCCTATCTATATAGATAGATTGCAGATTTAGGCGTATGAAATTATTTTGTTAAATTAACTAGGGTTATAATATAATCGTATGAAATTTAGACATGGCTTATGACTGTTACATTTACTTAGTCCTGTTTTGGAGGTTTGGTTGGACACAAATAGGTATATTGTAAATAATATAAGTTTATGGGGGGTACCCGGGGTTTGGTATAGTTAATTTCATGTCTTGCGTATAGGCAGTAGGTGTATACATGTGTACGTGTGTATGTGTGCACGTAAATCTGCATGTCCTGTAACCATTGACTGAATAGCAAAGTTGATAAATGATAATGAATAAGCCCAGCTACAAGTTACTTGACTGCGTCGGGACCCTGACGGTCATATTCTCTGACTACAAGTTACTTGACTGAGTCGCTGGCCGTTACGGTCATAGCTGAGTGATACCAAGTTCTCCCCCCAAAAAATAAAGATACCAAATGGATGACACCACAGTTATGTGTGATCATGGGCTGATTAGTCATTAGTCCATTGAGATGTCCCATTTGAGAGGATTAGTAGGATTGGAATTAAGAGGAGACATGTCCCTGAAGTAAGAACCAGATGCCAGGTATAGTTTCCGGCTAGAAACTCCCACATGAAAATAGGCCCGGCGCGAGAAGAGGGACACTTCATGCAAGAATTGATGGTTTCTCAAGTCATGGTGATTAAGCCCTTATTGGACTAAGTGACATGCAGTAAAGTAATTCCCTTAGGAAATAGGAGTTAGGTAGGAATTAAAATTCATGTCTATATGCAATAGTAATAATAATATGTACATGTTTATATGCATGAGGCAAACCAGTAATGCACGCCTACGTAGGAGGGAAAATTTTTTTTGGACTTACTGACATAGCACAGTAGGGTTATTGCAATATATGAATAGAGGAGGTTATTATCAGGGAATAGTTTAAGAAGAATTTCAGATTTGGGTGCTGATGGTGGAGCTGGTGCTTCTTCCTTGAGTCTTAAGGAGGGTGATTAGTCTCCATTTTTGGTTTACAAGACCAAGATAATTAATATACTATAAAGACTCTTCATTTTAGGAGATTGTTTTTGATAATGCTGATAGTTGGCAGCAGGACTAAGAGGGTAGTAAAGTATAGGATGGAGGCTACTTGGCCGATAATAATAAAGGGGTGTTCTACTGGTTGCCCTCCAATTCATGTTAGTGTGAGTAGATCAGCTGTTAGTAATCAAAATAGGCATTGACTAAGAGGACGAAATATTATTCCGTGTTGTTTGGAGGTGTGGAGTAAGGGAATAATTGCTAGGATTAGGATAGAGAATATTAGGACAAATACACCTCCTAGTTTGTTGGGGATTGATTGTAGAATGGCGTAGGCAAATAGGAAATATCATTTGGGCTTGATGTGTGGGGGAGTGTTGAAGGGGTTTGCAGGGATGTAGTTGTCCGGGTCTCCTAATAGATCTGGTGTAAATAAAACTAGTGATATTAGTACTAGAACTAAGAGTAGGGCTCCTAGGATATCTTTGATTGTATAGTAAGGGTGGAATGGGATTTTGTCTGAGTCAAATGAAATTCCTGAAGGGTTATTGGATCCAGTTTCGTGTAGAAATAGGAAATGGACTATTGCTAGTCCTGCGATAATGAATGGGAGAATGAAGTGGAATGTGAAGAATCGTGTTAGGGTTGCTTTGTCAACTGAGAAGCCACCTCAGATTCATTCTAACAGGTTAGTCCCGATGTAGGGGATTGCTGAGTGTAGGTTTGTGATGACAGTTGCTCCTCAAAAGGATATTTGTCTTCATGGTAGGACATAACCTATGAATGCTGTGGCTATAGTTGCAAATAAGAGAATTATTCCAATATTTCATGTTTCTATGAATACATAAGAGCCATAGTATAGTCCTCATCCTACGTGTATAAAAAGGCAGATAAAGAATATGGAGGCTCCGTTTGCATGTATATAACAGATGATTCAACCGTAGTTGACGTCTCGACAGATGTGAGTAACTGATGAGAAGGCTGTTGATGTGATGTATCTGATGTATAATGTATGGCTAAAAATAAACCTGTTAGAATCTGTAGAATCAGACACACTCCAAGCAGGGACCCGAAGTTTCATCAAGCTGAGATATTTGATGGTGCGGGAGATCAATGAATGAGTTGTTAACAATTTTAGCTAATGGGTGGGTTTTTCGGATGTTAGTCATTAATGTTCTTATAGTTGAAATACAATGATGATTTTTCATGTCATAACAATGGGAAAAGATAATCTCCAACACATTGTGGTGGGAAAACTGAACAGGTACATGTAAAAGAATAAAAATGGAACTCTTCTACCATACACAAGAATAAATTCAAAATAGATTAAAGACCTAAAGGTGAGACCTGGAACCACAAAATTCCTAGAAGCAAACATAGGCAGTGATATTTTTGACATTGACCATAGAAATATTTTTCTAGATATGTCTACAAAGGCAAAGGAAACAAAAACAAAATAAAACTATTGGAATCACAGCAAAGTACATTACACTTTGGTACGGTGAAGGAAACCATCAACAAAACAAAAAGGCAACCTATTGAATGGAAAAAGATATTTGTGAATGATATATCTGATAACAGGCTAATATCCAAAATACATTATGAATTTATACAACTCAACCCAAAAAATAGTAATAATAATCCAATTAAAAATGGGCAGAGGACCTAAATAGACATTTTTCCAAAGGCTTACATACAACCAACAGACACATGAAAAAATGCTCAACATCGCTAATCATCAGAGAAATTAAAATCACAAAGACATATCATTTTACACCTGTCAGAATAGCTGAAGTCAAAAACACTGGAGATAACAAGTGCTGGTGAGGACCCAGAGAAAAAGAAACTCTCATGCACTGTAGATGGGAATGTAAATTAGTGTAGCCACTATGGAAAAAAGTATGGAGGTTTCTTAAAAAATTAAAAATAGAATTACTGAAAGGCCTGGGTGACTCAATAGTTGAGCGTCTGCCTTCAGCTCAGGGTGTGATCCCAGGGCCCGGGAAAGAGTCTTGCATTGGGTTCCCTGTGAGGAGCCTGCTTCTCCCTCTGCCTGTGTCTCTGCCTCTCTGTGTGTCTCTTATGAATAAATAAATAAATAAAATCTTTTTTTAAAAAAAGTGGAGTTACTTAGTTAAGATGGAATAGTAGAAGGACCCCGAGCTTGCCTTGTCCCTCAAACACAGCTAGATCAGCATCAAGTCATTTTGAACAACTAAGAAATTGTCCAAGGATTAAGAAAACAATCTGTACAATTGGAGAAAGAACATGGCAGATGTGAATTTTGCAGCCATGAAATGAGGGAGAGAAAAGCTGCAGTGCTGGAAGGGGAGGGACTCCTTTTTGTGGAGGGAAGTCAGGGAGATAAGGAGGGAGCAGGAGAGCAGCGCATTCTTTTAATGCACTGTTGAATTTGACTAGCTAGTATCTTGTTGAGAATTTTTACATCCATATTCATCAGGGATATTGATCTGTAATTCTCCCTTTTAGTGGGCTCTTTGGTTTGGGGGTCCATGTAGCACTAGCCTCATAGAATGAGTTTGGAAGTTTTCCTTCCATTACTATTTTTTGGAACAGTTTCAGAAGAATAAGTATTAATTCTTCTTAAATGTTTGGTAGAATTCCCCTGGGAAGCCATCGTCTCTGGACTCTTGTTTTTGGGAGATTTTTGATAATTGATTCAATTTCTTTGGTTATGGGTCTGTTCAAGTTTTCTATTTCTTCCTGTTTCAGTTTTGGTAGTTTATGTGTTTCTAGGAATTTATACATTTCTTCCAAATTGTTCAATTTCTTGGCATATAATTGTTCATGATATTATCTTACAATTTTTTGTGTTTCTGTGGTGTTGGTTGTGATCTTTCTTCTTTCATTTGTGACTTTACTTATTTTGATTCACTTCAACAAAGTGGGATTTATTCCTGGGTTGCAGAGGTGGTTCAATATCTACAGATTAGTCAATGTGATACACTACATAACTAAAAGAAAGGATAAAAACTATATGATCTCCTCAATAGATTGAGAAAAAGCATTGACAAAACACAGCGTCCTTTTTATAAAAACCTTCAAGAAAGTAGGGATAGAAGGAACGTACTTCACATCATAAAGACCAAATACAAAAGACCCACAACTAGTATCATCCTTAATGGGGAAAACCTGAGAGACTTTCTCCCTAAGGTAAGAAACACAATAACAATGTCCACTCTCATCACTGTTAGTCAACATAGTACTAGAACTCCTACGTTCATCAATCAGACAACAAAAAGAAATAAAAGGCATCCAGATCAGCAAGGAAGAAGTCCAACTTTCACTTTTCACAGACAATGAAGAAAACCCAAAAGACTCCACTAAAAAAAAATTACTAGAACTTATATGAGAATTCAACCAAGTCACAAGATTCAAAATCAACACATGAACCAAAATTTGTTGTATATCTATCCACCAATAATGAAGCAGTAGAAAGTGAAATCAAGGAATTGATCCCATTTACAATTGCACCCAAAACCATAAGATACCTATGAATAAACCTAACCAAAGAGGTAAAGGATCTGTATGCTGAAAACTATAGAACACTTATGAAAGAAATTGAAGACACAAAGAAATGGAAAAACATTCCATGCTCATGGATTGGAAGAAAAAATATTGTTAAAGTGTCTATACTACCCAAACCAATCTACACATTCAATGCAATCCCAATCAAAATAACACCAGCATTTTTCACAGAGCTACAACAATCTAGACTGTGTATGGAACCACAAAACCAAATAGCCAAAGCAATCTTGAAAAGAAACAGCAAAGCTAGAGGCATCACAATTCTGGACTCCAAGCTATATTACAAAGCTTCATGTAACCATGAAGACAGTGTGGTACTGGCACAAAAGCAGACATATAGATCCACGGAACAGAATAGAGAACCCAGAAATGGGCCCTAATGGTCAATGGTCAATGGCCAACTAATCTTTGACAAAACAGGACAGAATATCCAATGGAAAAAAAATCTCTTCAACAAACGGTGCTGGGAAAACTGGACAGCTACATGAAAAAAAAAATGAAATTGGACCATTCTTTTACACCATGCACAAAAATAAATTCAAAATGGATGAGAGACCTAAATGTAAGACAGGAAATCATTAAAATCCTAAAGGAGAAAACAGACAGCAACCTCTTTGATCTTGGCCACAGCAACTTCTTACTAGACATGTCTCTGGAGGCTAGGAAAACAAAAGCAAAAAAAAAATTATTGGAACTTTATCAAGATAAAACCTTCTGCATCGCAAAGGAAACAATCAACAAAACTAAAAGGCAACCAACTGAATGGGAGAAGATATTTGCAAATGACATATTGGATCAAGGGTAATATCCAAGATCTATAAAGAAATTATCAGACTGGATATCCAAAAAACAAATAATCCAGTTAAAAAATGGGCAGAAGACATGATTAGACATTTTTCCAAAGAAGACATCCAAATGGTTAACAGATATATAAAAATATGCTCAACATCACTCATCATCCAGGAAATACAAATCAAAACCATAATCAGATATCACATCACACCTGTCAGAATGGCTAATTAACAACACAAGAAACAGCAGATGTTGGTAAGGATGTGGAGAAGGGAGAACCCTCTTGCCCTATCGATGGGAATGTAAACTGATGCAGCCACTGTGGAAAACAGTGTGGAGGCTCCTCAAGAAGTTAAAAATAGAGCTACCCTATGACCCAGCAATTGCACTACTGGGTATTCACCCAAAGGCTACAAACATACTGATTCAAAGGGACACACACACCCAATGTTTACAGCAGCATTATCAACAATAGCCAAACAATGGAGAAAGCTCAAATATCCATGACTGATGAATGGTTAAAGAAGAGGTGGTTTATCTGGCATATTATTCAGTTATCACAAGAATGAAATCTTGCCATTTGCATGATGTGGATGGAACTAGAGGGTTTTATGCTAAATGAATAAGTCAGTCAAAGACAAATACCCTATGAGTTCACTCTTAACTATAGGGAACAAACTGAGGGCTGCTGGAGGGGAGGTGGGTGGGTGAATGGGATAACTGGGTGATGGCATTAAGGAGGGCATGTGATGTAATGAACACTGGGTGTTGTATTCAACTGATGAGTCACTAAACTGTACCTCTGAAACTAATAATACACTATATGTTAATTAAAGTTAAATTTAAAAAAGAAGAAAAATAAATAATTAAAAAAATGAACTCATTTTATCAAGATATTAAATATATGGATTTATATTATGAACATATTAAATACATTGATCTGTTTGGTATTTTTTTTTAAGATTCCTAAATATAGAAACAAACAGGATTACCGGAGGGGAGGGGAGCTGGAGGAATGGGTCAATGGGTCACTTGTAATGAGCAATGGGTGTTGTATGTAAGTGATGTAAGTGATGAATCACTAAATTCTACTCCTGAAACCAATACTATAGTATATATTTTAAGTAACTTGAATTTAAATATTAATTAATTAATTTCATGTAATATATTGAGCATTCATGTCTATCTTCATAAAGATTGTTTACATTATCAAAAATATGATTGTAAATAAAACTCATATTGTAAGATGGTGATTACACAATATTCTTTATAAAAATCCTACACTATCTTGGATTTTTTTGTTGGAATTCAGCCCAAGGGCAGAGGCTAGATGAAATAACCCTTTCTTTATTCTGCTGGGACAGTACATAAAAATCCAAGCTGTGCAGATGCAAAATATTCAGATATCTCTTCTTCTCTCCTTTAGCCTCATGGCATATTTGCTGTGAGAGAAGCAGACTAAAGAAAATAACAGGATTTGGATGGGAGCTTTCTTTTCTTCTTTCCCCTCCTCTTTTGACCCATAGTATCAGACACAAATCCAAAAGTTTTCAGAAAGTGTCAGAGGAGCTCTCTCCAGGGAGCAAAGTCTGTAGGGCTCAGAGACAGTACAAGGGCAACAGAGAAAGAGGGGAAAAAGAACTTTTTCTCTGGTTTGGGAGTTGAGCTGAAGCACCTAGACATTACAGATCATGTAGTTTTGTAGTGACTTTGCTTTTCAAGCTATTAAGAAGCTGCTAAAAGGCAAAGGTTAATAAACCCTCTTGCTCACTTCATATGGCTGACAATTACTTCTCTTACTTGTAAAATCTGCTAATGTTTTTCTTAAGTATTTCTTAAGTCTGTCTCATTCGGCCTGTTTTATTACCACTGCCCTAATGCAGACCATTATCAACTTCTGCAGGGATTAAAACACCCACCTGCCTGCAGCCCTAAATCTTTCAATTTATTCCTTCACAGAAATATCAGAGTAATGTATCCTAAAACACAAAGCATCATAAAATCTATTGTTCTTGCTTCTAGTACGAAGTTCCAGCTCCTCACTATGAATGGAGCATCCTGCATGGTACAATGTGGGATCCAGGAAATCTAACAAAAATCCCCTGCCCCTGGGCAAGCAGAGCAGGACAAACTCCCTTTTGTGCTACACCCGCCACCTCATGTAAAACCCCCCACGCGACCTGCCTGTTGTTTCAGGCGCTCCTTCACCCTAGTTTAGTTATTAAACATACCCTTATCAGAAACCAGCACGCATAGGAATGCGGGACCTCTGACTTTTACCCGCCCCCCCAAAGGTAAAAAACCCGTCTTTTGCCCGCCAAACCTGCGCGCCAATTCTAACCAGAATAATAGGCCAGTTCAAATGGTTGCTATAGGGTAGATTGTGATTCAACTGCCACCTGCGGACGGACCGACAAGACTGTGCGACTTTCCGTGTGTGTTACAACCCCATGGGCCACGGGCCCCTGTACCACTGCTGTGCTTCTTAGCCTGGGCCGAGGCCCTGCTCCGCTGCGTGGAGGACACTGGGACCCGGGCTCCGCTTGCAAATCAACCCTCGGGCGCTTGCATCGGCGTCGGCTCCTCGGCGGTTTCTCGGATTCGCGATCTTGGGCACAACAGCAGGGTATTTGCTTAGGGAAAAATGGAAGAGCAATGAATGAAGAATTTAAGAAAACAAGGCACTATCTGGATTCCTGTCCACTTTTTCTTCTTGTTCTCTTATATGTTTCTTGTGTCCTTTTGCCTTTCACATTGACCCCTTTCATAGAATCACTTTCTTTCTTTGTCTTGCTAACATCTAGTCATTTTTTAAGATCCAGCTTACAAATTACTCCTCCCTTTCCCCCCTCTTCCCACAGCATTTTAACTATTGGGAACCTCCTCCTATAAGGTTCCACATCAACCCATGTACATATCTATCTTTGTGTGTCTAGCGCCACTGTACTGTACTCATTTACTGTACTCATCTGCCTCTATCTAGTCTACATTTCCTTGAGAACTGTATCATATATAAACATATATTTACATATATAAATTTCAAGTAATCCTTTGAGTATTCATGGCTACCTTCATAAAGTTTGTTTATATTATTAAAATATGAATGTAAATAAAACTCATAATTAAGATGGTGATTGTAGTTATGATATATATATCATATATGACTATATCTTTGCTTCCTAATATGAAATCTACTTTTTTTCCTCATAATAATCATTACTTAATATTTATGCTTATGAAATGAATGTGCGATTGAATAAGAATTAATATTGAAGAGGCACTATATTTTCCTAATCTGTATGTGTATGTGTCGGGGGGATTATTAATGAAGAAAATATCTTTCTTTTAAAATTTGCCATAATTAAATTTTTAATATATTTTGCTAAAATATATAAATATATTCAGATGAAAAATTTAATTTATGGTATATTTTATAGATATTGCCACTAATTGGTTTCTTTTCAGAAAATACCAAAGAGGTTAAACAATTTACAAATATGCTTTAAGGAAAATCCCTATTTGATCTTCTTAGGCTTTATTCAAAAGTCTGTGGCTTTTTTGTTTCTTTGATTGGAATTATGATTTTGTATTGAATTCATACATATATTTGGTCAAAGTATCTTTTTGAGTCATTTATATTATACTAATGTGCTGTGGTATACATTAAGGATATAGGAACACATATGATAAATAATGTTCACATCCTGTTGGTTTTATTTGTAAATCGAGGCAGAAGTAATACATACAATCAAACAAAAATGAATAGTCTCTAGGACAGCAATGAATTCCCAGAAGGAAACAGAATATAGAGGATTACTGATATGATATTGAGACCTACTTTAGCTAGAATCATCAGAGAAGCTTGCTCTGGATATCAGGACTGTGTGTTGAGGCATGAATGTTAAAATGGCATAACCACCAGAAAGTATTGAAGAAAAGCCTACCAGGCACAGAAACAGCCAGCACAGAAACCCTAGTTAAAAATGGACTTTGTGATGTGTGAAGCAGAAAGATTAGTGTGACCAGAATATGTGTCAATAGGGAAGTAGTAGGAGAAGATTTGGAGAAGCAGACATGTTAAAATGAGTAGTTTAGATTGATTATCACAGGACAAGCAATTGTATGGTTTTCATCAGTAAAATAATAAGAAAGATGTCTAAAACAACTTGCTTTTGGTTTAGATGTGATACATGGAAACTATAATGGAATGAAAGATGACTTCCAGCTTCTTGGTTTAAGAAACTGGGTTATATGAGTGGTATCTTAAACAATAGAAGTTTATTTTCTCAGTTCCAGAGGCTGGAAGTTCAAGATCAGGGTGTCAGCAAGAGGTGGGGTGTTTTGCTGAGTGCCTTTTTCCTGGCTTGTGATGGCTTCCTTCTGTATCCACAACCATCTTGATAGTTGTGTCCTCATATGTTGAAGGAGGATGCTCTGGTATCTCTTCTTTTTATAAGGGCACTAATTCTATTATGGAGGCTCCACCCTCTGACCCCATCTAAACCCAATTACCTCCCAAGGCCCTACTCCTAATATCATCACACCAAAGATAAGGTCTTCAACAAACATTCAGTCCATTACAAGGAGAGACTTTGCAAAGAATGGAGATCAAGAATTGAGTGAGAATAATCTTGAATTTGAGAAGTCTATTATTTAAAATGCAAGTGAATATATCTTCTAAGTGCTGTGTCAACAGACCAATTATGAGAACCTTAGGATAGCATAATACATGTTAAATTATTAATATGTTCTGTGATTTAATGTGTTACCTTTCTCAAGTAATATATTTGCATTTTAATGAGTTTTTACTAAATTTGCTTTGACCCAGATAAATTGCTCTAATACTCCCTATATATGCCAGCCACAGGACAAGCTGAAAGTTGAAGGCTGTGACAAGCAATAATCATGCTGACATGTATGGATACTCCACCATTCTACCCAAACATAGGTTTCATTGTTATAGAATACAGTGGTCTACCTCATTTCCTTTCTCAAGTTTACTGCATCTACATTCAAATTTACAGAAGGTAGCCTTGGGGAGTTAGAAGTCCCCACACATACCCATTAGGAACATATTTTGATATAATATAAATATAAAAGATTTGGGAACCTATTCACTAATTTGGAGCCATCTGCTTTTACTCAATGAAACAAAAAGTAGGCTTCTACCTAATAATTAGGTAGATAAGGCATTATTAGAATGTTTTAAAATATCAACTGATAAAATGTTGAGGATGTGTAGCTATGCTTTTTTATCATTGTTCTTAACAAAGGAAAATTTATTCTCCAAATAGTCTACTTGTTATATTTATAATGTCAGTCTACCTCTTAACTTCAGAAAAATCAATAAAATCACAGCAGTGACCTGGGACATATTCATCTCCTATAGTGAAATCAATAATTTGGGACTCAGTGCTTATTGAAAAACTCTTCTGACCTGAGAAAAAACCACTAAGGGGAGGCCAGGAAAGAGGACATGAAAGAGAACTTTAATGCTTTTCCCATCCTTAACCTAGAGGCCTAGTTGACATTAGTAGGAAGATGGAAACATCCAAGGTTAAATTTTGTTCATTTCTGGATAACATAGTATTATTTGTATGTCATGATAGTCTTCATTAAGCAAACACCTTCCATTTTACTTTTCTTATATTCATGATCATAGCCACTATAACTAACAATGGCTGTATTATTTCACCCCATATACATTCTGTTAGGGTCTAACACTAGGATATTTAATATAGCTTTTTAAAGATTGAATATGAAAATAGATATCCTAAAATTTTATAGGATATCTTGCAACCATACTGAATTAAAACTAGAAAGATAATTAAATACAAAATTTTAGGAATTTAGAAACATGTCTTTTATTTTATACAACTGTTATCAGCTACTGCTTATAACAACCTACTCTAAAACTTTAATGTCTTAAAACAACAAAAACACCACCAACAAAAAAACATTATTTCTCATGAGTCTACAAGTTCTCTGGGCAGTTTTGCTGATCTGGGACAACCTCTGTTGATTTCAGCTGTGCTGTTAAGTGTCTTGGTCAGCTACCTGACAGTATGGCAAGGGCCTGGCTATCTAGACTGGTCTTATCTAGGGTTTACTTATAACTAATTAGGGATGAATCTGAAATAGTTTCTTCAAAGTTGCAAGTAGTCTTTCAACAAAATTATATTATGCTCCTTAATTTTGAAAGAGCAGTGAGTAGGTATGTGTATGAATCTGGGGAAGTGTGCTTCATTTACAACAGCCAAATAACAACAACAATTAAAAAGTCAATCATTTCCATTTTGCATGCATAGTACAGGAAAATTATGTGATGGAAGATAACTTTATGCTTGGAAGCCTGGACCCAAGAAGCTTTTGCCCTCAAATTTGTTTCAATTATACTTAAATGAAGTTAAATATCCAGATCATCCATTTGACTAGTTGGTGGGTATACAACAATATTTACTTGATTGAATTAAGAAAAACTAGATTTCCAAAATTTTAATTGTCCTCCATGTTTTATAGGTAAGCCAACAGTTTTATAAAGCTGATATAATCTTGTTAAGTTTCAATAAATTTCCAGCAAATTAACTTATGAATTAAAAGAAAGTATTTCCAAATTACTTAATTTAGTATAATTTTTATGAGCTTGCACTACTAGATACCTTCCCAAAGATAATTCATTTTTCAAAGAGTGCAAATTGTGTAAAGAAAAAATTCACATGGTATCTAAAGAAGATAATGAACAAGTGATATCCCAAAAAAAGTTATATTATTAAAAAATCTTTTCTAATTATGAAAGTAATATATAAATTGTCAAGATTAGAAAACTTAGAAGTACATAAAGAACATGAAAAGCATTCATAATTTTGTAATTCAGAAATTAACCAAATTAACCATGGGATAATCTAATGTCCATAGAAAAAGAGCTAAATTGCTTTTAATTTCATTAATACTACTGAATGAGCATAACTCCCTTGTATATTTTTGAAGCATGGTTTTAATGCACAATCTCCAAAATATGGTAGGCAGAGAAAAATGTGTTAAATAAAAATTTTTCTTCATGTATGCAAAATAATTTGTCCTTTACTGGATCTTTATTTTTTAATGTTTATTTTACTCTTAAAAGCAAGGCTATGATAAAGCTAAATATATATGTATATCACTGAATACTTTCTTCCTGATACTGAATACTTCCTGATGAATTTCTGAAGGTGGACTAGTAGTCTATATCCTGTACCGCTCCAACCCAGAGTGTTGTCTTTCTGTCTCTGTCTACCTGTCTGCGTCTCTCACTCTTATTCTCGATCTTTAACTGTATTTAATCCCTTTAAATTTGAGAATCCACATAACTGTCTTGAATAATTTTTTTCATTGTATTAATTATTAGTGAGGTGATTCTTTAATGCCATTTGTATTCTTTCTGTGGGAAATTATGTGTTTATATATGGTACCTTTTTTTTGGATTTTCAAGCCGTAAAAAAGAATTATTCTTTGTCTAAAATTGACTTTCCTTATATATCATTTTTTTCTTTTTACGTATATGCCTAAAATAACCTCCTTGCCTAGAGTTCAGAGAAGTCATATTATTTATTCTCTTTATGATAGAGACATTTATAAAATTGTGATGTTGCATGCATTTTTATTAGTATGTGTGGTAAAAATAAAAGCAAAGCAGAACCATAGAGTCAAACTAGTAAATAAATGATGAAATGAAAATAAGGATAGCTTCAAAACATAAAATGTCGTGCTAACAGGTCATTGCACATAGGAATTCATCCTGATGGGAACTGCCTACCCTGGTGCCTTTATTCTTCTCGTTGAAAAACTGTCACATGTGGCAATGTCTTAGATAGCACATTATCATAAAACTTTTAGAATCAGACTCAAGACCAAAGTATATCATAGCTATTTCTTCTCCCTGAAGACCATTTGAAACCAACAGCTTCTTTAACTCTCCTCATCTCTTTAAATATTACACACATTGCACAAGTCATAGACTACCTTAAATTGGTAAACCATCTCATTTTATTTCATATTTCCACAGAGATGACCCAAGCAGAGTTTCTTTATGAAGACTTATGCTTGAATAAGTTCTGCCAGAGTGCAGAGTCAGGAAGGAAATAGATTTGGGGGCTCACATTTATATCAAGGTCAAACTCATTAGAAATGAAAAAAATAAATTGATATTTATACAGTAGAATAGTCCCTTTTATATAATCTTTTATGTAGAAATTGTTTTGTGACACAGCCTAGTTTATATTTCACATTTTTGTAGCAACTTAGTGAGAAGGAAAGTATTCATTTGAGGAAATTCTGATTTCTTCATGTAATAGTAAAACAAATTCTCACTTTAATAATTGACAAGTGAATGATGGTTTGCTCATATTTTATAGCATACTAAAGAACAAAATAAAAGTGAGAATATGTGAAAAGCAGTTTATGCTTCAATTGTTTTTTTCCCCCACATACTAGGAAAGCATGCATTAAATTAGTTAGTTAAATACTAACTGGAAGGAGGGGGTCATAAACACTTGAAAAAATAAGACTAATGGTAACCTTAAGGTCAAATAATAAATTATTTTTGAAGCTTTTTGATTTTCTCCTGTAACACTGGTAAAAGAAACTTAAAGTCTCTTCTATGAGGACTAGAATAGAGATCCTTCATTTTATTATGTTCACGTTTCTAAAAAAAAAAAAAAATTGACGATGCATTCTATTCAAAGTAGAATAGATTAGGAATTGCTGAACTTATTTACATTTTTATAGTCAAATTCACACATGGAAATTACAGAATACATAGGACTTTTCAATAAATAATGAATGCTCATTCATAAATAATAATTTTAGTTCTTATTTTTTGGAAGATTATGGGAGAATCACCAAGATCTAAAGTTATTTTAGGCAAGAATGAATAGACATAATTTCAATAAGAGGTTGAATACTGATAAAAGAATAAAACTCACTGAGTTTATTTAGCTTGGAAGTCAATCATGCAGACACAATGACAATTTATATAGTTTAGGGTGTGCACACACCTAACATCCAAGACAAGGTACTGTTTTTCAACTCATCGTGAAATTTTGGATTAAAATGATTATTTTTAATGGTAGACAAGTGTAAAAGGGAAAGAGAATATATAACCCAAAGCTAATACATTTTAAAAAGCAAAAGCCTGTAAAAAAATAAAGCCTGAGTTCTACAGTCTGAAATGAGGGTGACAAAAAACTAAAATAAATAAAAAGACAGCCAAACCTGAGTTCTTAAGGCAGGTGATAGAATTTCTTTTGGTGACATTGTAAGGGGTCAGATTAGGGTTATTGTTAAGAACAATAAAAAAAACTCTCAATAGTGTCTCTTGTTTCTGAAAAGAATTTATACTTATACTTTATTAATACCAATGCTATAAGATCTAGGATAACAGACACAAATTTCCCGTGATGTGGTAGGTGAGGCAGCAGACTGCAACCATGACTCACCAGTTGGGATTTTAAAGTCTGAGTTTCACTTATCTTATTATAAATATCAGACTTACATAATTTTCATTGACATTTCAGCTTTCTTTGGAAGGTATGTACAAATGTTGGAAAACAATTTTTAAAATAATGATGTATCATACTAACATCAACTAATACATTACATTTTTACATTCTCTTTTGGAGGGAAAATTGTAAAAGTGAGTTTTGTTTGGAAGAGCCTAACTATTATTTAAAGCTGTAGAGACAAAAAACTCTGATTTGAGTGACAAAATAATTTATTGTTCAGGCCAGGACATTTTTGAGAATAAAAAGGAGCCACTAATATCATTAGATTTTATACATTTAAAAACACTTGTCTAGTGATTGCTGATTTTTAAGTTGAATAAACTACAAAACAGCTCCAATAAAATCTATGTTTAAAACAGTTTACATTTTTAATCATCTCTATCTCTGGTACCAGTTCACAGGTATTTTTTCTCAAGAATGAATTTTTAAAACAGCTTCACCATGACACAATTTAAATATTGTAAAACTCATTTGTTTGTAGTGTGCAGTTCAATGAATTTTAGTATATTTATGGAGTTGTACAACCACCATTGGAATCTAATTTTAGAACATTTCCATCACCTTAGGTTCTTCATTTGTTTTTATTATTGTATAGAGTTCCTTTGTATAATGTATCAACTTTTATACATACATTCTGCTGCTGGTGACCATTTAAATTATTTGGAGAGTTGGCATCTATTAATATAGCTGCCATGAATATACTTGCATATATCTTCTGGTGAATTGGGGCACACGTCTTTTTGATATATTCATAGGAGTAGAATTTCTTGTTCATAACACAAGCATTCACTTTCCTTAAGTAGGTAATTCCAAGTTGCTTAGCAAAATGGCTCTCTGATTTACATTCCTCTCTACAGCATATGACAAACTCTGATACATCATATATATGTTAAAATTTTAAACTTTTAGACACCCTTGATATGTGTGTAGTGATACTTGGTTGAGGTGTTACATTGCATTTCCCTTGTAATTGATAATACTAAACAAGTATTCATGTTTATTTGCCCTTTGGATATCTTCTTTTTTTAAAGATTTTATTTATTTATTCATGAGAGGCACAGAGAGAGAGTGAGAGAGAGAGAGAAAGAGAGAGGCAGAGACACAGGCCATGCAGGCTCCATGCAGGGAGCCCACTGTGGGACTGGATCCCGGGACTCCAGGATCATGCTCTGGGCCAAAGGCAGGTGCTAAACAGCTAAGCCACCCAGAATTCCCCAGGATATCTTCTTTAGTCAAGTTTCATCTCCATTTTTCTATTGGGTTGTCTATCTCTTCTTTATTGATACATTAGAATTTTCTCTATATATCTGAATAAAATATCTTGGTTGGTTGTATATGTTGCCAGACCTAATCTGTGAATCTTCATTATATTAATAGTCTTTTGGGAAACAAAAGTTCACAATTGTTATATAGTCCAATTTACATCTTTTTGTTTGTTTGTTTTACAGTTTAAGTTCTTTGTATTCTGCTTAAGGTATACTTTCTTAATCCAAGGTCATTGAGTATTTTAATATTATCTAGATATAGTAATTATTATAAATTTTGTTTTTCCTTACTCAATTAGATCTATAGTCCACCAGGAATTTATTTATGCACCTTGGGAATTAGGGCTAGTTACACTGTTTCTTTCTTTTTTTTCCCTCAATTTAAGTAGTTAAGTAAATTCTATTTACTGAAAATATTTTCTTTTTCTCACTGCTCTACACTGACACCTTTATAATGATTGGGCAGTACACACACATACACACACACACACAGAGTTTTGTTTTCATTCTCCATATTCCACTCGTCTCTTTTTTTCTAGAGTCAAACTTCAGTATTGTGTTTTGTAAATCTTAATGTCTGGTGGAGTAAGTCCTTACATTTTATTCTTAAAGATTTTCTTACATACTTTTAATCCTTTTCATGTCTAGGTAATCTTTTTAAGTTGATTTGTCATTTTCAAAACAAAAGTGGACACTTAGGTTAGTATCATATTAAACTGGTATCTTTGTAGTATCATATCTTCTAATGCATAAACATCCATATTCCTGCATTTATGTGTTTAATGTATCTAAATAATGTTTTATAATTTTCTTTTTTTAAAGATTTATTTATTTATTTATTTATTTATTTATTTATTTATTTAATGTGAGATAGAGCAAGAGCACAGTGCAGGGGCAGGGGAGGCTGAAGGGGAGGGAGAAATGGGCTCCCTGCTGAGCAGGGAGCCAGATGTGAGGCTCAATCCCAAGACCCCAGCTGAAGGCAGACAACCAATTGAGCCACCTAGGCACCTCCTGTTTTATAATTTTCTATTACAGATTCCCCAGGCATATTGGCTAGTCTTTTATTTTTAAATATTTTCTTACTGTTTTAAATGGTACCTTTTATAATATTTTATTGTCTAACATTTATTGCTAATAAATAAGAATACAATTGATTCTGTACTTGGATTTTATGTAAAGCCACATTAAATCTAATGATTTTTCTCATTTAAAAATTTGTTTACATATATAAAAAATTAGAGTTCTTTTCAATACCTGTGAAAGTCTTTTTTTTTTCATTTCACTCTCAAGAATTACCTTTGCAATGCTGAATAGTAGCTGTAGCTATGTATTTATCTTGTTGCCAGATCACAAAGAAAAGTCAATTTTTTTTAATTTTATATTTGTAACTGCTATTTTATACCTATCTTTTAAATGGCTCTATTAAAAAGCCTTTTGGTAGTAGTTTGCTAAGAGTTTTGATAATAAATAGATATTGAGAGAGCGGGGCAAGATGGCAGAAGAGTAGGGTCCCCAAGTCACCTGTCCCGACCAACTTACCTAGATAACCTTCAAATCATCCTGAAAATCTACGAATTCGGTCTGAGATTTAAAGAGAGACCAGCTGGAATGCTACAATGAGTAGAGTTTGCGCTTCTATCAAGGTAGGAAGACAGAAGAAAAAAAAAAGCATCCAAGGTGGGGGGGGGGCCCGCGAGGAGCCGGGCTAAGGGGGGCCACGAGTGCCCCCAGGACAGGAAAGCTCAGGCCAGGAGAAGCAGGAGCTGCACCAACCTTCCCCGATGGAAAGGCGCTTGCAGGGAGCTCGGGCAGGATCCCAGGAGGGCGGGGATGCTCTCAGGCTCCCAGGGGCACTAACAGAGGAGCTGCGCCCAGGGGAGACGCCCCACACACCGGGGACGCAGCTCCTGAAAGGGCTACAGCACACGCCTCCTGGGCCCCAGAAGCAGCTCGGCGGCAGCTCCAGCGGTGGCTCCAGCTGTGGCTCCACCGGAAGGGGGCTGCGCGCCCTGGTCCCCGATTCCAGAGGTGTAGGGCCTAGAGCCCAGGGTGCTGGGGACACAACCCAGGATCTGGTGGACCCCCGGGACAGGCAGAGGCCAGGAGGACACAGGACAGCTAGGGGGCTCCTGCCGCCAGGCGGCCCAGAACTGTGCAGATGAGCGCCCCCACCCCGGATCATCCAGGCCCCTGGGGACTGGGAGCTGCGGTAGTTACTGTGGGAGCTGACGCCAGAGCTGGAGAGCTGGCCGCTGCCACTGTTATTGTTCCTCCTGGTGTCATCTTGTACCTGGAACTGAGCAGGGGCCTCACAGGAAAAGCAGCTGCCACTGAGCCGTGCACCTGGCAGGGGGCTACGCAGCTCCCCCAGGTGCACAACTGAGAATCAGCACAGCAGACCCCTCCCCAAGAAGACAAGCTAGAAGGACAGGGGAAAAGCAAGTTAGTGACCAAGCAGCACTGGAAACTTCCAGGGGAAGTGAAAGGATTTACAGTATATAGAAACAGAGGATACTTCCCCTTGCTTTTTGTTTTCTGTTTGTTTCCCCCTGCTTTCCAGCCCCCCCCCCCTTTTTTCTCTCTTTTTCTCCTTTTTTCCAGTACAACTTGTTTTTGGCCACTCTGCACTGAGCAAAAGGAAAGGAAAACTAGAAGGAAAAACTCACCACAAAAGAAAGAATCAGAAAAAGTCCTCTCTCCCACAGAGTTACAAAATTTGGATTACAATTCAATGTCAGAAAGCCAATTCAGAAGCACAATTATAAAGCTATGGGTGGCTCTAGAAAAAAGCATAAAGGATTCAAGAGACTTCATGACTCCAAAATTTAGATCAAATCAGGCCGAAATTAAATATTAATTAAATGAAATGCTATCCAAATTGGAGGTCCTAAAGACCAAGGTTAACAAGGTAGAAGAAAGAGTGAGTAACATAGAAGACAAATTGATGGCAAGGAAGGAAGCTGAGGAAAAAAGAGAAAAACAATAAAAATATCATGAGGATAGGTTAAGGGAAATAAATGACAGCCTCAGAAGGAAAAATCTATGTTTAATTGGGGTTCCAGAGGGCACTGAAAGAGACAGAGGACCAGAAAGTGTATTTGAACAATTCATAGCTGAGAACTTCCTTAACTTGGGAAGGGAAACAGGCATTCATCTCCAGGAGATAGAGAAATCCCCTGCTAAAATCAATAAAAACCATTGAACACCTCAACATTTAATAGTGAAACTTGCAAATTCCAAAGATAAAGAGAAGATCTCTAATCTTTATGGGGAGAAGTATTAGGATAACATCAGACCTCTCCACAGAGACTTGGCAGTCTAGAAAGGGTGGGCAAGATATATTCAGGGTCCTAAATGAGAAGAACATGCAGCCAAGAATACTCTATCCAGCAAGGCTCTCATTCAGAATAGAAGGAGAGATAAAGAGCTTCCAAGATAGGCAGAAACTGAAAGAATATGTGACCACCAAACCAGCTCTGCAAGAAATATGAAGAGGGACTCTCTAAAAGAAAGAGGAAATCCAAAGAAACAATCCACAAAAACAGGGACTGAATAGGTTTCATGATGACCCTAAATTCATATCTTTCAATAGTAACTCTGAAAGTGAATGGGCTTAATGACCCCATTAAAAGGCGCAGGGTTTCAGACTGGATAAAAAAACAGGACCCATCTATTTGATGTCTACAAGAGACTCATTTTAAACATAAGGACACCTCCAGCCTGAAAATGAAAGGTTGGAGAACCATTTACCATTCAAATGGTCCTCAAAAGAAAGCAGGGGTAGCCATCCTTATATCAGATAAATTAAGGTTTAACCCAAAGACTATAGTAAGAGATGAAGAAGGACACTACATCATACTTAAAGGATCTATCCAACAAAGAGTACCTAACAATCATGATTATTTATGCCCCGAATGTGGGAGCTGCCAAATATATCAATCAATTAATAAGCAAAATTAAGACATACTAAGATAATAATACACCTATACTTGGTGACTTGAATTTAGCGCTTTCTACAATCGACAGATCTTCTAAGCACAGTTTCTTCAAACAAACAAGAGCTTTAAATGATACACTGGACCAGATGGATTTCACAGCTATTACAGAACTTTACATCCAAACGCAACTGAATACACATTCTTCTCAGGAGCACATGGAACTTTCTCCAGAATAGACCACATACTGGGTCACAAATCAGGTCTGAACTGATGCCAAAGGATTGGGATCATCCCCTGCATATTTTCAGACCATAATGCTTTGAAATTAGAACTAAATCACAGGAAGAAATTTGGAAAAAAATTAAATATGTGGAGGTTAAAGACCATCCTGCTAAAAGATGAAAAGGTCAACCAGGAAATTAGGGAAGAAGTAAAAAGATTCATGGAAAACAATGAGAATGAAGATACAACCATTCAAAATCTTTGGGATACAGCAAAAGCAGTCCTGAGGGGGAAATACATCACATACAAGCATCCATCCAAAAATTGGAAAGAACTCAAATACAAAAACTAACCTTGCACCTAAAGGAGCTGGAGGAAAAACAACAAACAGATCCTACACCTAAGAGAAGAGAATTAATAAAAGTTTGAGCAGACTCAATGAAATAGAGACCAGAACTGTGGAACAGATCAACAAAACCAGGAATTGGATCTTTGAAAGAATTAATAAGATAGATAAACCATTAGCCAGCCTTATTAAAAAGAACAGAGAAAAAAAAAAAGAAGAGAGAAAAGACTCAAATTAATAAAACCAGAAATGAGAAAGGAGAGATCACCAAAAATACAAAAGAAATACAAATGATTTTAAAAACTTATGAGCAGCTATATGCCAATAAATTAGGCAATCTAGAAGAAATGAACACATTTCTGGAAAACCATAAACTACCAAAAATGGAACAGGAGGAAATAGAAAACCTGAACAGGACAATAACCAGGGAGGAAATTGAAGCAGTCATCAAAAACCTCCCAAGACACAAAAGTCCAGGGCCAGATGGCTTCCCAGGGGAATTCTATCAAACGTTTAAAGAAGAAACCATACCTATTCTACTAAAGCTGTTCGGAAAGATAGAAAGATGGAGTACTTCCAAATTCGTTCTATGAGGCCAGCATCACCTTAATTCCAAAACCAGACAAAGACCCCACCAAAAAGAAGAATTACAGACCAATATCCAAGATGAACATGGATGCAAAAATTCTCAACAAGATACTAGCCAATAGGATCCAACAATACATTAAGAAGATTATTCACCAAGACCAAGTGGGACTTATCCCTGGGATGCAAGGCTGGTTCAACACTCATAAAGCAATCAATGTGATTGATCATATCAACAAGAGAAAAAACAAGAACCATATGATCCTCTCAATAGATGCAGAGAAAGCATTTGACAAAATACAGCATCCATTCCTGATCAAAACTCTTCAGAGTGTAGGGATAGAGGGAACATTCCTCGACATCTTAAAAGCCATCTACGAAAAGCCCACAGCAAATATCATTCTCCATGGGGAAGCACTGGGAGCCTTTCCCCTAAGATCAGGAACAAGACAGGGATGTCCACTCTCTCCACTGCTATTCAACATAGTACTGGAAGTCCTAGCCTCAGCAATCAGACAACAAAAAGAAATCAAAGGCATTCAAATTGGCAAAGAAGAAGTCAAACTCTCCCTCTTTGCAGATGACATCATACTGTACATAGAATACCCAAAAGACTCCACCCCGAGATTGCTATAACTCATACAGCAATTTGGCAGTGTGGCAGGATACAAAAATCAATGCCCAGAAATCAGTGGCATTTCTATACACTAGCAATGAGACTGAAGAAAAAGAAATTAAAGGTCATCCCATTTACAATTTCACCCAAAAGCATAAGATACCTAGGAATAAACTTAACCAAAGAGGTAAAGGATCTCTACCCTAAAAACTACAGAACCCTTCTGAAAGAATTTGAGGAAGGAACAAAAAGATGGAAAAATATTCCATGCTCAAGGATTGGAAGAATTAATATTGTGAAAATGTCAATGTTACCCAGGGCAATTTACACATTTAATGCAATCCCTATCAAAATACCATGGAGTTTCTTCAGAGAGTTGGAACAAATCATCTTCAGATTTATGTGGAATCAGAAAAGACCTCGAATAGCCAGGGGAATATTAATAAAGAAAACCATACCTGGGGTTCACAATGCCAGATTTCAGGTTGTACTACAAAGCTGTGGTCATCAAGACAGTGTGGTACTGGCACACAAAAAAAGACACATAGATCAACAGAATAGATTCCAGAAGTGGACCCTCAACTTCATGGTCAACTAATATTCGATAAAGCAGGAAAGACTATCCACTGGAAAAAAGACAGTCTCTTCAATAAATGGTGCTGGGAAAAATGGACATCCACATGCAGAAGAATGTAATTGGACCATTCTCTTACACCATACACAAAGATACACTCAAAATGGATGAAAGATCTAAATGTTAGACAAGGTTCCATCAAAATCCTAGAGGAGAACACAGGCAACAACCCTTTTGGAACTTGGCCACAGAAACTTCTTGCAAGGTACATCCACGAAGGCAAGGGAAACAAAAGCAAAAATGAATTTGGGACTTCATCAAGATAAAAAGCTTCTCACAGCAAAAGAAACAGTCAACAAAACTAAAAACTAAAAGACAGCCTACAGAATGGGAGAAGATATTTGCAAATGACCTATCAGATAAAGGGCTAGTTTCCAAGATCTATAAAGAACTTATGAAACTCAACACCAAAGAAACAAACAATCCCATCATGAAATGGGCAAAAGACATGAAGAGAAATCTCACAGAGGAAGACATAGACATGGCCAACATGCACGTGAGAAAATGCTCTGCATCACTTGCCATCAGGGAAATACAAATCAAAACCACAATGAGATCCCACCTCACACCAGGGAGAATGGTGAAAATTAACAAGGCAGGAAACAACAAATGTTGGAGAGGATGCGGAGAAAAGGGAACCCTCTTACACTGTTGGTGGGAATGTGACCTGGTGCAGCCACTCTGGAAAACTGTGTGGAGGTTCCTCAAAGAGTTAAAAATAGACCTGCCCTACGACCCAGCAATTGCCCTGCTGGGGATATACCCCAAAGATACAGATGCAGTGAAACGCCGGGACACCTGCACCCCGATGTTTATAGCAGCAATGTCCACAATAGCCAAACTGTGGAAGGAGCCTTGGTGTCCATTGACTGGTGAATGGGTAAAGAAGATTTGGTATATATGTATACAATGGAATATTACTCAGCCATTAGAAACGACAAATACCCACTTTTGCTTCGACGTGGAGGGACCTGGAGGGTATTATGCGGAGTGCCATAAATCAATCGGAAAAGGACAAACATTATATAGTCTCATTCATTTGGGGAATATAAAAATTAGTGAAAGGGAATAAAGGGAAAGGAGAGTAAATGATTGAAAATATCAATGAGGGTGACAAAACATGAGAGACACCTAACTGCAAAATGAACAAGGGGTAGTGGAAGGGGAGGTGGGCAGGGGGTTGGGGTGACTGGGTGATGGGCACTGAGGGTGGCACTTGGCGGGATGAGACTGGGTGTTATGTTATATGTTGGCAAATTGAACTATAAAAAAAAATAAAAATAAAAAATAAATAGATATTGATTTATTTAATAAATAATATGTGCATTTTTAAATGATTGTTCTTTTCAAACATTAAAAACTATACTTCTGAGTGCATTAATTCTGATGTTCTTCTAATATTTACTGATAATCTGCATTTTTACATTTATGCTCATTAGTGAAATTTGCCTATAAATTTTTCTTTTTTTGAGTTTTAGTTTCAAGCTAATTCTGGCTTATTAAAATGGGATAGGGGTTAGACTTCAGGAAAAGTGGTAAATTTGGCATTATTTCTTCAATTAAAGTATATAACTCCACAACCGTGTTAGCTCCCCAGAAATATCAAAGTAAAGGTCCTTTGTTCAGATTTTATAGTTGGTCACAGTGTGGAAAATTCCTCCATTCTCAGGATCCAGAGGTTATATATAAGAGCATCCAATATACACCAAAATTCTTAAACATATGCAAAATAACTTGATCCAGCAAATCCACTTATAGAAATTTTTTCTAAAGAAATAATACAAAGCTGTTAAATGTTGTAAATAGAATGATGTTCACAAGGACATAAATTTGTACATAAAATAATTTTTGGGTGCCTGGGTGGCTCAGTAATTGAATGTCCCCCTTTGGCTCAGATTGTGATCCTAGGATCCTGGGATGGAGTCCCGTATCAGACTTCCCATGGCGAGCCTGCTTCTCCCTCTGCCTATGTCTCTACTCACTCTGTGTGTCTCTCATGAATAAATAAATAAAATCTTTTTTAAAAAAGATAATTATTTTCATTCCAGTATTATTAGAATAGCAAAATATAGTAAAAAGTGAGTATATCTGTTAACAATGAATTAAGTAATTTTATCCTTCAATGATAGATAAATGCATCCAATAAAACTTTGATTATATATATATATGTATATTTCTAATGTTAAGATATCATTGCATAACTGGATAAAGCAGATATAAAGTGACATGTAGATTAAAAACATTATTTACGATGTGGCAATGTATATGCATTAAAATGCTGACACGTTATACAAAAATATTAACAATTTTTGTCTGGATTGTGAGATTATGGATGATTGTGACTTTATTACAGATACTTCATATTGTTATTGATTGTGACTTTATTACAGATACTTCATATTATTATTTATTTCATTTATACAATGTATTATGATCTCATTAGAAGATCAATAAAGCTCTTTATTTTTAGAAACTATGGTTGAAAATATATCATTTTCAAGACAAATTATTCCTTTTCATCCCTGAAATGATAATTAGTATTACTTTGTAGATGTTACAGGAGAATAAAATTTTGTTCAACATAAGAAACTACTTTTTAATAACTATAACCTACCAAAAGTAGAATAGCCTGCCTTGTGATATTCTACTCTTTCTAGTCCATAAAATGCTTAGAGTCTTTGAGAATTTTAGTTAGGGTTTCTACAGAATATAGAAAGAATCATATCTTTATTTGCTAGAAAGATTAAACTCTTAATCTTCTTATCTTAATATGTACATATAAAGTTATCACATGCAGTAAATACATATATGCATATATACACATATATACATATTTACATATGTATATCCTCTCGTATATTGCTTAGGTAAATTTTCATAAAATGTGCACAAGAACTGAAATCAAAATAGATTTGGTAAGTTCTACCAAAATATCCAATGAGATATCACCATTTCTATACCTTTTCCTCCCCTAAAAAATGGAAACAGAACAAAACAAACAAAAAAAACTTTTACCCAATGAAATATTAGCAAAACTCATTCGACAATATGTTAAAATGATCATTCATCAGGATCAAATGGGATTTATGTGGGGATACAGGCTGGTACAAGATTCACAAATTAATGTAATACATCACATTATAAAAACAGGATAAAAGATAATAACCACCTAAATAGATGCAGAAAAACCACTTGGCAAATTTCAACATCTATTCATGATAAAAACCTCTCAACAAAGTGGATTTAGAGAAACATACTTTAACATAAAGACATATATAAAAAAATACCCACAGTTCATATCATCCTCAATCACAATAGACTAAGAGCTTTTCCTCTAAGATCTGGAACAAGAGTAAGATGTCCACTCTTGCCACCTTTATTTAGCATAGTACTGCAAGTCTTAGCTATAACAATCAGACAAGAGAAAGAAATAATAAAAGGCATCTATATTGGAATAGAAGAAGTTAAAATGTCACTATTTACAGATGACATGAATTACACATAAAACAAACAAACAAACTTAAAGACTATCAAAAAACTGTTAGAAGTAATCAATGAATTCAGTATAGTTGCAATATATAAAATTACTATACAGAAATTGATTGTGTTTCTATACACTAACAACAAAGTAGCAGAAAGAGAAATTAAGAAAACAACTCCATTTACAATTATGCCAAAAAGAATAAAATACCTATAAATAAATTTAACCAAGGGGGTGAAAGCAATTGCACTCTGAAAATTATAAAATACTGATGAAATAAATTGAAGATGACACAAAGGGAAAGTTATTCCATTCTCATGGATTTGTAGAATTAATATTGTTAAAATGTTAATACTATTCAAAGTAGTTTACAGATTCAGTGCAATTCCTATCAAAATACAAACAGAATTTCTCACAGAACTAAAGTAGAATAATCCTAAAATTTGTATGGAAACACAAAAGACAGCAAATAGCCAAAGCAATCTTGAGAAAGAAAAATAAAGCTGGAGTTAACACAGTTCCAGATTTCAAGATATACTACAAGCTGTAGCAATTAAAGCAGTATGGTACTGTCAAAATAAACCAGACACACAGCTCAGTAGAATAGTCTAGAGACTCCAGATATAAACCCATGCTGTTAATCTATGACAAAGAGGCAAGAATATGCACTGAGGGAAAAGATAGTTTCTTCAATAAATGATGCTGGGAAAAAAAAAAAAAAAAAAAAAAAAAAAAAAAAAAAAAAAAAAAATAAATGATGCTGGGAAAACTGGACAGCTACATGAAAAAGAATGAAACTGGACCATTTTCTTATGCTATACACAAAAATAATCTCAACATGAATCAAAGACCTAAATGTGAGACCTGAAAGCATAAACTTTCTGGAAGAGAATATAGGCAGTAATCTCATGACATGAGCCATAAGCAATATTTTTCTAAATAGGTCTTATAAGGCAAGGGAAACAAAAGCAAAAAAAAAAAAAAAGAAAAGAAAAAAAAAAGAAAAAGAAAAAAACTGTTGGGATTACACCAAAATAAAAAGCTTTTGCACAATGAAAGAAACAACCAACAAAATGAAAAGGCAACCAGCTGAATGGTAGAAGATATTTGCAAATGGATCTCTAATAAAGGGTTAATATCCTAACTATATAAGCAATTTATGTAACTTCATACTAAAAAGTAATAATAAAATAGTAATCTAATTAAAAATGGGCAGAGGATCTGAATAGACATTTTTTCCATAGAAGACATATAGATGATCAACAGATATATAAAAAGATGCTCAACATCACTAATCATAAGAGATTGCAAATCAAAACCACAATGAGATATCACCTTACACCTGTTAGAACGGTTAGAATAAAACATGTAAGAAGTAACAAGTTGGCAAGAATGTGGAGAAAATGGAACCCTTTTGCCCCATTGGTGGGAATGTAAATCAGTATAGCCACTGTGGAAAACAGTATGGAGATCTCTCAAAACACTAAAAATAGAAATACCATTTGATCCAATAATTTCAATTCTAGATATTTAGCCACCCCTGCCCCTTGCTCCCCAAACAAGGAAAACATTAATGTGAAAAGACATGCACCTCTATGTTCATTGTAGCATTATTCACAACAGCCACAATAGGGAAGCAACCCAAGTGTCCATCAATAGATGAATGAAAAAGGAGTGATGTATGAATGTATGTATGTGTGCGTGTGAGTCTGAGGAAATATTATGCAGGCATAAAAAGGGTAAAATATATATATTTTTTAATTTGCAACAACATGGATGAACCCAAGAGGGTATTATACTAAGAGAAATAAATCAGTCAGAGAAAGAAAAATACATATAATTCCACTTTTATGTGGAATTTAAAAAACAGAGCAAATGAATGAACAAACATCAAAAGCAGAATCAGACCTAAAAATACAGAGAACAAACTGATGGCTGCCAGAGTAGGGGGTAGAAGAACAATGGGCAAAATAGATGAAGGAGAGTGAGAGATACAGGTTTCCAATTATTGAATGAGTAAATTATGTGAATAAAAGTTGCAGCATAAGGAATATAGTCATACAGAATAAGGAATATAATGACATTATAATAATACTGTATGGTGACAGATGATAGCTACACTTGTGAACATAATTTTAAGATATACAGTTGTTGAATCACTATGTTTTACACCTGAAACTAATATAACATTGTCTGTCAACTATAGTCAAATTAAAAAACAATAATAATTTTTAAAATAGCTTACAAACTATTATAAGTATATAAAAACCATGAAGGCATAGAAATGTATTTGCTTGCTTTTTTATTTTCTTATCATTTAGAATGTTACTTTGTATTTATTGAAAGAGGTTTGGAGTTAAACAGATTTTTAAATTTTTTATTTATTTATTTTTTAAAATATTTTATTTATTTATTCCTGAGAGACACACAGAGACAGAGACACAGACAGAGGGAGAAGCAGGCTCCATGCAGGGAGCCTGATGTGGGACTGGATCCCAGGACTCCAGGATCACGCCCTGAGCTGAAGGCAGATGCTCAACCACTGAGCCACCCAGGCGTCCCTAAACATATTTTTTTAAAATAACACTCTTATACAAATATAAAGCCATATGAAATAAACTTGCAATTATATAAAAAATAAAACCCTAATTTAATTAGTGAAAAAATCATATCTATACCATGGTCATGACTATGCTATTTCATATATATTTATACACATATATATATATATTTATGGCATAGAAAGTATGAAAAGGAGGCCTTCAAAGTTGACGACAGTTGTCAGCCTCAGAAATAGAAATTTCCCCCCACTTTTCTGTAATGTAAAATATTCGATAATAGACATATATCATTTTTAATTTAAAAATAGTTTTTAAAATTACAAACAAAAGAAAATTATTTTAAGAAGCCATTGGTATCAATGAACAAATAAAACAATCTTTGGTTTGTTTGTTTTTTTCTGTTACAAACAAATGACATCACAATTAGCATTAAAGGTGTCTTCACTGTGAAAGTGTAAAGATCATAAACTATACAAACAACTATATGACACTTACTTCACAGCAGACATACTAAGATTGGGAACTCAAAGAAAATCCACAGGATATGATCCAAAGTCATTATATCCTCTTTTTCTTCTATCTTCTGTCTGCATTGTTTTACATAAGAAAGTGGTAAATTTTAATCAGAGAAAAGTCTCAATAAATATTTTAAGAAACAATATATTCAGGGAAAAAAATGAACAAAGGTTATTGGAGGATGAGCCAACCCATTTTCATCTGTATTTGTCTGGTATAAACATCCACCCACTTGACATATATTTGCTAATCTTCTCTAATATTGAATACTGTAAAATAAATTTACAAAAACTTCTCACAAACTGTTTAGAAATTAAAATGTAGGATCAGGCAATGCATTTAGAGTATAATTCATGACAAGTCTTTAGAAAAATAGATAAATTTTCAGTTGAGTTAAGAATATAAATAAACAGAAAAGATAATATTTTGATAACCTCAAAAAGAAATTTAGAAAGGAAAAGGAGTAAAGCATTAACACTGATTTAGAAAAATATTGTAAAGTTGATTTGGCTTTCAGTTTTCTGCTTTTAGATTACATTGATTAGATTTCATACTCAAACAAACAAGACTTCATAATAGTAATCTTAAATGAAATATATATAAGTAGAACAGGAAAAAATAAAAATGTAAACTTCTTGCCACAAAGGTAAAATGAGATCATTGTTTCAATAATATGCTGCATATATTTTATTTACATCCTAATTAAGACAAATTATTCTTATATAACAGTACTACAAAAAGCATAAACTTAAGTTCATAGTTTGTGAAATCTCCAATCTTCATCCAAAAAGCAAGTGATAACACGAGACAGCCTGAAACATTCATTTTGTCAATACTGTTTTTTAAAAAAATATTTTATTTATTCATGAGAGACACAGAGAGAGGCAGAGACAAAGGCAGAGGGAGAAGCAGGCTCCCTGTAGGGAGCCTGATTCAGGACTCCATCCCAGGACCCAGGGATCCCATCCCAGGATAACGACCTGAGCCCAAGGCAGATGCTCAACCACTGAGCCACGCAGGGACCCCCTAATTTGTCAATACGTTTATATCTATTTTAGGAAGAAATTTAATTAGCACTCATCATCAATAAACATTAGATTTGCCATATGCCAGCAGTGACTTGAGAATTTTCCTAAGTCCCTTTGTTATTTTGAGGGTGAGATTATTTGCCAAGGAGCATGTGCCTGTGTGTATGCATGTGCCTATGTTACCATGTGCATCTATGCATTTTGAGACATGGAGCAGCCTCTTTTGTATTCAGGGTAGGAAAGACTGATTCTGTTCCCTGCCTCATTCCCCTCCTAGCTTGGATCCCCCCTTCTGCCTTCTTCCTATAGTTCACGGTGATGAACTATAGATGCAGGTATTCCTGAGTACACTTCCTATGCTTCTGGCCTGGACAGGGGAAGTTCCTTTCCACTCTCCCTCATCCTCGTGTATCTGTAGACCCAAGCATCCTAAAGGGTCCTAAAGACTCTGAGCATCAGAGTCAGCTCTCACTGAAAACCAAAACTAAATTCAACTGCTCAGATTCTTTCTCCTTTCAAGACTCAAGGTGCTCCTTCTTTTTTTTTTTTTTTTTTTTTTTAATCATTGGCCTCACTAAAAGGAAATACAGGAGTATGGTGTTTAGTGTCATTTGTGTCTATGATTGGGAGTGACTTTTAGTGCTCTCTTCAGAAAACAAGAATGGAAGTGATGTCTTTACATGTACATACTCTTGCCTAAAGAGTTGTCAAAATGCAGCTCTCAAATGGCCAGGATGCTACAGAATCGACTTGGGGAATCCAAATTTTGAACAATAGAATAGAAAGTCTAATATCAGGGGCATCTGGGTGGCTCAGTGGTTGAGCGTCTGCGTTTGGCTCAGGTCTTGATCCTGGGAGCCGCTTTTCCCTCTGCCTCTCCCTCTGCCTCTCTCTGTGTGTCTCTCATGAATAAATAATAAATAAAATCTTTAATAAAAGAAAAAGGAAAAGCTAACAAGAGCAACTGTTTTTTAGAAATTATTATTTTGAAAAAAATCACGGTAGCTACTGCACATGGAAATGTTCACTTAGACAATTGTAACAATGTCATTGTGATGTAAAGTACTTCTTTTTTTCACTCTAGTCACAGAAAGAACTGAAAGCCCTGCTTTTAAGGCATTTTCTTAGTGTGAGCTGTTCAATACCATAGCTTCTAGCTACACCAGGCTATTTTGGTTAAAGTAAAATTCACTAAAATTACATGAACTTTAAAAGTCAGCTTCTCACACTAGCCACATTTCAAGTGCTCAATTGTCACATGTGGCTACTGTATTGAACAACTCAAATATGGAATCTCCCTACTGCAGAAAGTACTACTCAGTACTACTGAACAGTACTGATCTAGAAATAATCTAATGCTGTATTTGTAGTGTTTTCTATATCTGTAACCTGTACATCATAATGCCCAACAATTAATGAAATTCTCAGTGGGTTTGTTTTTTGCTACTCTAAATTTTAAGCAATAATGCTTACTTAATTGGTTTTGTAAGGTAGTTAGTGTTAACCTATTCAAAGAATTCTATTGTTTTATCTAAGTAGAGCAAGACTCAAAACTCTTTACTAAGGCGATAAAACAATAAGGGTGAGGAGCCATGGACTCTGAGGTCAGGCTGCTTAGATTGAATTCACTTTCTGCCTGGGTAAATATGGACAATTTAATATTTATGTGCCCCTCAATTTTTTACCTGTGAAATTATGTGAATAAATAATATTATCTCTTAGTACTTAAATTTTTAAAGTGAATTTTATATTACAAATTTATATTTATAAAATGCCTAGATGTTAGAAGATACATATAGTGATAATTAGTATTTTAATTTTTTGTGTGTACCTTGTGTCATACATGAATACATATATATATATACCTGTTTTTACAGATCTCCAAAAATAGGTACTATTTCAAACATTTTGTGAAAATGCATAGAAGGCATGATGCAAAGTTGTCATCATTAAGATTTTATTTTGATTATTGACTTTTGATTCTACATCTGTATGAGATTCTGAGCACACACTTATATATTACAAGTAAAGGAAACTGTTGAGTATCTGTATTTGAACACTGGTTACTTTTAGCATTTCTTTCCTTTGTAATATCATCTAAAATTATTGCTTACATCTTACTTATGACAGTAAGATGGTATGGAAAGATTGGAAAATTTTTAAAAAGTGAATGTAGATCTACAATGAAAATTGATAATCATTTACACTTTGAGAGACAGATGCACTTCAAGTGGATGAAAAGTATAAACTTTATATTAGTTAAGCCTGGTTTCAAATTCCAGCTGCTCCACTTACACACTACACAATAATGGGGTAAGTTACTTAAACTTTTGAAGTCTATTTTTATCATGCAGAAAATGAATATTTTAAGTGTATCTCCAGTAGGGTTGTTATGATATGAATGTCTGTAAAATGATAAAAGCTACATTTAGCATACAGTAGGTGTTCAACAAATGTAAGCCATTATCATATTATTTGATAATAGTAACTTCCTTTGTTGTAGAAGTACTTAAACATCTGAAGATTTTGATTTTCTTATTAAAACTGAAATGAATTTTATCTTTGTCTCTAGTTGGCTGTGTAATCTTGAAGAAATGATTCAGTGTCTCCAGTTCTTGGTGGAAAACAAAGCAAGATACACTACTCCCTAAAATTATTTCTGAGCCTATGGTTTGTTATCTGAACATAAACAAAATTGAGACCATTACAAGAAATGTGATATGATAGTCATGGGGAAAGCTGAATATATTTAGCCATATTTGAAATTGAGTGCATCAAAACACAAACTATCAGTCATAAAAAGCCTGGTGATCACTTCATATGACTTGCAAAGCATACTAGGTTTTAGCATTTTTCAGGACTTTTCTCTTAACTAGGTCTGCTATTTGTTTTTACACTAACATTACCTCTGACTCTGGTAGAGATAGATTTGATATTATGTCTAAGGACATACTATAGAAGAAGCATCAAGCACTTAAAATTTAATAAGAAACTAGAGAAAAGTTTATACAGTTTTACTGGTATCTCTGAGGCAACTTCCTATAAGCAGCACCCCTCTAAGAAATGTAAGAAAAAAAGCAAAAATTAAAGGTGGAAACGAAAATATAATCTTTATTTCCAGTAGAGATTATTCTGAAAATCAGAACTTCTTTTGAGAAATAATTCAGCTTGTTAAATAATCCTATTGTTTTAACCCATCAAGTTATAGAAAAGTAACAAAGAGTGCCAAGATAAAATTGAAGAGATGAAAGAATAAAGCAGAACTGTGAACTCGAACTTGTGACATCTAGAAACACTTCCAAGAAGAGAGCTGCCATGTCATTCTTGCCCAGGTTATACTTTATAAATTTATAAATATAACCATTCAATCTATTTCCTTCCAGGGGCAAGAGAGGGAATAGGGCTAAGAGAAAGCCACGTGTGTTTAGGAAAGCAACCAGATCCAACAACAGTTGTGCAAATTTTTCACATTTATCGTTCAATAAAATGAAAGTGGATAATTTAATCTTCTTTCATTGTTAAATCAAATAGAAAGGCCTAGCAAAAGAGATGAAGACACATGTTTTTTGTGGTAAGATTAGTTTCAGAAGGGAAGGAAGAACAAAAATTTGCTTTCATATTTCTATTCCTCTATTGATCCACTATTGTGCTCTGCAATTTTTTAAATAAACTTGCAAAATATTTTTAAAGTGTGTTTGTATACCCCATATTTCCAAAATGATATTTCCCTTGCTGACTTTGTCTAGTTGACTGAAATGAAATAATATATACATAGTTTTCCTATATACACCTACACAGGTATAGAAATTCCTATAAATACCTATATATAGGTATTTATTGTGCTATAAAGGCCCAAATTGAACTACACACCACACATCCTTTTTTTTTTTTGTCAAAGTTATGCCATTCTTATAGGAAGAAATTCACAGAAAACCTCATTATTTTGAGTTTGTTTTCTTTTGCCTTGTTTCCCTTCACAAAGCCACTAGCAAGAGATCCAGTTGTTGGATATCTACCAACAAAAACTGGGCTAGATCTCTACAATTCAAACAAAGGCTGTAATTAAATACTATTATGGTTATTCTCCATTCCTGTTAGAAGAGTTTGACCTAGCAATAAAAGACACTTTTTAAATTTCTCTATAATATTTAGCTCAAATTCCTCTTTAAGAAATAGGGAAGTTGCAGCTCTAGATATGTCTAACTAGTAAGGACAAATAGTTATGACCTCTGTTTCACCTTATCAAGTCTTCTGTAGAGGAAAAGGGCTAAAGCACATTAAAAAATCATTGCAGTTCAGAAAACATAATTGAAAGGAAGTTTTTGGAATTATGTTAGCAAGATGTAGAGAACAAGTCCTCCCAGCTCAGACACCAAAAATATTAAATAAAACATGAAGATAAGACATGCTTTTGTTTTAAATTGATGAGCTGGAGGGAAAGTACAGAAAACAATTGGAGGTCAGAAATAAAGTACAGTCCTGAAGGATGAAGGGATCCCGAGTAGCATTTACCCAGATGGATATGCCAAACCCTAGTGACTTCTAGCAATGGCATTAGCAGGATATGCACATTTGTGGGAAAAAAAGACAAAATCATGAGTCTAAGGGAGATGAAAGGTCAGGTCGGAAGCCTTTTTCTACCACACACACACACACACACACACACGCACACACTTCCCTGAGTCCGTAGTGAGCAAACCTGGAAAAAACTAAAACATAATAAAGGTCTTAATTTCCTGTGTTGGTCTTGGCTCTAGGTATAAGAGGAAAAAAATTTTTTAATTTTCTTTTTTTATCAATAGTTATCTGGTTGGTTTGTAAACATTATGTTGGATCTTAAGTCTATGAAATCTGCCTACAGATTTTGTCCTATGGCAGAATTATAAGTAAATTAAAGATGAACACAATTATTATATATAAAACATTAGACTGATTTATAAAAATGATTCAATGTATAAATCATTTTGGGAGAAGATCTGGTTTGAATAAAATGCTGGCTGTTTGTTTGATAGAAATACTATTAGTATGTTGCCCCAAATTATACAGTTAATTAGAAAATATCTCAAGGAAATTTGGAAATAATAAATGTATTCATATTGCTTTTGTGGGTTAGAAAGTTTTAGCTAGAATAAAAGTCTACTTGAAGTCATTAGTTTGGGGGATACTGATGTATTGAGGACTATAACTCTTGAATAATAGAGTAGTTCATTCTGTTTTTGCATTTTGAGACTATGATTTATGCATGTCCTTGTTCTGGATAACACTAAGCATTGCTCCTTCATTAGTGGTTCCCACTGAAAGTTATGTTTATATTCAAAAATTCTGCCCTGGGATGGATCATATTGTGTGAGAAATAATTACAGGGCAAAAGTGAAGAGCCACTGCTTAAAATGTATTAGAAATTATCTGCTTGATGTGCCTCCCAGTTTCCATAGTGTGATTCTGTCTAATTATCCCTGGGGATCTGCTAGGCTCTCTGACTATTAAGCAGATAATTTTTTTTAACATTGGGAAATATTTATTTTAAACTGTATAGTTATATTGAGCCTGATGCTATAAGAAGAGTATTTCCTAATAAAACCATTTAACTATTTAAGGGCACCTGAGTGCTATAGGTTAATTTGATCTATCAATTGATGGCACAGAAACTATTCTGTTGCCCTGAAACATGGCAAGAAGTGATAAAGTTAAATTTCTCTTACCTCCAGTGTTGAGGTTGTTGCTTCCAACAGACTATACCTAGGAGACTTAGTTATTATTTCAGATATACCAATTATTATAGCAAAGCTTTACAAAAGTCCTGGTTAACCTCAGAGAAGATAAGTTGATAGATTCAAAAGAAGTTCAACCCAATTTACATATCTGATATCTGCATGCACAAATAGCTCTCATTGCTGTATCTGCCTAGCTTCTGAAAACATTTTCAAAAAGCTCTCCTATTTAGTTTTCTGCTAATGAAGTGCCAAAGCAGTAGTGGCTGCCTTTATCATCTATTTATTCTGGGTAGTTGTTAAGGTTTTAGAAGCATTTTGAGTTCAGCATTTTTGCACCAAACTGGTAACCTAGAAAGTATATGACTTAATAATAGTAGAAGACAAATGTTTCTACCTAAATTGTTTTTGAGGATAAAGGATAGTTTACAATTAACTGTTCATAAGCATATCAAATATTTGAAAAACTGTTAGTACCTTATTTAGAGTATATGTGTGAAAGACAGTATAGGAATACGTGGATTTATTGAAGATAAATATTGAGAAGGCAATAGAAAAGCTTTAGAAGTCTCCAAATTAAATGCACACTTAAGATTCATATGTGTGAGGAAAAAGAGAGTATATTTCAAAATTTTAATAAACGTATCCTGTCTTATTCAAAAAAGTGGATTTCAGGCAGCATTAAAAAATACCAACAATATAATCAGAATTTTTTGCTTAAGAAATGCAACATGTTAAACATGTTAATATCATGTCAAAGCCTAAAAAAAAAAAAAAAAAAAAAAAAAACAAAGACACAACTAGAGCACACAAAATCAATGATTAGCACACAAAATGTGGCCAGAAGTCACGGTACACTTGCAGATTTTAGCCACAAATTTCTCCTTGAGCATGTTAACAATCAATGAATATAAGGAACCTATAACATGTGTCCCAGTGTTCCAAAGATGAAAACTGATTTCATGTGGCTATGAATACTCTTATCGATAACATATGAAATAAAGTTTCCTGTGTATTAGGAGGAGTTATATGGTATTGTGACCAAATCTTAACATCATAATTATAATAAATGCAGTGATGAGTTTTAAGGGATTCTATTTTTCATAAAACCATCCAATGGTCCATGCTATACAACAAATGCAATGAAATAAGGTAAATTCTAGGTGGTGGGGATTTGAAGCAGCATGGCCCTTGTATACATTCTTTGGGGGCCTTAATGCACCAAACCAAATTAAATTACTCACAGTAGTATGTTCCAAACACTCTTCTCTGGATCTATGGTTGGTTAGGGTCTCAGTAGCTGAGATCAGGGTTCCCCACTTTGACTCCAACCAAAGCCATACTCACGTTTATTACAGAGTGATATAAAGTCTTATTTGAAGAAAGGGCTTCAGTTCAGTCAAGTCTTGTTAAGTAATAAATAGTGGTGAATTTATGCATTAAAGAGATTATGCTCTTTGAAATGTGCCTAAAAGCAGATCTATGTTGTACTGGAAAATAACGGAGGCATATATTTCGACATTCAACTAAGCTTAGAGTAGACTTCACCTCCCTTCTAAAAGTTGTTAAGGTTCAAATGAAAAATGGAAAAAAAAAATCCATGAATAAGGAGATGACCTTTCTGAAAAGAAAAAGTTAGTATCGTGCCAACTTGAGGGTCTGGCTATGTGTCACACAGAAATTTTTAGAACTTTTACCTGAATGATACTGAATCTAATTCAATGTCTGTCTTGTCAACTAAATAATATTGGTAAAATATGTTATCCACTGTAAATTCAGCTGTACACTAGAAAGTTACTATAGATGTATCCATAGTTTGTCGAATAAGTCAACTTTTTAAAAAAAGATTTTATTTATTTATTTATGAGAGAGAGAGAGAGAGGGAGGCAGAGATACAGGCAGAGGGAGAAGCAAGCTCCATGCAGGGACCCCGATGCAGAACTTGATCCTGGGACTCCAGGATCACTCACTGGGCCAAAGGCTGCGCTAAACTGCTGAGCCACCCAGGGATCCCGATTAAGTCAACTTTCTGAAGAATTTGTTTGCCTACAAAAAATTGGGGATTATCTAGCTCAAATAATTATTCCTCATGGTAGCAAGTGAAGACCAGCCTCATTTCGCTGCTAAGATTACTTCTATTTCAAGAAAATAATGATTTGCATACACAAGGTGGAGGAAATTTCTCTTCTCCACGTGGAGGTATGTATATTTCATTTATTAAGAGATATTACCAAGATTTCAGTACAGAATTTTAAATTACAGGATCCCAGAACACTTTTATGTCTTATTCCACATAGTGAATCCGAGAGAACTTCTGATTCTGAGTATGTGTCGGTATATGGAGACATGTATTCTGTATGACCATCCGAACAAAAAGCTTTATTTTGAAACCCAAGCTCTGAAAGTGCCCTTCCTCCTAAAGATTTATGGAGGAAGTGGCTTACATAAAAAGAAACTGGCATATATTTTCAAGTGGGTGCCTAATTAGAACATTTCTACTTGGGGGTAAAGAGATCAATGTGGAACCATGATCCCTCAAGAAGGATCAGAGTTACAAAAATAAATAAACTGGTGGATTTGGGAGCTCACCATTCAAAAATAGAATTCTTTAAAGTCATTAGAGACAAAGACCATTATCCGGGATATTATTGAGTGGATTTTTAAAAACCATCAGTGTTTTTCAAGGATGCATTGTTAAAAATCAATCAGAAAGTAGCCTTTGGGAATGCCTGGGTGGCTCAGCAGTTGAATGTCTGCCTTGGGCCCAGGGCGTGATCCTGGGATCCAGGATGGAGTCCCACATCAGGCTCCCGGTAGGAAGGCTGCTTCTCCCTCTGCCTGTGTCTCTGCCTCTCTCTCTGTCTCTCTGTCTCTCTCTCTGTGTGTTTCTCATGAATAAATAAATAAAATCTCAAAAAAAAAAAAAAAAAGAAAGAAAGAGAGTAGCCTTTGGACCTTGGGCATTTCCCTATCAAACTGGGAAAGCAATCTCCACAGGCAACATTCAGGATCTGACTCTCCATGGCCTCATCCACCAAATCCACACCTTAATTAACCATGCCTTAGTATCTGACATCATTACCAAATCTGAAGAGTAAATAGAGTTGTGTTGTTGTTGTTGTTTTTTTTTTTTTGTTTGTTTGTTTTTTTTCAGATAGCTCTCCCATGCTTGAGTCAGAGTGAAATTTGATAAAATCCTTTGTGGCCACTTCTGAGTTTTGATGTCAATGGTTTCTATCAGTATTCTTAGCTGTAGGCAACAGAATCTGACTCTGATTATTATTTAAGTAGAAAATACATTTTTAAAAACAGTATGAATAGATTAGAAGGATAGTTTAAGCCTGGAGTGCTAGGTACAGAAAAAGAGCAGGAAAAAGGATATGCTAGACTGCAGTCAGGACCTTAGCCGAAATCATGCCACAAAACAGAAGAGATCCCTAGCACTGCATACTGGAGAATGAAGCTGCTATGGACATTATAGAATGCCTCTGGGAACGTGGCTCCTGTTGCTCCATAAATTAGCATGAGTCTCTTTTACAGCCACCATTGCCCATCAAAACTCATTCTTTGCTGTCCTTTTGTTGTTTTGTTGGTTGTTTAACATTCTTCTGTCAGTATATTTCAATTCAGAAACCGTAGAGGGTATTTCTGGTGTAAAAGTCGAGGTTCTTGATGCATCCTGGATGCAGAGAAAGATTGAAAAGCAATCATATGGCATTTTCAATCTCAAGTAAGAGATAAGTTCCACCTCTTACCAAAATACCTAATATTTAATGAGCGCATCTTCTGTGTTAGGCACCGTTGTATGAGTTTCATAGTATGGAAAATTCATTAAGTTAGGAGAGATTCAGGCAACTCCATCAAATATGCAAAGAAGGGTGAAACAGTCACTTTGCCCATTCCAGAACACATTCCAAACAGTATGGTAGATAGAGAGGAAATAGTTTTGGAATAATTTATAATGTTGGTTCCCAGAGTAAAAAATAAAAGTAAAATTCTCCCTAAGGTGGTCCAATATATCAAAATCAGCACCAGGAACTTTGTTCTATAAATACTTTGCTGAAGAATTTTCAGTTTGGTTGATGTCATCAGAGAATGCCCCATGGAAAGCCAGATTTGTCTTCCTTCATTCAATCACTTCAGAGAGAGTTCAACAACCAGCTGCATCCTGGTATTCAAGACCCCAGAGAGCAGTGACATTTACCAAACTGCAGCTTCAGCTTACTATCAGAGGATCATCAAAACAAAGCAAACACTCATCAACACCCTCCACATGTTGAAGCCAGTACCATAGAAGTAAAATATGAGTATTGTTACAGATTATATAATGTCAATATTTTTTTCCCTCAGCCAGATTCTCATTCCAGCGTCTGAAAAAGGTAGAAGTGTTAGGATACCGAGGACAGAACTGAGAGAGAGATTGAGAAAGACTGAGGAAGAGGGGTGGGGGAGGGGGGAGGAAAGGAAGGACATTAAAGACAGAAGAACACAAGAGATTCTGTTGCCTACAGCTAAGAACACTGATAGAAACCATTGACATCAAAACTCAGAAGTGGCCACCAAGGATTTTATCAAAACTCACTCTGACTATACAATATTAATGCCTCAGAAAACTCAAGCAGGGGATAGCTATCTGAAAAAACTCAACTCTTCAGATCTGGTAATGATGTCAGATACTAAGACATGGTTAACGATGTCATATAAGGCAGTTGCTGTAATTATGATATTAACAGTGACTCAGCACGTAGATTAGAGAACTAGAATTGATTTTTGTGTTTCAAGAGTGAATATGGTGAGAAAGTGCCGATAGCCAGGGTGCATGGAGACTGTGTGATTAAGAGTTTCAAGAGCATTTTTATTTGGTTGCTATTTATGTATCCATACTTCTAAAAATCAGATCTCTTGTGTTCTCTTACCATTGTATTCCAATCCCTACAATAGTTGTGATTTAATAAATATTTGTGGAGAATATTTGTGATACATAAATATTTGTGATGAAATTATAATAATGATGATGATGACAATGATGACATTGAAAGTGTTTTGTGGCAATTATTCCTCCCACTTTTTCTGGCTTCATTGAATAAAATACATGGGCAGCCTGGGTGGCTCAGTGGTTTAGTGCTGCCTGCAGCTCAGGGCATGATCCTGGAGTCCTTGGATCAAATCCCATGCCAGGCTCCCTTTGCATGGAGTCTGCTTCTCTCTCTGCTAGTGTCTCTGCTTCTCTCTCTCTGTGTGTGTCTCATGAATAAATAAATAAAATATTTTTTTAAAAAAGAATAAAATACAAAAGAGTAATTTTTTACAAATGCATTAATCATAAGTCAGTAACAGGTAGCTCAAGATATTTGATAGAAAATGTTAATACTGGAGATAGTCTTGCCAGGCACAAGTGTGCAGGGAGAAGGGAAAAGAAGTTGCTACAGAGGCATGGCTCTTAGAGGCTAGAAGGGAACATGGAAAAGCTGGAGGATAGGAGATCTAGTCTCCTCATTTATCTGCATCCTCAACATGTCTCAACTCCCTGGGAGTATGGAAGAGAAACAGAAGAAATGGAATTATTCTTAATTCCTTTGTTCCAATCCCAGAATACTCAGAAATACCAGGAATAATTTTAAGAAATCCTGAGAGAGACTCTATGTGTGTGAATGTGTGTAGAAATAGTTAAGACAGTGTTGGAGTTTGGTAAAATAGTAAATGCAGAGGGGATAATTGTCACTCAGTTTCTGGATACACAGACAGGCAGCTTCTTTTTGGTCATAAATAAAGAGTATTCGTGAGAAAGAGAACTCCAGGTGTGTGTACTAGACCCAGCCTAGCCTAGTAGTGTTTAATATATACAAATCTGTATATAAATATATAACACATACATATATATACACACATGTGTGTACATATATAGTACATACATAAATACATACATATATAAATAAAATATATTTAATATATATAAATCACTGTATCTATTCACTATATATATAGAGAGAGAGAGAGAGAGACAGAGACAGAGAGAGACAGAGAGTCTATTCTGCTAAGTGAAAGGAGAGCATTTGCCAAAAACTAACAGTCCAGAGTTAGGAATGTAACTAAAATAGTGTGAAAGTTACTTGAGAAAAGTCCATTGTGCAGGGTAAGAAGTCAGTGAAGTGCAGAGTCATAGTAAATGTCAAGAGAGATTAGCCCTAGATTTTGGTGAAAAACAATGCTTTCATTTGTCTTCAGCTAACATTATTTCACTTAACTTTTCAAAATGCTTGGAAGAGAGATGCTACACTTCTCTTTTCACAGATGAAGAATTAACGTGCAGAGAGGACAGCCACATATATGGTGAAAACCTCACCTTTGCTACTATAGCATTACTAACATTTGTGACATAAGAAATCACTGAGGGTGTTTAACATATTGTTTAACTGCAGGATACAGTTTTATTACTTTATCCAATGATTCCTCTTTAACTTTCAAATTGCTGGTTGAAAACCAAAGTTCAATAGAATTCTCATTTATTGCTGTTAGGATGTGAATGGTCTAGCCATTTTGGAAGAAAGTTGGGCAGTTTCTTACAAGCTAAAAATAATCTCACCATATGATCCCACTGTTGTGCTCCTAGATATGTACCCAAACGATTTGAAAACTCATGTTCATACAAAAGCTTGCATAGAATAGGATCGTATTTAGTGATAAAAAGAAAGGAGCTATCAAACCACGCAAAGACATAGAGTCATTTTAAATACATATAGCTAAGAGAAAAAAAAGAACAATAAAAAGAACTAGTCTACTAATCTTCCCAGTACACACCCTTTATAAGACCTGAAAAAGGCAAAACCAAAGAAATAGTGAACAGATCACTGGATGCCAGTGGTTCAGGCAGAGAGGGAGGATTGAGTAGATGAACTACAGAAGTTATTTTAGGATGGTGAAACCATACTGTACAATACTGTAGAGTTGGATATATAACTATGCATTTGTCAAAACTTATAAAACTTTACAGTACAAGGGGTAAACCTTAAAGTAAATCTACTAATTAAAACAAAACACTTGGAAAGCTGGGGATCCCAGGATGGAACATGGAGTGTATGAAAAGTCTCCATCTCTATTTACAGACATGTACAACCTCCCTGAAGGAGATGGGGGATAAAGATGCTGACCTAAATGTCTTTGAAAATGAGAAGCATCTATAAAAGCAAAAGAAACTGTATCTAAGTACTGCAGTCTGTTGATAAAATTGTTTCCCATAAAGGTACTGGTCAATAACTCTGAAATCACTATATATATATATATACACACACACTAAAATTAAACAAATAAGCAAATGGATATATGTGGTAGGAGTCAGTCTCACTGTTGTTCAATTCAATTAGAAATGTAATTATCATATGATCCAGCAATTCCACTTCTGGATATATAACCAAAAGAAATGAAAACAGACTTGAATAGATCTTCATACACCGAGGTTCATAGCACCATTATTCACAGATTAATGGCGAAAGCAATCCAAGTGTTCACTGGATAAATAAAGTGTGATATATACATATAATGGAATATTATTTGATTTTTAAAAATCTGACACATAATACAATAGAACTGGACCTTGAAGACAGTGTACTATGTGAAACAAGCCAGTCACTAAAAGTCAAACCATAGTTCCACTTATACAAAGTATCTAGAATAGTCAAATTTACAGAAACACACAGTAGAGTGGTGGTTGCCAGGACCTAGTAGGAGGAAGGAATGGAGAGTTATGTTTAATGAGTATGGAATTTCAGTTTGGGAACTTTAAAAATGTTGTGGATGATGGTGAAGATTGCACAACAGTGTTTATGTACGTAATGCCACTGAACTGTATACTTAAATATGGTTAAAATGGGAAATTGCATGTTATGTATATTTTGCCACCATAAAACGAATAACAAAACCTTAACTCGTGACATGAAATTGTTGAAGAATCTGATAGGTACGTTTAGTCTCCTGTTATGGTCCTGGTTATTCAAAGAGATTCATGTACTTAAATCCCTAGAAAAAAATGGACTCAAACATTGATATTAAGGTGCAGTGATTTTTCTAAGAAACTGTAATTCTGTGAATAAGGAAACAAAAGAGAACATAAAGTTTAAATGTGCACCAGCAGATAACAGCACTCTCATTAGTAATATAAGAAAAACACACTCCATTAAACAAGTTCATTGCCCTCTTTGATACCTCCACCTGCACCTTAATCCATATTATTGCTTGCATCAATCTTGAGTCACACCGAATCACTTAAGCCTCTCTGAGCTATGCTTTCTGAGTCTTACCACTGTACACTTCCCTCACATAGCATATTTGTTGCTCCATGAGTAATTTGGATAGAAAACTCTTCTGGCTAAAGGACTATTAAGTTTCACTATTGCTTTTATTCATTAAGCTATGATAGTGAGAAAATAAAAACAACCAGTAAAAAATAACAAAACTGAATAGCTTATCTTTTGTAAAGCCACTATTCAATGCAGATTGGAAATTTTATACTGGAAATCTTTTTAAAAGTCTAGTTTTGATTACTGTTGTAGAATAATTTTATATGGCAAAATGCTGACATATAGCTATATATGTGTGTGTACCATTTCTTCCTCCTAAAATTCGCATAGGAGTTTCCAACTTCAATGGCACTGGTATTGCATTCTTTAATTGCATGGAGATGGGAGCAAGCCTGTTCTTCCATGTGATGTGTGTTAAACAGTGGTGACTCTCATTCTATCAAAATAAATTGACCCAGAGGGGAGTACCTCCTAAAAATAACCCGATTCAGAAAAAGATTCATAAAAACATGACTTTAATGAATAACTCTTCAATAAATACTTCTCATGGAATCGGGAAGATTCAGGATTTCTTGTGCACTCACTTAAGTAGTTGGAAAAGATGAATAAAATTATGGAGAGTAAAAAAAAAAAAATTATGGAGAGTGGGCCAGATGGCATATTTGAAACCCAGTGGAATCAACAGATGGAATGCTGCTATTTTGCCCATTTATCTATGAATAGAAAATAGGTACAGGGATGGTCTTGGAGCTTGTTAATAATAATGATTTTCCAAAGATCTCCTCTAGTTTCTGTGGTTGGTATGTAGATCGGTAGGTATGTATTTGATGTAGCTATATTAAATTAAAGTAGGAAAAATGAGTAGAAGGCAGTTTGTCATCATATTTAAAGATTACTTCTGAAAAACTGAAAAAAGATGTACCAATTTTATATAATTATGAGGAAAAAGCAAACTATTAAAATTTTTGAACTAATTAGCATTCATCAGTATAATGTGGAATATTCTTCGTGAGAGCTGTGACTGAGGTGTCGTGTTTGTGTATGTGAGAGAAAATGAAAAACAGAAATAAGATAAGAAGGGAGGACTCTTCCATAGAGACAATAAAGTGGTTTTGAGAAGTAAAGATCTGGTGGGTTATACGACTTTACCACGTAAAGGATTGTTTGCATCTTCAAGGACATTAGTCCTTTTCAATTTGTATCTTGGGGAGAGGGTAGTGATTTTCAAATTTGTGGATTTTTTTTATTTGAGGCTGATAAATTTTTGTTGTTTTTTGACTCAAATGGCACAGAGAACCTAAAATACACACACACACACACACACACACACACACTTCATCACATGATACTTACCCTTACTATAAATCATGCACTTTGATAGTTTCTGTCATATTTTTATTCTATTCCAGTTTCTATTTAAATGCTGGTTGTGATCCATTAAATTGATTTTATGACTCATTAATAGGTTACAAACACAAAAGCATCACTATAGAGAATATGATAAATTAAAATGATTTCTGCTGAAGTGCTCATCCTTAATCTTCAGTATTTTACCTCTTCTTTTTAGACATTTCTGATTACCAGTCAAAAACTGCCCAAATAATCTTTTCCTCTCATTGAACACCATAATAGTTATACTACAATTGTACTGTTACAGTTTATTTTGTAGCTCTCTGTTCATTTAAGATCAACTTTTCCCTAAACTAGAGACACTTGCTAAAGAGTCAGGCAAATTATTTAAGTTGCAGCAAACAAACTGCAAGAAATGATGTTTCTTCTGTTAAAAAGAAAGCCATGGGACCAATATGGAACCACTTAGGTTAAAGCTACCACTCAGCAAACCAAGATTCAATTCACTCTAACCTAATTGCAGCTTCAACCGCTCCCACCCCACCTCCGCACCATAACCTTTAATGGCTCAACATGGGAATTCCCTGGTCAGCACTAAGCAATGTATTGATAGCCTCCTTCCATTCCCCAAAGGCCGGTGACCTTACCTAAAACAATGGCTTCTTTGCTATGATTTCCTTTCATCTGTTCCCTTCTTACCTTTAAAACCCTTTGTTACCCTTTGAAGCTTTCTGCTACTTGCTAGATAAGATGCTGCTCCATTCACCAATCCATGAATAAAGGCAATTAGGTCTTTTGAAATTTTTGAATTTTTGTTGTTTAACACTCCTAATAAACTAACATCTTCTTGCAGCACATAAAAACTGGCCAGAGTAATGGGAAGCAAGTTTCAGACAGTAGTCTTCCTGTACCTTGCCATTTGTTGTTTCCTCGAAGTTCTAACTTTAAGGGGGATCAAAGTGTGAGATGAGCAAAGCATGCATTTCGGCACTGATCTCCGACCCTGAAGACCTGGCGATCCAGGCAAGCGTGATTCACACTGGTTCAACCTCCCTTCCCTTTGCCTCCTCTTTGTGCTCTAGTATTTTTCAAGTTTAATTCCTTCTTGCTGCCTTGCTTATCATTGTGCTTTTACATTAACCTTCAGCTCAGCGGTCCCAGTGGGTATAGCTCTGTTACTTGAAGCAACAAGCAACTTTTTCTTTCAAGTTAGAAACTTTTTGTACTACTTTTTGATGAAAATAGTTCACTGCTGGAGACTGCTCTAACTCCCCCATAAGACTTAGTCCATGGTCCTGGATTTTCAGAGGCTTCTCCCACCCCTAAGGTGCTTTTGAATAGATTGCTTTATTCTGTTATCTAGAGGTTCCCTTCAAAATGTTCCTGTGAAGGTTGTGTATGTTTGCGCCTCTTGAAATCTTTTGACGTGTAGCTTGACTGAACACAGGTAATGGTAAACTGGAATCAGGGTTAAGACTCAGGCCTTAACAAAATTAAAGAGATAAAATAATGCAATTGACCACTTGACTATTGTGGTCTATTGAGACTAAATTGTGCTTTTTAAATGATATTTTCTTACTGTTTATACCCAATTGCCTTATGGCAGGGTATGCATTGTGCATACCATTAAGTGTGTGAAAAATGTACTTTGCTGTGAGTTTTATTATCACTCTAAACTTTATTCATGTTTCTTTCATGGTTCATAGCTCATTCATATATAATCTAAAAATTACTTAGAGATTGATGTATAACTAGTAATTAAGGAGCAACTTCGTAATGAATAGGACTCTAGAGCCCTAAGTTCTGGATGTGACTCACCCAAGAGTGTGTTGCATTACACTTGGGCAGATTATTTTTAAAAAAATCTTGGATCCTTAGTTTCACTAAATGAACACTAAATTAGGTAGGATATATGATCGTTACAGTGCATTTCTAGCAAGAACAGAAATAGAGATAGAAATAGAGATGGAGAGAGATTTGCTTCAGCCACTGTAGTTTAGAAAGTAGTAATAAATGGGAAGGTTAGCAAGCAAGCCAACAGACCAGTTTCAGACACTGTCTGAATAAGTATTAAATATTCTGGTTGAAGTTTATCTCTAATGAATCACAGTTTAAATCAAACAAATCAAATTTAGATTTTACACAATCAAATGAATGTACACTGGGTGAGAGAATTGAACATTTTAGGTTCTTGCTTTTTGTTTATCTTTGTTTTGTGACTATTGCTTTTCTTTAGGTTTATTCTTACAGTTTTAGTGTAGAAAATTAATAAATTATTCACAATATCTGGTTTGAATTCTTTGGAACAACACAATAATCCATAGGTTTCCCCATAGTTAAAGGGAAATACCCAAAGTGCACATTATATAGCAATATGATTATAATAAATTATTGCAATGTCTAAAAATGGAATGTTAAATATGTAAAACAGGGCAAGAAGATGGTTTTAAATATCTAAATAAATAGATTTTAAAGTGTTTAGGACAATTAACTTGAGTCAAGGAGAAAAACAAACAAAAGAACACTTTATTATTCTTCCAAATTATATTTTAGATGGTAATTTAGATAACTAGTTCACACATTTGCAATATTTTCAAAATGAGTGGAAATAGTTAGACAAGCAACATTATTTTTAAAATGTCACTAATACAAACTACTCAATTTATTTGGAGTCAGTTTTAAATTGCAATTTCTATTTTCATGCCTCAGATCCCTTAAAAAGCTCTGCCACTGATGTCAGGAGAGGTTAATTGTATCTTCATATAGTGATGTTATTAAAGTATTTAATATTCAAAGATATGAAATCACTTTCAAATACTTCAGTCTTGGCAACCTATACGTTTCCTTTTTTTCATTATAAAGCAGACTTTTCTACAGCATAAAGTTATATTAACAGTTAGTGTTCATCTGATTTTTTTAAGCCTTAGGTTTTCTTTTTTTCCTACCAAGAGTTTAGGTTTTTGTTGTTGTTGTTGTGTCACTCTATTCCTAAAAAATAGTTTATTTCCTTTAAAGGTGGTGTTTTTGAGTTTTGGCTTCACAGAATTTGAGATTTTTTTCTGGTTATATTTTACTAATTTCCATGACAATACTAGCACTTTCCTCTTTGCCTTCCTTAGCTTCCAAAATAGTAATTGGCAGATGATATTTACACTTGCTTTTAATGTCACCTAACTAACTGTAACTTAACATAACATTTTGAAAGTATAGCAGGTCAACTGCCCAAGCTATTTAGTAGAGTCTGAAATGGAAGTCAATGTCCAACAGAGCAGGTTTGATATTAAATTTCTCATATGAAGAAAACATTACAAACGGAGGGTCTGCAGAGGTAGGCCTTGTAATTTCCTCATTGCACAGGAAGTGATCTGAGAGGAAAGGTAAGAAAGAAGAATTTTACACGCATAAATGAAAATAAAATGAGAGAGAAGGAAAGGATCACGAGAAAAGAAGTGGATGTTGTTGAAGTATGTGAAACACAAATGGCACTTAGGAAGTGAGTACGGTTTTTGTTAATCTGGATTACCCACTGGCATTGATTGGGCATAAGTACTAGCTCCTCAACCCCTGTCAGAGCTAATAATGGCACTAATTCCCAGCCAGCAGCAATAGTAATGTTCTCACCTGCTAATCATCATGGTCGTGTTGGCATTGGCTTTTGAAGCAGTGGAATATTTGGGACATTGCAGGAGGAACACAACTCAGAGCATATTGTAGAATAGTCTAGGAAATCTTTGATATGGGCTTAATTAAGTTCACACAAATTTGCAACCCAGCTAAGCCAGGACAAGAAGGACATGCAAGCCCAGAGTAATCACGACTGGTGAGCAGCTCACCTCATTTCTGCATAGAATATTTCATTGAGCTCCTATTCCTTTTCAACAACTATCAGTTTTGTTTCTTCAATCCATACTTACTATAAAAGCCTCTCTCCACCTAGAAATGCTTTTTCTTTGCATTTAAAGTGTTGGAGTCTCTAGCTAAAGGCCACTTCTACACATTTCAGTTTATAAAGTGAACACAGGCATACTAATTATTTTTGCAATTTTATTCTCTTTAATAAGGTCCCCTAAGCATTGCCCTGATTTCAAAAGGATAAAGATGTATCCAGGCTCAGAATTAGGAAAAAGTCTCGTTGATAAGTCCTTGATTCCAATGACTCAGCTTATGTTAAGGTGTGGCAGTTATTGCACTTTAATTAACATCTTCAATGTCAAAATATTTTAATTTCTGATTATACATATAAATCTCTGCTGCTCACTTCTTTGTTATTTATTATATTCAATTAGTTAACAATATCTATTGGTTATTATTGATATTTGGTTCTGTATTTAATAACAGATGCATAATGGTAAATATATATTTTTAAATATGTGGACTCAATACAATTTATCTTTATTTTCTTCACCATTTATGCATTATTTTTTTAAAGAAAAGTGTAAACTTTGGGGATGAATATTTGTAATGTCCTGTTTGTGTATATTGTTGTTACTATTTTCAGTTAAACAGCTGAAACTGTGAACATTTTTTCAAAAGGTTTCTCTTTTTTTTAATTACTTGAGTAAAATAATAGAAATATAATCACAGGTTGTTTGTTTAATATAGGCAAAGACTATGCTAAACAAAATCTATATAGAATGATTCAGTAAAAATGACAGACCAATTTTAAGAAATAATAAGACAACTGAAAGAGAATGGGCTAGGGATGCATGGATATTTAGATAACTAGATTGATTTATACCTTACCTGGTTACATTTTCATCTGTTTTGAAATTTAAATTGACTAAAATGAGTGGAAGCTTATATGTAAAAATGTTAGATTGGAGGGTAAATTAATAGATTTTACACATAAATAGGGATCCCTGGGTGGCTCAGCGGTTTGGCGCCTGCCTTTGGCCCAGGGCGCGATCCTGGAGACCCGGGATCGAATCCCACGTCGGGCTCCCGGTGCATGGAGCCTGCTTCTCCCTCTGTCTGTGTCTCTGCCTCTCTCTCTCTCACTGTGTGCCTATCATGAATAAATAAAAAAAAATAGATTTTACACATAAATAATATTAACATATTTGTCCAGTTCTGGGGAATAAATATCTTTTATTTTTAAAATAAATTTAAAAATATATATTGACATGTTATTTTGATTGGTGAATTGTGTGTTTTTTAAGGATATGCTTTTTTGAAATAAAACTTGTATGTTTATACGAGGAAATAATATAATTCTGATCAACTTTCTAATTTAACTTACCCAACATTGAGCACATGCCTTTCCTGCAGTGTATGAATGAAAAGGAGGCATTTTTAGGTTACTTTTCCGGGTTCATACACAACAAAATCTAGTGATTATAAACACTTGCCTTCTATAATTTCTGAATAAATCCTATTTTTAACTTCTATTTATTATTTCACACTTACATTTAAGTTGAGCAAAAAAAAGTGTATGTTTAAGAAAATACATTGAGGTAAGTCAATGAGGTTTTATCAACACTCTCCCTTATGAATGTTTAATTAGATGAACCATTTATACTTCAGTAGATTAATGCAAATAATTTTCTAGTGTGCTGCTTAATATTTAGAGTTACCTGTAAAATTTACAATTTATCCAGAGGCCTAAAGCAATTTTACTGATTTGTGCATATCTGAAAGCAAATTTGATTAGGAACAGTATTTTAAGAATTATATACATTGGCAGGCTAAAAACTTCAAATGCTTTTATAGCTAACACGCATTTATAGCCAGCCTGCTGATATTGTTTTATTCATATATTCTGTCTTTTTCTTAAGAAAATTGTTGGTTTGGGAGATGGTAAGGGGCAGGTAGAAAAGGAAACCTGTGAGCCATTTCTTATAAGCAGATTCCAGAAATCTGTGCATACTTCACCCTACAAAGACCTTTTCTGTAGGATCATAACATTTGCCAATCACATGACAAGACTCTAGTACTCATTGTGGACCTTCTGTGTCTTGTTTTCCAGATGATTTAATTTAAAACCAGTCTACAGACTCTTCCTCAATCCTAGACTCTACAAGCAATCTAGGAGGCATATCAGTCTTATGTCAGCTGTTAAGTTGATCTTTTATCTTGCTCAGTACCTAGATCTGGTATTCTCTCTGCTAAATAAACTCTGGTTTGATTCTCTTTTTGTGATAATTTCTTCTGGACTGATAGCTCTGTTTGATATATAATCCCTTCTTTCTAGAAATTAGAGACCTTTCCCAAACTCCTGACCCATTATGAGATCTCCTTAATTCTACCTTCCTGTGAGTCTGAATCTTAGCCTTATCTGTTGATAAATTCAATCCCAATGTTCAGACTTTTTGGATTCCTCATATTATCTATTGATGAGTGTTGGGCCAATTTCTTGAAGCTTTATATGCCAGAATAATTCTTATCACCAGAGCTATCATTATAAGACAGAATAACACAAGATTTTGAACTAGTTGACCAGGTTGGTGGATGTGGAAATCCATTGAAATAGTTAAAATGTTTTATCATCATAAAATCAATGACTCCATTAGGAGCATTATGGTCCTTTATTTTTTTAGAAGATTTTATTTATTCATTCATGAAAGACACAGGCAGAAGGAGAAGCAGGCTCCATGCAGGGAGCCCAAGGCAGCACTCAATCCCGGGACTCCAAGATCATGCCCTGGGCCTAAGGCAGGTGCTAAACTGCTGAGCCACCCAGGGATTCTCCCAGTATGGTCCTTTAAATCTACAAAGCCATGTTGCAATATTCCACTTTTATAATTATAAATTGATGATTCTCCTAGTTCAATATTATGTATTCCAGATTCATTATACCTGTTATACATATTTGACAAACAAGTTAGGATCTTACAACATTTATCTTGAAACATATTATAAATCTACTAAGTGCTAGCCATAATTAGACACTTTGAGTAAATTTTTTTTTAAATGCTAAGAATATATGGCCCCTTCAGGAGTTTTTAAACCTAGTGGTAAGGTGCAGCATAAAAGTATCTTGGTCCACTGGACAACATCAGTTTAAATACAAGGGAATTACAGAGTTAGCTATTATAATTTAATATAAATATGTGCTTAAAATAAAGGATTTGAAAACTTATGAAGGCTAAAAATCCAAATAACTGGGGAATAGTTTATGCAAGATTGTATTAGGTAAACTTTACAGAATGGTGATACTGCTAAGGGTTAGGGGCATTGTTATTCATCAGAAGTCAGCATGGATTAAAAAAGATTTATGAAAATATTGTTGTAAAAGTTCCTGCCTTAGAAAGTTCATAGGAACAATTTTATGTTGAGAGTTATCTTGCCATAGTCTGAGTGGTATCAAAAATACATGAGGAGCTTTATGCTGAGTGACATGACATCAGAACCTATTACTGGCTTTGAGAGTGATTTAGGATTAGGAAGGATATTGTAAAACAAGAAGTTATACAAGTAGTCATTAGTCAAACATAGCATTAGTGTGACGGAAACCAGATAGCAGGATGCATGGGATATTTTAACTACATTTAAAACTGAAAACCAAAATATTGATAGAGAATAAATAAGAATAAATGACTGGGGAACAGCCTTTCGTAATGGCATAAGTAGCTTCCTCTGTAAAAATGTTTCAGGAAATTGTATTTGCCACATATCTGAATTTTGTCTTATCTAATAATAGGATTTATTTTTGTATGTATGCTCAACAATTTTTTTTTTTTTGAGACCATCAAGCCCACTCTGAGACTTTAACAGCTCTTTTAGGGACACCATATTTTTAGAGTGAGACTGCCTTATACATAGAGGAAGTCAAGATTCCAGCCACACAGTATTATTACTTAGTTCAGTGAGATGAGAATTCAAGGAATTCTAAGCCTCTCAGCATTTCCTAGGTCTTTAGTCTTTCCTAAAGTGGTTCCAGCTTGATGTATAAATCTCTCAATTGCAGGCATAGCTAAAATTGTTAAAATGAGAAAATTTTATCAGAGTAAAAGCCAAAGTGAATATATATAAATAAAATTTTATTATGTAAATAAAATTAAATTTAAAAATTCTCTTTTTACTGTATTTCCTTTGACCATATCGTATATCAATTTCCTGTCCCAGCAACATGGTGAGATGGATGAGAGAGGACTGCCCTCCATTAACATATAGAATTGTGCTCAAAAGAAGATACCTATGAGTATAAGAAAATGAGAGGCCTTAAAGTCAGAGCGGGAATCCTGCAAAGTGATGTTACATAAACACAAACAGTACTGGACCAGGTATAAGCAGTAGGGGTGATGGGCTCAACTTTCAATATCCAAGAAAATCAAATATGTTTTGGCCAGTCCAAACACAGAAGGTAAATTTGTACTCCATTTATCCAAGGAAGAGATGAAAAAAACAAAACAAAACAAAACAAAAAAGAAAAGAAGCAAAAACAAAACTTTGCATCTGTCTAGATCATTGTGTTTACCAAAGGTAGGAAAAGATAAAAATATCAAAGCCGGGGATCCCTGGGTGGCCCGGCGGTTCAGCGCCTGCCTTTGGCCCAGGGCGTGATCCTGGAGACCCGGGATCGAGTCCCACGTCGGGCTCCCGGTGCATGGAGCCTGCTTCTCTCTCTGCCTGTGTCTCTGCCTCTCTCTCTCTCTCTCTCTCTCTCTCTCTCTCATGAATAAATAAATAAATAAAATCTTAAAAAAATATATCAAAGCCCCTGCCTTTTGTTACACTCTGATACTGAATCCAATTTATATACCATGTTGCTGGTCTCCTAAATTCAGAAATTAATCATTTAACTGTGGACTTGCGAAAACTGTAGGATGCCAGAGAAAAACGGATGGCAGCAAATTCTGTAAAACAATTCTACTACCTAAGATACGCATGATCACACAGGAAAAAAATTAAAATTCTTCTTTTTTTTAAGATTTTATTTATTTATTCATGAGAGACACAGAGAGGAAGAGAGGCAGAGACACAGGCAGAGGGAGAAGCAGGCTCCATGCACCGGGAGCCCGACGTGGGATTCGATCCCGGGTCTCCAGGATCGCACCCTGGGCCAAAGGTAGGCGCCAAACCGCTGCGCCACTCGGGGATCCCCCAAAATTAAAATCCTTAATGGAGATGAGCTAAAAATAAAAACCTTAATCTCGGGCAGCCCAGGTGGCTCAGCAGTTTAGTGCTGCCTTCCGCCCAGGGCGTGGTCCTGGAGACCCAGGATCCAGTCCCACATCGGGTTCCCTGCATGGAGCTTGCTTCTCCCTCTGCCTGTGTCTCTGCCTCTCTTCATCTCTGTGTCTCATGAATAAATAAATAAAATCTTAAAAAAAGAAAATAAACTTTAATCTCACGAGAAAAATTATGCTCCTGTAGTGTCTGCTGACATAACAAAGGAAAAGAATTAAAATTTTAAGAAGTTATGATAGTAGTACAACCTGTGAGAAATAATAAAATTAGAGTATTTCATTGATTACACATAAAACGGGGCTATAATGTGTGCTATAATGAACAGTTTTTAATTTTTATTTTATTGGAGGACACTTTTCCTTTGAACACTAAAATATATGGCATAACTGGTGGTGGTACTCATAAGACAAATTTTGCCTTGATTGTTATTATTAAATCTTAGCTTTTGTTGGGAAGATTAAGTGTGAAATTCTAAGTATCTAGTATAGTTCCTACTGTGGAGTCAGTATTCAGTAAAGCAGTAGTTCTTTTTGATTTTGTAAACAAAATTTAAAATATATTGCAAGAGGTATGCTTATTAAGCATTTTAGGAAATTTCCACTAAAAAAAATGCATCTTAAAATAGAATTTAAATGGTGGATGTAGATTCATGCTCCTGTAGTTCTTTATTCCCAGAAACTCCATGGTGCATATCAACATCCTTAGAGCATAACTACCACTTCCTCTTTCTTATTCCAATATTTCATCGTAGCACCTGTGCCTTACTGATATCTCTCTCTACAATTTCCTTTTTTCAAACTTAGAAGTACTATGTAAATTCCTTTTAAAAAATAATTTCTACCCCCTTTTGGTCTCATAAAAATGATCGTACTAAAATCCTCATTTTAGGGGCACCTGGGTGGCTCAGTCAGTTAAACGTCTGCCTTTGGCTCTGGTCATGATCTCAAGGTCCTGGAATTGAGCCCTATGTCAGGCTCCCCACTCAGTGGGGAGTCTGCTTTACACTCTCCCTCTACCTAATACTCCCCTTGCTTGTGCTCTCTCTCTCTCTTTCTGCCAACTAAATAAATAAAATATTTAAAAAAATAAAATAATAAAATGAAATCCTCATTTTAGAGAATAATGTAGTCATTTTTAATTGCTGCATAGCAAATTACCACAAATTTATGTGCTAAAAACAATATATATTTGCCACCCCACAGCTTTGTATGTCAGAAGGTTGGGTACAGCATGACTAGGTTTTCTGCTCTTGGTTTTGCAAAGCTGAAACTAGTGCTTAGGTCAGATTGCATTCTCATCCAGAATTCAAAGTCCTGTGGTTGTGTCAGGTGATTGCAGGACTGGGGTCCCCATTTCCTTACAGGCAGTCAGCTGTTGGGGGGGTTCATTCTTAGTTCCTACATGCCATCCTCATCCCTTGGCATGTGGCCCCTCAATCTTCAAAGCTAGCAATAGAAAATTCCCCTTATGAATCAAATCTTCAATGCCTGGAAGAGCCCTGTCTATTCTAAGGGCTAACCAGATCTGGTTAGGCCCACCAGATGGACTTCTTATTTTCAATCACCTGATTTGGGATCTCAATTACAGCCACAAAATCTTTTCACTGCAGCACCTAGATTAGTGTCTGATTAGAGGGAGAAGTTAGATATACATCAGAGCATGGGAATCACGGGCCATCATAGAATTCTACCTTTCACAATTAAAATATAGCTCAGAAAAAAGTAATGTGTTGAAAATCATATGATTGTTAAAAAAAAAACATACAGTATTAAATTCTGTATAATTTTGTTAATGTAATCTCACTGTAATACATTCTCCCTTTCTTTTCCCATTATCTTCTGGTGTACCTCAGTTACTCAAGGAAATTACATACATATTTTTTCTTCTGTCACTCCCATATTTTTTTACTGGCTATTTTTTTTTTACTGGCCTCTCTACCCCACTTTAAATTTATTTCTTTATTAATTACTCAACATAGAGGCTAAAAAAGTGAGAATTAATAAAAGAATAACTAACCAACTAAATAAATGATGCTTATTCCATCGGCCCTTGGGAGGACAGAGAATAAGGACTGAAAACTGGAAGCAGGAGTATTACTAGGAAGCTATTTCAGTAACATATGCAAAATATGGTAATTGCTGAGAGTAGAATATGAGTGGTGAGGAAGAGATGTACCCAGATTCTGGATTTACAGGTAGATTGGATGTGGTATGTGTGTGAGAGAGGTCAAGAACAGTAACCAGGCTTTTGGCTTGAGTCCATGTTAGAGCACAGACACTATGTACAAAGTCAAGAAAGACCCAGGGATGGGTAGATTTTAAAAGTGAGTTATGTAAAGAATTCAAAATTTGAATATGCTGATTCTGAGGCTTCTAAAATTTCAATGTTGAATATGCCATTGTGTATGGGAGTCACCAAGCAGTACTGTGCTAGAGATATAAACTTGGGCAGAGGGGGAGGTGGTCTTTGGCATACAGAAAGTCTGTTAAGCCCAAAAGTAGTTTAGATAACCTAAAAATGGCAAATTTAAATAAAAAATATAAGCTTCTATGAATTGATTCCAACATTTAAGAGGTTAGAAGGATAAGAACAAAATAACTCAATCAGAGAAAGACAAATATCATATGATCTCACTCATATGTGGAATTTAAGAAATAGAAGAGGATTATATGGGAAGGGAGGAAAATATAAAAACAAAATCAGAGAGGGAAACAAACCATAAGAGACTCTTAATCACAGAAAACAAATTGAGGGTCAGGGAGGGGAGGGGGTTGGGGGAATGGGGTAGCTGGGTGATTAGCATTAAGGAGGGCATGTGATATAATGAGCACTGGATATAAGATTGATGAATCACTGACATATGCCTCTAAAACCAATAATACATTATATGTTAATTAGTTGAATTTAAATAAAATTAAAATTAATAAATAAATATCAACATTTAAAGGAAGTTGAAAAAAATAACATGTTGCTGGTAGATGAATTAAAATAGGTGCTGAGATATGACGCCTGCATGGCTCAGCAGTTGAGCGTCTGCCTTCTGCTCAGGGCATGATCCTCAGGTCCTGGGATCAAGTTCTGCATCGGGCTCCCCGCATGGAGCCTGCTTCTCCCTCTGCCTACGTCTCTGCCTCTCTCTCTCTCTCTGTGTCTCTCATAAATAAATAAATAAAATATTAAAAAAAGAAAATAGGTCCTGAGAAAGTGACCATTAAACATGATAATGTGAATGTGATTGGAGAACAATTTCAGTGGAATAATGAGAACCAAATGAATTCATGAGAAAATGGGAAATCAGACAGTGGAAATAATGAATATACACAGTTTTGTTGAGGAGTTTTGCTATAGGTAGAGCTGAGAAATGAAATTGAGACAATAGCTTAGGTAAGAAGTGAGAAAGAACATTTTTTAAAATTGGAATTACTATAGCATATTTGTAATGCTTATGAAACTGAGAAAATAGAAGGGAAAATTGGTGACACTGGGGAAGAAACAACTTCAGAATTGATTTCCTTGAGTGAAGAGTAGTCATGATCCATTACAAATGGAAGGGTCATCGTAGATGGGCACACTGATTTTGTACAAGGAGGGAATACTGAATGTATAGGTTGGTAGCTTGGTGAGAGACCATGTAGAATTCCTCTCTTTATTGCTTAGTTTTTAGTGATGTATCTATCTATCATCTATCTATCTATCTATCATCTATCTATCTATCTACCATCATCATCATCTATCTATTGATATATTTCAGTTATTTATATTTATATATACATATATATGTATCTGTACATATCTGTACATATCTGTATCTGTTTATATCTGTAAAATCTGTGGTAAATTATGGTTCACTATGAGAAATAATACCTTTAAAAGCACATTAAATTCCTCTAACTAGTGTTTGTCTTTACTCAAGGTTATCACACAAGATAAATATCCATGTGTAGATTTTTAGTAACTTCTAGAAATGAATAGGGAATGCAACTAGCAGCCATTACCTTAACATTCAAAGAGGAAAGTATCTTTGTTATAGGGATTTGATTATTAATGAACCGATAATGAATAATATAATTATACTACCTCCCCCAGAATAAGCTAGGGGTATAGAAAATCTGTCTTTACAAATTTCCACAACGTAGCAAAAAGGAGAAACATTCCAGAAAGTTAATCTGAAGACAAAGTGGAAATGCCATGTGTGGAGCCTTGTGGATCAAAGGATAGATCATGGTTACAAGCAATTTCCTAGTTTGGCTAGAGAATTATGCAGTGAGAAAAAGATTCACATTATTCTTTAAGATAACATGAAACTCTTTCAATTTTATACTCTAATGGTCTTAGTACCTCTCAAAATACATTATTTCCTGTGCCCAAGAAGCTGTTACATATTTGCTTAGTCTAAAGATATGTATGTTTTTTACATCATATTCAATATAAAGCTTGTATTAAAAGGAGACTCTGCAAATTAAGAGAGTCATCTTACTGACTTTTTTAGAAAACGAAATGACTGTATGCAGGAAAGTAGGGTTTTTTTTTCCCCCAAGATTACAATTATAAATGACATTGAGCTCCACACTACTTTCATCATTTTTTCATTAGAAATACCTGTAATATGATCTGTGATTACAATTATTAAGCCAGATTTTAACATACCAGACATACATTTAGTGATCTCCTTTCAAAGGTGATCGTTATGTTGCCCTTTCTGAAATAATATTTAGAAAACACCCTTTGAAATGGTCTTCAGGGGGTGCCTGGGTGGCTTGGTCAGTTTAACAAGTGACTGCCTTTGGCTCAGGTCATAATCCCAGGATCCCGGGATAGAGTCTCGCCTCAGGCTCCCTTCTCCATAGAAAGCCTGCTTCTCCCTCTCCCTCTGCCTGCCACTCCCCCTGCTTATGTGCACCCTCTCTCTGTCAATTAAATAAATAAAATCTTAAAAAAAAAAAAAAAAAAGATATGGTCTTCAGGATCTTTTGGAAAATGACAGCAGTGAAGGTAGCATAGTTTTTGATCTTCCCTAATCTCCAAATATAAGCATAGTGACTACATTATATTAAATACATCTAATCAAAATTTATAACAAAACTAGATGAAAAGATATTCCTAAGAACCACAAATTGTAAGTAGGTAGCATTAAATTGGCAATATATAACAACTATGCATTATGTCCATTTGTGCAAAAGAAAACAAATGGAATCAATGGGTGACTGATGAAAATGAGAACATAAAACCTCCAAAAAGCAACAAGTTTGTACTGGAAAGCATATACGACCACCTGGAATTTGGAGGCCAAAACTGAAAGGGCTGTTGTTCATTCCAATGAATGTGTATGCATGTGTCCATGGAAAGTTCTGAGGCTAGCTGAGCATCATATATCCTGTGAACTCTCGAAACTGACTAGTCAGTGTTCTCTTCTAGAAGGGGGCCCACAGTTAGTAGAAACTATTTAGAGTAGAAAGAAATCGAGCAGGATAGGAACAGCAGAGATGAAGTAATGAAAAGATCTTATTGATAAAAAACTAGAGCTTGGGACAGAGCCAGGAAATGTCATAAAATAAGCCATTATCATTTTTAACACTATCCAAAACTCAAGTAAAGGTAGAAAATCTATCTGATTCAAGCATTCTTAGAATTTAGGTAAGCTAAAATTACATATAAGGGCACCTGTGTGGCACAGTCTGTAGTGCGAACAGCTCTTGGTTTTGGCTCAGGTGGTGATCTCAGGGTGGTGAGATCATGCCCTGCATCGGTCTCTGCACTCAACATAGAGTCTGCTTAAGACTCTCTCTCCCTCTATTATGCTAAGCAACATAAATCAATCAGGGAAAGACAATTATCATACGGTTTCACCCATATGCAGAATTTAAGAAACAAAACAGAGGATCATAGTGGAAGAGAGGGAAAAATAAGACAAAATCAGAGAGGGAGAGAAACCATAAGAGACTGTTAACTATAGGAAACAAACTGAGGGTTGCTGGAGGGCAGGGAAGAGGGAGGTGTTACTGGGTAAGGGTACTAAAAACAGCATGTGATATGATGAATGCTGGGCATTATATGCAACTGATAAATAACTGCTACCTCTGAAACTAATGATCTAGTTTTATATAGTAATCAATTGAATTTAAATAAAAAAACAATGACTCTCTCCCTTCCTCTGTCCCTCCCCCTTCTCTCTCTTTCTCTTAAATAAATAAATCTTAAAAAATAAAATAAATAAAATTATGTAATATGAACAAAAGAAGTCAGTATTAAATCCAACCCAAGTACTGTAAGGCAAAGAGAAATAAGGAAGAAAATAAGTTCTCTACAGCAAATGAAAGGGAACCAGAAAGGCTCCCAAAAGACATACTAAAACTATATTGTACTGTTTCAAAATAAGCTGAAAAATATCAAGAAAAATGATGTAATGCATAAAACATAACATTTTTAAATGAGAAAACTTTAAAAATGAGGTAGCAGACTCAAAAATGAATTAGAAATAAAACATTTTATATATGAAAACTAAACTAGAATGTACAAAAAAGGAAATAAACACAACAAATACAGCCCTATTAGAAATATAAGCTAAAAAGAAAAAAAAAGTAAAAATAAAAAAAATAATGAAGAGATAAGGATTTGAGAGAAAACAAAAAATATTGTAGATAAGCAAGTAAAAATCAAGAGAAACTGAATCTCAGGAGCCTTATTCACACTAAGAGCTCTTCTAAATTGATAAGTCAACCTTGAACCTGAGCCTAATATCATTAGAGATGGAATTTATAGGCAGTTCTATAAATGAATGTCTAAATGATAGAAAAAGTATGTAATGTTTTAGACAGAGGGTAGATTAGTTGTTTTTAAAACATGGCTATAATTTTTTTTGACATTTTTCCTGCTATAGACTAAATGATTGTGCCCTTGCAAAATTCCAATGGGTAAACTTAATCCCCAGTGTGATGATATTTGGAAGTGGGGGCCTTTGGAACATGATTAGGTCATGAAGGCAAAACCCTCATGAATAGGATTTATAAAAGAGACCACAGAAATAGCCCTCTTTTTTTCTGCCATTTGAGGACACAACCACAAATGATGGTCTAGGAACTACGAACTAGGAAGCAGGCTCTCACCAGACACTGAATCTGCCTGTCCTAGACTTCCTAGGCTCTAGAACTGTAAGAAATAATTTTCTATTATTTAAAAGCCACCTGGAATATGGTGATTTGTTATAGCAGCCCCAACAGATTAAGATAGCACCCATCAAGTTGGGTAAACATCTCCCATCTTCAATTTGGGCAGGTTTGTAATTGCTTTGACCATTGAGTATGAGAAAATGTATTAAATCTTACACCTTCCTTTTATTCACTGAGATTAACAGAGTCCTCTGTCTTCATGTAAGATATCCAAAGCACTGAAACCCTCGTCCTTAGGGAGAACATGTAGATGTTCCACCAACATTTCCAGTCAATCCTGGCCCTAGTCATCTATGTCCAGCCACCAGATATAAGTGAAAAAGGTATTTTAGTCATCTGTTTTCTGTCCTAAAACATCATGGAGTAAAGAAGAGCTATCTCCTCTGAATCCTTTCCAAATTTCTTTCTCACAAAATCTGTAAGTTTAGTAACATGGTTGTTGTTTCGGCTATTAAGTTTTGGGGTGGCTTGATAAGCATCAGTATATGTATGGATGTATGGGACATCATCACACAACCTAGCAGATTTTCTGGAATTTAAACAAAAGGAAAACAAATCTTTTGGATATCTAAGGGGAAAATGTGACTTGTGGAAAAGAAAATTAGATTATTAGGCTTTCTAACTTTATTTCAGAAGAAAATAGCATAAATATATAAGGTTCTCAAAGAAAGAAAATGTGATAAGCTATTTATATCCAGTAAAGCTGACCTCCAGTTATGAAAGTCCTAATCTGTTATCAGCACACAAAAACTCAGGGATTATAGTTCCCTTGTTTTTCTCCTAATACATGTGAATAAAGCTTGTAGAGAATGAGCTTCTGAAAGCTAAATGAACTGTCGAAAAATGACTGGAGAAACACTGATGTAAAGACATGAGAGAAGTAAGACATACACACGTAGATGTAAAACTAAGGTTAGGTGAAGATTAAATAGGAGAGAGTATAGTATTTAATGAATATAATTGATGATGTAAATATAATAAAACATTAACATACACAGGAGAATAAGGAAAGCATGTGGAAAAGCATTAAAATGTTAAAAACATTAAATTAAATTAAATTAAAATTAAAAACATCAAAATGTTTTTCAGTAATCATGATTGATAATAATAGTATTATTGTTGCTTTTCTGAGTCTGCTGTATGGGCAATGTCGAATAAAACAAACAATTATCATCTCCTGTGTCCTTCAGAACCATTTTTCTTAGTGTGGAAGAAAGAAGATCCAGATATATTCGAAACGAGTTTGAGTTTAGAGCCTAGAGTCAAATTTGAACGGAAAATAGTATGAACTCACAAGACATTTTATCTTAAATATATTGTGTTAGGTATTTATTGCACTGCCTGAAACTGCACCTGAAAACTTAATGGCTTAAAGTAATCATTTTATTAGCTCATAATTCTTTGGATTAACAATTTGGACTCAGCTGGTCTTTTGGACATCATTCATATAGTGGAGGTCAGCTGACAGTTGAGGGTGGGCCGGGTGTGCTCCAGGATGGCCTCTCTCACACCTCTGGTACTTGGTTAAGTTTCCCCCCAAACCCTGCTTCCATGTGTTTTCTCCTTCTCTACGAGGTAAGCCCAGCTTCCTGCCCTTGGGATTTTAGTCACCAAGAGGCTGACTAAATTATAAACATTCACTCACATCTACTTTAGGTAAATAGGAATAAGGAATCAAGCATTCATCCTGCTTTTCCTACTAATGTACAACCAAATAATAGGTGAGGGAAAGCATTTCTTTATAAAATTATTCTAGTTAGTAAATGAAAATGAAATGAAAACATTATCACCATTCTGCAACCTTCAATCAAATAAAGGATCTAGGCATTGGTCGGCAACTGATGCTAACATCAAAAAGAATCCAAACCAGTTAAGATATGCCTCCTGAAAAACAAAAACAAATACATATACACACATACCACCACCCACAGTCTTGCCAAAGGGATCAAACTTATGCCTGACCAGGTCTCTGGACCTAGTGGTCAGTTTTCAAGAAGTACAGAGGACAAAGTAGCATTTTGTACTGTACAAAAAGCATGCAGTCTACAACATCCAGATTGTGAGAAACTCTACAGGTCAAATGGCCTAAAGATTAACATTAAAAAATTTAAGACAAATAAAAAGGTAGAAAACGTCCCTGTAGCTTAAAAGAGACTTAAAATATGTATTATTATTTAAATGGGCATGACTAAACAATAATGTCTAAAATGCACACTTGAATGATAAAAAATCATAAAGAAAGGCAAGAACATTTCTGATGATAAAAATCAGCAGAGTGGAGGGCGGCTGGGTTGCTCAGTGGGTTAAGTACCAGACTCTTGATTTCCACTCAGGTCATGATCTCAGGGTCAGGAGATTGAATTCTGCATCAGGCTCCATGCTGTGGGTGGAACCTGCTTAAAGATCCTCTCTCTCTCCCTCTGCCCGCATCCCTGCTCATGCTCTCTTGCTCATTCTCTCACTCTCAAAAAAAAAAAAAAAAATCACCATAGTAATTATTTTGGAAGGAGAGCTGAGTTTGTGATCAGGATGGAGAACATAAGGGCCCTCTGGGGTGCCAGGCTCAAATTTCTATTTTTGACAAGGAAGAATGTTTGATGAGTTTTAGGACAGTGATGACATGAATATATTCTTTATGAGTAAAGACACAGAAATTCAACAAATCTATCACAGACATTCAGGCCAATTCTCCAAGAAAAATTCAAAATGCTCTTTTTGAAAAGTACTAGTGACTTCTGAATAAACACACAACCTTTAAAGGTGACTACTTGGGAGGTGCTTGTATGGAGATTCTAATGTTTACTTACAAATGCACAATACCCTATACCTTCGTGTTTATTTTCATTATGACTTATTCAGTGGAGAAAATTTAATCATCTGGTATGAAAGGTGGGAAAATTTTATATAGAAATGTGCAATAAGATGTTTTATTTACTAACAATATGTTGTTAGAGTTCATTTCATATGTGTATACACACATATACACACATACACTATCTAAAGCAAGCACTATGTATTTAAAAAGTGTTTTTGAGAATAAAATAAGAAAATGTATGAGGTCTAGACATTTTGAGCAATGGTGTTTAAGGGAGTGGAACCATATAACAGAGAGGACATTTGATTGACAGGCTTAGGGATGACTCAACTTGTGAAGAGAAGGATAACAATAGTGCTTCAAGCAAACTTTCTATTTCTACTTGGATTATTTAAGAAATTCAGGCAAAATTCAAGCAGTTGCTTCAACTGTTCACATCACCTGTGCAATAGTATCAGTCTACCCTGGGAAAAGGAAGCACACTGATTTAATAACTGACAAGGATGTAGGATATGTAGAAAAGTACTGGCAATTGGCAATAAGGTGCTAATGCTCTGATTTTGATTTTCTATAACTTGAGGAAAGTATACATGTAAGATAATTATTTTTGACAATCTAGAAACAACTTTCTCAATTATGCTAATATTCCAATTAAATGTGAATGTAAATAACCAATCAAAAGCCTTTGAGTGTTAAAGTTTCATTGTGAATAGCACTGTATAATCCAGAAATCTTGCAGTAATTTATTGTATAATAGTATAAATACAACCTCTTTCAAAGCAGTGCAGTATAAAGCAAAAGGGATGTTGTCTTTTGAAATATGTTCAAATAAGGCAGAAGAAAAAAATCTTACAAAAAAATGAAAGAGAGAGACAAAGAGGCATATAGCAAGAATTTCTTTAATAGAAGTGAAATTGGTTTTCCCTAGACTTAAAACACTAAGGAAGGTAATGAACTAGAAAGACTCTAGGCCAAAATCAGCTAGGAGGTTATTGCCATGAATCTGAGTTGTCATTCCATCCAGGGAAAATTCAAGGATATAAGAGTAGATACACTCATTTGACTCTAATCTTAATGTGCTTAGACCTAAATGGCAACCAAATTAATGCTTTTGAGTAGGAGTCCCTTCTTATTGCTTCTGCATCTAGGCTTGAAAATTGTATGGCTCCTACTTCTCATCTGTTTTCCTACTCCTGCTAACTCTGATTACAAAAACTCCTTTTTGGTTAAATTTACATTATCTTCATGCATCTATGCATTTCTCTTTCTACAGGAATAAATGCTGATTTACACAAAAATGAACCCTTCATTGCAGAAGAAAAAAATATCTTGGGAATGTCTTTAGCAAGCCATACTATCCATGACCACTGTAACACTTTTGTTAGACATCTCCCCATTATCTGGTAATTTAAGTGATGTATTTCATTGTAAGTTTTAAGTTAGCTTCTTTGTGCTTCTAAATTGAACTACATTCTTCCAAACCATACATAATCTGGTCATCTGAAATAGCAATGGAGGAATACATATTTCTGTATTTGGACTCATATAAGTTATATTGGACAGAGATCAGGCTTAGTCTATTTTGTTCTTACACATATGTACACATATGTATGTATGCATAATGTTGGTCTAAATGTTAAGTAATATAAATTTATATAAATATGTAATAAAATGTTAGTTTTACTTGCATAATGAACAAATTAGTCTTCAGTTTCATCATATGCAAAGTGGGTATGGTTGCTGTGCTTATTTCACTGGGTTTCACTTGTTCAAAAACACACACACTAGAAGAAATGCTTCAAATGAATATCTAAATTTGCTAAATATGCACTATAGACAATTTTTTCAGGGAGATAATAACTTTCAAGACTATCTCGGTAAAAAGGAAATTATTTCTGTATTGTTACAAACACAAAATCTTCTCTAGATACACATATTTATGTTTGAAAACAGTTATTACCACATTTGTGCAGTCTGCTTTTCTTTAATGTAATAATAACATAATTACATAATATACAACGTGGCACAATAAGTAGCACAAATTATTTCAAGTGGTTAAGAAAGAGATTAGCCAGCCAAATTCAGTAAGCCAAAAGTCAGCCTTTAGTCTAATATATTTTTTCCTTACAAAGTTTAAACAAGTTCATGACATGATTGTTGGAAGCTGTTTAGATTTGCTCCCATTAATGAAAGTACTTGCAAACAAGAATACACTAAATGTTTCACAGCCACTCAAGGCTAACTCCAAAAGTTTGGCTGTCTCGGTGGGTCTCCAAACTGTCTCTTGAAACCAGACTACTTTTGGAATGCAACATTAATCCTGGTGAGATAGCAGCAAACTTGTAATTCTAAACACTTTTACAATTTTACTATTTTTGGCCCCTGAATGGCTCAGTTGGTTAAACGTCTAATTTTGGATCAGATCATGATCTCATGATCCTGGGATTGAGTCTTGCATCAGACTCCATGCTCAGTGGAAAGTGTGCTTCTTCCTCTCCCTCTCAGGTGTCCCTCTGTTTTTCCCCCCACTCATGCCTCTCTATCTCTGAAATAACTAAAAATCTTAAAAAATATTCTTTACTACTCAATAGAATAGTGGTTGCCAGGGACTGAGGGGTAGGGAGAGTGGGGGAGATGTTGGTTAAAGGGTGCACATTTCCAGCTATAAGATGAGTAAAACTCAACATGGATCAGTGGAACAGAATAGAGAACTCAGAAAGGGACCCACAACTATATGGCCAACTAATCTTTGACAAAGAATGAAAGAATATCCAATGGAAAAGAGACAATCTCTTCAACAGATGGTGTTGGGAAAACTGGACTGTGCAACATGCAGAAGAATGAAACTGGACCACTTTCTTACACCATACAAAAACATAAATTCAAAATGGATGAAAGAACTAAATGTGAAACAGGAATCTATCAAAATCCTGGAGAACACAGGCAGCAACCTCTTTTATCTCAGCTGCAGCAACTTCTTACTAGACACGTCTCCTGAGGCAAGGGAAACAAAAGCAAAAATGAAGTCTTGGGACTTCATCAAGATAAAAAGCTTCTGCACAGCAAATGAAACAACAAAACTAAAAGGCAACCTACAGAATGGGAAAAAATATCCACAAATGATATATCAGATAAAGGGCTAGTATCCAAAATCTATAAAGAACTTAACAAACTCAACGCCCCAAAAAACAAAACAAACAAATCCAGTAAAGAAATGGGCAGAAGTCATAAACAGACATTTCCCCAAAAAAGACATCCAGATAGTTGAAAGATACATGAAAAAATGCTCAATATCACTCATCATTGGGGAAATACAAATATAAACCACAATGAGATACCACAGTATGCCCCTCAGAATGGCTAAAATAAACAAGTCAGGAAACAACAGATGTTGGTGAAGATGCAAAGAAAGGGAAACCCTCCTACATTGTTGGTAAGAATGCAAACTGGTGCAGCCACTCTGGAAAACAGTATGGATGTTAAAAAGTTAAAAATAGAACTATCCTACAACCCAGCAATTGCACTCTTAGGTATTTATCCAAAGGATACAAAAATAGTGATTCAAAAGGACACATGCAACCCAATGCTTGTAGCAGCAACGTCCACAATGGCCAAAATATGGAAAGAGCCTAGATGAATGGATAAAGAAGAGGTGGTGTATGTGTGTAGTGAATATGACTTAGCCATCAAAAAGAATGAAATCTTGCCATTTGCAATGATATGCACAGAATTAGAATGTGTCATGCTAAGCAAAATAAGTCAGTCAGAGAAAGACAAATACCATATGATTTCATTCCTATGTAGAAGTTAAGAAACAAAACTGATGAACAGAGGGGAAAGGAAGGAAAAATAAAATAAGATAAAAACAGAGAAGGGGGTAAACCATAAAAGACTCTTAACTATAAAAAAACAAACAGGGCTGCTAGAAGGGAGGTCGGTGGTAGGATGGGGTTATTGGGTGATAGGCATTAAGGAGGCACTTGATGTAAGAAATACTGGGTATTATATACAACTGATGAATCACTAAATTCTTTCCCTGAAACTAATTCACTATATGTTAACTAACTTGAATTTAAATAAAATCTTTTAAAAAAAGATGAGTAAGATCCAGGGATCTAATGTACAGCACAGTGACTCCAGTAACAAATACTGTATTACATACTAGAAGATTGTCATGAAAGTAGAGCTTTCACCGTAACAGCAACAACAGCAGCCAAACAATAATTGTGTGAGGTAAAGGATGTATTAACAAACCATGCTGTGGTAAACCTTTTCCAACATATGTTAATTAAATCATATATTTTACACTTTAAACTTATGAAATGACATAATGTTATAGGTCAATTTTATATCAACAAAGCTGGGGGAAAATCCCATAATTTTACCACTCTGGATATTCTGTAAGACTAACTCCAAAAGAAAAAAGTATATACCTCAATGGTATTAGCACCAAAACATTTAAATGATGACTGCTTTGTATAGAATTTTCCCAGCTTGTTTCTCTGAGTTGATTTTCATCTACCTAATTATAGGAGTTTAGGAGACAATAAACTCATACAAATCAATATAACAACTAAACAGATGAAAAATGGTAAAGCAAAAACATGTACATGTTATTATAACTATCCAAGTTAAAAAAAAACAAACACTGCTCTCTGCTAAAATTATCCCACTTGGAAAATCTCATTTTAATGGCTCTTCTGTCATAAGAAACAGTCTTTCAAAAACATTTTTTACACAAAAAATACTCAATAATGAAGACACCCACACCCCAGTTTCTAAAGGACCTTAATGAATTGATATTGCAGCAGCAAACAACAACACTTCTGGTTACAGAGTTCTCACACAGCTTCAAGGCCACTGCAGCACTTTACAGGAGAAAGACTTTGGCAAATAAACTCCTTGGGAAGCAACAGATCTATTTTGTAAAGTAATGCAAAAACTTCTATGATTTAGTTATATGTTGAAATATTTCTACACTCTCATTTGCTAATCCTTGAAACAACAAAGAAGGAAAAAATAAGTTGACGGGAAGCCTTGTGAAGTGTTTTCTTCAGGTTTTTTATTTTTGCCTTTTCATTAAAGAAAAAATACAAAATGTGCTTTCATGAGACCATTGAATTAAAGATTTAAATGGAAATTATTTTTAACCTTTTTATGCAAAGATAATTTTAAAAGGAATAAAATGATATCTTTATAAATGTGTTGTTTTATATTCAGAAATTAGTGATTTCTGGACTCTTATTAATGTGGAGGTTAAGAAGATATGAGTGTGTGGTGTATGTGTGTGTGTGTGTGTGTGTGTCCGTATGTACGTGTTGAGGAGGGTAAAAATAATAGACAAATATTTCTTACAGATACTATTCTATAATTTTATCCAGCTAGTCCTGAATTACTAATCAAACCTCATTGCAGTTGAAGTAACTTCCAATTTCCTTCCTATCTTTTGTGAGGCTGATTAAATTTAGCACTCATGATATATAGACTTTTAAAACAGAGGAGCATATTTGACATGAAGCAATTAGACTAGGAAACACCAATAGATTTTTTTTCTCACATTTTTTCCCACACACCTCTGTTCTAATTTCTAGAGATAGATATATTTTACTGAAGGGGCTCCATAGGCCATGTTCCTTTATTGAAGAAACAATGAAAGTGATGACACTGACCCCTTCTCAGGCTGACCAGGGATAACTGGCTTGCTGGTATTTCCTCTTGGGAAAAAGTCCATACCAGAACCAAGAGTTCTGAGACAATTTAGACTTCCACTGAAATCACAATAGAAAAAAAGCTTAGGCCACATTAATGGATATTTATAAATTATTACATATCCAAACAGCAGGAAATGGGTTCTTTGCAATTGCATATGGATTATACACCAAGAATGGGCAATAAATCAACTCTCAGAAGTTTAAAAGAATCAAAATCACATAGAGTATGTTCTTTGACCATGATGCTATTAAATTAGAAATCAGTGACAAAAAAATATCTGGCAAATCTTCAAATACCAGATTTTAAACAATCTACTCCTAAGTAAGTCATAGTTTTGTAGAATAAAACCCAATGAGTGTTTAAATGATATTTCTAAACAAATAATAATGAAAGCTCAGTATTTCAAACTTATGGAATCTCAGGTAGGCAATGTTTGTAGAGAAATATTTTTTTTTAAATGCTTCTATTACAAAAAGGAAAAGATACCAAATCATGCTGCCATTTGAAAAAGATAGATAGATAAAATAGATAAATATTAACTAAAATAAAATCAATAGTCAAAATTAGTTCTTTGACATGGTTAATAAATTTGTTATATTCCTTGGAAAATTGATCATGAAAAATAAAAAAGGAGAAAAACACACACAGTAACCAATATCATAATAAGAGGGAACATCATTACTGATGATATTAATATTTAAAATATTATAACAATATTGTGCCAATAAAATTGACAGGTAAAATGCACATATTCCTTAAAAATCACAACTTACCAAATCCAAATAAAAAAATAGAAAATCTAAGTAGCCCTATATCTTTTGTTGACAATTTTTAGTTAAAAAAAATACAAAGAAAATTCTAGAGATAGATAGCTTCACTGATGAATTATATAAGGCATCAGGAAGATATAATATGGTATCATGCGAAGCTTTTGGGAGACTATAAAAGGAGAGAACACTACCTGACTTGCTCTTTTGAAGCCCACATAACCCTGAAACAAAAGTCAAGCCTATGACCATCAAAGACAAATGCAGACTGGATAGTCCTCATGAACATAATACTAGTAAATTGTATCCAACAATGTAAAAAAGGATAATACATCATGACCAGATAGGTCTTATTCCAGGATTGTAAAATGGTTTAACACTCAGAAATGAATTAATGTAATCTATCTATTTTTAAAAATCATATAATGATATCAGTAGATACAGAAAGCATCATTTAACAAAATTCAACACTGATTCATGATAAAAGCTATTAGAATTTCCAGATCAAAAAGTAGGGAGTCATATAACAACCTGCAGCTCACATCACATCTAATGGGGAAATATTGAACACCCCCTCTATCTCAGTATTGAGAACAAGAAAAAGATGTCTCTTTTTAACATTTCTACTCAACAGAGATACCACATCTGTCTAAACACTTTTTAAGGGTGTGGTGTTCAGTCAGGCACAATAGTGGTTACTCGTGGTCATGATTTTCTTTAGTTACTACAGCAATCTTATTCCAAAAGTTTCTAAGAAAATTTAACCTGGATTTATGTCAGATAGGTGAATCATAGTGTATTGATGAAAAAGTGCAGGTTCTCCAGTTTTCTAAAATCTACACTAATGGTGAATGAACCACAAGTTTAGTGTTTCCCTTCATTACATGACCAGATCAATAAGCTTTTGCAAAGCAAATCAGCTTTATATTATTATAACAGCAATCAAACGAAACAGGTTAAAACTTTATAATTTCAATTAAATTCTTTTGAAATTTCAACATGATACATGGTGATAATTCAAAACATGTGCTTAGAGTAGAACAATTTGGGGAGATGTAACAGGATATTTTATGGCATCAATAGAGTTTTATTAATCTAATTTTGTAAAATTTTATAGGGAGGCATATAGTAATCTAGGAACTGATGTGACATTTATTTTACAATAGCAGAAAAAGTTCTCACTGACCCTCTAGTAGGAATCTAAAAGGAAAGAAGACATTTTAATAGCACTGTTTTTAGGATAAAAGAAGAAATAAACACCATACATGAGAAAAAGCCAATAAACATTAACTGTAGCACCTTTAAATAAAATTAGAAGAATAATTTGAGTCACAAAGTATTGTGCTAATGAATTGGAAAGAGTGCACTGTTTAATTTTATGAGTGTCCTTCCCCGATCTGATTAGGGTCATTCATTCACTTTCCCTTGAGCAATTAGTTATTGAGAAACGACCATATGCCTGGTACTGTGTTTAGTAGTCGAAATTGGAAATAGAAAAGTAGACTAGACCCAGAATTTCTGATCCAGTATGAGAAGTAGAGGAGACAATTGGTAAATCATTATACAATCACCATGTAGTAACTGTTGCAATTGTCTGAACAGATGTTGTGGGGTATCAGACATGTCATGACTTCACCAAGGATCCTTTCTTACAAGCTTGACTTGAAAAGTCAAGGTTTGCATAGAAAACTAGATGTTTGCTATGTGAGGAGAAGGAAATGCACTCCAGATAGAGAAAAAAAAATTGAGTTTTTAAATGAGACCTTGTTTGAGAAATGTTGAAAAACCCAAGAGAAGTGAGGTCCCAGGTCCTACCTTGAAGCAAGCAGGTGGAGAGGGAGGCTTTGGGAAATAAAAAGAAGACACGAAGCTTGAAAGAGAAGCTTAAGCAAGTTTGTGGATAATTTTAAAGCCTAAGCCAAAGTGGAATTTATCCCATCGACAAGCAACAGGGAAGAGCTACTTTAAAACAGGAAGTTTGGCATTATTAGGGATTTTTAACTCTAAAAAAGTGCATCAGCACATGCTAAAGAAGTTTCAGTATCTCCATCCAGAATTTTGTTGTTTTAAGTCATTCAGATGCACAAATGAAAAATCAGGCACAGATTAGTTTTACACTCTTGCTATGTGACAAATTATGTTTTTAGAAAGACCTTTATGTGGCAATTTCTCAAATGGATTTGACTAGTGAGAAACTTGTAGGAGGGTGGACAGTCAGGGAAATGAGAAACTAGACTTGTACAGAAATAATAGTGGCATCTACAATAGAATTCCATACTATCGCAATGTACATGAGCACTGCTGACTTTTGAAATTAGATACATAGCATAAAAATGGCTATGACATCTGTAATCCTTTTATACTGTTTCTGCCTTTTTTCTTTATCAATTCCTCTCTTTCCTTTCCCTGTATGGCTAACCACTCATCCTTTATGCTAAAAGAGTGTAAAAATGATCTGTGCTTCATTCTTCATTTGTGCATCTGAATGACTTAAAATAACAAAATTCTAGATAGAGGCACTTTTTAGAGATAAAAATCCCTAATAATGCCAACTTCCTCTCATTCTCTAGTTGACTTTGGTGAAGGAAGAAAATTATATAATAAAAGGTTTATGATTTTCTCTATAAGAAGGATAATTTTATGCTCTTGTAAAAACAGTAGGATTTATGTGTATATTTGACTGGGGAGCTGGTGCTTGCTACTGATGATTTTGTCAACAGAGGAAAGAGATAAGATTAGAGATTCCAAACACTGAGGGTTTTTTTTTTTTCTAATTTGCAGTTTTAAACCAAGTTTTGAAAAATAATGTGCACATCTTAAATTGCTGAGGTCGCTTTTAAAAAATTCTGCAAAGCACAATGCTTGGCAAAATAAAAGGCATAAAGTGATGCTCATGTTTGACGAAATAGTCTGTTTTATGAGGGAATTTCAACAAGACAATACCATGATCAGAATTTCAATAGTTTGATGGTCTGTTCCTTTCAAATTCCAGCACCAGCAGGTTCTAAAGTTGGCAAGTGACTTTGGTCTGCTATTTTGCAGGAACCACATTTAAGTCAGGGAGACCTGTTTATGTGCCCAGAGATTGTGTAATTCCTCGGGGAGTGTACAGCCCTCTAGGTATAGGTGTGAAGAAGGCGGAGAGAGGTGCATTCTCCCCCTGAGGCTTATGACAGGCTGCTGTAGCCTCCTGCTAGAGAGAACTGGTCGGTTCATGCAGCCTGGTAACAACCCTTCGCTTAAGCATATGTAACACCTCCACCTCGGTGGAAATAGGGGAACATCTTCTCATCTAGGTATCCTACCACTTCAAATAGTCTTGAATATGGTAGACACTTAAAAACTTTATTCAGTCAAATTAGTCCAAATGCCCAGAGTGCTTAATGGATGGTACATTTTCCTGATCTTCTCGATTGCAAAGTTATGTTAAGAGGGATGCCTCGAAGGCAAAATAAAACCCGAATATTTTTTAATGCAGTCTTTGAGGAAAGTGTGGGGAAAAGCTGGGCCTTGATGAACCTTTGATTGAATTACCAGTCCTGCTGCAAACTAACTGGAGGCAAGTTTCCTAGCCTCGTTCAACCTCAGTTTTCACATCTATAATTAAAGTGACTGATTCTCTGGAGATTGTGAATTGTGATCATGGACAAAAGACAGGGAAAGAGGGAACATTAGTTTTGTGTACACACACACACACACACACACACACGACACACATGACACAGAAGAGTATTTAACCTCAAGACACTTTAGGCCATGAAACCTCTACCTTCCCCCTACTTCTTGCCACCGACAGCCCTGCTTCTCTGCCACAATGAGACATGAGTCTTTGAGGAGGGATGCCCTGGTTAAGATTATCCTTCATATTGCAAGTGACACAAAGTCAGCTCTATCCAAAGCCATAAGCTTCCATTTTCTTGCTAGTCCTACATCATTTACTCATTTTATATCATAATAAAGTTGAGATTGCTTGTGACATTGAAGATATAATTTGGCCAAGTACAAACAAAGCCCCCAAAATTGCTGAACTCGAGGGTGATTACCCTGTCAGCTGAGGTACGGGGGCAGGTTTGGGGATGATATTCCACAGGCTGAATGAATCTCCTCCCCTGTTCATAAGGAGTAGCTAGTGACGTTTAACTCATTGCTTTGTTGTGTCAACATGTATGTACTGGGTTTCTTAACCTTACCAATATATTTTCACTTCATATTATACCACAGGTACAAAAGCTACCTTTTGTTCCAATTAACAATTTAATTGAAATGTTTTATGGACATATGAGAAAAAGCACGAAAAAATACATAGATGGTACTCTTAGACGTATTTCTGTCAAAAATGACAACTAGAAAATAACTATCCAGTGACTTCAGAATCAAATTCACACTGTAAACCTGCACAAACACTCTTGTTACACCCTCAAGTCCTGATTTATAGTAGTTTCCAGGCACTGTCAGGACATCTAAGAACTAGAAAACTTTCTTGCATTTTTTCAAAACTATTGTTTCAAATCACAAATATTTATTACTAGAGACACTAAAAGTCCAGGGGTCCCCTGCATCCCAGAGAAACCTCTGCAAAGAGATGGTATGTACCTGTGCTTCTCAAAATTTAACGCATATCTGAGGAACCGAGGAACCGGCAGATCCTATTAAAATGCAGATTATCGTTCAGTGCTCTGGGACTGGGCCCTAGAGTCTGGAGCTATAACAAGCTCCTGAGGGAGGCTAGTGCTAGTGGCTAGGGGAACACACTTTAAGTGGCCACAGTATAGACTCTTGACTTCCTAGGAAACACTAACTGCTGGCTTCTTGCTGCATAAACCACATTAAAGATGTGGTTGTGGTGGCTTGTTTGGGCAGGTGCTATATCTGGTGATTATCACTACTAGCACAGTACCTGGCCAAGGTAAATATCCCTGCGTATTTGCTGAAATACTAATCTAGACTGTCGAGTTTGATATAAATGAGGGCCCGGGTGTGTGGCTATCATAACTCTGGTAAAGCGAACCTGTGTTAAATAGCAGTTCTAGTAAGAACTGTGAAAAGGTGAGGAATCATTTACAATCTCTAATGAAATATCTTTTCAATGTAAAAAATATCTCTTTTCAATGAGATATTTTTCTCTGGTTAATTCAGGTGTTAATTCATACCACATAATGAGAAGCAAATTGAACTTTTGGACTATGAATGTGGAGACTTCTAGCTATAGAGTTATTTTAAATTTGTTTTTTTTTTAAGATTTTATTTATTTATTCCTAAGAGACACATAGAGAGAGGCAGAGACACAGGCAGAGGGAGAAGCAGGCTCCATGCAGGGAGCTTGATGGGGGTCTCAATCCAGGGACTCCAGGATCAAGCCCTGAGCTGAAGGCAGAAGCTTAACCCCTGAGCCACCCAGGCGTCCTCTATATGTGAACTTTAAATACCACATTAATGTTATTAATATGTCAGTATCTAGGCAAACAGAGATTTCCTATTTGTATTTCATGTTTTAAAGAAACAATTTATTAAACACTTTACATCCTATCAAAAGAGAATTTCCAATATAGTCTCATAGTTATGGAGAAGAAACTCCATAGATTTTTAGGAGATAGAACACAAAACTTTTCATTTGATCACATATCGTAAATGAGGGCCATGTAGATAAATCTGCCCCCAAATGTTATGTAGTGGGAATTTTTATTTTTCCTAAACAATAAACAGATATAACAATAGTATGAAAGGGAGTAAATATTGGTATAATAGCTATAAATACATGTTTTTAGTATTACTGACAATTTCATAAATTTGAGACAAGATTAAAAACAATGCAAATTATGAAAGGTGTTCATTTCTTTACTGCATCAAAGGGAGTTACAATAAACGTGATTTTTAACTTGTTTTAAAACATAAAAAAGTTAAACTTATTTAGGTGGTTCATTCATTCACTCATTTATTTTAATTTAAAAAGGGACTGATAAACGGACTTTAAAATTCTTGACAGTTACTTTCCTGAGCCTCCTCTACCGGTTCAATTTTAGATTGTAGAGAATGGCTCCCTCTCCTGGTCAGATTGTTCGTGAAGTCCATGTAAAACCTTTGAATGACCCAAATTCCGAAACACCGAAGATGAAAAATATTTGGCACTTATAAGAATAGCTGTTGACTGAGAGCTATTTGTAATGCTCTGAAAACAAAAAGAATTAGGTAGGCAGTAATACCGCGAGTCCTTAATATTAAAAAACAGTTAATTCTTTTCCCTGCTACAAATTAACGGTAGGGACGCGTGGGTGGCTCAGCGGTTACACCTACCTTGGGCTCAGCGCGATCCCCGCTCTGGGATCAAGTCTCGGGTGGGGACCCCCGCAGGGAGCCTGCTTCTCCCTCTGCCTGTGTCTCTGCTTCTCTCTCTGTGTCTCTCATGAATAAGTAAATAAAATCTTTTAAAAAATGATGTTAAAAAAAGATAGTAGCCAGGAACATTTATTTAAATATTAAATACTATATTTTGCAGCAATTATTCCCCTTTTCTAAGCTAACTGATATCACAGAATGTCTGCTTTCTTTTTCTGAAATTCGGAGGTCTAGATTACCTCCAACTGAATAATATTTAATTTGGACCATACAGTTTGTCTTTCCAGCTAAATTATGCATTTCCCGAAAGGGAGAAATATTTCCTATATTCCTAATTTAATACTCAAACTTTTTAACACATTCAAATGACTTTTATGACTTTTGAAAAATTTAATCCTGCTGGTTGCACTTTTTCTTTCATTTCCAAATTGTTTACAATTCAATTTTAAACCTGTTAAAAAAGAGAGTTTATGTATACAATGGAATATTACTCAGCCATTAGAAATGACAAATACCCACCATTTGCTTCGACGTGGATGGAACTGGAGGGTATTATGCTGAGTGAAGTGAGTCAATCGGAGAAGGACAAACATTATATGGGGAATAAAAAAATACTGAAAGGGAATGAAAGGGAAGGGACAAATAATGAGTGGGAAATATCAGGAAGGGAGACAACATGAGAGACTCCTAACTCTGGGAAACGAACTAGGGCTGGTGGAAGGGGAGGTGTTTCATGAGAAACACACACACACACACAGAGGCAGAGACACAGGCAGAGGGAGAAGCAGGCTCCATGCAGGGAGCCCGACATGGGACTTGATCCTGGGTCTCCAGGATCACACCCGGGGCCAAAGGCAGGCGCCAAGCCGCTGAGCTACCCAGGGATCCCCTCTAATCTCTTAAAAATATTATTACAGAAATTTTCAGAATCTTCTTTTGTATATAAAACATTGGTAACTACTCAAGTGATCATATTACACTAAGCACAATGTAACCCCAGGTGTGAATACAAGTCAAAATTGAAAAAAAAAATTATAAAAGTTGCAAATTCCTCCGTTCACAATAAAGAATTTATTTTATAAACATCACCCTAACAAGAGGATGTGAAAAAACTGTGTTTATATGTATAGATTATATATCTGTTTAAAATTGTAATGGCCTTTGAAGTTACCTAAATGTAAAAGTATTACCATAAACTGTTCTGAAAATGAAAAAGTATTATGCAAATGAAATGGATCTCTAGAATTAGAACTTTGGAAGCAAGTGGCTAGTAGTATGAAAAGTTTAATGGATGCTGAACATTTAACAAGAGAAGTGAATAATCTTACCTTTTTCCAAGGTTTTTTTGATTGAAGAGCAGGTTTAATAGCAAAAAATGGCCTTTAATTTTTAATTAAATATAAACCTAAAAAAACACGGGGCTTAAAGATACCATAGGACATGATTTAATAGTCCATTAATCTTGTCTGAAACTTGTGTTTCAGTTTTAGACACATTAATGGATCTCCAAAAAATATTTTTATTTTTTTAAGATTTTTATTTATTTATTCATGAGAGACACAGAGAGAGAGAGAGGGAAAGGCAGAAACACAGGCAGAGGGAGAAGCAGGCTCCATGCAGGGAGCCAGTCTTGGGACTTGATCCCAGGTGTCCAGGATCAGGCCCTGGGCTGAAGGCAGCGCTAAACCACTGAGCCACCCGGCTGCCCCAAAAAATATCTTTAGAATATATGAAATTTAAGTGATCCAGTCTTAGCATTTTGAAGAATCCTAGAGGTCACCTAATGCAACCATTAGTTAGTAAATCAATCCTATACCATTTCTAAAAAAATGGTTATCTAGCTCATACACAAACACTTTTATTAATGGGTAGTTTATAACTTTTTCAAGATATTTATAGGGAGATACAACTTTTAAAAAGTTTATCTAATGAATGGATAAAGAAGATGTGGTATATACATATAATGGAATATTAATCAGCCACCAAAAAATGAAATCTTACCATTTGCAATGACACGGATGGAACTAGAGGGTATTATAGCAAGCAAAAAAAGTCAATCAGAGAAAGACAAATATCATATGATTTAACTCCCATATGGAATTTAAGAAACAAAACAGAGAAGCATAGAGGAAGGGAGGAAAATATAAAATAAGACATAATCAGAGAGGGAGACAAACTATAAGAGACTCTAAACCATAGGAAATGAACTGAAGGTTGCTGGAAGGGAGGGGGAGAAAGGGGTGGAGTAACTGGGTGATGGGCTTTAAGGAGGACACGTTTTGTAATGAGCACTGGGTGTTATGCACAATTGAAGAATCACTGATCCCTCCTTCTGAAACCAATAATACATTATGTTAATCAATTGAACTTAAATTTTAAAAAAATCAAACTTCTTAAAAAAAATTTATCTGTATGTTACATGAAAAAAAATGTCTCCTTTTAACTTGTACCCATCAGTCCTTTTTCTGTATCTTGGAAAGCACTGGTGGTCTTTACTACTCCATAATTTCTCATGTGATATAACCACAAAATATTCTATTCTGATTACCTTTTTCTGAATGTTTCTTAGTTTGTTATTATTTTCCTAAAAGTCTACTCTTAAGAATTGAGCAATTTTGGGGGCACATGAGTAGCTCAGTATGTTAAAGTTTGCCTTTGGCTCAGGTCATGATCTCAGTGTCCTGGAATGGAGTCCCATGTCTGGCTCCCTGCTTAGCGGGGAGTCTGCTGGTCCCTCTCCCTCTGCCATTCCCACCACTCATGCTCTCTATCTCAAGTAAATAAATAACTCTTAAAAAAGAATTGGGCAATTTGCCACATGAAGTCCATAAAAATAGGACATATAGAAAAAAATGGATTCTTCATTAACACAAAATCTTTAATGTGCATATTTTGTATATATTTAAATGTGAAAATATATTTATAACATTTTCTTATAAATTAAAAAATAAATAATGCCACTACTTAGAACATCTTACTGGTTATGCTCATAACATTCCAAAAAAATTATGTGAAATGTGGGCTATTGGGACAAGGCAGCCGAAATTTATAATTAATTATGAAAGATATTGTGGGATTTTTAAAGAGATTCATCGTTTCTTTTAATTAAAAATAAGGCTCCTGATACATCATCTACTTCCCAGAAGTCACTCTGACCAGTCCATGTGCCACCTCTATAAATATTGTAGCTACTGTTGCTTTATAAAAATATTTTCTCATGAGGGGGGCACTTGGGGGGATGAGCACTGGGTGTTATGCTATATGTTGGCAAATTGAACTCCAATAAAAAAATAATAAAATAAAATAAAATAAAAATAAAAATATTTTCTCTCATAAGTGTTATATAACTGCATATAAATAAAGTGTATGATGATGAAGAAAGAGGAAATGGAATTATCTTTGAGATTTCAATTGCTTTCACATTTACATTTAATAATTTAGGTACATAAGAAATAGTACGTTTGCCTTTTAGCCTTTTCATTTTTCAAATACGGTAAAGATAAATCTGTTTCCTGCTGGGAAAATTTTCAAAGAAGTTATAGAATTTTCAAAATATTTATGGCCAACAATTGTAAAGATTTCCTTCTCGAATAGTATGAGGTAGTTAGCAAACTAATCATTTGATAGAGATTATAGTTTTTTTCTATAGGAAGTAGGTTTTTAGATCTAAATTGTCAGTGTTTCACTGTCTTTATTTATTACTCTGATCATCTATAGATATTACAAATCCCCTTGGATGCAGAATTTCAGGAAGAGAAATAATAGCTTCCCAATGACTGGATAAACTTACAATTCTTCTGTTAAGTAACACAATTTTACCAGTATTTCTGTCTCTGTGATATAGGTAAATCTTGTTAGAATTCTCTTTTTGGAAATGCATACTATACATATTTAAAGAATATCATTGCTCTTTAAAAGTAAATGTTCATAATTCTTTAGTCTCTTATAATTATTTTAAAGCATTGTCACTGACTATGTGAAGCTTGTCCCTTTCATGTGTATGAAAAAGAAATGTTGCTCAAAATGGATCATAGACTTCAATGTAAAATGTAAAACTAGGAAACTCGTAGAAGACAACATAGGAGAAAACTTAGATGACTTTGGGTGTGATGATGACCTTTAGATACAACACCAAAAGCACAATTCATGAAAGAAATCATTGATAAGCTAGACTTCTTTAAAATTAAAAAAGTCTGCTCTGTCAAAGACAAGAGAATGCAAAGACAAAGTCCCAGACTGGAAGAAAATACTTGCTAAAGATACTGCTGATAAAGGATTCTTTTCTAATATATACTAAAAACTCAAGATTCAAAAATGAAAAAAAAAAGCAATTAAAAAATGGGCCAAGGAAAGAGACACCTCAACAAAGATCTGCAGATAGCAAATAAGCAAATGAAAAGATAACCCACATTATACGTCATCAGGGAAATGCAAATTAAAACAACAAGAAAATATTACCTCACCCTTCTAAAATAGCCCAAATCCAGAACACCGACAACACCAAATACTGGTGGGGATGTGGATTAACAGGAACTCTTGTTCATTGTGTGTGTGGGGGGGGGGGGCATTTAGGAAAACGGTTTGGCAGCTTCTTCCATAATAGAACATACTCTTGCTACGTGATTCAGCAATTGTGCTCCTGGGCACAATTGCTGGGCACTTACCCAGAAAATGTATGTCCAGACAAAAAGCTGCACATGAAGGTCTATAAGCCCTTTATTCATAATTGTTAAAGCATGGCAGCAACCAAGATTTTTGTTAGTAAATAAAAGGATAAATAAACTGGTACATACAAACAACGGAATAGTATTCAGCATTAAAAAGAAATGAGCTATCAAGCTACAACTTTTTTTTTCTTTTTTTTTATTGGTGTTCAATTTACCAACATAAAGAATAACCCCCAGTGCCCGTCACCCATTCACTCCCACCCCCCGCCCGCCTCCCCTTCTACCACCCCTAGTTCGTTTCCCAGAGTTAGCAGTCTTTACGTTCTGTCTCCCTTTCTGATATTTCCCACACATTTCTTCTCCCTTCACTTATATTCCCTTTCACTATTATTTATATTCCCCAAATGAATGAGAACATATCATGTTTGTCCTTCTCCGATTGACTTATTTCACTCAGCATAATACCTTCCAGTTCCATCCACGTTGAAGCAAATGGTGGGTATTTGTCATTTCTAATGGCTGAGGAATATTCCATTGTATACATAAACCACATCTTCTTTATCCATTCATCTTTCGATGGACACCGAGGCTCCTTCCACAGTTTGGCTATTGTGGACATTGCTGCTAGAAACATCGGGGTGCAGGTGTCCCGGCGTTTCATCGCATCTGTATCTTTGGGGTAAATCCCCAACAGTGCAATTGCTGGGTCGTAGGGCAGGTCTATTTTTAACTCTTTGAGGAACCTCCACACAGTTTTCCAGAGTGGCTGCACCAGTTCACATCCCCACCAACAGTGTAAGAGGGTTCCCTTTTCTCCACATCCTCTCCAACATTTGTTGTTTCCTGCCTTGTTAATTTGCCCCATTCTCACTGGTGTGAGGTGGTATCTCATTGTGGTTTTGATTTGTATTTCCCTGATGGCAAGTGATCAGTGGCATTTCTATACACTAACAATGAGACTGAAGAAAGAGAAATTAAGGAGTCAATCCCATTTACAATTGCACCCAAAAGCATAAGATACCTAGGAATAAACCTAACCAAAGAGGTAAAGGATCTATACCATAAAAACTATAGAACACTTCTGAAAGAAATTGAGGAAGACACAAAGAGATGGAAAAATATTCCATGCTCATGGATTGGCAGAATTAATATTGTGAAAATGTCAATGTTACCCAGGGCAATGTACACGTTTAATGCAATCCCTATCAAAATACCATGGACTTTCTTCAGAGAGTTAGAACAAATTATTTTAAGATTTGTCTGGAATCAGAAAAGACCCTGAATAGCCAGGGGAATTTTAAAAAAGAAAACCATATCTGGGGGCATCACAATGCCAGATTTCAGGTTGTACTACAAAGCTGTGGTCATCAAGACAGTGTGGTACTGGCACAAAAACAGACACATAGATCAATGGAACAGAATAGAGAACCCAGAAGTGGACCCTGAACTTTATGGTCAACTAATATTCGATAAAGGAGGAAAGACTATCCATTGGAAGAAAGACAGTCTCTTCAATAGATGGTGCTGGGAAAATTGGACATCCACATGCAGAAGAATGAAACTAGACCACTCTCTTGCACCATACACAAAGATATACTCAAAATGGATGAAAGATCTAAATGTGAGACAAGATTCCATCAAAATCCTAGAGAAGAACAAAGGCAACACCCTTTTTGAACTCGGCCACAGTAACTTCTTGCAAGATACATCCATGAAGGCAAAAGAAACAAAAGCAAAAATGAACTATTGGGACTTCATCAAGATAAGAAGCTTTTGCACAGCAAAGGATACAGTCAACAAAACTCAAAGACAACCTACAGAATGGGAGAAGATATTTGCAAATGACGTATCAGATAAAGGGCTAGTTTCCAAGATCTATAAAGAACTTATTAAACTCAACACCAAAGAAACAAACAATCCAATCATGAAATGGGCAAAAGACATGAAGAGAAATCTCACAGAGGAAGACATAGACATGGCCAACATGCACATGAGAAAATGCTCTGCATCACTTGCCATCAAGCTACAACTTTAAAAATATATATATTTCTTTCTTTATTCATGAAAGACACAGAGAGAGGCAAAGACACAGGCAGAGGGAGAAGCAGACTCCCTGCAGGGACCCCGACGTGGGACACTATCCCGGAACTCCAGGATGCTCTGAGTGGAGGGCAGAAGCTCAACCACTGAGCCACCCAGGCGTCCCAAGCTGCAGCTTTTTGTGGAAACTTAAATGCATATTACTAAGTGAAAGAAGCCAACCTGCAAAGGTTACATACTATATAATACCAACTAAAATCCTATTGTTGTTTAGTTACAAAACTTTAGCATATCTAAACTTCAACACAGGAAAATTATATGAAAAGGGGCTATATCTAAACTCAGATTAAAAATATTATTTTGAAAATCAATTTTCTGGTTTAAAAATTTCCCCAAGACCCGAAATATCTATTTATAAAATATCTTTAATTTCTAAGGGTATTAATTTCTTTTCTTTATATATAGTGACAAAAATTAAGTATTGATAAATTAAAACATCATAGGAAAACTAACATTTTTTGAGTAATGTCTTCCAACAACAAATGGTTATAAAATCCTGAAACTATATGAAATTTCTGAAGTGGTGAGACATCCTAACTCTAATTCCTGAAGTACTTACTTCTATGTTCCCTTGTGGAGATATATGAGTCTTAGTATCCCTTACCTCAGGTGAATGGTCATTTTAAGGAAGATAAAGAATATCCATATAATAGGAAAAATCCTTTTCTTTAAGTGGGATTTTCCAATATCTGATAATTATCAATAAGCTAATAATTAAATTATCATTGTTATTCATGGTGAAAAAACTCAAGCCTAAAGCAGAAAAGTGCAATAACCTTATACATTGCTTATCTTTGACTGATTTATCTCATTCACCATATTTATAGCTTCGTTTCTGGATATATTACTTTCCTTGCCTGAGCAGAGCTATAAGTGATAATCAAAGGCCATTGCAGTGCTAAATTGAGGAAAAGGTTTCATGTATGGTCATTACTTAGCTGATTTCCTCATGAAACCTGATGTCACTCTCTAGCCTCTCTCCAGAAATTAACTCCACATGATTGGAAACTCATCAGCATTTTGCATTAGCTGGGGCATGCCTGAGAATATTAACTTTGGAAATACATATTCCCTGTTTAAATTACTACCTTTTCTGTTGGTGCAGTGAACACTGACTTAGCAGAATTCTCTCCTTGGGACTCTTAAGAGGCACTGTAGATACAGAGAGAACCAAGAAGATTGTCAACTGAAGAACCTCATACCTATAACCCAACATATGAAGTAGAGGCTAAAGGAAGGCATTTTTGTTCACATGAATAAGTGAACCTACATGGATTAAATCTACACGGATGATGAGAATTCCATTTCAGAAACAGGTGTTTCAGTGTCGCTTTGCTTGTATTTGTTTTTAAATCACTTCTTTTTGGCCACATTTAAAACATAGCTTCAGAAAATCATTATTGTGCACTTTTTCAAAAGTTTACATCATATATATTGGCTTGTGTTTAAATTTTATAAATATTTGAAGATAAAGGGGGACTATCATTTATATTATTCATGAGCACAGAAAAGAAACAAATTAAGATGCATGAATTCTGAGAAACAGGGAAGGAAATTTTCAAAAGATTATAGCATAGTACTAAATTTAGAGAGAGTGATAGTGTATAAATTAATTTTGCTTGAAAATAAGAAGGAAACATCTTTTTCTCAGACTTCCCTTTAAAATGAGAAAGCATCAAACATTTATAAGAAATCATTTATGAAGATTATCCTTCTTTAATAATGATGAACAACACTAATATTTGCTATAAGATGCTATTTTAGCTCACCATGCCATAACCAATTTTTTTTATTAATCTATTTTGCTCTGGCATACATGATTTGCTTTTTGTGATATATGATTATATAAAGGAATAAGGCATATTTTAGGAGACATTTATTATATTTCTAAAATAAACTTTGAATATCATGTCAAGATAGAAACTGACTTAGTGCTGGATGAATAACAGTGTAGCAAAAATACCTATTTTGGCTCTGCAACTTTAAAAGTCTTTGAAATAAAATTTGAAGTTAGTTGACTCATAGGCTTATGAGGACTTAAAGAACGTTTTGCAGACAAGGCAAGTGTTTTTACTCTTTTTTTCTTGCACATGTAACTTAGATATTCAATAAGGTGTTAGAATATAAAGTACTTATTTACATGGAAACAGTCACTAATAGTTTTTAAAACAATTTAATAGACTCAAATTATTTTGGCTAATTTTAGCAATGTATAAGGACTGATGGTGTGAGACAAATCACAATATTTTAACTTATAGGGAGCTGAGCTGATTACAGAACATTGTGAAGATATTTCTACTTGTACAAAAAAGACTTTCCCATTATTAAAGAATATTTTTTGTCTTTAACAATGCTACACTGAAAGGTAAAACCAAAACAAAGATCCTCCATTAAATCCTGCTTTGATAAACTCTTAGAGGAAAAAAAAGACACACATTCCTTTTTCTCTCTATTATCTCTACTTCTATCTCTCTATTAGAAGAGCTGAGGAGATTGGTTTCCATCAGTAAAGCCCACATGTATCAAGATAATCTTTACTATATATTTAGATTTTGGTGATGAATTGTGTTGTTCTAAAAATTATGTATTTGCCAGATTTTTCCCTCATTCAAAGACCAATAATTATCTTACCCAAAACAAAAACACTTATTTGAAAAGTTATATGCACCCCTGTGCTTATTGTGGCATTATCCAACCTGAGTGTTTGTCCATAGATGAAAACATACAAATCATACACACACACAATGGAATATTACTCGGCCATGAAAAAGACCTTGCCCTTTGCAACAATATAGATGGACCTAGATGTTATTAAGCTAAGTGAAATAAGTCAGACAGATAAAAGATGCGACATAATTCCACTTATATGTGGACTCTAAAAAACAAAATGAACAAAAAAGCAGAAACAGACCTGCAACTACAAAGAACACAAACTGATGGTTGTCAAAGAGGAAGAGGGTGGGAGGTTGGGAAAAGTGGATGAACTAGAGTGGAAGGTATAGGCTTCCAGTTACGAAAAGAATAAGTTGTGAAGAGAAAAGGGTATATAGGCAATGATGCTGTAATAGTGTGATATGGTCACACATGGTAGCTGCACACTTGTGAGAACATAACGGATAGATTTGTTGAATCAACCTATGTTGTAAACACCTGAAACTACTGTACCATTGTTTAACCATATTTCAATTTAAAAAAATAAGCAAGGACCCAACTCTCAGTTTACTTTAAAAAGTTTTTAATTAAGTATGATTAGAGTCCCTTAAATAGTATGAAATTTCTTTTATGCTTACTTGTTTATCTCATCTGCCAAGAAAGAAAGGGATGTAAGATACTTAGGCTAATAGACTCTCATCTACTTTTAAAAATATTTTTAAATAAGTAGTTAAATATTAATGCTAATTAAATTAAATATAAACATCAAAATATTTTTAAAATATTTTAAGCAATTCAGCTTCACAGCACATTTTTTTAAACAGCATGAGAGAATCTTATTTGAAATTGTATAAGAAATTCTGTGTGGTCTTAAATAACAGCACTAAAATGTCCTATTTCTTGAGTGATGGGTTCACGTTTGCTTTATTTCTTTTGCTTCGTAATTTGTTTGTGTATCATATAATTAGCTATTTCATAACAAAATATTGGGGGGAAAAGAATCTTATTTAACTCAAATTATTGACTTGGAGCGCAGTGTCAATGCTGTTGTTTGCTTCAGAGAGCCTTGCACACAAGTTACAGATTATACTTTCTTCAATAAAGAGGATAAATATTCCATATCTTTCAAGGATTTCGCTTTAGAGAGAGTTGCCTATGGAGAGCTTTACTTAGCTCCGTTCATACATAGATGATAGAAAAGAAGTCCTCTTATTGATAGTTTCCATTGGAACAAAAAATGAAGGCAGAAGAGTGGTATTAACTTAGAAGGATAGGACAAATAATTATAAGATATTCTAGTTACAATCAAAACAGCAGTATGATTGGGTTGCCTGGGTGGCTCAGTGGTTGAGCGTCTGTCTGCCTTCGGCTCATGTCATGATCCCGGGATCCTGGGATTGAGCCCCACATTGTGCTCCCTGGGGAGCCCGCTTCTCCCTCTGCCTATGTCTCTCTCTCTCTCATAAATAAGTAAAATCTTAAAAAAAAAAAAAAAAAAAAAACAGATTCTGGAACCAGAGTCAGAATTATAGTAAATTTTTAGAGTTCTATGTCAACTTTGACCATCCATGCTTCTAATCTCAGTCACTTCTTGGCTCTGTAACCTTGGGCAATCATTGAACGCACCTGGACCTAGGTTTTCTCATTGGTAAATGGGAAGAATAATAATAGTATTTATATTATAGACTAATTAAAAGGACCAAAGGAAAAAACTTATATTGGTACCTGAAATAAACTATGTACTATAATAATAGGTTTAGGATTATTTTCTCCAATTCTGTTTTTTTTTTTCACTCCTCAACCCTGAGAAATTTACCCAGAGAAAATGCCGATAGATTACAACAGTTATTGTAAGTGATTTTATTTTACAATGCACTTTTTAAGAGATTGCTTTAGTGTCCTGTACTTGAAAAAATACATGCTTAATATTAATTAGAAGTTATCACATCCATACATATCATGTATATATGATAATATATATTTATATTTGGTACCATCCACAATTTCAGGCATCCGCTGGGGGTCTTAGAACATATTCCCCGTCTATAAGGAGGAAACTACTATAAGAATTAAATTTCTATTTGTGACAGGAAAACAATGAAAGTTCAATATCACTTAACAAAAATTCAAATAATAAATAATATTTCTTTATTCATTTGATCATTAGTCTGATATTTCCCTGCTATTTAATTTCATTACTTTTATTGCTATTGATATAATGCCATCCTTTACTTATTGTTATCCTGTCACAAGTGATGTTAACAACATGGTATCCATTTACCAACTCTTGAGATTTTACAATATGTAGAAACTAAGCTTTCCTTCATAAGAGGTTTATAAAACTAGAATTATAACATATTTGAGAGTTACATGTCACCTTTGATCTACTTTCTATTCAAATAATAGTATATGTTAATTTTACTTATGATATGCCAGAGACTTATTTATTCATTCATTCCAGCCACTCTACCTGGGAGTTTCACTTGTGAAGAACAAGAGATTTGGGATTGGGTATCTAAAGTCAGAAGTGGGATCTGTTTTGAGTTGCAGGGTTAGAGAGTCGCACTGAAATTGAAATATTAGCAGATGCTTTTTTGCACTAAAAATTAAATTGTTTGCCATATAATTAGCTTTCTATGGTTTAAATATTTCCAGATTGTATATAATTTCTCCTTTTGATCCATTTCTCCCTTCTTCAATTCACCCTCTTAGAGAAAAACATTCATATTTGGAATAACTCATCTTAAACCTTTGTCTGCCACATTGTAAAGAAGGAGGGACAAGTACCACTTTCTTTTCACACCTTGGCCAGATAAGTAAATGGAGATTTTGATGGTCAATACCCATGTGAACAGGAGATTTCCTGAGCTGTGATTGGTGTCATCATCCTTAAATGCACAGGATTAGAACACATCTATAATGGCACCATATAACACATTTAAACATTTTTAAATATCAATGATCTTCCCTCAGTTATTATCCATATAGAGGATATTCCATATTATCACCTAGAGGTGATAGAGTTGTGAAGGTAGTCTTACATTTGTAAGGAGAACCGATCAAGAGCTGTTTGATAGCTTTCAGAAGAATTTTTCTCTTTAAATGTGCTTAGAGCCATTTGTAAATTTTCTTTGAAAATCCAAGTCACTAGAATAATTTAGCAAAATATAACAAATATATATATATATATATATATATATATATATATATATATATATATATAAAAATTAAAGAGAAACATTCTGAATATAAACTCCATCTGGGTCCATGCACTTAGATTCTAGCTCACTTGAGTCAGTACTGCCTAAACACAGATACATATCTTACACATAGATAAAAGTGTGTTGTGATGGTTACATAAAGTTATAAATGGTAAAAGAAGTATAATAGTGTTCTTTTGAAGAATAATTAAATTTAGTCACATTTTTCTATAGAAAAGTTGTTTTTTATTTTAAACATAAAGTTGTGATTATCCAGGCTGACCTCTCAGCTTCTGGTTGATGTCATTTTTAACCATGGATATAAATTATCTAAAGAGTAGTTACTGATGAAATAGTGCAGTGTAAACCAGGGTGTCCACTTAATGCAGTATATAATCAAATAATTATTTTCATATATATATATATATATATATTTCAATCACAGGGCCATCTGCCCATGAAAATCGGAGCTTTTGTAATCATGTCGTAAAGCATCCTTCTCAATGTAACACATATTTAAACAGAGGTAAAACGGAAGCTGTTTTTCTTAGTAGAATCACCAGGGATATACTGTGTTCTACACAGCTGTGGAACCAATGTATGTATTTGTTCAAGAAGGCCAGATTACATTAAGGGCAAATACAACAATCTTCAAAATGACAGAAAGAGTAGCTGAGAATTCATTTTTATTTCAGGTAAATTTAGTGCTATAACAGTTAAAAAATATAACATGGGCAGGGTAAGGAACCATAAAATATGTTTTTAACAGTATGGTTACATGCTATAATCACAATGCTGCATACTGTACATTGCTACTTCTCTCAGAATAGGCCACAAAGAATCTACTACTTTTTATTAGTATCCTGTGTCTTGAGTGGGTTCTAAACAGTGCTTGACTTTTTTTTTTTTTTTTTTTTGCCCTAGTCTCTTTCACTTTCAAATATTTTGATTTGTATAAGAAATAATGTGGTCTTCCTGCCCATAGACTAGGGACTACATTAGCTATTTGTGCACATATCTCACTTAATTCTTAATGTAATCCCATAGGTGTTGATATATAAAGATAATAACATTCAAAGATTTTAGAGGATGTGGATCAAGGTCACACAGCAGTTAGAAGCACCAAAGTTGGGATTTGACACTCAAAAATTTTTTTACACTATGTAGCATTTCTAAGTGTGTTAATTTTTTTTCAGAGTTCTCAGTTGTCATGTAGTCATCTAGTAACTCAACAAAAAGTTATGGGACAGATGCTAATCTAAACTTATATTTTAAAACTTTTTAAAAAATTTTCTTGAGGGAGTAAATCATTCAATAATTGGCCTTCATCAATTGCCAATTATTCTATTTTAATCTTCATCCATTCAACAAGTAGAGATTTACTATGTCCTGGGAAGTGGGAGTATACATAATGATACACTTGTCTCTTAATAAACTTATAGTTTAAAAGGAAAAGAAAAAACCTACACAAATATATTTTGTGATAAAGCTATGCTGGAGGTATACATAAGATATATAGAATCATATGAGAAGCTATAGTGAAGTGTTGAGTTACTAAGATGTCAATCCTGAGTGAAGAGTCCTAGGAAGCAATAGGGTTAGCTAGATAAAGATGGGAAGAGGAACCTTTCTGACTAAAGAGATAAAAATAACAAGGACTTGCATTCAGAGAACACATAGCTTAGATTACCTGGAACCCAGAATTTGAGAGTGGGTATGATGAGGTATGAGGATGTCATAGTGCTATGAGGGAAAAAAGGAGATAGCAGTTCCATATTTCTTATCTTGATACTTCACTCTTGTTAGAGAACCCAAATAATTGGTCTAATACAAGTTTTAAATAATCAAGTCAATGAAAATGAATACATATGTATTAGCAAGTAAGAGGCTCTGTTCGGTGCAATGGATCTCAGCCTAGGCAATTTTTTCCCCTACGGGACATCTGACAATGGAATGTTATAGAATAGAATGACAGAATTATAGAATGATTGTTGGGTAGAATGGAAAGAGTGCTAAAGAAATCCCTTCCACAATGGATGACTTATATATCTATCCATTCAATAACAATCCCTAGTATATTTCTGGTACTAGAAATAAGAAAAGCAAGAAGCAAAATAAAACCTCAAAAAAATGTTCATTCTAGAGGACAAAGGCCAATAGGCAATTATTATATGGTGAGTGGATACTTTAAATTACTTACCCAATATCTGTATTTTCTTCTGCCCTTCTAAATAGAACCCTGATTTTCATTTATCCTCCTCTATTAAGTCATGATTCCTAATGTTCTGAATAGTGTAACCCAGTGCTTCTCAACTAGGGGAGATTTGTCCCTAGGGAACATTTGACAATATCTAGAGACTTTGTTGATTATCATGATTTTTATCATGGGGTGGCATCTAGTAAGTATAGGACAAGAATGCTACTGAACATCCTACAATGCACAACAACCTCAACAACAACAACAACAACAACAACAAAATTATTTGAATCAAAATGTCAGTGGTATGGAGGTTGAGAAACCCTAATGTAATGGTAAAGAGCATAATCCGTCTGGTTTTGAATTCATTTCTACATATCCTAGTTAAGTGACTTAAAGAAGTTTCTCTTCTTTTTTTTAATGACTTTATGAAGGTGTAATTAATATACAAAGAACTTCAATTATTTATTGTCTACAATTTGATGAGTTTGAGCATATGCAAACACCCATAATACCATCACTCTAATCAAGCTTAACCAACACCTCCCAGAGTCTCCTTATGTCCCTTTGTTTCTGTTTGCTTTTGTTTTTGTGGCAGAAACACAATATGAAATCTACCCTCTGAACAAATTCTGAAGTGTATAATATTATACTGTTAATTATAGCCACTATGTTGTAAAGCAGATCTCTAGAACTTTTTCATCTAGCATAACTGAAACTTTACATCCATTGAATTTCTTTTTCTTTTCATCCATTGAATTTCTTGATGATGTACCTAATCTTTTAGTGCTTTATTTTCTTCATCTATACAATGCTTATAATAATAGTTCCTATTTCACAAAATTATTTTAAGTGACTGGCATACAAAGCACTCAATAAATATTAGTTAGTATTAAGTTCTTTAAGAATCAGGGAATGGGGGGATCCCTGGGTGGCTCAGCAGTTTAGCGCCTGCCTTTGGCCCAGGGCGCGATCCTGGAGTCCCGGAATCAAGTCCCGCATCGGGCTTCCTGCCTGGAGCCTGCTTCTCCCTCCTCCTGTGTCTCTGCCTCTGTCTCTCTCTCTATATGGCTATCATAAATCAATCAATCAACCAATCAATCAATCAATCTTAAAAAAAATCAGGAAATTTACAAAAACCCGAATCAAGGTAATTTGAAGTACAATGTGCCAATTCAGTTTTCTTATGTACTTTTCAGGGCTCTATCCAGTGTACTTGCTTCCATTTGAAGTTTACATTTTGTTGTTAGTCCAGTTTTTTTTTTTTTTCACTAGACTATACTGGGTGTAGAGAAAGCTACAATTTTTACTCTTATAGTAACTTAAGTTTGCAAACACACTTGATTAATTTGGACCTTTAAAATTGTGAATCTCTAGGGTTTGGCCAAAATGTATCTCTTACAAAGTGAAAAAAAAAAAAGTTTTGCTAACCATTCAACATATCACTGGAGATTATTTATATTTTTCGGGAGTTAAATTTTTCAAGCTTTTTTTTTTTTTTAAATTTTTCAAGCTTTTTAAAAAAAGATTTTATTTATTTATTCATGAGAGACATAGAGAGAGAGGCAGAGACATAGGCGGAGGGAGAAGCAGGCTCCCTCTGGGGAGCCGGATGCGGGACTCGATTTCAGGACCGCAGGATCATGTGAGCCAAAGGCAGATGCTCAACGGCTGAGTCACCCAGGTGCCCCAATTTTTTAAGCTTTTAAAAAAACCCTTATATAAAATAATATGCCAATTACAAATACTTCATCTACTTCATTCAATTAGAGTAAAATATCAAAGGACTTCCAGAAAAAAAATAATAACTTCATTCCTATTCCTTAATGATTCAACATTAAAAGGACATTTCCCTGCGCTGTACATGGAACAGTAAATCTTTGCTTTACTTAATCAAGACTTAAACCAGGAAACAGCTACATATATATAATGTGTGTGTGTGTAAACCTTAATTATAATATATTTGATATTATAATTAAGGTTTACATTTTATATATATAAGGTTTATATTATATATATATAAAATACATATATAAATATACATATTTGATATTATAAGGTTTATATTTTATATATATGTACACACACATATATATTACATATATATATAATGCTTTATTGCTAATTTTGTAAAACAAATTTTAAAGGTTATAAAATACAGTCAGATGCTAAATAGTAGTACTGATAACATCCTTACATGTATTTAATATTTGGACATTAAAACTTTTATATTTTAATTTTATGTTATGCTTCAGAACTTATGGAAATTAGATTTAGAAAATGTTAGGAGAGTTTACATATAAATATTTGTCTGAATATATTATTGTTTTCTATGAGTATCATAATATTATTCAGAAAATTTGTTTTGGAAATTATCTCAAATTACATTTAAAAATTGGGATTGGACTATACTATTTACATTGTAAATAAACAAAAGTAATTGAATAAATGTTCTTTTTGGAATGAGGCTCAAACCTCAAGAGCTATAAAACAAACAAGTAAAAAAAGAAACCTGTGTGCCATTTAATATTTTTAACAGTCTGAAACAGAATCATCATTTTTTGAATTTTGATATTATAATTAAGGTTCTTCATACACATGGAACATAATATGATGTGTAACTACATAAACAATGTTGTACTCTCCATATTTTTTTTAAAGAACAATCTTTTTCTTCTCCCTTCTCTTTTTTTGGCTTTGCTTTTTTGTTCTTTTATCTTCAAAACAGCACCATTCTATACCCCTGCCTCTCTCAGGAATTTGTTATCCTCATAGTATGGACCTTTCCTTATTCTCTTCATGCTTAATCTTACATAATAGGGATGTTTTGTAAATGCTTGCATGCATACACATAAACGTACAATGGGTTTGGGGTCCACTGGGCATTTTACACAAATGTGTATATTTTTCACTCTCCTACACCTTGCTTTTTTCGCCTGACTACTTTCTGGTTAACTCACAGACCAGTTACTTCAGTTGTTCATCTTTTCTTACAGATGGTCATTCGGTCTGTTTCCAGGTTGGTTACTACCTACATACATATGCATATACTTGTATTTACCTGATACCGTTTTGTTTTCCACAATACAGAATCCCAGGATGATGGTGAAAACTAATGCAGAATTATTTGAGAAGTGTTTGTGAATATGATAAAAGTATTAATGAAATTAAGGAGCTGACCTCTGGAGTAGGAATGCTACACAGCTTAAAATAGACCTTAAGTAGCATAAACTTCACTGTATTCAGAAACCAAATAACAAATGTGAAAACAGTGAAGTTAATGTTAACTCTATCCCCTAAAAAACTAGAGAAAACCCTTCATCTGCTTTGTGGGTCTGTGAACGGTATTTTCCTGAGTCCCGTTACCGGGTCCTGCTGCTGTTTTTGTAGCATCCCTTCGCCACTCTTCTCTCGGATTCGTCTGCACTAGTGCTTGCCCCTGTGATTTACAGAAAATCCTCAGCCTGTGTTTGTACTACTGCTACATATTCATAGGAGGCACAGACCAGTAGTAACTCAATGCTGACTCTTTGCCTCCCTGTGATATGCTCAGCAGAAGGTGGAGCACCAGGTACTCCTGAAGAAACGCTTGTCCCTCCATCCGCATCCTCCTTCTGCTCCGCTCTCTGGGTCTCTCTTGATCATGGCCTCTATCATCTGCTTTTGCTACTGCAAAGGGAGGTTTCTCCCCTGCCAGCTGTTTGCACAAGGAGACTTTGCTCCAGACTGAGTCTGGAGTGAAAGCTCCCTTCCACGGACACAAACACAGGCTCATGCTTCCTGTGTGCCACATTATACAGTCCCTGTGGCTGTTTAATGACTAAATTGATTCATAGGTGTGATGTTTTTGAGAAGCTTAGATTATTTTATTTTAAGCATGGAGGGGTTTACTCACTATTATCTCTGGTGCATAGGCCAGTCTTGAGCACAAAATAAGCATCCCATGAATGTTGAGAGTAAATGAATGAATACCATCATTTTGAAGGCTTGGATTAGCCTTTGAAACCAATTAGAAAGAAATTTCAAAGACCAAGAGACAGAACTTGGCATCTTCTCTATTACCCATCTCAAGACAATGCCAAACAAAATAAAATATACTTTCTGAATGTATCTTCCTTACTGTGGAGATCAATTTCTTCCTTTAAATATCCAAGAGTCTATCATTATTTGTTCTATGGGCACACACAGAGGGATGTTCTAGCACTCGTTGCTAACACAAGTTAGAGATTGCTTAAAAGAGGGAATGTCCTCACTTCTTTTGCTAATTTTTTTTTAGGGCATACATGATTGGCACAAAAGAAGTTCAATCATAGTCCCATTACCTTTGCTGAGGCAGGCCCAGTTGGCATTTTTCTCTACCAGACACGTGAAATTTCAGATTAGGAGCAATTGGGGCAAAAATATTTCACAAGAATTTTGCAAGGTTAATGATTATTTCTCTTTTTGAAATATTTATTATTTTTAAGTTTTTTGGTACTTGTATTTATAAATACCAATGATTTCCCCAAAAAAACATAAAACAAACAGAAACAAATTATTAGTTGTTCTGTAAGAATCAGAGGTTTGTATGACTGCAAAGGAGAAATAGCCCAGGAATGTCTCAGACAAGTTCTGTATTCATTTGTAAATTACATTTATGAATTAGATGTATTTCTAAAAAATATATACATGAATAAAATTTTCTAAATTGAATAATATTTCAATGTACTTAAGATTCTTATTGTTTGAGTTTGGCCAGGAATGTCTTTGTAGAACTGATTACTTCATTTATCTTCATTAATAAGTGTACTTATTTGTGTACTAGGCTTCATTAAAAAAGACAGAACATACCTATACATTATTTCTTGCACCCATCGTGTAATATAATTGTTTTATGTGTTACTTTTAGAAAGTATAATCTCAATATAATCGGATTAATTCTATGTTATTATAGCCCTCACGACCTCATTAGAATAACGTCCTTAGAAATCCATAGTTTGAAATCAACTACAATGTAGGATCTAAAAGTCTACTTTCTAAGTTTAGACCTCATACTGCGTAGAGTGATAGACTATACTTTGTAGGTGCTTATCTGATATTTGAGCCAACCTTGATTTTTTCTTCAGCAGCATGTCCAGTTCTTTCCCCTGGATTGGAAAATACAGTGACTCAACTCTTAGACTGAGGAGAGTAAACTATCATATAACACTTCAGAAAAGAGGGACGATCTGCTTACAATCCTATCAAGGTCAAGAGAGACAATTCCTACTTGTCTTTTTAACAATCTTGTTTGCAACAGTGTTGCAAACAGGTCGAATATGCCCTTATAGGTGATCTATTTATATTTGTGAAGAATTAGTATGACTTTGAGAGATAAAATTTGATATATTCCATCTTCCTTAAAATATATTAAAACATAAATATAATACTGAAAACTAATCACCATTATGAGAACTAAAAGGGTAAGAAGATTAGGAGAATAATCAGATTCTGTATCCTTGAGAAAATTTACATTCTCTGTGATTTTTATGGTGATGTATGCTGTCATGTTTTGGAATATTTAGCTCATGTTTTAAAGCTGATTAACCTCATAATATTGTTGACCTCTTTGTCTTAACTCTAGGAATAGAACCAGTAGATAAATCCATATTCCATTTTAGAACAGTCTCTGAGGGTTCATTGAAGCATTCATTTTCTCTTGCTGTTAATGACAGGCAACTGAGAGCTGAGATTTCCAGAAACATCCTCCATGATGCAAAAGTTTAAAACAGGGATCTACAGGGGCACCTGGGTGGCTCAGTGGTTGAGCGTCTGCTTTTGGCTCAGGTCGTGATCCCGGAGTACTGGCATCGAGTCCCACATCGGGTTCCCAACAAGGAGCCTGCCTCTCCCTTTGTGTCTCTGCCTCTCTCTGTCTTTCATGAATAAATAAATAAAATCTTAAAACACAAAATAGAACAGGGACCTACAATCAAGTTAGATGTTCTTTAGAATATCATAATTGACCAGAATAGGCTTTAAAAATTGAGTCCAAGCAAGATGGCAAAAGAGTTGGGTCCCCAAGTCACCTGTCCCCACCAATTTACCTAGATAAATTTCAAATCATCCTGAAAATTTATGAATTCGGCCTAAGATTTAAAGAAAGAACAGCTGGAATGTTACAATGAGAAGAGTTCGTGCTTCTATCAAGGTAGGAAGACGGAAAAAAATAAAGACATAAAAAAGCATCCAGAGAGAGGGGCTCCCACAAGGAGCCGGGCTAAGGGGGGAGCAACTGCCCCCAGGATAGGGAAACCCAGTCCAAGAGAAGCCGGAACTCTACCAATCTTCCCAGACAGAAAAATGTTTGCAGGGAGCTCAGGCAGGATCCCAGGAGGGGCAGGGATGCCCTCAGGCTCCCAAGGGCACTAACAGAGGAACTGCGCCCAGAGGAGAGCAAGGACACTCCTCCTGCCAGCGCCCTGAGCTGTGCAGATCAGCGTCCCCCGCCCCTAGAGCATCCAGACCCTGCAGACTAGGAGACTGGGATCTGCGGTACTTACTGCAGGAGCTGACTCCAGAGCTGGAGAGCTGGCTGCCGCCACTGTTGCTGTTCCTCCTGGTGTCACCTTGTACCTGGGACTGAGCAGTGGCCTCACAGAATAAGCAGCTCCCACTGAACCCTGCACCTGGCAAGGGGAGTGGCAGCTCCCCCAGGTGCACACACCTGAGAATCAGCACAGCAGGCCCCTTCCCCAGAACACCATCTGGAAGGACGGGGGAAAAACAAGTTATTGGCCAGCTGCACTGGAAAGTTACAGGGGAAGTCGAGGGATTTACAGTATATAGAATCAGAGGATACTCCTCCTTGTATTTTGTTTTCTGTTTGTTCCCCACACACACACACTTTTTTTTTTTCTATCTTTTTCTCCTTTTCCCAGTACAATTTGTTTTTGGCCACTCTGCACTGAGCAAAATGACTAGAAGGAAAAACTCACCACAAAAGAAAGAGAATCAGAAACAGTCCTCTCTCCCACAGAGTTACAAAATTTGGATTACAATTCAATGTCAGAAAGCCAATTCAGAAGCACAATTATACAGCTACTGGTGGCTCTAGAAAAAAGCATAAAGGAATCAAGAGACTTCATGACTGCAGAATTTAGATCTAATCAGGCCAAAATTAAAAATCAATTAAATGAGATGCAATCCAAACTGGAGGTCCTAACGACGAGGGTTAACAAGATAGAAGAAAGAGTGAGTGATGTAGAAGACAAATTGATGGCAAGGAAGGAAGCTGAGGAAAAAAGAGAAAAACAATTAAAAGATAATGAGGAATGGTTAAGGGAAATAAATGACAGCTTCAGAAGGAAAAATCTATGTTTAATTGGGGTTCCAGAGGGCACCAAAAGAGACAGAGGACCAGAAAGTGTATTTGAAAAATCATAGCTGAGAACTTCCCTAACTTGGGAAGAGAAACAGTCATTCAGATCCAGGAGATAGAGCGATCACCCCTAAAATCAATAAAAACCATTGAACACCTCGACATTTAATAGTGAAACTTGCGAATTCCAAAGATAAAGAGAAGATCCCTAAAGCAGCAAGAGACAAGAGATCCCTAAACTTTATGGGGAGAAGCATTAGGATAACAGCAGACCTCTCCACAGAGACCTGGCAGGCCAGAAAGGGCTGGCAGGATATATTCAGGGTCCTAAATGAGAAGAACGTGCAGCCAAGAAGACATTATCCAGCAAGGCTCTCCTACAGAATAGAAGGAGAGATAAAGAGCTTCCAAGATAGGCAGGAATTGAAAGAATATGTGACCTCCAAACCAGCTCTGCAAGAAATATGAAGGGGGACTCTGTAAAAGAAAGAGGAAGTCCGAGGAAACAATCCACAAACACAGGGACTGAATAGGTATCATGATGACACTAAATTCATATCTCTCAATAGTAACTCTGAACATGAATGGGCTTAATGACCCCATCAAAAGGCGCAGGGTTTCAGACTGGATAAAAAAGCAAGACCCATCTATTTGCTGTCTACAAGAGACTCATTTTAGACCTAATGACACCTCCAGCCTGAAAATAAAAGGTTGGAGAATGATTTACCATTCAAATGGTCCTCGAAAGAAAGCAGGGGTAGCCATCCTCATAGCAAATAAAGTTTATCCCAAAGACTGTAGTAAGAGATGAAGAGGGACACTATATCATACTTAAAGGATCTATCCAACAAGAGGACTTAACAATCATGAATATATATGCCCCGAATGTGGGAGCTGCCAAGTATATCAATCAATTAATAACCAAAGTTAAGACATACTTAGATAATAATACACTTATACTTGGTAACTTGAACACAGCGTTTTCCACAATCGACAGATATTCTAAGCACAACATCTTCAAAGAAACAAGAGCTTTAAATGATACACTGGACCAGATGGACTTCACAGATGTTTACAGAACTTTGCATCCAAACGCAAGTGAATACACAACTTCTCAAGTGCACAGGGAACTTTCTCCAGAATAGACCACATACTGGGTCACAAATCAGGTCTGAACCCATATCAAAAGATTGGGATCATCCCCTGCATATTTTCAGACCATAATGCTTTGAAACTAGAACTAAATCACAAGAAGTTTGGAAGGGTTTCAAACATGTGGAGGTTAAGGACCATCTGGCTAAAAGATGAAACGGTCAACCAGGAAATTAGAGAAGAATTAAAAAGATTCATGGAAACTAATGAGAATGAAGATACAACCATTCAAAATCTTTGAGATACAGCAAAAGCAGTCCCGAGGGGCAAATACATCGCAATATAAGCATCCATCCAAAAACTGGAAAGCACTCAAATACAAAAGCTAACCTTGCACCTAAAGGAGCTGGAGAATAAAAAACAGCAAATAGATCCTACACCTAGCAGAAGAGAATTAATAAAGATTTGAGCAGAACTCAATGAAATCGAGACCAGAACAACTGTGGAACAGATCAACAAAACCAGGAGTTGGTTCTTTGAAAGAAGTAATAAGATAGATAAACCATTAGCCAGACTTATTAAAAAGAAGAGAGAAAAGACTCAAATTAATAAAATCATGAATGAGAAAGGAGAGATCACTACCAACACCAAGGAAATGCAAACGACTTTAAAAACATATTGCCAATATAAATTAGGCAATCTAGAAGAAATGGATGTATTCCTGGAAAGCCAGAAACTACCAAAACAGGAACAGGAAGAAATAAAAGATCTGAGCAGGCCGATAACCAGGGAGGAAATTGAAGCAGTCATCAAAAATTTCCCAAGACACAAAAGTCCAGGGCCAGATGGCTTCCCAGGGGAATTCTGTCAAAGGTTTAAAGAAGAAACCATACCTGTTCTACTAAAGCTGTTCGGAAAGCTAGAAAGATGGAGTACTTCCAAACTCATTCTATGAGACCAGCATCACCTTAATTCCAAAGCCAGACAAAGACTCCACCAAAAAGGAGAATTACAGACCAATATCCCTGATGAACATGGATGCAAAAATTCTCAACAAGGTACTAGCCAGTAGGATCCAACAATACATTAAGAAGATTATTCACCATGACCAAGTGGGACTTATCCCCGGGATGCAAGGCTGGTTCAACACTCATAAAGGAATCAATGTGATTGATCATATCAACAAGAGAAAACACAAGAATCATATGATCCTCTCAGTAGATGCAGAGAAAGCATTTGACAAAATACAGCATCCATTCCTGATCAAAACTCTTCAGAGTGTAGGGATAGAGGGAACATTCCTTAGCATCTTAAAAGCCATCTACAAAAAGCCCACAGCAAATATCATTCTCAATGGGGAAGCACTGGGAGCCTTTCCCCTAAGATCAGGAACACGACAGGGATGTCCACTCTCACCACTGCTATTCAACACAGTATTAGAATTCCTAGTCTCAGCAATCAGACTACAAAAAGAAATCAAAGGCATTCAAATTGGCAAAGAAGAAGTCAAACTCTCCCTTTTTTGCAGATGACATGATACTCTACATAGAAAACCCAAAAGACTCCACCCCAAGATTGCTAGAACTCATACAGCAATTCAGCAATGTGGCAGGATACACAATCAATGCCCAGAAATCAGTGGCATTTCTCTACACTAACAATGAGACTGAAGAAGGAGAAATTAAGGAGTCAATCCCATTTACAATTGCACCAAAATGTATAAGATACCTAGGAATAAACCTAACCAAAGAGGAAAAGGATCTCTACCCTAAAAACTACAGAACACTTCTGAAAGAAATTAAGGAAGGAACAAAAAGATGGAAAAATATTACATGCTCATTGATTGGAAGAATTAATATTGTGAAAATGTGAATGTTACCCAGGGCAATTTACACATTTAATGCGATCCCTGTCAAAATACCATGGACTTTCTTCAGAGAGTTGGGACAAATAATCTTCAGATTTGTGTGGAATCAGAAAAGACCCCAAATAGCCAGGGGAATTTAAAAAAAAAAAAAAAAACATAGCTGGGCGCATCACAATGCCAGATTTCAGGTTGTACTACGAAGCTGTGGTCATCAAGACAGTGTGGTACTGGCACAAATACAGACACATAGATCAATGGAACAGAATAGAAAATCCAGAAGTGGACCCTCAACTTCATGGTCAACTAATATTCAACAAAGTACGAAAGACTATCCACTGGAAAAAAGACATCTCTTCAATAAATGGTGCTGGAAAAATTGGACATCCACATGCAGAAGAATGAAACTAGACCACTCTCTTGCACCATACACAAAGATAAACTCAAAATGGATGAAAGATCTAAATGTGAGACAAGATTCCATCAAAATCCTAGAGAAGATCACAGGCAACACCCTTTTTGAACTCGGCCACAGTAACTTCTTGCAAGATACATCCATGAAGGCAAAAGAAACAAAAGCAAAAATGAACTACTGGGACTTCATCAAGATAAAATGTTTCTGCACAACAAAAGAAACAGTCAACAAAACTAAAAGACAACCTTCAGATTGGGAGAAGATATTTGCAAATGACCTATCAGATAAAGGGCTAGTTTCCAAGATCTATAAAGAACTTATTAAACTCAACAGCAAAGAAACAAACAATCCAATCATGAAATGGGCAAAAGACATGAAGAGAAATCTCACAGAGGAAGACATAGACATGGCCAACACGCACATGAGAAAATGCTCTGCATCGTTTGCCATCAGGGAAATACAAATCCAAACCACAATGAGATCCCACCTCACACCAGTGAGAATGGGGCAAATTAACAAGATAGGAAACAGCAAATTTTGGAGACGATGTGGAGAAAGGGGAACCGTCTTGCACTGTTGGTGGGAATGTGAACTGGTGCAGCCACTCTGGAAAACTGTGTGGAGGTTTCTCAAAGAGTTAAAACTAGACCTGCCCTATGACCCAGCCATTGCCCTGCTGGGGATTTACTCCAAAGATACAGATGCAGTGAAACGCCAGGACACCTGCACCCCAATGTTTATAGCAGTAATGTCCACAATAGCCAAACTGTGGAAAGAGCCTCGGTGTCCATCGAAAGATGAATGGATAAAGAAGATGTGGTTTATGTATACAATGGAATATTCCTCAGCCATTAGAAACGACAAATACCCACCATTTGCTTTGACGTGGATGGAACTGGAGGGTATTATGCTGAGTGAAATAAGTCAATCGGAAAAGGGCAAACATATGGTCTCATTCATTTGGGGAATATAAAAATTAGTGAAAGGGAATAAAGGAAAAGGAGAGAAAATGAGTGAGAATATCAGTGAGGGTGACAAAACATGAGAGACACCTAACTCTGGGAAATGAACAAGGGGTAGTGGAAGAGGAGGTGGGCAGGGCATTGGGGTGACTGGGTGATGGGCACTGAAGGGGGCACTTGGCGGGATGAACACTGGGTGTTATGCTATATGTTGGCAAATTGAACTCCAACATAAAAAAATTAAAAAAAAATGAGTCCAAATTTGAATTACAAAAGTACTTCTAATAATTATTCAAGAAATTATTGAAGGAAATAATTGAAGTTTGAAAAGAAGAAAGATATATTCTCTTTGAAACAAACAAGACTCTTATGCTTTTTTTTTGAATAAATGAATATAAAAGTGTGGATAAGCAAATGACACAACATTTAGAATCGAGTGTTTGAGAAACCAAAGAAATAATTCATGCTATAATTTTGACAAAACTTCTTAATAAAATTAATGTGTTTTCTTATCATAATTTTAAAAATTTAAGATGACAAAATAAATGTTCAATGTGTCTTGAAAGAAAATGGAGGTATGTAATGTCAAATGCAACCAAAGGGGGAGATATGGAAGTGTAAGGACTTAGAGCTTTGTTAGTTTTCTTGATATCATCAAAGTGCGGTAGTATTCCTAATGAAGGATCCCTTTCCTTTAAACTAAAATTCTTCTACAGTGGAGGCAAACTGTTTTCAGTTAGGATAAAGAAATCCTTTTAAAGTAGTAAACTTCATTTTTTTATAATACAGTATTCACTAGGCAACCTCTTCATTTATCTGAATAAACCTTTTTACTTGGAAGGGACTTTGGTGAGCCGATGCCATGTTCTCCTACCCAATAATAAATTATTAGCATTCTGGCTTTACAAATCAATTTCTTTTAGGTGTGATCACTGAGAATGAGGGACTTATCACACGTGTATACACCGAAAAAGTGAGCATCTGAATAGTAACACTGGGTCATGGGGAATCTGTGAGACTGTTAACTCCCAAGCAAGGCCTGGCCTGAGCAATCAGCTGACTTTACCTATCATGGTATTATCTGGAGGTCTAGGGAGTCTGCAAATTTCAAAGCGGTACCCCTGGATTGCAGAATGGCAGTGAAAGTTCTCACAAACTATGGATTTATGGGGTCAGTATGCTACAGAATTTAAAAGCCCACAGCTTAACGAGTAAAGGGGAGATTGGAGTTAATACATAAATTAATAAAGATAAATATCCATAGATTGTTTCAAATGACAGATAATTGAAAGCTTTTGGGGAGATTTGGTGAAGATGATGGATAAGAAAGATCCTGAGGTCACTTTGTCCCATGAACAGAAATCTACAGCTGCACGTCAAACAATCCCCTCTGAAAAGAACCTGAAAGCTAGCTGAACAGCACCTTGGCAGCAAATGTTAAAAGGGTTACACTGAGACAGGTAGGAAGGATGGAGACACAGTCTTGCAAGAAACCCCAGTCCAGGCTCTGCAACCCTCAATTGGGAGGATTCCCATACTGTGGATCTTGTCCCTGGGAAGCAATGAATTTGTGACCTACATTAGGCATCCCAACCCTCAGGAGCTGCACCAGAGAGATGAACGAACCTCCGTGGATCTGAACTTAAAAATTTACGAGGCTTATTTCCAAGAGAATCATAATGCATGGGGAATGGAAAATATATCCTTAACCGGCTCACACAAAGACCCACTTGCCCTGGGACCCAGTGCAAAAGCAACAGTTAGAAGGGGCTTAAAACATATGCAAAGATGCTCACTTGTTATTCTTAATGTGTCTGCTGGAGAGGTAGGAATCTGTTGGGACTATCTCCAGGGCTGGAGGCAAGAGCGGGCATCATTTTTACATCTTCCTTCTGCCTTGTTGGTTCCGGTGCTGGTGGATGTTATTTTTTTTGCACCATCCTTCTAGATCACGAGCTTTAATGGGAGCATCATCCCCACCCGTCTCCCCCCCCACACACACCACAGCTTCAGCCTCGCCCACTTCACCGCAGCCAGCAGGCACCTGCAGCCCACACTGGGCATGACCTATTAGCACCTGGCTGTGAGGGTGAGAGACGATTGTCTTTCTAGACTTCAAGAGTCTGAAACAATCACAGAGAAGTCCTTTGTAGATTGCCACCAGGGCAACTGAACAAACACCAGACTGAAACATACCCTCAATCTTCATGTGAAAAAGGCCTATTTCTTGTCCTGGAGTTTCAGGCTGAAGGACAGCCCTCAGGTCAACTACACATCCAGAGGCTAGAGAGGCACCCTCCCCGCCCGGAGAACATGGGCAGGGAAGGCACCAGATTAGTTTCCGCCTTCAGCCTCTCTGCAGCTTGCTGAGACTTCCCAGAATGGGGCTTATACACACCACAAAAGCCACCATCTTTGCAACTGTCATCCAGGAGACACTTCTAGCTCTCCTGGTCTGGAAGTGAGCAGGGTTTACAACTGCAGACTTCTAAGACTGTATATATTTATACTTTAAAACTGCTGCGGAGAAGCCTGCTTACAATTAGCCTGAAACTAGGCAGTGTCTGAAATCCTTCCCTTTGGAACACTGAAAGCACTTGGCACTCTCTCAACAACTGGGACCTAACAAGACCTAACATTGAAAATCACAAAGGTCCAAAAACCAGCAAAAGCCAGGGCAAGGTTGAACAGTAAGTTCAGAAGATAAAGGAGGGTGCCTAACAATATATATACACATGATGAACTACTACTCAGCCACAAAGAAGAATGAGGCCTTGCCATTTGCAACAATATGGTTGAACCCTAAGGATATTATGCTAAGTGAAATAAGTCAAGTAGAAAAAGACAAATCATGTATGATTTCAACTTATAAGTAGAATCTAAAAAACAAAACAAATATATAAAACAGAAAAGATTGGTAGTTACCAGAGGGGAATAGATTTGGGGGGAGGTAGGCAAAATAGGTGAAGGGGTTCAATTTTATGGTGATGGAAGGTAACTAGACTTATGGCGGTGATCTCTCTGTAGTGTATACAAATATCAAATTATAACGGTGTACACCTAAAACGTATCACATGTTACCATGCTACCAATTTACCTCAATTTAAAAAAAGAGGCTTTTAATACCTATGAGACGGATAACTTGTGTGATGATACAAAAGCAGAATACTGAGCACTGAGTAACAAGGAAAGCTGGTTTGGTTATAACACAATTCCAAATTATCTAAACTTGATTTTTTTCTTCTCAATTCTCTGATTAAGGTGATTTTGAATGCCCCAGTGTATTCAACTAGATTTTAACCAGCAATGTGTTTTATTTTAAAAGATTTTCTACCCATGCCTTTGTTTTGGATCATAGAAAACAAGCAAGTGATTTTTTTTTTCAACAAAGAGGACAAGAAAGCTATTGATATGATATCTCTCCTGTCAGTACTGTTTATGTAAAACAAAATAGGATGCTTTATTTTGGGTTACAAAATCTAATTGTGAGTGTGACTCCATAGTCCTTCTAGAAAAATACCAGGATTACACTAAATATAGGAGACATTTAGCTGGGTTCTATGTACAAATGTAATGATGTGTGTGTGGTCTCTGGCCTTGGAAATGGATAAAGCTAGCAGTTAGTCCCACTGGGATGAAATCTGTATACTTTCCCTTAGCACATGTCTAAGATGTCATTTAATCAGTTATTATAGGGACCTAAAAAGGGGAGATTTTCAAAAATAGGACACAAGAAGAAGATACAAAGGTGAGATTGCAACTAAGAAAATTGGGATCATTAGTAAATTTCCTCAGAAGTGAAATGCAGGAATTAAGTTTATAACAGATCATATTTATTTGTCACTTGAGGATAAAAAAAAATGTGTTTTTCCTTCTTTGGTAGTGAGGGTAACTTGAAACTGGTATATGCTCAAGACAATCAGGATGTGATCAGATGACACAGCAGCTAAAGGAAAAGACTTTGGCCATGATTATTTGACTCATTTGATATGGTTGAAGACTCACACAATTAAATGAGCAGAAAATAAAATAAATTTACAGAGCCAAGAATGTGAAATCTAAACTGGGTCAGGCCTGTTTGTGGGAGAGGGGGAGACCCAGGAGATCAGCCAACTCAGAGGCTGGCTGGAGCAGTGTATACAGGCACAGTCCAGTGGTCCTAGTAGTGCTAAGAGGGGAAGTACTGGAGCAGTGGTTGCCAAAGGAAGTTACATTTTTCATTACATAAAAAGCCCTGTGGTGTTCAGCAAAGGTGTGTAGACAGGGCAAGTTTAAAGGTTCTTTCACATCTTAAAAGTCCCTATTAACAATAAATAATTTCTCCTAATATTGTTTCTTCAGGACACAACTTATATCTGGAAGATCTTTCAAGTGGAGCTTTTGTGATCAGATTCTTAACTATGTCTGTGTCTGTAGCCACCCTGTCAGTCACTGGCATTTAACAAGAGGGGAAGTGCAGCAGTGTGCCTGAGCTTTCACACATCCCACCTACTCATAAGAGACGTACGTGTCAGGGGCCCTGGGTGGCTCAGTGGTTGAGCATCTGCCTTTGGCTCAGAGCGTGATCCCAGGGTCCCAGGATCCAGTCACAAGGAGCCTGCCTGTCCCTCTGCCTGTGTCTTTGCCTCTCTCTGGGTCTCTAATGAATAAATAAAATCTTAAAGAAAAGAAAAGAAGGAGAGATGCACGTGTCTATGACAGAAATGACACCAAAAGTGTCAGGTTTCATCAAGGTGGATCAAGATGAGGACATGTACACAGTGGGATGGTCTCACATCTCTGAAACGGTGCTGCTGCTCGAGCCACATAAGACCGATTTTTAAATTTTCAAGATGTGGATTTATCTCACAGAATATAGCATTGTTTCTATCTTTCTCACTCTTTTACTGAAGTTTTTCACTGCCCACGAAATAAATGGTGCTTAATGTCCTGTCTTAGTGTCCTGGGGCTGCTGTAACAAAGTGTCAAAAACCAAGTGACTTAAAACAACAGAAATTTATTGCTTCACAGTCCTAGAGGCTAGAGGTCTGAAATCAAGGTGTCAGCAGAGCTTTACAGCCTAGGGGAGCATCCTTCCTTGCCTCTTCCAGTTTCTGCTATTTGGAGTAATCCTTGGCATTCCTTGGCTTATAGATACCTCCCTCCAGTCACATGGCCGTCTGCTCCCTGTGTGCCTCCCTATTCTCTCTCCTGTGTGCATGTTTGTCTGTGACCACATTTCCCCTTTCCACGAGGATTCCAGAAATATCAGATGACAGCTCACTGTACTGGCCTCATCTAACTTGAACTTTACCTCCGTAAAGACCCTATTTGCAAATAAGGTCATATTCTGAGCCACTGGGGCTTAGCACTTTAATATATCTTTCTGAGGGGGAAACAAAACCCCATAAGAGACTTCAACATGGTTTGTGGACGTATATTGTCATACGCTGTCTTTGCACAACGGTATGTTACTTCGTGAGTGCTTCTTGCAAGATCCCAATGTGGTAAAGTAACTGCGACTGAGTTTACAAAACTTCTGTCTGAAGAATTACAATTTTAGGGATAATGACTGACCGAGAGGACAGAGACACATTGTTTTCTTTCTCCTTTGGCTTGGGAAGGTCCAGAACACAGTCCGTGTTCAGTACCACCAACAGATAAGACAGTGGAAATAGTGTTTAAGATACAGCAAAATGATAAATAGATAGATGATAGATAGATAGATGATAGATAGATAGATAGATAGATAGATAGATAGATAGATAGATAGATGATAGATAAACTACAGCAAAATGGAGGACATAGAGTGTGAATAAGGTTTTTCAAGGAGTAAGTCTGTCATTCTTACCATGTTGCCGCTCTGACAAAATTTCATTTTTCATGTCAATTTGGCAGCTTTGTTCAAAAAGAAAGTCTGACCTGACTTTTAAAGTTACTATGAAGAGAACTTTGTTTTATGTTAGACAAAAACGGCTCTAATATTAAAAGATTAATCCCTTTTGCCTCTAAACATATGATTAACCATAAATTATCACACTAGACCTGATCACATCTTTCAAAAGCCTATTAAAAAACAAATTAACCTTTTTCTCTCTAGTCTGAACTCCCTTGTTAATATGAAAATCAGGAGCAATTCAGGACTCTTAGCTTTTTGTTATCCCAGCCACATTCCTTTGTGTTTTTCAAGTTGAGTTGTGACTGGAGAGTGAGTCATACCAGCTTAATTAATTTAGTTAAGAACCAATTAAAAGCAGTATTTTGAGCATGAGAAACCTTGTCTGAAGTGTTTTGAATTTGATCAGAAGTTTGCTCATTACCCAGGCTTCTATATAGATGGCTGTGCCATGGTGGGGGAGGACACTTACTGGGTAGTCATCCTTTAATTTCTAGTCATAAGTGAATTTATATGAGTTTTCAATTCTAAAGCAGGTGCAATTTATACTTACTCATAAATAAATACATCACATCAAAAATTATTATCAAATTTCTTATTGTAATAATAATGTAGCAAGGTTTATGAGCAACTAATTCATATATTTTCTTCCTCCAGTAGACTAAATGATCTAAACATGCACTGTAGGAAGAAGATTAAAGGGAGATATATTCTTTCTGTATCCTTCCCACCTCATTAATTTGGGCTGGAGCAATGTGACATAGTGTATCTTTAAAGGAATATGCTCTCTAAGAGTACTCTGGTTTAAAGCAATCTGATTTTCATATTTTTTGCCCTGTGGAAGCAGACATGTAGACAAAGCACTAATACATGAATCCCTTTGTCAGGTTCCACAGGCCTCTGTATGTTATTTGTACATATGTATGAGGCAAATTCAGCAAACAAAAACTGTGTATTAGGAAAAATGGGAAAAATATTGGACAGTGAATGGGCTGACTTAAGGCTGCACTTAGCAAATGTTTTCCAAAAGGGACTAACAGTATTTTAGGATTTGTGGACCAGATATCTCTGTGTTTGGTCTCTGTTACAACTAATCAACTCTAGAGTTGTAGCATGAAAACAGCCATTGATAATATATAACTAAGGGACATGATGATGTTCCAATAAAGCTTTATTTATAGAAACAAGAAAGACTGAATTTGACCTGCAGGCCATGTTTTCCAGCCTTAATGTAGGATATAGTAATGCTGCTCACTTTCCCCATCCTAAAATGAGGTTAGATTAAGGAAGCTGTATGGACTATCCAGCTTTATAAACCAAAATGGTCTCTAGAAATACTTCCAAGCATAGCTCTAGGGTCAGACAGCTGATTCTCCAGTGTCCTCTTTGGGAAAAAAAAAAAAAAAATCCCAATAAGAGAAAACATAAGAACTTCTTTTCCTTGTGTGTGGGTATTATCTAGATTAAACCTGAGAACTGAGAACAGTTATGAGTTTAATACCTTTGAATTCTTTATTCTCTAGAGGCCATAGCTCTTTTAGGAAAAAAAAAAAAAAAGTAAATATAACTATTTAGAAAGATTTCAAAAACACTTACTTTGAACTTAGAAATAAACTTTTCAAACTTGCAGATGACAATCTGTAGACCACAGGCTAGAGGGTGGTTTTCAGAAACACTTTTTTTTTTTTTTTGAAAGGGTAAACTTCACTGGGAAAATTCGCTTTGTTGGAACACCTCATTAGCCAGCAATGCAGAAGAAATGGGGCATTGCTCTCTATTGATTTGCTACCATAGCCTCTGTAAGTAAACGTGGCTGCAGGCAGTTCTGCAAACAAGAGGATCCCGGTTTAATTGTTGATTGAGTAATTTTTCATTATCATTACTAGGGGATCAGAATTTCAATTTTTACCTGATGTTACTTTAAATATACCCCTTGTCTAGTGTATTTTCCATCATATTAGAATCAGTCACCAAGACAAGAATATCATCAAATGTACACACTAATTCCACTGCAGTATGACTCAGAACTATAAATACACAAGTAATCAGCCCTCATTACTTATTTCCGCTGGGGTGAGGTAAGTGCACGTATACATTTCACATGTTTAGACTATAACACCTTTATTTTGAACCCTATCCTTAATGAAGCTCCCTGGCATAGTTCAGAGTAACCAGAATTCTATATATTTTATCTGCAGGTCTCCACATGAGTTGGAACTGTTCTCTGTGAGATTATTCAAATAATGGCTCGACTGGAGTCTATTCACAGAATTTTCCTACCTTAGGCTTTTTCTTTTCTCTTTTTTTTTTCCTTAAACATAGGATCTATTATTAATATCCTTTCAAGGGATACAACAGAGTTAGCTATATAATTTGATCTATTGCCTTGTATTTGTTAAAAGCAGCATATGTAAAACCAAATTAAAATGCTATTACTATATACTTAACCAAACCAGTAAATATTGAGTATTCATGGTATCTTTATATTTCACAATGAGGAAGAGATACAGAGAATAATTGAATTACATGGATACTCTGTGGCACATGTTTTGGATCTAGGTTTATGTGACTAAATTATACAAGCCACAAAGTCTGGTTCACCCTCCCAAGGCCTTATATTCTTGTCACTTTATTACATAAATGCCTCTTGCCAAATGTAGACTCCTGTTCTACCAGAACGTTTTCTTTATTTATCCTACTATATATATATATATCTTAAATGTATCCTGCTAATATATTTTGCTTGTGACCCCTTTCACTGATAATACTTTAAAAACTGAGGTGTTTCAAAGATATCTACTCAGCCACTTGTTTCATTACACAGCTATTCAAAAGCTTGGCTCTCATAATCTTAAAACTCTCATTTTTACGAAAGTTCCAGATGTAGAACAAATATATACAAATTTGTAAATTTTGAAATAACGGTTAAAGATTATATCTCTGTAAAGAATGTCAAGTTATTTGAATGCTTATTTAGGTCTTTGTTCGAGATAGCCTAAAATTCTTCAAATTTTTTAGTCCATTTTAATTTTATAAGAATTATTTAAAGACTTTAAAGTTCTCTTGAATATTCTATGAGGAGAGGGTACTATTAAAGGAAAAATAGGTAGATAGATAGATAGATAGATAGATAGATAAATAGGAATTACAGTAAAAATTGAATCAAGCTGGCAAGGGGAAAATAGAACAGTGAAAGTAGAGTGAGGTAATCCTCACTGATATTTTTGATAAGGAATGTCCTTAATATTGCCTATGGATGCAAATATACTTCACAATTTACAAATATATTCCATTCTACTCATTCTTCCTCATTCATTCATCATAAAGAGTAGTGACTTTGAAAAAAAAAGAGTAGTGACTTTGGCCTGATTCTATATCTTATGATTGTTTTCTATTTCGATATACCTGTAAATAAGCCACCTTCACATCCTCAGAGATGTTAGTAATCCAATATTTGAAAGAATGAAAATAAAACAAAGGGAAAAAAGTGATTTAAAATTCTTATCTTCTAGACATCTCTAACTTTATAGTGTTTTAGTGCATGTATGTGCATATGCATGATAATCTTTTTGCAGCTTTTAGCTGGTAATCTATCTGTCACTCTAACTGGATTGACCAAGAGCTCTACACAACCATAAATGGAGAGGATGAAAGGCAAAGTGAGATTTACAGTCTTGATGTTGAAGATAAAACCAAAGAGGCTGAGAAAAAATATTGTCTGTTAGAAAAGAAATTATTTCTGTTGGAGTATGTCCTTTATAAAAGGTATTTTTATTCTCTCTATTAAAATTGTTCATCACCAGTGCTCTTTGGGATTATATCACCCAGAAAAACAATGCTTGAGGCAAAAGGTTGAAGATTTTCTTAACAAGAAAAAAGCACTATGAGATTTTCAAAGGAAATACAGAATGTTTCTCTAATAAGCACATTAATAACTTGCAAATGTGTTGTCACATTTAGGGCAATAATTTATAGTACATTTCTCCCTAAATATAAGAATTTCTGCATTAATTTAAGGAAAACATAAAGAAGAAATAAAAACTAAACAAAATTACTTGTTGAAAACAGTTTTAAATTTAAAACTTAGTTAATTCAATTCTTACACTGACTACATGTTGACAGTTTTTCATAAACTATTCAGTTACTTTACACATATGCTTATATCTTAAGTCAGATTTTTGAGTTATTTTGTGTCACTTTTTTAACCTTTTTGTTATCATACAGTAGTTGTTGGTTTATCACTCAATTCCATTGTAAATATACATAATAAAAACTTGCTTATAAGCAGTTCAGAGTGTCTTACATATTGACACATATCACCATGCTATAGAGTAAATAACACAATTTAAATAATAAAAAGTAATAATAATCACCAGTGATAGAAAGACTGCTGCTATGATTACTCCTGTTATTTTTTGAAGGCATTTTAAATACTGTGTGTGAGGCATACATTAGGAGAATTTTGGTTATAAGTGTCACAAACCAAACACAAGCAGAATCAAGCACAAGTGACATATACTGAAAGTATACTGGTATGGAAAGGACTACTCATGGTTGTTCAGAGTTCCAACTGCCATTTGCTTTCCATATGACTTCAGACAAGTTAATCAACCATTCTGTGTTCCAATTTCTTCATGTGTAAAATGGAAATAATAATATCACCTATCTTACAAAGTTATTGTCAGAATGGGAGAAGATATTTGCAAATGACATATCAGAAAGAGGGCTAGTATCCAAGATCTATGAAGAACTTAATCAAACTCAACACCCCAAAAATAAGCAATCCAATCAAGAAATGGGCAAAAGACATGAACAGAAATTTCTCCAAAGAAGACCTACATGTGGCCAACAAGCAAATGAAATAATGCTCTGCATTACTGGCCATCAGGGAAATATAAATCAAAACCACAATGAAATACCACCTCACACCAGTGAGAATGGCGAAAATTAACAAGACAGGAAACAACAGATGTTGGAAACGATGTGGAGAAAGGGAAACCCTCTTGCACTGTTGGTGCAATGTGGGTTTGGGGTTGGGAATGTGAACTGGTACAGCCCCTCTGGAAAACTGGGTGGAGGTTCCTCAAAGAGTTAAAAGAGCTACCCTACAACCCAGCAATTGCACCCCAATGAACCCAATCCTGGGTATTTACCCCAAGGATACAAGGCACCTGCACCCCAATGTTCATGGCAACAATGTCCACAATAGCCAAATTGTAAATTACAAATTTTTTTAATTTAAATTCAATTTGCCAACATATATTACATCATTAGTTTCAGATGTAGTTTTCAATAATTCATCAGTTGCATAGAATACCCACTGCTCATCACCTCATATGCCCTCTTGATGCCCATTACCCAGTTACCCCATCGCCCCACCAACCTCCCCTTCAGCAACCCTCAGTTTATTTCCTAGAGTTAGGAGTCTCTCATAGTTTGGTTTGTCTTTCTGATTTTTCCCCATTCTGTTTCCTTTCCTTCCCTTATGGTCTCTTGAACTATTTCTTATATTCGGCATGTAAGTGAAACTATATGATAATTGTTTTTCTCAGATTGACTTATTTCACTCAGCATAATACCCTCCAGTTCCATCCATGTAGATGTAAATGGTAAGTATTCAGCTTTTCTGATGGCTGAGTAATAGCCCATCGTTTTTATACACCACATCTTCTTAATCCATTCATTTGTCAAAGGACATCGAGGCTCCTTCCACAGTTTGGCTATTGTGGACATTGTTGCCATGTAAATTGGGGTGCAGGTGCCCCTTTGTTTCACTACATCTGTATCTTTGGGTTAAATACCCAGTAGCACAGTTGCTGGGTCATAAAGTAGCTCTATTTTTAACTTCTTGAGGATTGGGAGAATAAATATTGTTAAAATGTCTATGCTACCCAGAGCAATCTACACATTCAATGCAATCCCTATCAAAATATCATCAAAATTTTTCAGTTGGGACAAATATTCCTAAGATTTATATAGAACCAGAAAAAACTCCAAATAGCTAGAGGAATGTAAAAAAAAAAAAAACTACATTATATTTCTATATCTTAACATTCATTTCCAATGTGCTTTTATTTTATTTTTTTTTCCAATGTGCTTTTAAAAATATTTTAAGGTAAGCCTTAATGAAGTATAACAAATGAAAAAGATTTATTCAAGAAAACCTTCTAAGACTTGGTAAGAACTACAAAAGTCTGCATTGTTCCAAACAAGTCCTATACCCACCCCCAAATCTCCTGGCTCAACAAGAAAGAAACTCCACTTCAGTTTGTATACCCAAAAACACAGGGCTCTCTCTACTCCCAGCCCCCAGTTAGAGGGCAAACTTCCTAAGATGGGCAGGGCATCAGCAATTTTCATCCTCTCCCAGCTACCCATTGCTGAAGCTAAGCTCTGTGCCACTGTGGCTGAGGGTTAGGGCTCCTTTCATCCATTCAGCTCCTACTTGTAGACAAGCACTATTCTGGGAACAGTACTGCTGAGAATAGTGGGGTCCTGAAAACCTTTGCCCCATCTAGTGAAGTTAGGGTGACACACTGAGAGAGGCAAGCCCAGGCCTCCCCCACCCTCCATTTACCAAGTGCTCAGTTCCTAAAGTGGGAGGTTGCTTAGAGAAAAACATACCATGGTTCTCATGACCAGGGAGTGGCTCAGAAATCTTGCTCAGGGGAGAAAAGCAGAATACAGAAGAGAGCCCCAATCCTTCCCCCAAAAAAGTGGACTTAAAGTAAATTATACAATGGTACTTGGAAAATATCAACCCTAAGGACACTCAAAAACAGTGAAAGCTGTAATGAAAGGCAGTCAAAAGGAGATTGACAGACTCCTCGGAGATGGAGGATCAGCTGTAGGTCTGTGAGTCTGTGGAAAGAAAGAATAAAAGAGACAGCTAAAAGGAGCCTTCTTGGGTTCTATAAATTGGAACCATTGGCCTCAGATGCTATCCCTTTAAAACCTGGATCAGTCTGTGAATCAATTTATACCTGAAGGCATTGTTGAAAACAATACTGCAATCAACCAGCAAATATAGTGGGTTTAACTGTTGGGTATGGTCAGGGGATGTGAGCCCTGAGACATAACCAAACCAGTGAGAGAGGGAAGGTTGGGGAGGTCAGAACACAAGGCTGCTACATTATCTGTTGATTCTCATTATTCATAGTAGTTATATTCTACAAAGTCACCCCAAACATTGTATTAATGAATACTGAACCCTTTGCTCCAAGGAGAAATACAGGAGTAAGTTCCTGCATTTTCAGCCTCTGGTCATGACATTTTTGTCAATGCAGTTCAACCGTACCATATATGTGTTTCTGTTTAAAGACACCTTATTTAATATATATTGTTGATTCATAAACATTGGACTCACAATCAACAGCATACAACTCGTACATGAACAAAGTTCATCTAACACATGTTTTTTCTCCTTAAGGAACATCACAGCCTCCTTCAGCACTATGCTTGGAGCCATTTTAAACAGCAAAAATCACCAACATAAAGTACAATAACACAGCTCTAAACAAATTCTGAGAAAGACACTTGTTTATAATATAAGAGTGGAAACAGCGAAGAGAGAGCATCAATCACCTTGCTCGGTCTCAATTGGGCACATGTACATTGGGTGACTCAAATTTTTCACTGTTCTGTGTATATCTATGAAAGATCCCAAAAGCATGGTGAGTCTTGAGTATAGGTTACAAATAAATTTTAGTGAAAAGATAAATTCACAAATATTGAATGTGTGAAAAATGAGGATCAACTATATTATCTAAAAGGTCTATCTTCCAACCAAAAAAATTTTAAGACATACAAAGAAACAAGTATTCCCCGAACACCAGAAAAAACAGGCACTAGAAACTGCCTGTAAAAACAAATGGATGCAACATTTAAAATACAAAGACCTGTAAGCAGCCACTATAAATATATTCAAAGAACTAAAGGAAACCATGACTACACAAGGGAAGGAAGTCATGATAGCAATGTCCGTTAGTACTGGGTTATAATTGAGCTAAAAATAAATATATGTCTGGCTAGTTTCATTTTGTTTACTAAGAATAAGTCATGTTTTAATTTGTAGAGCAGGTCACTGAAAAAACATTCTTTGATATGAATTTATTCCAAACAATATATGATCTAATTATATAACTTATGTGAATGATGCTTTTCCTCATTAAGCCTAATAAGATAAGGTGAAATAATTCATAATGTTGTAAGAATGCATCACTGTGCACATTAATATAGTATGAAAAAAATGTTGAAATGGAGCTTGTTTTAATCTGTTCAGGCTGTCCTAACAAAAATATCATAGACTGTGGTGACTTACATGTTAGAGATTTATTTCTGACTATTCTGGAGGCTGAGAATTCCAAGATGGAGGTGCCAGCAGCTTAGCTCTCTGGTAAAAACTTCCTTCCTGATTTGCAGAGAACACTTTCTTGCTGCATTGTCACATATTGGAGAGAGAAAAATCACCTCTCTAGTTAGTAACTCTTCCTAGAAGGGCACTAATCTCATTCATAAAGGCTCCACTCTGATGACCTAATTATCTCCTTAAGGTCCCACTTCTAATTACCATTAGGACTTCAAAATATAAATCTAGGGGAAGGAGAGACACAAACATTCAGTCCTTAGCAAAGACTATCAAACATTCTATAGAACAAAGGAGAAGAGTTATGATGACAACTTAGAGAAAAGACAGCCTTCTAGGCCAGGAACTGCATGCATGCACAAACTGAGGGGGAGCTCCTACTTTGCTCCAAAAATGTTGCTCAGCTTTAAAGTTGCTAGTGAGAAAAAGACGATCTCTGTTTTCATGGATCTTTCGGTTATGAGGAAGATAACCATAAAAGAAGTAATCATGAGTGTAATATGTGTTAGGAACTCCTTGGGAAAAAAATAATCCATGAAAAAAAAAGAAAAAAACAACAAAAGCAATACCCAAACAATTTAATTAAAAATTTAAAAAGTTAAAGAGAAAGAAAAAGACTGGTATAAAGCTTTCATCATTTCCCACTAAGTGCCAATAAAAATTTAGTTCACTCAGACACAAAATATGCATTTCTCATGTATCATATGTATATCTTCTATTTAATTTATATTTCCACCAAAAATTATGTATAATAGTACAAAATAAAACTTGTTTAAATTTTCGCTGAATTTCTCACTAAACACAAACAACAAATATTTTCAGACATTTGAGGAAAAAAATGTTTTGATCCAATTACTTATTCCTTTGGTGCCCAATAGAAAAAGATTCTTAAATATGTAAAGGTTCAACAATTACTACCATCTTTAACCTCCATTTTAAAAGTAAAGTGATATAAACATAGTTAATTGGAACATATATTAAGACTATTAACCAGGATTAGAAAAGTTGTGGTAAAAGATAAAACCTTGTAAAATAGTATGAAATTAAAATATTATACAGCTGTTCATATTATATATTCAAAAAGTTTTAAGTGTCCTGAAGAATAATAACAAAGTCTAACGGATATCAAAACTTCCTATGTACCAGGCATTGTTCCAAGGATTTTACATGTATTACTTCATGTAATCTTTACACAACCTCACTTTGGGGTTACTTAACTTTACTTTTGAGGAAACTGAGGTACAAAGATGTTAAATAAACTATCCAGCCACCAATATGATGTTCAAATAAAAGCAATCTAACTCCAAAATCCACTCTTCACTACTTCTCATAATATGCTATTAAGTGTGTGGGGGGGGGAATACAGAACACAGTATTGTACATATGGGATAATTTCCATATCATTTATTTCAACCAAACTTTATAAAGGCCTGCCAAGAGTCAAACACAGTGGCTATCATATTTTAAATTTTCTACAATTAGAATATATTAACTGAGAGAATTTTATTTTTATTAAGCAGAAAAGTACAATACAAAACATTTTAAAAGCTTGTGTATCTTTCTTTCATAATTAAGTGATTATCTCAATTTTGACTTTATGTAATTTTTCTTAAAAATAAAATATTGCAAATAATCTTTAACCCCCTTCTTTCCAGTAAAATTTTAATTCCATCTCTCCATAGGAATGAGGAGAGAGGGGTAGGTTGACGGTCATAATTTAATATAATACTTTGTAATCCTTTTATTTATATTTTGTCTATGTATAAATATTTCTTTAAATACAAAGAGGGATTGTTTACATATTATAAAATGCGAAATCCTAATGCAGCTTGATTTATTCACTTATTTTCTTGAAATATAGCCAACTTGATGCATGTAAAACTACTTTATTTTTAATTTTTTTGTACAAAGTATTCCAAGTATGCACTAACTGTATTCCACCCATTCTCTTACTGATGGGCATTTAAGTTATTCCTATGGTTTTTTAACTATAAATAATGCTACAATGAACATCTCTGTACACACAGTCTTGTACACATCAGGAAAGATTTCTCTAGGATATAAATATGAAAGTTAGACTTCAGGATCATCAGACACATGCAATGTTTTCCAATTTTAATAGCTATTACTCATATCTGGTTTCCAATTCCATACGTAAGGAGCCTGGAAGTCACCACTGCATCCTAACAGCAAATAATAAAAAATTTTTAAATTAAAAAAAAAAAAAGCTTGGTGGACTTAAATCTCTACAGTTCTTCGTGGATTCATAAAAGAACAGGGGACACAGGTCAAGCCAATGCTGCCAAGACTGGAGAGACATGTAGGCAAACAGGGAGTCATAGCTTACCTGGAACAGAGGCTCCAACCTACTCTAGCTGCTTGTCTCCCCTCAGTGTGGTGAAGATGAGAAACACTTGTGAGATTTACAGTCCACAGGCAGAGGCTAACTAGGAGTCTGAGACCTAACAGTCAAAGGATTACAGAATGCTTTCCTTCCCCACCAACTACCACATTGTTAAAAGGCCTATTTATAGCAGTTTCTTTGCCCAATACCTTATGTTTGGCTATTTAAAAATTGTTTTAATTAAATGTAAAAAAATCACAAGGCATACCAAAAGCAAAAAACACACTTTGAGGAAAAAGAACAAGCATCAGAACCAGACATAACAAGGATGTTGGAATTATCCGACCTGGAATTTGAAACAACTATGATTAATACGCTAAGGGCTCTATTAGGTAAAGTACACAGCATGCAAGACGAGATGGGCAATGAAGCAGAGAGATGGAAATCCTATTAAAGAACCAAAATTAAATGCTAGAGATAAAAAAATACTGTACCAGAAATGAAGAATGCCTTTTTATGGACTTATTAAGTAAGTACACTGGATACAGCTGAGGAAAGAATCTCTGACCGAAAGGAGGATATCAATAGAATTCCCAAAAACTAAAACCAAACCAAAACAAAACAAAAATGACACAAAACAACAGAGTATCCAAGGACACACACATATATATATGCACATATATACATACACATACACATACATACACACATGCATATACACTCATACATACTACATACACATGCATACAACATACATACACATACACACATAAATATATATGTAAAACTAAATAGGCATATCATTTCCAAACTGAAGAAATTCAAAATAAAGAAAAATTCCTGAAGGAAGTCAGAGGAATAAATACCTTTCCTACAAAAGAAAAAAGATAAGAATTACATCTAACTTCCCAGAAACCATGCAAATCAAAGTGCTGAGGGAAAAACAAAAACAAAAACAAAAACTCCGATGTTGAATTCTGTACTCTGCAAAATTATCCCTCAACAGCAAAGAAATAATGATTTTGTCAAATAAACAGAAACTGAGGGAATTTGTTGCCAGTTGACCTGCTTTGCAAAAAATACTTAAAATTCTTTAGAGAGAAGGACTTGTATTATAGGTCAGGAACTCGGATCTACATGAAGTATGGAATAACATCAAAGAAGAAATACCTGAAGGTAAGTAAAAACTCTTCATTTTCTTATTAATCTAACATAACAGTTTATTCAAATTAACAATAGCAGCAATGCATTTGACTATGTATGTTTATATATATATTCTATGCATATATATTATTCGCATATATACACATATGTGCTCATTTATGCTTTTATATATAAGTTACAAAGGATGGGAGAAGAGAGAAAAAATATTTTGTTATTTTAAGATATTTGTGCTAACCATGAAGTGGTATAGTTTTATTTGATATAATATTTTGGATTAGCTGCAAATGTATTTTGCAAATGTTAGGACAACCACTAAAAAAAGTAAAAAGAAAAGTATAACTGATTATGCTCAGACAAGAAAGAACATGGAATCATCATATGCTCATTAAAAACCACAATAAGCAGAGAAAAGGTGAAAAACAAAAACAGACCCTACAAACAAGAACAAAAATAAAACAATAACAAGCATGGTAGATATTAATCCAACTATATCAATAATCACTCTGAACGTCAATGGTCTAAATGCCCCTGTTAAAAGAGACCATCAGAGTAGGTAAAAAAAAACAAGACCTGACTATATATTGTCCATAAAACACCCACTTTAAATCTAAAGACATGTCTAGATTAAAAGTCAACAGATTCAGGGCCATATCCCATGCTGATACTGACCAAACAAAAGCAGGGGTAAGTGCATGCATTTCTAACAGAGTGGACTTCAAAGCAAGGGAAGTTGAGAGGGAAAAAGAAGCCCAGTCACTACCGGGATTAAAAGTCTGTGCCAATGTGGATACCCACCAAGCACTGAATAAGCTCCGATTTCACCATGTCATCAACTCTGGGTAAGTCATACGTCTAGACATGATGATTTGATCTTTCTAAATTTTCCATCTTTTTTAATACTCTTGAGCTTGAACTTCATTCTATGTACATACCAGCAGTTTCGATTTCTTCTTTGAAAATCTTTTTTACTCTATGGTACAGGATGGTTTCATCTTATCTCTTTATTTTTGGAATTCTTTAGACAATTGTGTATACTAATTGCTGGTCAAAATATCACAATTATCTTTTCTCAAAGATAATTTTCAATTTTTATTACAGTACAGTTCTACAGAAAACTGTAATTTTGCTGTTAGCATGTTTTATATTATTATAAAATCATCCATGTTTTGCTATCTATATGTGTTATTTTTTGGTGGGGGAGGGTCTTATTTAAGGTTTTTTTTTTTCTTTTTATAGTATTTTTTTTTAATTTTTTTATTTATTTGTGATAGTCACACAGAGAGAGAGAGAGAGAGAGGCAGAGACACAGGCAGAGGGAGAAGCAGGCTCCATGCACCGGGAGCCCGACGTGGGATTCGATCCCAGGTCTCCAGGATCGCGCCCTGGGCCAAAGGCAGGCGCCAAAACGCTGCGCCACCCAGGGATCCTTTCTTTTTTTTTTTCTTAACCTGAAAAATCTTCCTCCTACATTTTTCTCATAAGAGTACTCAGCTATAAGTTTGACATTCCTTTTTTTTTTTTTTTTTTTAAGATTTTACTTATTTATTTGAGAGAGAGAGAGAGAGAGAGTAAGAGAGAGAACTGTAGGGAGAGGTGGAGGGAGAGAGAGAGAGAAGCAGACTCCCTGCTGAGCAGGAAGTCTGATGCAGATGCTCAATTCCAGGCCCTGAGATCATGACCTGAGCCCAAAGCAACACTCAACAGACTGAGCCCCCAGGTGCCCCTAATTGACATCCCTTTGAAAGTAGTGTACTTCTCTGTGTATGGCTTTGAAGTACCAAAATATCTTATGTCTTTATTTTCTCATAGAAAGCCAGTGGACCCCAAACTATTGATTTAAAATTCCCTTTGTTGTTCTTCTTGCAATCCCTACACATTTGGACACCGTCCATATAGTTGTGGATTCATGTCTGTGATACCTCTTTCATTTACTCCCTGAAGCAATAGTACCCTGTTTTATATACTATAGTTCAAGTCTTGATATCTGATAGGGCAAATTTTCTTGTAAAAATTTTGTGGATAGCTATATCCCTCCACTATTGCACCAGTGAAGTATCTTAATTATAGACAACAGAATACTGAAAGGGGGATTTATTAATATATTAGATTGTGGGATATCCAGAATGAGCAGGCAACTTGGCTTGGAGACTGCTAATAGGGTTTGTGTTTCCTGTTTGGACCCTGCTGGCCAGTTTTATTTGTTTGAAAATTTTAGTTATTAATTTAATGTCTTTATAGATGGAGGGTTATTTGGATTTAAAATTTTTCATGTGTCAATTTTTTAGATTTTTTAAAATAAATTTGTGTATTTCATCTAAATTTGCATTTTTATTACAAAATGATTTAAAATATTCTTTTATTACCATTTTAGTGCCCATGAATATGCATCAGTAGTATTTCTTTCACTTTTTAAGTTGAATAAAATTACCTATTTTTTTCTGTTATTTCTATCAGTTTTTATATATTTTTGATGGTATCATTGGCTGCATACAATTTTATGATTCTACCTTAAATTCAATTTTTTTATTGATAGTAATATAACTATAAGAGCTTTATATTGGCTATCATTTGCCTGGTGAAAGCATTTGTCACTTTTACCTTTTTATTCTTTCCATATTAATTGCATATTTGTTTAGGGTATGTTTTTTGCAAATATCATATTGCTAAAATATAAAATATAATAACTTCTGATCATTTGTATATTTTAATTAATATTTAATTAATAACTTAAAGCCCTTTTACCTTGTGATTACTGATCTATTTTCACTCATTTCTACTATCCCTAATATGTTTCATCTTTTTATCATTTTTTTCTTAAATGCCTTTATAGACTTCTCTCAGATTTTTTCTTACTGATTTGGATACTACAGATTTTATTTCTATTATGTTATCTACTACATTTAATAATTTATCAAACATTTACCTTCATAATTTGTTGGACTTAAGGATACTCAGTACATCAATCCCCCTCTCTTAAAAGATGTGAACCTCGGGTCACCTGAGTGGCTCAGCAGTTGAGCGTCTGCCTTTGGCTCAGGTTGTGATCCCGGGGTCCTGGGATTGAGTCCTGCATTGGGCTCTCCACAGCGAACCTGCTTCTCCTTCTGCCTGTGTCTCTGCTTCTCTGTGTCTCTCATGAATAAATAAATAAACTCTTTAAAAAACAAAAGATGTGAATCTCATCTACCTTTAACTCATTAGCTACTAATTTTATGATGATGTTGATGATGATTAAATTCATATTTTCCAACTTGTTCTGACTAATTTTTAGTTTGCATTACCTCCGAGTTAAATTTCTAGATTCAAGATACCTTACTCGTTCTTTTTCTAGAATCTGTAAATGGTAAACTATACCTGAAAATGCTGCCCTTTTTTTTGAGTGACAGAATTTAGAATACTATCTTGACTGACAGTTATTTTACTTCAACAATTTGAAAATACTAATCCATTTTTTCTGTAAAAAATTTTTACTAATAAAATTCTATTGCATAAATAACATCTATAGATAATTTCATTTTACCTTCTGAGTAACTTTTTTTTTTTTTAATCACAGTCTTTATTTTCAATTCAAACTTTCTGAGTTTGGATGTAGTTTTACTTTTTTTCTTCAATACTGGATGTATATTTTCTCTTTCAGGATTTACTTTTTTTTCAATTCTTGAAAACTTACAGGCATTTTCTTTTTGAATAGCACTTCTGCATTCTGTGTTTTCTTTTCTACTTCTGGAGCTTTTATTAGACATCTGTTGGAACACCTCAATCCATTTTCTTCATTTCTCGAATTTATTTTCATGTTTTAATTTTCTCATCTCTATTTATAATTAATTCTGTTTTCAGTTGTGACCAACCTAACCTGTGTCTCTTCTGTCATATAAAAAAGAATTTATTGTATCTACATATAGATACAGATAAGATAGATATAAATAGATATAACTATATCTATATCATCTCCTATTTGCTTCTTTTCAATTCTTTCTGGTCTTGATTTATGTCTACTTTTCATTGCTTTATAAACTGTGATTCTTTTTTTAAGCTATTATTTCTATTTTTATATTTCTGGGTTCACTATCCTACTTATTTTATGTCCTTTTCAGATTGCTCATTGAAATGAATTCATTGAAGTTAATTCATTGGAATGAATCAACCCCTTTATAGAACTTTCTGGCTTTTGTTCCTTTAGTGTTCTTAGTATGTTATGAAATGGAGAGTGCAAGCTCATCTTGAGAGTTCCTTCTCACTCTTCTCTCCTTCTTCCTCTTTTTTATTAACTCCTTCCCTCCAACCTCACATTTATGACATCCCCTTCATATCTAGAAGTATACTTCCCTCTGCCATACAAGTGTATAATGTAACATACAAGTATGGTTTTCCATTTCAAACTCTGACTTTATGTTGGTAAACAGGGCTCTCATTGTATGGAGCTATTCTTGATTTAGTTTTATAGCTTATGCATGGTATGACTATAGTCCTGATCATCTGGCTTTTCTTAATTTCTTATTCCTGGAACAGCAGCTTAAAGCTAGATGTAAACCTAAGGAATAATTGTAGGCATTTAATGTCCTTCATAGACAACGAGAACCCACACTAGTTCCAGTTCTCCCCAGAAGCATGGTTCTCCTCACCATTTATAAGATGTTTCTGCATCCTTTTTCTAATCCGCAGTTCAGCAGATCTGTGGCTTCTGCTGCTTCTCACTGTTCTATGTTAGGTAAACAAATATATCTTATTTTATTTTTGACCATGGTTATATATTTTTTAAATATTCTTTGGCATATGTTTCAGCCATCACTGCTATAAATTTCAGTAGAGGTTTGGTTATTTCTCTGTGAATTCATAATATGATTTTGACAGGAAGAGTACATATTTTTATAATAGAGGTTCAGTGGGAATGGTTGGAGAGGAAACTAAAAAGATATATGATCAGAAGGCACAAATGTCCATAAAATTTACGTCTCTGCATATGTTTTCCTTTTAAACTGTACAGCCCTCTGTAAATTATCACCAAGGAAACCACATGCTATTCTTTTGATTTCAGAGTTCATTGTCTAAGTTATCATCATTTCCTAGTATGATATATAATCCTTTGCACAGCAAATCATTTTAAATGGCATATAGATATTAAAGAAGAGAATTCCAGAATATGTCACTGTACTATATATTTATTGTCTTCAGATTTTTATTTCTTATCTGTCTATTCTTTTCGGTGATACAAGTATCAGCTTTAGAAACTTGAAACATATTTTCAGTTTATCAAGTAAGAGTAGATTCTGATGAATAGCTTCATGCAAATAAAATGTTAAAATAAATGATTGGTTAATTATCCAGAAGAATTATATATTAAATCATTTTGAAAACTATAATTGCAAAGTAGACCAGAAATTTGTATCAACTCATTAGCTAGCACACTTCTTTCTGATTGGGAATCCAAATTAAGATGAGAAAACTGTTAAGCCAGTAAATATTTATCAAATAAAATTGAGGTTTTTACTTCTTTTGTTTTACTTGTATGGTTAACTGCCAAGCATATAACAGCTTGTTAACAAATATTTTTCATTGTCCTTACTTCTTACCACAATCATTTAGTTTTTGGAGTTTATATAAAAGTTCTATAGTGATTACCTAAAAAGTCAGGTGACATAACAACATCAAAAACAAAACACTGAGTATCAAAAGAGTTTTGAAGACTGTGTATCACAAGTTACAACCTGCCATCTTGAAATAAAATGGCAGCCTAAATTTTTTGACAATTTTTAGTAAATTTTAACTTTTTAATAAATTTTTATGCTTTATAGGTTGCAGAGATGGTATTTTTTCAGAAATAGTAAATTTTTCTTTATGGAATCTCTAATGAATAAGTCCAATAATTAAAAATAGGAAACCAGAAAGTATTAAGAGACATATGGTAGCATAGTTATCCTTCCTTATCCCATCTAGTAGTTACTCTTTTAACATTACATATGTTAATGTAATGTTACATATGGACTCTATCTCTTTTTTGAGTAGTGTTAAAGTAAAAACATAACAATGCAATATAAAAACACATTCTTTGTATAAGCTTTGCATAAGCTTACAGATGGCATTCAAAAATGTTAGATAAGCTATTCATCATCATCATTTGGGTTAGCTATCTGCCTGTAAAATGTGTTAATTTTACAGAAAGATGACTCCTCTCCTTTAATATTTCTTCATTTCTTTTCTCTATTATGCATAGAATTGATCCAAACCATTTTTTGAAAGGATTTGCAGTAGAATCTCACAGTTACATACATAAATTGTGATAAACTATGGGCCCAAACCATGCTTCCTACCAAAATAAAACATTTGCATGGATTGAAAGCTGACATGTAAGACATATTTGCAAATAGTGTGATACCAGTCATATTTCATTGATCTCCACTAAAAAAAACATACTTGCATTTTAGTTTTTTTGCATGTTGAAATATTCAAACAGAAAAAAACAGAAGAAAATTTTGAATTCAACTTATTTTGTGATTTTACATGAGTAAAAAAAAAATATTTTAACATTTGTGTGAGTTTCATTTGTTTTATTTTTAAATATCTTCTTTTAGACTCAAAAATCTCTAGATCTAATAGAGCTTATTGTTTATTGTTTATTATTTCCTAGAGTTAGGGTCCTTGCAGAAATTTCATCTGACGATAAATTTGTAATTGTATGTTAGTCATAGCCATTAGTTAGAGAGATATTGTAGTGATTACTACTACAGTTCCAAAAAACAGAATATTGAAATTTACCACTCTGTTCCAAAAGATAAGATTTTCTGATTTAAATGTATGTTGTGTTGGCAAGTTCATAAGTTTATAAGATATAGAAGTACTGCCGTATTTAATATGAGAATTATTAGATGAAAAATGAACTCCTGCTTTTCTATATTAGCCCATCATATTCCCTGAAGAAAAGGAAATGTCCCCTTCACAAAGGAATATTAAACTATTTAAATAGAGACTTAGAAATAATCTATCTGTATCTCATCTCCAATTTAAGAATTTCTTCTTCCAGTTCTAATAAATGATGATTTAGTGTCTACTGAGGCACTTCCAGAGCTGTGAGCTCAGACAGCTCTAGTCTCTCTCAGATAGTAATTTGAACATTTCTCTTTATTTTGTAATTTTCTTCCCAGTAAAATATATTAATTTATTCAACAAATATTTTTGGAGCATTGTTCTAGCAATAAATTATTATGGAGTTTGTTTCTAAGAACCTGTAATCAAGTGGTAAAATTCTCTCATTGCTGTTAATTTTGACCTCTACACAGATAGAGTCTTATGGGTATTTGAAGGAATGTGTGCATCTAAGTTTCTGTTATAAGCTAGAAATCTGTAGGGCAGTAAATTGTTGCTTCAGTGACTATTTCCAGATCTCATCAGCTTTTGTAGTGTTACCTTAATGTTTCTGGTTTTGCCATCCTCTTTTATAGACATGGGACTGATACTTATAATTGGAACTCGAGTTGTTATACCCAAGTGAAAATAAGTAGAAATAGTTTTGATTATTTTAACAGAGATATAGAGCCTTATATGTTTTCCTTTGGAATGTTCAGTCTTACTATTTTGAGTCTATTGTTTTATATGACCAAAGATATTTTACTTTATCTACTCTGTTCAGAATAGTCTATAGTTTTGCTAAATTCTTTTTATTTATAATCTGATATATTTATAAAAACAAGGTAGGGTCAGTGTCAAAACCTAAGCTATAGAATTATAGATCTCTCTGGATCAGGATATGGAGCCTATTGGGGAAAAATGGTGTACATATATTTTAAAGAAAGTTATTTGGAGCTTTAATATGATATTTAAATAGGCCTTGAGACTCTACTCATCCCCAATATATTTTAAAACTATTATTCAAAAATGAATCAATAATCAAATACATTGGATCTAAGATTAAACTAGTACCAATCCATCTATTGTATTTTACAGCTTTGTTTTAAGGCATGATTTTAGTATTATATTTACCACCTACAGAAAGCAATTCTTTACTCAATAGTAAAAAATTTAACAGAAAAGAAACACAATGTAGACAATTTTAAAAAAGGCAAAATTAAAGAATACTTACTCCTATAAGGTGTGAAAGTATTTTAATCAACCTAGGAAAACTTGTTTGAATTAATGCATTCATTTATACATTTTTAATGAACCCATGCCCCTTTAACCACAAAAATCTGAAGTTGGAAAATATTTTTGTTGAAGTTTTATAACATTCTTTCCAGAAGATATGTTATGTCTCAGTAATCAAATTCTTCAGCATAGCTTCATAAATTTTACAAGTAGCTCTATATTTTAATTTAAAAATGTACTGTTTGGGGATCCCTGGGTGGCTCAGCGGTTTAGCGCCTGCCTTTGGCCCAGAGCGGGATCCTGGAGTCCCGCGATCAAGTCCCGCGTCCGGCTCGCAGCATGGAGCCTGCTTCTCCCTCCTCCTGTGTCTCTGCTTCTCTATGTCTATAATAAATAAATAAATCTTTTTAAAAAAATAAAAATGTACTGTTTTAGCAATAAAAGCCTAACTTTGATGTTAATCTATGTTATTTACTCTTCCTTATTTGATTTTTTTGTTTACATAGAAACTTTTTTGCTTATTATAATGGTTAAATCTTGTTTATCTTCTGTTAGCCAGTAAGTTCTATGGAGTCATGGACCATTTCTATCTTGTTCTCCATTATATCCCCAAACCGGAGCGGAGAGTATAGCATATAATGCAAGAACAATCAGTATTTTTTATTGAATTTTGGGATGATATGAATATGAAAGATCTGGGAAACCGAGAATTGAGAACCTCCAGCAACTACAGCTTGATTTTGGCTACATTTCCCTCCTGAGAAAATGACAAAGGTACATGGAATCATTTCTAAGGTGCAGCTCAGTTCTGGGGGTTTTATTTCATTTGTGAACTAGAATTGGCATGTACTAAAAATATGTAGAATGTCCTCTCCCAAAAGACCTCATTAAACTTTAAGCCAGGCTTGACAGGCATGGATGTTAGGAGAGCCCAGGTGCTGGCTTCAACACTATATCCTTTTCAACAATATATGAGCTGCTTTCCACTGCAAGGAAACATACTACAGCCCCTTCACACTTGCCTTCCCACAGTGGAGGGGCAGCCGGGCATTTCCTGGAGAATGAGCACACACTCTGCAGTGGGTACAAGGATCTGGCTCATTTCTATGGGAATTAAGAGTAGCTACAGTCTCGCTGTGTTTAGGGCATAATGGATTCCTTTAATTACACATCTCCAGGGCTTCCTTAGCTGCCAGGAGACCCCACTCAAGTGTTCAATGAAGGAAACCCTCTTGATTCAAAGATTCAGGATATGCATATTTGAATGCCCACTGTATCCTGCCCCCCTGGTGCCACTCTAGCCCTTTGTTGCCTGCAGATGCCCGGCCTGGCAAACACTCTCTTTGTTCAAAAGGAGATTAGCAGGTGTTAAAGACCACTGGCTCCTAATCAAGGATTTCCCCTAATGTAATCAGAAAATGAAAGAACATGGGAAAGGAAAGTTATACATAAAAAGTAAGCAGCTGCTTGAAGCATTTTATGTAGGAAATAGATACTCATGGATTTTTGATGCACAGAATCCCTTAGAAGCCTTCCTGTAAAGACAGGAGACTTCCTGTAATCTGAGCATGAGACTCACTTGCCAGGTCCTTTTGTCCCCCTGAATTGAACTATTGTACAATTCTATAGGCTACCATTCATGCAAATATGAATTGGCAATAGGATGTTCAGCATAATTATTATCCATTTCAGGTATCAGAATTGAATCTCTGTGGATAACCAAGCAAAAAAGAAATGCAGAATTATTCAGAGTAGATACCTTATCAAGATGTAATTTATTTGAGACTGAATTCTCTGAGGTTGTTAGGACGATTGTTTGCAATGACAATATGCAGCCATACTCAAGTAAAATATAAGTAATTTATACCTGGCATTATTTTTCTGTTTACTCTTTAAAATAGTATTCTTTTTTTTTTCTTCCTCGATATGTTTTTCTTACATACATCAATGCACTTTAGAAGTGTCTTTCGGTAGAAGAGTAAATTTTGCCTTGGCTTAAGAGAATGCAAGTGTATTTTCAGAAAGGAGCAATTATTTTTAGGACTCTTATAATTAAACAATAGAATGAATGGAGAAAACAGCTTTTAAGAATCCATACTGCTTCCCACCAGTGGATCAATATTCAAGTATTCTTTTAACCATGTTATTCTCTGCATATGGTTTATCAGTATTTCTCTATGACAGCCCTATTAAATTAAGCCCATCGTTTTAGCCCACAAAGCTCTCCATAATGTGACCCATTGCCAGGCTTTTAACCTTAGTCATAATACATTTTCATTTGTGGTGAGTTTTTCCTTCTAGTCGTTTTGCTCAGTGCAGAGTGGCCAAAAACAAGCTGTACTTGATAGAAGCGTGAACTCTTCTCACTGTAGCATTCCAGCTGTTCTCTCTTTAAATCTCAGACCAAATTCGTAGTTTTTCAGGATGATTTGAAAGTTACCTAGGTAAGTTGGTGGGGACAGGTGACTTGGGGACCCTACTCTTCAGCCATCTTACCCCGCCTCCGGAATGGCTCATGGCCAGCTCCATGTGCATGTTCCCAATCCTAATACATTTTCAATATTATTATTTTGCTCTAGTGAAATTTGCTCTTTTGCTCTCCATTGCACATATTATGGTCATATCCACCAAGATAATTTAAGAATGCCTGTGGCGTAGCTCAGAGGAAAATGTGTCAATTTTTTATTCATAAATGAAGGATTTAAAATCAAACCAAATCCATTCTCTTTCTGCCTAGCTTATGATGCTTGATTCTAAGACCGTATATAAAGAAGATTAAGATAATCAGAAGGAGAGAATCAACCTGGTTCTGATATAATTCCAGTAGAATTCACGACAGAGTGTCTTCAAAAAACTGACTGACTCATATACATAGTACCTCATAGAGAACTGCAAGGAAACAATTCAGCCGTCACTTGTCCACTTAGGGTGACTTATGACACAGTTAAATAAAGTGTGTGCATTCTACTTTTTATAAATTATATGGATAAGCACAAATTACATCTTTTTAATAATTTAAAACACATTTCAAAGTCTTAACATATAACAAAATTTCCTGTGGAAAAAATTCGTTTTGTATTTATTTTTTGCCACTCATTTTATGATTATGTGCATTTCTTTTTTTTTTTTTTTTTAAGATTTCATTTACTTATTCATAGAGACACAGAGAGACAGAGAGGCAGAGACACAAGCAGAGGGAGAAGCAGGCTCCATGCAGGGAGCCGGAGGTGGGACTCCATCCGAGGTCTCCAGGATCACACCCTGGGCTGCAGGCGGCGCCAAACCGCTGCGCCACCAGGGCTGCCCAGATGATGTGCATTTCTTCAAGAATATATTATACAATATTTCTCTATTGTAAATAAAAAAGTCATTTTTTTCAGTATGTATTAGATCCCAGGCATGACTTTTTTTGAAGACACTTATTTTAATATTCGTATTTTCTGCTGTTGTAGATATTACTACACTCATTTTATACACAGAAAATCATGTTCTGGGAGTTAAAGTGGATTGTATGTTTGCCTATTCTTAAATGTCAAGGCCATGATTAAAGAGATCTAACTCCAAAGTTTGTATTCTTTTCAATATGTTAGCAATTAACATTAAGGACTCTGGTTTTAAAATATAATTGGTTTAATATTGTCCATAGGAAAGGTTGATCTCCACCCTGTTGAGTAGATATGTTTTGTATTTTAGGGCCTTGCTTCTATTTCTTGATGTTATTCCTTAAAGAAATAAATGCCATAACTCCATAAAATGCAGTACTATCCTATGGCGATTAAGAAAAGGACTTCTGAAATGCAGGAATCCCATAAACTAACTAAGCATCTCCATGCATATACTGTTTCTTCTATTACCTAAAGGCATTATATATGACTTTTTTTTAACTGTGTAATTATCTATTTCATATGACAAAGAGTGACACATTTCATGGTTATCAAAGTGCACATACCAAAATCTCTTTCTATGGAAATAGCTCTACAAATTTTCTATCAGTATTAATATTGCATCAAAAGTAAATCCTACTTTTCTAGACAGTGGTATTTAGAAGCATTACATAAGTTAACATGATGACTGTCATCTTTAAAATGTTTTTGTGAAAAAAAAATAAAATAAAATGTTTTTGTGTTTATGTATATATATGTATACGTATATGTGTATATATATGTTTATGTATGTATATATGTATATATATATGTGTGTGTGTATATGTGTGTGTATATATATATATATATATATATATATATACACATACATATATATAGTTGTTCTTGGTGATTTTCTGGACAACTCTTTGATGACAGTTGGAAATACATTTATTTGACATTGGAAGTACATTTTACCCTATACATGATTGAACTATGAAACCTGCCTAAAATCTGCTCAATTTGGATTTTAAACAGTTTTCCCTTTTGAAATTAGTAGAAAACTGAATAATAGAACATTTAGAAAATCAAGAGCTGAAATGAGTCATTGATGAATAAATCCAATTGTTCACAATATCTGTACTCAAAACTGTGTTGGTGTCTTATTCAAAGAGAAAAGGAAAGTGATTTTTAAAACTTTTCTATGTAGTTAGTAAAATGTTAGGTTAGTAAAATGTTAGAAGGTATCAGCCAATGGAGTCCTAACTTTTCTTAATGTTTATCTGTGCTGTTAAGCCTTTCTAATAGCTACTAGGCTTACATTTTACCTTTATTTCAATAAAACTAATAAAATACCAAGATCCCACTATGTCAGGTAGTTGTGTTGCTTTATACTCTTATTCTTTTTTCTTATTTATAATGATAATACTATTTCAATATACTCATTAGAGTTTGTTGTTCTTTAACTCTGTAATATAGAGCCTCTGTATTTCTCTTGAAATAAAAATTAGATGAGATGACTTATTTTTAAAAGCCTGAAAATAAAAATCATATACCTCAATAAATAGTAAGATGCAATCACTTTGAATTCCTGTGTCATAGTCAGTTTGGGCTGCTATAGCAATTTATCATAGACTCTGTAGTTTAAATAATAAACTATTTTTCATAGTTCTGGGCACTGGGAAGTCCAAGATCAAGATGTTGATCAATCCCATGTCTGGTGAGGGCCCATTTCCTGCTTTGCTGATAACCATCTTGTTGAATCCTCACATGGCAGAGAGCAGAGAGATAAGCCAGCTGTCTCATATCTCTTTGTATAAGGGTACTGATCCCATTCATGGGGGTTCCACCTTTATGACCTAATTACCTCCAAAAACTCCTAATATTATCACATGGGAGGTTACTATTTTAAATATAAATTTTGCATGGGGAATGCCTGGGAGGCTCAGCAGTTAAGCGTCTGCCTTCCGGCTCAGGTTGTGATCCTAGAGTCCCAGATTGAGTCCCACATCAGGCTCCCCACAGGGAGCCTGCTTCTCCCTCTGCCTGTGTCTCTGCCTCTCTGTGTCCATATTCAGTCCATAAAAACTTGTAATAAATATTATTTTGAGAATATTATTAGAATTATGTAACATTTAACAGTTTAAGCTCTGAGGGGCACCTGGCTGGCCCAGTGAGTGGGGCATGCAAAGCAAGTGTTGGGATTGTGGGTTCAAGTCCCACATTAGGCATAGAGGTTATTTAAAAATAATTTTAAAAAAATAAATAAAAGTTCAAGCACTGAAATTTATGCCTGGGTTCCAATCCTGGACTTTTAATTTACTATGTTGGCTTTGTACTAAGCAGTTAACCTCTCTGTGACTTAGTTTCTCCTCTGCAAAAGAGAAGTATTAAATAAGTATTAAATGGGTTAATATGAATCAAACTCTTAGAGTAGTAATTTTGAAAAATCTAAGCATTCAGTAAAGGTGTGTTATTATTATTACTTATCACTTCTATTATTTTTTTTAAAAAAAGGAGAATCAGGGAAAAAACATGGAAGTGACTGACCTTGGTTCCTCTACTAGATATCCTATTACGTATTTTGTCAAAAATTTTATCAAGGGTTGTCAAAAACTTGAGTCCACAGTGGTACAATGAACAAGTAATGAATGTTTTGGAAGCAAAATATCCAGATACCTCTGATGGTTCATTGTATACACATTGTTGAATTGTATATCATTCTTTAACATTCTGAGTACATAAATTTCTACTGTTAACCGCAAAAGTAAAAGAGCCAGTTATTTTACCAGATAATGGGCTTATGGGGAATAACAAAGCAATTAAAATTTAGGACATGCATGCTATGACAAAGCAAAAACAAGCCTGGAGATCAAAAGAGAGGAACATATTTTTATAGACAAAGGGAGGAAGTTAGGAGGGGCTCTTCTGAGTGAAAATCCATGGAAGGGAAAGCAAAAGTTGAGGGTGATGATGGTTTCTCAAGTCATGACTGATTTAAGACATTTTCTTATTGGCTACGCTTGTTGCTCGGCAAAGAGAAATCCTTCCTTTCTCCTGCTGGAGCAATAAAGTAGGGTTCTTTTTGTTGGGAATGCAAGGTACATCTACCAACGGTAAGGAGAGTGCCCCTTCTGGCCTCCTGTCTCCATTTTAAATGAGATTTCCTTTATTCAGTTTCATACGTATGCTGATAAGATCATTTTAATGCTCTGATCTTTACATAAGAAAGTGTCAAGGTGGCAGACATGGGCTTCCTTTGACTGCTGAATGGAGCCAACTGAGATATGCCAATACTGGAGCAGAAACACAAAAGGATGGCCTATATATAAAAGTCAGTATGGAAGAAAAGGATGAACGTGAATGGTGTGAAACAGAGTAAAGGCTGTGTCGAAGACTCAGAGTGTATTCCAGAATGAGGCAGCATTGTAGTAACTAAGGTGTGTAATATCACCTTACAAAGCAGTGTGAAAATTTAAGGGCAAAATAACAAAAAAAATCAGCTAGATTTTTTATATCTCACTATAAGTTAGTCACCATGCTAAGCACTCACTTTACATGCAATATCTAAATTTTCCTCTCCAGTAAGCCTATAAGGTAGCCATTTTATAGAATATGAAATCAAAAATATGAAACCAAGAGACAATAATTGGCAGAAGTGAGGTCAAAATCCAAGTTAAACTCAACACCTGACCATCTCAGATAACTGAGGACCATTAGGAGTAGGTAAAAAGAAATGTCTAATTGGACAAGTCAGTTTCCAATAATGCAGACTAACAGATGAAACACATGAAAAGGTCAATGATCAATTGTCAGGGTAAGTTAGTAACTGGAAGATCAAATTCATGTCAGTGAATGTATTTGTTTCCTATTGCTACTGTAACAAATTACCACAAATATAGTTATTTAAAACCATACAAATTTATTGACTTACAGCTCTAGATGTCAGAAGTTTGGAATGGGTCTCACTAATCTAAAATGAAATATCTAGAGGCTCTCAGAAACAATGCATTTTCTTGCTTTTTCTAGCTCTGAGAAGTTTCCTGCATTATTTGGATCGTGACACCCCTCCATCCTCAAAGACACCAAAGTACCAAATCTCATCATTCTGACACTGACTCTTCTTTTGCCCTATTCCACATTTAAGGACATTTGATCCCGGTAACCCAGGATCATCTCCTTTTTTTAAGGTCATCTAACTAGCAAACTGGATTCAACCTGCTAATTTAATTCTCCTTTCCATGTAACATAATATATTCACAGATTCTAAGGATTAAGATGTGGACATTGTTGGGGGATTTGTGGAAGGGTATTAATCTGACTACCACAGTGAGGAAACACAAAACACCATGGGCAGGACCCAGGCACCAAGAAACCTAAGTTAGTTGGAATTCTTCAATATAAAATCATGTCTTACAGGCCAGTATAGTATAACCTAGGGATGCCTCCACATTCCTCTGGGGTAAGTTACTGAAATAGAACTCTTAAAGCTTTGCTTGAAGACCTAAAGAAAGATATGCAAACCAGAAGTCAATAAACACGTTTTGTTGGGTCCTATCAGCACTTCCACATTCAAGTTATAACTGGGATCTGTATCTGCATTCCTGTAATTCTCTCACTTTGTTAGAGCTAAATAGTGGTACCTTCCTTTATGGGGTATGTACTTCCTCAAAGATCCTACTACTCCCCTACTGTTACCCTAACCAGTGGCTCTGTGTCAATTGTTATTTGTCAACACTCTTCTTGCATTTAAATTTGTATACAAAAGAAGTAATCTTTAAGAGTGGAGAAATAAAGGGTGATCCAGGAAGGCCATGGTCTCAAGAAAAATGTTAGTGCCTTTTTCTCTAATAATAAATGTGAATAATGAGCAAAGAAAATGTATTTTACAGTCAGCCTCTTTCATTCATTCATAGGACCTATTTGTCACCTATACCAAGTTTTAAGTTTGTGACCTTGGATCTATGTGAATAGGTGTGCCTCCTGGAGAGTCATACCTAAAATAGAGTGACAAATTAGGCCTGGGTATAATCCAGCCTTTCCAAAGAATAGTTTATGAGAATGACCACGTACTAATTTTACCAGTTAATTTTACCAAGAGGAGTGGGACTGAATGTTTTTATCACACTACATTTCTTTACTAAAAGTTTTTAATACTCTTGTAACATGTTTCATAATTGAGTCATGAAATAAAAGTGATGTCTGGGTCAAAAGCTAGACTATTCACTCAGAAATATAGCTGAGGAAAATATTTAATGAGTGAATTTAATAATTTGATGTAATATAAACTAAAACAAGTTTTTTTTTTATTTTGCATATTTTAAAGGTTCTATTTTTTTATTCATGAGAGACATAGACAGAAAGAGGCTGAGACATAGACAGAGGAGAAGTAGGCTCCCCACAAGAAGCCCATGTGGGATTCAATGGACCCCAGGATCATGCCCTGAACCAAATGCTCAACCACTGAGCCACCCAGGCATCCCTAAAACCAGTTTTAAACAATAAGAAATAAGGATGAGAAGGTAAGACAGCTAAAGAAATATACTAAAAATAAATCCTTTAAAAGCAATCCATCAAAAATATCCATTACAAGTTATCTACTACCCTTAGGCACGCAGATTTAACATATCTATTCATTCACTTTTTAGGAATTCATGCAGGATTTGGTACATGGATAATAAAATTTATAAACTCAAAAAAAAAAATAAAAAAAAAAATAAAATTTATAAACTCTAGTATTTCATATCAGGTAAAGAAAATATACACTGTATTTAATTATGAAATAAATATACTGACTTTAGAGTCTCCTAAAATCCAAATGATATCATGCAGTGTGTTTTTTTTAAAATACCTTATTTCATACCCATTCTTGAATGAGTAATTGAATTTCATATTGTAGATTGACACATTTCCTTTTCACAAGACATTCTCTTTTCTTTTGTCATTTGTTGTTATTGAGGTCTACCTCATGTCAAATTCCCAATCTGGGGGGAGGGGTGGGGCAAGATGGCAGAGGAGTAGGTGCCTCAACTCACCTGTCCCCACCAACTTACCTAGATAACTTTTAAATCATTCTGGAAACCTACAAATTTGACCTGAGTTTTAAAGAGAACCAAGAGGATCACCCTCTAGAACCCCGCAGGTAGACTACATTCTCACTTCACTACAACTTTGTCACCACCACCATCTCCCAGTCTCCCCCCCCCCTTTTTTTCTCCCTTTATTTCTTTTTTCTGTTTCTTTCTTTCTTTTTTTTTTTCTTCTCCTCTTCTTTAGGATTCCTGGCCTTTTATTTTTTTACTACTTTTTTTTTAATTTGTTATTCACTTTAGTGGTCCTTTTATTTCATTCTGATCTCTCTTTTCAATTTCTGGTCTCTGAATTCACCAGAATCATCTAGGGTGAAAATTACTAAGGTCATGGTTGACACAGCCAGCTCATACAGCCACTCTGAACTGAGCAAAATGACTAGAAAGAAGAACTCATCACAAAAGAAAGAATCAGAAACAGTACTCTCTGCCGCAGTTACAGAATTTGGATTATAATTTGATGTCAGAAACCCAATTCAGAAGCACAATTATAAAGCTACTGGTGGCTCTGGAAAAAAGCATAAAGGAATCAAGAGGCTTCATGACAGCAGAATTTAGATCTAATCAGGCCGAAATTAAAAATCAATTAAATGAGATGCAATCCAACCTGGAGGTCCTAACGATGAGGGTTAATGAGGTAGAAGAAAGAGTGAGTGACATAGAAGACAAGTTGATGGCAAAGAAGGAAGCTGAGGAAAAAAGAGAAAAACAATTAAAAAACCATGAGGAAAGGTTAAGGGAAATAAATGACAGCCTCAGAAGGAACAATCTATGTATACTCTGGGTTCCAGAGGACACCGAGAGGGACAGAGGGGTAGAAAGCATATTTGAACAAATCATAGCTGAGAACTTCCCTAATTTGGGGAGTTCAGATCCAGGAGATAGAGAGGTCACCACCTAAAATCAATAGAAAACATTGAACACCTCGACATTTAATAGTGAAACTAACAAATTCCAAAGATAAAGAGAAAATCCTTAAAGCACTAAGAGACAAGAGATCCCACACTTATATGGGGAGAAATATTAGATTAACAGCAGACCTCTCCACAGAGACCTGGCAGGACAGAAAGGGCTGGCAGGATGTATTCACAGTACTAAATGAGAAGAATCTGTAGCCAAGAATACTTTATCCAGCAAGGCTCTCATACAGAATAGAAGGAGAGATAAAGAGCTTCCAAGATAGGCAGAAATTGAAAGAATATGTGACCTCCAAACCAGCTCTGCAAGAAATATGAAGGGGGACTCTGTAAAAGAAAGAGGAAGTCCAAGGAAACAATCCACAAACACATATTAGATAAATTAGAGTTTATGCCAAAGACTGTAGTTAGAGATGAAGAGGGACACTATATCATACCTAAAGATCTATCCAACATGAGGACCTAACAATTATGAATATTTATGCCCCGAATGTGGGAGCTGCCAAGTATATCAATCAATTAATAACCAAAGTTAAGACATACTTAGATACTACACTAATACTGGGAGACTTCAACACGGTGCTTTCTGCAAATGACAGATATTCTAAGAACAACATCTCCAAAGAAACAAGAGCTTTAAATGATGCACTGGACCAGATGGACTTCACAGATATTTACAGGACTTTACATCCAAACATAACTGTACACATTCTTCTCAAGTGCACAGGGAATTTTCTCCAGAATAGACCACATACTAGGTCACTAATCAGGTCTCAACCCATACCAAAAGATTGGGATTGTCCCCTGCATATTTCAAACCATAATGCTTTGAAACTTGAACTCAATCACAAGAAGAAATTTGGAAGAAACTTAAATACGTGGAGGTTAAAGATCATCCTGCTAAAAGATGAAAGGGTCAACCAGGAAATTAATTAGAGAAGAATTAAAAAGATTCATGGAAACCAATGAGAATGAAGATACAACCATTCAAAATCTCTAGAATACAGCAAAAGCAATCCTAAGAGGGAAACATATCACAATACAAGCATCCCTGAAAAAATTGGAAAAAAACTCAAATACACAAGCTAACCTCGCACCTAAAGGAACTGGAGAAAGAAGAGCAAATAGATCCTACACCAAGCAGAAGAGAGTTAATAAAGATTTGAGCAGAATTCAATGAAATAGAGACCAGAAGAACTGTGGAACAGATCAACAAAACCAGGAATTGGTTCTTTGAAAGAATTAATAAGATAGATAAACCATTAGCCAGCCTTATTAAAAACAAAACAGAGGGATGCCTGGGTGGCTCAGGTCTTGGGCACCTGCCTTCAACCCAGGGCATGATCCTTGATTCCTGGGACTGAGTCCCGCATCAGGCACCCTGTATGGGGCCTGCTTCTCTCTCTGCCTATGTCTCTGCCTCTGTCCCTCTTCTCTCATGAATAAATAAATAAAATCTTTTTTAAAAAGAGAGAGAAAAGACTCAAATTAGTAAAATCATGAATGAAAAAGGAGAGCTCACAACCAATACCAAGGAAATACAAATTATTTTAAAAACATAATATGAGCAGCTATATGCCAATAAATTAGGCAATTTAGAAGAAATGGACACATTTCTCAAAAACCTCAAACTACCAAAACTGAAACAGGAAGAAAGAGAAAGCCTGAACAGGCCAATAACCAAGAAGGAATTTGAAGCAGTCATCAAAACCTCCCAAGACACAAAAGTCCAGGGCCAGATGGCCTCCCAGGGGAATTCTATCAACTGTTTAAAGAAGAAACTATACTTATTTTTCTAAAGCTGTCCCAAAAGATAGAAAGGGACAGAATGTTTCCAAACTCGTTCTATGAGGCCAGCATCACCTTAATTCCAAAACCAGACAAAGACCCCACCAAAAAGGAGAATTATAGACCAATATCCCTGATGAACATGGATGCGAAAATTCTCAACATGATACTAGCCAATAGGACCCAACAATACATTAAGAAGATTGTTCACCATGACCATGTGGGATTTATCCCTGAGATGCAAGGCTGGTTCAACACTCATAAAGCAATCAATGTGATTGATCATATCAGCAACAGAAAAAAAAAAAAGAACCATATGATCTTCTCATTAGATGCAGAGAAAGCATTTGACAAAATACAGCATCCATTCCTGATCAAAACTCTTCAGAGTGTAGAGATAGAGGGAACTTTCCTCGACATCTTAAAAGCCATCTATGAAAAGCCCACAGCAAATATCATTCTCAATGGGGAAGCACTGGAAGCCTTTCCCCTAAGATCAGGAATAAGACAGGGATGTCCACTCTCCCCACTGCTATTCAACATAGTACTGGAAGTCCTAGCCTCAGCAATCAGACAACAAAAAGACATTAAAGGCATTCAAATTGGCAAAGAAGAAGTCAAACTCTCCCTCTTTGCAGATGACATGATACTCTACATAGAGAACCCAAAAGACTCCACCTCAAGATTGCTAGAACTCATACAGCAATTTGGCAGCGTGGCAGGATACAAAATCAGTGCCCAGAAATCAGTGGCATTTCTATACACTAATAATGAGACTTGAGAAAGAGAAATTAAGGAATCAATCCCATTTACAATTGCACCCAAAAGCATAAGATACCTAGGAATAAACCTAACCAAAGAGGGAAAGGATCTCTACCCTAAAAACTACAGAACACTCTGAAAGAAATTGAGGAAGACACAAAGAGATGGAAAAATATTCCATCCTCATGGATTGGAAGAATTAATACTGAGAAAATGTCAATGCTACCCAGAGAATTTACACATTTAATGCAATCCCTATCAAAATACCATGGACTTTCTTCACAGACTTGAAACAAATCATCTCAAGATTTGTGTGGAATCAGAAAAGACCCCTGAATACCCAGGGGAATATTGAAAAAGAAAACCAGAGCCAGGGGCATCACAATGGCAGATTTCAAGTTTTAATACAAAGCTGTGATCATCAAGACATTTGGTACTGGCACAAAACCAGACACATAGATCCATGGAACAGAATAGAGAATCCAGAAATGGGCCTGTAACTCTATGGTCAACTAATTATCGACAAAGCAGGAAAGACTATCTACTGGAAAAAAAGACAGTCTCTTCAATAAATGGTGCTGGGAAATTGAACAGCCACATCAGAAGAATGAAACTAAGACCAGACACAAAGATAAACTCAACATGGATGAAAGATCTAAATGTGAGACAAGATTCCATCAAAATCCTTGAGAACACAGGCAACAACACCCTTTTTGAACTTAGCCACAGCAACTTCATGCAAGATACATCTATTAAGGCAAGGGAAGCAAAAGCAGAAATGAACTTTTGGGACTTCATCAAGATAAAGAGCTTCTGGGGATCCCTGGGTGGCGCAGCCGTTTGGCGCCTGCCTTTGGCCCAGGGCACGATCCTGGAGACCCGGGATCGAGTCCCACGTCGGGCTCCCGGTGCATGGAGCCTGATTCTCCCTCTGCCTGTGTCTCTGCCCCTCTCTCTCTCTCTCTCTCTCTCTCTCTCTCTGTGACTATCATAAATAAATAAAAATTAAAAAAAAAAGATAAAGAGCTTCTGCACAGCAAAAGAAAGAGTCAACAAAACTAAAAGACAACCTACAGAATGAGAGAAGATATTTGCAAATGACGTATCAGATAAAGGGCTAGTATCCAAGCTCTATAAAGAACTTAGTAAACTCAACAGCAAAGAAACAAACAATCCAATCATGAAATGGGCAAAAGACATGAACAGAAATCTCACAGAGGAAGACATAGACATGGCCAACACGCACATGAGAAAATGCTCCGCATCACTTGTCATCAGGGAAATACAAATCCAAACCACAATGAGATACCACCTCACACCAGTGAGCATGGGGAAAATTAACAAGGCAGGAAACAACAAATGTTGGAGAGGATGCGGAGAAAAGGGAACCCTCTTACACTGTTGGTGGGAATGTGAACTGGTGCAGCCACTCTGGAAAACTGTGTGGAGGTTCCTCAAATAGTTAAAACTAGACCTGCCCTACGACCCAGCAAATGCCCTGCTGGGGATTTACCCCAAAGATACAGATGCAGTGAAACGCTGGGACACCTGCACCCCGATGTTTCTCGCAGCAATGTCCATAATAGCCAAACTGTGGAAGGAGCCTCGGTGTCCATTAACAGATGAATGAAGACGATGTGGTGTATGTATACAGTGAAATATTACTCAGCCATCAGAAATGATGAATACCCACCATTTGCTTCAAAGTGGATGGAACTGGAGGGTATTATGCTGAGTGAAGTAAGTCAATTGGAGAAGGACAAACATTATATGGTCTCATTCATTTGGGGAATATATAAAATAGTGAAGGGGAATAAAGGGGAAAGGAGAGAAAATGAGTGGGAAATATCAGTTAGGGTGACAGACATGAGAGACTCCTAACTCTGGGAAATGAACAAGGGGTAGTGGAAAGGGAGGTGGGTGGGGGGATGGGGTGACTGGGTGATGGGCACTGAGGGGGACACTTGAGAGGATGAGCAGTGAGTGTTATGCTATGCTGGTAAATCGAACTCCAATAAAAAATATACAAAAAACAAATCCCAATCTCTTTTTAGAAAATCCACCTTTTTTCCTAAAGTTGGTTTAAAGAGTGCTCTTCTATATTTTAAGTTCTTCTTTATATGACTGGGTAGAAGATTGATGCTTATTTAAATTTGGGGGGCAGGCTGTGCTACTTCCTTTTGAATCCATGTTTCTTTCTTTAAGCATTTTAAATGATCAGAAAAAACCTCTTTAAGTATTACTTCTCCCCTCCTTTTCTTTATGCTTGAAAGTTCTAAGACACATGTAGTAGACCTTTTTTGTTTTTTGATTATTATATTTTTGATCTGTCTTGAGCATTTTCCACATCTGTGTCTCCCTGTATTTAAATCTGGGTAATATGGCCACTGAGGACGTTAATTATTTTTTTCATTGTAATTGACTTACTGTTTTTTTTTTTATTACAATGATGACAATGTTTCTAAAATACAATTTACTTTTCTTAGTTTTTTTCAAAGCTACTTGTTTTATTTCATGTTCTCCTATTCTTCTTATTGATTCACGTGTCTTATTTAATCTCTTGAGTCATCTAAAGCATGTCTATGTTGTCATGTTTTCAAACGGTTCCTTCATCTCCAATTCTGTGGAGGTATACCTTAATATTTTTATTTTCATTAACCACTTGTCCTTTCATTTTTTTAATCAGTTTTTGTCATCTTTGTCCTAAGTGATATTGTTAGCTCTTGTTCAATGAGACCTGTTTTCTGTGAGAATGCTGTTATCCCTGAGTTGTGAAAGGTTTTGGACAGATGATTTTGCTTATCCTCAAGAACCCTAGGGATGTAAATATTCTGTTTTATGTTAATTTCTTGGCTTCAGTTTCTGCACCATACTGTAGTATTAATTTGGAACCTGCAACTCTGTATAACACAGGACTAGACTTCAATATTTCACCAGTGATTTATTTCTCCCATACGTGACTTTGATTGATGTCAGATGTCTTTGCCATTCACCTGGCCTACAAGCGGAGCTTTACGAGTCACTTTTCATGGTGGAATAGCTCCTCAGAGTGTAATTGTAAGACCTGGCAACCACGTGCCAAACTGAGGATGCATGCCCTATCTTGAGCTAGATCCAATAAGACCTGGACTCAAGTACAAGATTCACTGATTCTCCCTGGCATCAGCAAATCTCTGGTATTGACTTTATTCTTTGTATTGAGAGCTGTGTATTTCCATTTATTTTCTCTGAAAAATGTATTTAAATATTGATTTATTTTTTCATAAATTACTAGACAGTTCTATTAGTTAATAAATGGGATGGTTTACAGCAAATATAATTAACCAATTGCTGAAGCTCCTAATCCTATTGGTTCTTATGAATTTATATACTTTTTTGAGCTACCTCCAATAAGTTAAATGTTTCTGGTTATCAAATTGGCATTTTATTTATATACTGCCATTATAACTATTTTAAGAAAGAGTTAATATAATTCAAGAAATCAAGTAGTTGTTTTCTTAAAGCCCTGACATATAAATTATTAACTGTCCCTGGAGGCAAATGGATAATGATATAAGCCCTTTCTGTATCAAACAAGTTTGTGAGATATTGTTAGAGTTACTTTGATATTCTCAGAACAATGGAGTACTATATATTAGTACTTATAAAGAGTTAATGAAGTTGCCATAGGTAAGTGGCTACACTCTGTAGGCATCAGATTACTCCAGTTTACTGATTACAAAGATAAATGTAAACTGTAACTCTAACACCTAATACTTCAAAAGAAATATATAAATATGGGCACGTTCATATATGTACATGCAGGTCTTAAAAAGACAGGTTTTCCCCACTTTCTGAAAGTAGCATGCTCTTATAAAACTTTTTATAAGCCAAAATGGTAGAAAACAGAAAGTATCTCCTGCTTTCTGGAGTTCACATTATTCCACTTTGCTTTTATGAAAAACCTATATTAGTACCTGTTTTCAATAACCTAAGGAAATCTGAAGAGGATTTTCACTTTTATGAGAAAGATCTATATTATTATGGTAATGGCTTTGTTCATAAAAGTAAAAATTCTCTTCAGATTTATTTAGGTTATCGAAAACAGGGATAATGTAGGTCTTTCATTAAGCAAAGTGGCATAATGCAAACGTTCAGAAAGCAAGGGATACCTTTAATGGAACTATCTTAATCTGCATTAATTTTGAAGGAGAGGCTTTAGAACTATCGAGGAATGCTGTATTTAAACTTAAGACTATTACAATTCTCTTCCCATTGGTCTCATTATAGAACTTCCCTTCATTTCAAACTCTAGCCAATTTCCAATAAAATGATGCTCATTTAGAAGCTATGTTATATATCATATAATTGAACTAAGTTCCACATAGTTAAAGTATGAGATGGTTTAAGCCAAGTGTACTGACAGTTCATTGTAATATATTTTTTAAATAAGCGTGTTCTTTTTCTTCATCTACTTCTCCACAAGTTTACACAAGATTAAAGGCTCCTCCACACCAAAAAAAAAAAAAAAAGAAAAAAAAAGGAGCTCAGAAAGCTAATTGGAAGAACTACAGAGTAAACCAAATACAACATTCTTATTAAGTTAGAAGTAGTCAAATCTCTCCATCTAGAGAAAAGATTAAAGGGTAAGGAGAGGGATCTTGAAGTGCTCTTGACACTAGGATGCCCGCAAGTCCCAAGGACCAAGGCTGGGCCCATGTGCATAGATGTAAATGTAAGACTATAACAAACAGATTTTTGCCAGACAAGGAAACCTTCTACATCATTTGATACTTACACTTTTTATATAACCCTAAATATTTTTGATACTAAGAAAAGGTTCAAGCTGAATTAAAAGGCTTTACTCTCCTCAAATCTAGAGAAAAATAAAGATGAAATTAAGCAGTTTAAAAATGATGAAACAAGTACCTATGTATATTTACACAGTTATTTGGATTTCTTAAATTCTCAATCTACTCATGCATGGTTTCACACGTATGGTGATTAGAATGTCACTGACCAAAAAAAGGGTATCACTGAGATAAGTTCTTTAAAGTTTTATTAATATAGAAAAACCATCAGTGAGAAGAATGCTATGGGCTTTTAACTAGGTTAATCAAATTATTTGCGCAGTATACCTGATAATTTTCACTCGACATGCATTAGTCTTCAGGTTTCTGAAATATATATATTCACATTTGTTTTATATATATATTTATATATACATATATACAGCAAATATATATATATGTTTATATACAGCATCTCCTGTACACATATGACCTTACTAATTAATAAACTTGAACTTGAACAGGCCATGAGTTCTTTGAGTCTTATTTTTTGTCCTAGCATACCTCATTTTATTGTGCTTTGTTCTATTGCACTTCATAGATACTTCACCTTTTTGCAAATTGAAGGTTTGTAGCCACCCTGAATGAAAAAACTATATCAGGACCATTCTTCCAATAGCATTTGATCACTTCATGTCTCTGTGTCACTTTTGGTAATTCTCACAACACTTTAAAGTTTTTATTATTATTATTATATTTGTTACAGTGATCTGTGATCAATAACATTTGAGGTTACTATAATTGTTTTGGAGCACTATAAGCCACACCCACATAAGTCAGTGAACTTACTGGACAAATGTTCTGTGTGTACCGACTGCTCCACCTACCAGCTATCTCCTCATCTTTTTCCCCTCCTTGGGCCTCTCTATTCCCTAAGACATAATATTGAAATTAGGCCAGTCAATAACTTTATAACGGCCTCCAAGTATTCAAGTGAAAAAAGTTATATGTCTCTCACTTTAAATCAAAAACTAGAGATGATTAAGCTTAGTGAGGAAGGTATTTCAAAAGTTGACATGGCCAAAAGGTAAGCCTCTTGCACCGGTTAACCAAGTTATGAAAGCAAAGGAAATATTCTTGACGGAAGTGAAAAAAGCATTCCTCTAGTGAACATACAAATGATAAAAAAGCAAAATAGCCTTATTGTTGGCATGATGAAAGTTTGAGTAGTCTGGGTAGAAGATCAAACCTGCCACATCATTCCCTTAAAACAAAGCCTAATCCACGACTCTTCAATTCTGTGAGGGCTGAGAGAGGTAAGAAAGCTGCAGAAGAAAAATTTGAAGCTAGCAGAGATTAGTTCATAAAAATCAAAGACAGAAGCTGTCTCCATAATATAAAAGTGCAAGGTGAAGCAGCAAGTGCTGATGTAGGAGCTACAACAAGCTGTTCAGAATATTTGACTAAGATCATTAATGAAGGTGGCTCACCAAACATAACAGATTTTTCATTGTAGACACAATGGCCTTCTACTAGAAGAAGATGTCATCTACGACTGTCATAGCTAAAGAGAAGTCAATACCTGTCCTCAAAGTTTCAAAGGACAGGCTGACTCTCTTGTTAGGGCTAGGGTAGCTGATCTTTAAGTTGAAACCAATGCTAATTTACCATTCAAAAATCCTAAGTCCTTTAAGAATTAGGCTCAGTCTACTCTGTCTGTGCTCTATCAATGCAATAACAAAGCCTGGAAGACAGTACATGCTTTTACGTGGCTTACTGAATATGTTAAACCCACTCTTAATGCCTACTGCTCAGAAAAAAAAAAATCCTTTCAAAATATGCCTGCTCATTGGCAATGCACCTGGTCCCCCAAGAGCTCTGATAGAGATGAATAAATGGATGCATGTACTTTTCATGCCTGCTAACACAACATCCATCCTGCAGCCCACGGATCAAGGAGTAATTTTGACCTCCAGGTCTTATTATTTAAGAAATACATTTTTTAAGGCTACAGCTGACATAGATAGAGTAGATAATGATTCCTTTAATGGGTCTGGGAAAGTGAATAGAAAACCTTCTATAAAGGACGTCATGAAGAACATTTGTGACTCACAGGAAGAGGTAAAAAATACCAACATGAATAAGGAGTTTGGAAGAAGCTGATTCCAATCCTCATGGATGGTTTGGAGGGGTTCAAGACTTCAGGGAAGGAAGGAACTGCAGATGTGGTAGAAATAGTAAGAGAACTAAAATTAGAGATGGAGCCTAAAGATGTGACTGAATTGCTATAATCTCTTGATAAAACATGAATGGATGGGGTTTGCTTTTTATAGATAAGCAAAAAAAAGTGGTTTCTTGATATGGAGTCTACTCACTGTGAAGATGCTATGAAGATTGCTAAAATGACAACAAAGGATTTAAAATATTGTATAAACTTAGTTGATCAAGCAGTGTCAGAATTTAAGAGGATTGACTCCAATTTTGTAAAAAACTCTGACTGTGGGAAAATGCTATCAAACAGCATCACATGTTATAGAGAAATCATTCATGAGTGGAAAAGTCAACTGATGCAGCATACTTTACTGTTGTCTTAATTTTGGAAATTGCCACAGCCACCTCGGCCTTCAGCAGCCACCACCTTGATCAGCTAGCAGCCACCAACATCAAGGCAAGACCCTCACTAGCTAAAAGATTGACTCACTGAAAGCTCACAGGATGGTTGGCATTTTTGTGGAATATTTTTTTAATTCAAGTTATGTACATTGTTTTTTAGACATAATGCTATTGAACAATTAATAGACCACAGTACAATGTAACACTTGTTCACACTGGGAAACAAACAAACAAAAAATTCATTTGACTTGCTTTATTGCAATATTCACTTTATTCCAGTGTTCCAGAACTGAGCCTGCACTATCTCCAAGGTCTGCTTATAGCAGATTTCTTATCTTCTACTTCATATGTAATGAATGTGTTTTGCCTCTAAGATACGATGTGATCTCTACTCTTCAAACTGGATAGTAATTGCTGAACTCTTACTCGTGATCTTTCACATATTCATAGCTTTGTTCAATAAATATCAGCTGCATGAGCAAACGAATGAATGTTAGGCACCATTAGACATTAGTAATCAGAAATGAAAGACAAGGTCCTTCTCTAAAAAATCCTAGAAACAGATGAAGGAGGTGGAGGAGTAAATAATCTTTTACACTGTGATGGTTCCTACATTAGGGAATGTATAGAGAAATGAGATCACATTGAAAAAGAACTTCACCCAGAGTGTGATGGGGTACCAGGAATGAATAAAGGGCCAGTCTTCACCAAAAGCCTCTAAGAGAAAGACATTATTAAACACAGACTTAAAGGCAAGAAGAGGTTTGCTAAATAATAGAGAGAAAGGAAGTTTCACATAAAAGAAACAAATAGCTCCAAAGAAAGCATGAAAAAGCCAAATGAGTTTCTTCAAGAGACTCTACATGGTTGGAGCCTGGGGAGTGGGAGCAGTATGGAAATCTGAACAATGAGATTACAGACATGGCAGGAGGCACATCAGGAAGCAACTGATAGATAATGAATGGAAATTTGTTAAATGAATTCATTAAACGAATTTAAACAAAGGAATGACAAGATAAGACTTTTAATTTGTAAAAAAGAACACTTGAGTTGCAAAGCACAGACATTGGAATGAGGAGGAGTAAAACTGGACATGTGAAGTGACAAATTTTGGATAATCCTGGCAAAAAAAATGACAAGAGCATAACTAAGGCAGTGGCAGGAGAGGCCACACCTGTGTTGGTGTCATGAGGGGTGAGGGAGAAAGGAAAGGTTCTGTTTTTAGTGGCTACTTGCTGATGATGTTATTCACAAACAGGGAATATAAGAGTAAAAAGAGATTTGTGATAAATATACTGTATTAATTAGAATTATTTTTGGTGGGTAATGACAGAAGGCTCATCATAATAGTAATTTAAATAAGACAAGAGCTTGTTTCACATCAAAAACCAATTATATGTCCATGGCTGGCTTAGTTTTTCATGAGGGTGGGAGATTAAGACTCCTTTGATCTTGTTGCTCTGCTTGCATTTCCTAAGCTTCCAGATCTAACTCATATATAGTATATTTTATCTAGCTCCATGTCCAGCTATAAAATGTGCATTTCAGGGGTGCCTGGGTGTATCAGTCAGTTAACCATTTGCCTTAAGCTCAGGTCAGGATCCAGAGATCCCACATCAGGCTCCCTGCTCCCTGTTGATGAGCCTCTCCCTCTGCCTGCTACTCCCCATGCTTGTGCTTGCTCTCTCTCTCTCTCCCTCTGTCAAACAAATAAATAAAATCTAAGAAAACAAAACAAAATAAAATATACACTTCATCTATGTATGAAAATAGTTGGAAGGAAAAACAATAAGGTAAGGGAAGTTTTGCCTATGTTGTTTAAAGACATTTCTGGGAAGTTACACAAAATTTCTCCTTCCATCCCACAGTCCAATACTTGGTCACAAGACCAAACTTTTCTGCAAGAGGGCCCGGGGAATGTTGACTTTACTCTTGCTGGTCACGTGTCCAGATATACTCTGAATATTTTATTACTAAGGAACAAGAGACAAGTAGCTATCTTTGCTCTAGCTAAGCAACTCACCAAAGTTTGAAAGCTTGTGGAGGTCCAGGACAGGATTTCATAAAAGTGCCTGAACATGAAAGTCTAGAAGTCAGAAGAGAGATCTGCGATGAAGATAACATATATGCAGTGCTTGAAAGGACAGAATTTAAGAAGATAACAAATAGTGGGAGAGGGCTATTGACAGAACCTGCGAATATCTCCTGACCAATTACTTTGAAGTTCTCTATCAGTTTCTAGATCTCTGTTCTCTGCCCATTCTCTTAGCTTAGATTACTTTTTCTTAAATCCTGTCTTGCTTGTTGAGAGTGGTTGTCTCAGAACTTACAGTGCTTGACTCTCTAATCTTCTTCAATTACATTTGTTATGGCAGTGTGTATACTCAAGTGGATTTAACTATCACCAATATGCTGAGGACTCTTCTATTTCTATCCCCATTGATATAATCCTCTCTTTAGAGGCTATGTAACATCTGCCTAGGATATTTCTATTCAGATCCCTCATCTGCATCTGAAATCCAGTATGCCTTTTAAAAAATCTTTTTCTTGTCTCTCTCAGCATATAACATCATTTCCCTGAACTATTTATAGACACATGCACAAATCCCCACTATCTTTGTGTTTCAAATAATTGTAATATGTCCTTAGATGTTAATTTTTCTATCTTGCCAAACAAGTTGAAAATTCCTGTGGGAGGTGGGGAGAATGATAACTCTGGCTTCATGTTACCCTCTAATATGTTGAATATAGAGCACATATACAAAATTAATGCCAATTATTATCAAATAAAATGACACAAATATGGATCCTAAAAAGTGGTACAAAAAGAATAATATCTGGCAAATTTCCATCTGAAATCACTGGACTGTCATAGTAGAAATAACAGAATATATATCTTAGTAACTAGCTTTGTTTTCAATAAACGAGTGACACACCACAAATATTCCTGGTAGTATTCTCCTCCCTATAGAAAGTATGCTCGTATAGGGAAATGGAACTTGGTGTTGCTGGGCAAAGCAAGTTCATCACACTAATACCTTATCTAGGATTCACATTCATATGGATTCATTTTGCATCAATATTAAAAAATTACTTTTCATTAGTCCATCTCTAAACAAGTACAAGTCACTGCATAAGAGCCTAGGAAGAAAGTCTAACTACAAATACTCCTCTGATACTTCAGGAGCTTACAGTTTGAGTAAGAAAACAAGGCACACAAACAGGGAATATAATCCTTGTTCGTTATGAGAAAAGTACCCAGAGTAAGTAAGGTAACAATTTGATGGAAAGAGTAATTTCTGGGGTGAGGAAAGACTGCACCAAAAATGTGAGGTGGGACCCAAACTAAAGATCCTGTTTGACAGAGATTTTGGAAAGGTCTTCTAAGAAGGACAAATCATGTGAATCAAAATGTGAACACAGACAAGGAAACTAGTTTGGGAAGAGTGACTAAGTTGAGAATAGTCACGCCTGCCATTCTGTGTAGCAATTTTCTTTTTTTTTTTTTTTTACTGAGAACAACAGCTTTTACGATTTTAGTACTTTATTAAATCGATAATGATATTTCTTTGAAAGAAGACAGCTCATTTAGTCTGTGAGATCCCAAAAGGATTTCCAAAAATAATATATTATCCATCCATTTATGAGTTTTCTTTTTTTAACATTTTATTTAAATTAAATTTGCCAACATATAGTATAATACCCAGTGCTCATCCCATCAAGTGCCCTCCTTAGGAGTTTTCTTAAACATATGCTCTGAGTGTGTGTGTGTGTGTGTGTGTGTGTGTGTGATAATACACCACTGCATGACTTGTAATGAATATTGGACGACAAAAACTTTAAAAATATTTTCTTTGCCTGATTATATGGCATCTAAGAAAAAGAATGATGACACATCTGAAATAAGGTGAGTACACATCAAAAATAGTTAATTATAAAAGGAGGCAGTACAAGGTAATAAATACTCTTTAAATGAAAGTACTAAAGATATTGTCAGCCAAATTTCATTATTAGTTAATTCCACATGACTCTCTGGCAAATCAGCTACTCATGTGGAACATCTATTAACTTTAGCAGGTGTTATGCATAACTAGCTTAGGGCAGATTCTAGTCCACTGAGTGCAAGTATAACTCTTAAATTGATAAGCCCAAGTGGAACTCCTTGCCATATTAAAAGGGCTTTATCAAAATTAATTAGAACTTTCATAAAAGGGCTCCAGAGTCCAAAAGATTGTTTTCTTTTCCCCTAATTCAAACCAAACTACATGTACATATAGTATTTTTACAAAATGCATAACTCATTTCTAAGCAGTAATGTATTTCTATTCCTATTTGGCCATAAAGTTCTCTAGAACTCATCTCAGTTAAAATTTATTAGCCTTTTTTAGATTTTGACTGTCCCACTACTTCAGTGGCAGTTGTTATATGAGTTTTGGTCTAATATCACCACCCCACATTTTAGTTTTGCTGCTTAAAATTATCAAAGTATTTTGGTCAAACATGAAAGTAGGCTCAGTATACTTGGAGTCAAACAGTTTTTTGATTTTCTAGATTCCATATTTCATCTGGAAAGATGTTGAAAATATTTGTGATAGCAGGCAGGGAGATATATGAAAGAACAAGAATACAATAAAATAGATTTTATATGCGACAAAACATACATAATAGGTCAGCTATTTGTTCTGTAGTTTAATCAAATCCAGTTTCCTACCTAATGTGTGTTATAATTTTTCAAATTTTCTAACTCATCTTTTCTATTGCTAGCAGTAAACATATTTATTGGATACCAAATAGCTTTAAGACCCTTTTGATAGTTTGGAATCAAAAAGAAATACAATACAAAATCTATATCTTCTGGAAGTTTAGCTATAGATTAGAAAATAAGGTACATATGTGGAGAAGTTCATTTTGATGCTGTTATAAAATGCAGTGTGAGAAAAAACCTTGTATGATTATGGAAGTTTTATGCATGCAGATGTATGAAACCTTGATTTTATTTGCCTTAGCGTAATTAAATTTCATTAATTTAAAGACAATTGCAGCTTATTTTCTATTTCATAAGTCCTGTTCATTTTGATTATTATTTACCTAGATTATACATTAATGAAATAATTTGAGAGCAGTTATTTTTAAATCTGAGGTTTAATATAATAAATTAAAAAGCCCTTTAAATATCTCAGGTATTTCTTCTCATGTTTATAAATTTAGGTTCCAAAAAATACTTGCAACCTAGTTTTTATTCGCCCACTTTCATTTATTATGTAATATCTTTAGAACTGCTATGCTTTAATGCTAACTTATTTTTCAGCTGAAGGAAAGGGTTGAGCTACTTTGTTAATGACAAAAAAAAAGTGATGATTACTTTGCATTTTTAAGAAGTGCATACAAATCTTTTAATCTCTGCCTACACCCATCAGAACAATTGCCTTCCGATGTAATTATATTCAAATTGCAAGCGAGATAATAAGTATCTTGGAATTTAACTTGATAAATATTCATTTGCCTTATAGGGAAAAGAAATGAACATTCTCATATAATTAGCTGCGTATTTTTAAACCATGCTTTTATTGAGTTTTTTGAGGTATATTTTATGTATGCAAATCTGCTAATTTATAAGGTAAGGGAGGTAAGGAGGATGGAAAAACTGAGGAATCAGAAATATTCATTCCCATCCTGCCCTCCAGTTTCTGGGGACTAGGTTTCCTCATTACAAGAGAGAAATCATTCCTTCCTCTCGACTCAAATGCTTTGTTTTAGTGAACCTAAGCCCTTTATTATAAAACCAGACTTCTCTTTCTTCATTGCTATCGAAAATCCTTGCCTTGTCTTTCTTTCTTTTTTCTTTCTTCCTTCCTTTCCTTCTTTTTTCTTTTGTTTTTTTCTTTTCTTTTTTTATTTTTAACTCTACAGGTCATGAATTCAGATACTAGTAAGACCCCTTGGGAGATGTCCGAGGGACACACAACTTCTTCATAGCTTCAAGGTCCACAGACTGAGCTGGCACTGCCAGATTTGCAGGTAGACCACGCCATACATTCTCCAACCTAGTACACAACTACCAAGACACGAACTCATTCTCTTTTTCAGTGGGGTAAAGACTAGACATATGATATTTCATATTTTAAAAATTTTAAAGTATCAGCAGTTTGCAAACCATGTGTACACCTATGATCAGATGATGTCGCACACAGCCAGGAGGTACATTTTGCAGAAGAGGATGCTGAGAGGTTGGATGAGTGGCCAAAGAACCCACAGTGGGCACAATGGAACTGACAGGCTGGGTCCAGGGCTTTCTACAGCTCTTTCTTTCCAACACTATTGCACTGAAATATTCTGTGAGAGAATTGATTTTTAAAAAATTGCATCTATAATTAATCAATTTCTTATGAAAAAATGATTTGATGGAGAGAAGATGAATTTTCTTTCCATATTTTTATAGCTTCACCTTCCATGAACTCTATAAATACCTTGATTTGCTGTAGTTTTGTATTTCATCTGTCCTCAGATTATATTTTGCTTTCACTCCAGAGTTACAACTTATGACATTTTTAGCACCCTCAAAATTTGATTGGAGTTATCATAATAAATTGACAGATATGGTGTATGTAGATATTGCACCTAAATTATATTTTATGAGATCAAATTAGTTATTGATAAAATAAATTAATATGAATGATACATGCATACATTACAGATTGGGTTTAGTTTTAAAATTATAATTTAAAGAATATGTACCCTAAGAACATTTTATTAAGCTCTTTTTACTTGGAAAAAGAAAATAGGAGTCTATTTCCAGGTAGTAGTATTTCACTGTGGAAACTTAAATACTCTCTACCCTGAGTGGGTAGAAAATTAGTCCCAGAAAAAGGATTCCATTCTTGTATTATAAAGTGTCTGATTTTAGAGGATTGCACTCTCAAATTCCAAGCTTAAGTTCAGAGATTGTTGGCTTTACTTTTAATGAAAAAGTCCTTAGAAGGCTTGTTTGTAGTGGTGGTGAAAAACAGATTGAACTAAAAGCACTTTATTCCTGCAGAGCTGAGATCAGCACATGCATTACTCTACCCATTTATCCAGAAAATATGTCATACTCAGTTCTGCAACTTAATAACATCCCCCCCAACCCCATCCCCACCCCTGGGGCTCCATGGGCACCTGAACAGGTTTCAAGCTCCTTTTATCAGACTCTGCAGTTAACAGGCTTTGGTGAGACCCCTCAGAACCTAATGAGCCTGAGAAGGAAGCTGTAATTCCAGGTCGAGATAAATGGAAATATTTTCAGACTATGAGTTGCAGTCAGAGTAAATGCTGCAAACGAACAAAAGAGTCTTCAAATTGACAATCTTCGGGGTGGGAAAGAAGCCACTTTAAGGGTGAGATTTCATTTTGACTACTACTTGGATTTGCTTCATTTTCTCTGACATTTTCACACAGTCTGCAGTGACATCTGCTTGTTGCAGTGATAACAATGGTTGCTGAACTGCTCGGTTAAATTGCACAAACCCAGCATTGCCGCCATTCGCTTTCAAATAACCCAGCTAGAACTCATGAGGTTGCTGTTGTTATGACAATTATTATTATCATTATTTTATGTTAAAGTCATAACTTTCAAAGGCTGTGCGCAAAAAAAGACACAAGCTGAATACCATCTGGAGTAGGATAATGTAGATGACTTTAATTTTTTCTTTACATTTAAATCTTACTTAAACATTCACATTTCTGACACAAAGTTTTTGAATTATTTGTTTTTATGCTTTTAAAAAATATCCATTATGGAGAAATTTGACGAGAAAGGCAGAGGAAGAAAATCATTCCTAATCCTGCCACCCAGAGATAGCCACAAAGAGTTTTTATTTCTATCCTTCCGAAGCTTTTACCCAAATATTATTTTTCAACTTGAACTTATTCTCTGTTTAAAGAAACATATTTGAAACTTCTGTATTATGCAGATCATTAGCATATTTGGTAAAGAGTGGGAATTGTGGAACATAGTAAATGGAATATTAATTATAATAATATCAGAAAAATTTCTTAATAAGCATTTTACCTGAAAGGGAGTCCCCTTGCACTGATAATTCTCTATTGCTTTGCAGTTTTGTGAGTTATTTTACTCTATATAAGACAAAATGTTCATATCTTTCTTCCTTCTTTATAATAATGATACATAAGACTATATCGAATAATCCTTGTATCACTACATTAATAACAAGTCGAAACAGCCTTCAATCTTACTCCCTTGTTACTTGTGAGCTATTTCTGTTTCTTTTTCCTGCTTACCTCCCATACAAAGGCAATATTCTTGGTGTGTGGAAAGGAGGATCATATAAACAATAAGAGAATCTCAAGAACATGATCATGCCTCGTCTGTTTTGAGTAGTAGAACCTCTGTATAGAGCAATTAAGCAACAACAGGAAAAATAAATAAATAAATTAATTAATTAATTAATTATAAATAAACAAACAAACAAACAACAGGTAAAGCCAAGAAGAAGAAAGAAAGAAAGAAAGAGAGAGAGAGAGAGAGAGAGAGGAAGAAAGAAAGAAAGAAAGAAAGAAAGAAAGAAAGAAAGAAAGAAAGAAAGAAAGAAAGAAAGAAAGAAAGAAGAAAGAAAGAAAGAAAAAGAAAAGAAGGAAGAAAGGAAGGAAGGAATTCCTTGGTGTTGCTGAAGCAAATGGCCCCCATGTGAGCTCATATCCTGGAAGGTTACAGTAAACTGTAATTTCCAGACTGAAGCTTCCAATACCAATGAGCAGTTACTTGTCAAACTGGTGGATAGCAAAGGCTGGCAGCTTGAAGACTCCTCTTACCAAGGCTGTGGTCCTAAGTATATTCTGTAGGAAAGGCCATCAGACACTCTCCCTGCAGGTTTAGCACTGGCAACCCTCTCTCTACCTGGAGCACACTTTTCTGAGATTCACATCACTCACTCCCTTACCTCCTTCAAGTCTCTGTCAAATGTCACCTTGTCAGGAGGTTTCCCCAGCACTCTAAGATTTCAGCCCTCCTCTGCTATGTCACATTCTATCAGCCATTCTTACTATATTTGTCTCTTAATTACTTAAATCTATCTAACCTACACTGTATTTCATTATTTATTGTATTTATTGTTTTCTTCAAGAAAATCTCTAAAGGCAAAGATCTTTGTATATTTTGTTCACTGCTACATGCTCAGAGTTTAGAAAAATATCTGACCCATAGTAGTCACTCAGTAAGTAGTTTGGAATGAAGAAATGAGTTGGATTTTATGCCTCATTCCTCTGAATGCATACCTACAGTTGATTTGGTAATATTGCCACCAAAGTGCTATGTACACAATTTTCCTTTTTCTTTTTTTTTTAATAAAATTGAGATTAGCTAAGGAATTAGCAGTGACTGCCATTTGTCATAGACTCTTCTTATAACCTAGTCCTATAAAAAGTTCAAAAACAGTCTTCATATTTTTTATTATCTCTTAAAGACTAAGGCACATATTTGGATAATTATTCAATAATCTAGAATAACCATTACTATAAAATAATTTAAAATTTAAAATAAAGTAGAAATTTCAAATATTCATCCTAGATAATTATTATGCACCCCCTAATATTTGTTATTAACTTGTCAGAGGAAAGAACTATTTTCTTCCTCCTAAAACTGAAATGTTACCTGACAATCCAGTTATTTAATCTCATCATCACCAGATAAGTCATAAGAAAAAAAAAATAAGAATAACCAGCTAACAATCATTATGGAATAAAAACAAACCTGAATTGAGGGCTATGGTATGCTTTTACTATGCAAAAAAAAAAAAATATATATATATATATATATATGCTAAACATTACATATATACATGCACAGACTCTAATCCACACCACCAAATACCACATTACGTGATGCTATTATTATCCTCATTTCATAGCTGAGAGTAACTTCTCCTAAATTACCAAAATACTCTAGACTATTTGAACCCAAGTGTCTAATTCCTAAAAGTCACAATGCCTTACCGGAGGTTTATTAAGTGACTAATATGTATTAATTCACTTCATATACCTATTATTCCGAGGATGTAGCTATATTCCAGACGAAATCAAGAATTTACAGACATTCATTAATTTGTACAAAATTACATAAATGAGTCTACTTTAGATCTGTGTTCTTTCCACTGTACCACACTAATTCTAGAGGGAAGAGAAGGTTTCTAGCATAGTCTAATTTAGTGTTCTGACTAAAAACCAAGGGAGAAGAATTTCCCTAACTGTATTTTACAAAGCTCGTCACTTCTGTCCCACTGGTATTTTCCCACCATGTCATGATGTGATGTGACACTAGTGCCATCAAAACATCAGCATGGAACATAATTCCTGCCAATTCCCAACTGCTAGGAAACATCATGGGTGTGAGGATGGCATCCCAAAACAAGAATTACTTAAATCTATCTAACCTACACATTTGTAAGAATTACAAATCTATCTAACCTTGTTTCTTCCACAAGAGTTGTGTCCAGGAGTCACCATTCTATTCCAAAACTTCAGAGAGTGAAGAAATACCTTTTTCTGACCTGGATGCAATCATACTATTCATTACAGTTAGATTTATATTGACTTTTTCAAGTGAAAATCGCATACCTTTGAGAATATTATTTTTAGAATCATGTATTATGAATGGATAACTGACCTTAGGTGGATGTTCAAAGCCTTGATGAATTAGAAATATTCCATGAAGCTAATGCAGTTTTGGGCAGCATTAAATAATTCATGCTATGTTTTAATAGTTAGTTCTCTCTTTAGCATGAATATTCATAGTGTATGTGATGGGGAAAAGAATCAGTTAGAATTACTCCAACCTCCTGGGAGGAAAACCTAGATAAGATGATTGTCAGAAAGTGGAAGTTAGGCAGCCTGGGTGGCTCAGCGGTTTAGCACCATCTTTAGCTCAGGGCCTGATCCTGGAGACCTGGGATCGAGTCCAACGTCAGGCTCCCTGCATGGAGCCTGCTTCTCCCTCTGCCTGTGTCTCTGCCTCTCTCTCTCTCTCTCTCTTTCTCTCTCTCTCTCTCTCTGTGTCTCTCATGAATAAATGAATAAAATCTTAAAAAAAAAGAAAGAGGAAGTAAAGCATTAATTCTTCAATTAATTAAAAGAATTATATAGACTTACATGTTGGCATAATCATGAATACTGTAAATCAGGATACCTGATACTGTCATTGGCTAGTTGCTTATCAACCTTAATTTGTACCTTAGTTGTTATCAACCTTAATTTTTTAAAACATAGCAGGAAACACTAAATGTTATTTTAAAAGCATTTTATCTAGATCCTTAAAATAATTTCCTGAAATAAAGTGTTATGAGAATATAATTTTAGATATTGAACATTCTATAATGTAGCATAAATAGCAAGTAAAATTTTAGATTTTTGTGCACATGTGCACACACACACACATACACACACAGCTACAGTATAAAAACCCTTATAAGAGTTAAAGAGTTCACTGGACAAAATTAAAGTCTGTGTGTGATTTGATCAGCATTTAAAAATAGAAAAGGGTGTTGTTTTGTTTTGTTTTGTTTTGTTTTGTTTTGTTTTGTTTTGAAATAGGCTCCACACCCAGCATGGGGCCCAATGCTTGAACCACCCTGAGATCAAGGCCTGAGCTGAGATCAAGAGCCAGACACTTAACTGACTGAGCCACTAGGTCCCCCAGGAAAAAGGCTTTGATTTGTAATTTGATTAAACAAAAACTCATTGACTACTTACTAACTTCAAGGTACTTTGTGAAACACTAAAACATATGCATGAATAACAAATACCATGTATCTAAAGCCAGCTTATATTGATGACTACCCATTTACTCAGTTGAGAAGCTCATCCAGTAAAACTTAGGAGGACAGCCCAGGTGGCTCAGTGGTTTAGCACTGCCTTCAACCCAGGGCGTGATCCTGGAATCGAGTCCCACGTTGGGCTCCCTGCATACAGCCTGCTTCTCCCTCTACCTGTGTCTCTGCTTCTGTGTCTCTAATGAATAAATAAATAAAATCTTAAAAAAAAAAACTTAAAAGAGACATAGATACACACAAATTTTTGATTTATCACAGTCTAGTTACAAGTAGCCAACTCAGTATTGCGCACCAGATCTATAGCTCTTTTCTTGTAGATTCAGGAAGCTTGTTTTTTTAATACATTGACTTAAAAAGTACTTCAATTTTCTATTCGTTCCAGCCTCTTCAAAATCACAGAGGAAGCTCTCATATAAAAGAAATAAATGACATGGTGACATATTGGTCTCATAACTCCTTTTATGAAAGAAGCTCAAATGCTTTTATTTTCATTCAAAAACACTTGTTAACTTTATTTTACTTTGAGTGGTCCTTTCAAAATTTATTCTAAAACTCATATTGTCACTATTGTTTTCTTTATTATTTAAAAACAATTTTTAAATGAATACACTTTGATCCCAATTTAGATTTCTTATCAGTCATTATCATTGGCATTGCACGAAATATAAAAATATGCACAAGATTTTAAATAAATGCTAACTAAAATTATAATGAATGGTTGCATTTAAACTATGCAGGGCTTACATAAAATAGAACAAAACATGACTGTGGTGAATTTTAGCCTCTTAAAGATATAATGAGAAGGGTATAATTTCCTTTTGTCTAATAGTAGAATTGCCAGGCAAAATTAAGTCATTTGAGATAGAAAGATAATTCTGAATTCTCTAAAAGTGACACAAATCACTATATCAAGCAGTACTTATGGAATGACCTTTTGTCCTAAGCACCTAAATATAGTATTCATGTTAAAAAGCATTCATCCAAAACTAATCTGAAAATCTATTCCGTGGTGCACAAAATGTCTGTGCTCATGCCTCATGTTTTACTTCAAAACTCTCTTGGCAAAACTTACCTAAGCAACATTAGGATCAAGAAAGACTGAAGAGAAATCGGGGCAAGCAGAAATGGGATCCCTTTCATTTTGAAGAACAACCTCCATTTTCCATTGTGTTCATGTTCTGAAAACACTTCCCTGCATGCCAATTACATGGCATTGCATGTATTTTATTTTACGAACATGTGTAAATATGTACAAAGTACCATTCCAGAATTTTTTTCACTAAGGATTTTAAAAACTCTGCTATTGTGATGAGTGATTAGCTTGCACCATCTGGTCCCCTGGGTGGTCAGTTCATGGTTTGCCCCATTTCAACATGAGTGAATCTTCCTAGGTTAGGTATTGGCAGCTGACTCATTTGGAAACATGAGAACAGAAGTGGCAGACAAGTAGATACTCTTCAGAGAATGGGAGCAAACTTTGAACATACTGTATAGAGGACAAGAGAATGAGTAAAGACCTATGAACAAATCCACTAATGATTCCAGATTCAATAAGTCAGGTAGTTAATAGAATAAATAGGATGAGATTTATAGGACATTTGGCATGTCTACATAAGTACTCATTGACAGTTCGTAGCAACAAAATCACATTTAGCTACAAGGATATATAAAAGCCTCCACAATATGTTTGAAAAGATATATTTCACCAATGAAAACAAGTGAGAAATAAGGAGTAGTGTTGGGAATTCTATATACACTTTAAAATTTCCTTGTAATTTCTTAACATCTAGACATGTCATGTATAATGATTCAAAATACCTCTGGGTGTCTGTCTCCCCAAATTCCAGTTTCCAAATTGAGTTTTCTCCACTGAGTAATTTGGAGGTTTTTTTTTTTTCTCATAAAGTAAATCATTTTTTTAAATGGCTTAAAGCTTGTCCAAGAATGATGAGAAAGCTCTTATTCTTCCATCAAGGAAGCTTTGTTTCATTTCTCTTTTCACCTGGGTCACTGGCCTGAGGTCTGTAAAAATGACTTTTTTTTCTTTTGTATTTGATGTAGTTGAAAAAAAAATCTGTCATAAATCTAGGATCAGAAAACAGAGTACATGTGTGTGTGTCTATAAACGTGCATACAGATATATCAAATAACACTGTATACATATATGCACATTGTTTTATTCATATTTAATTAATTGTAGTAGAAATGGATTAGAATTTTGCTTGCATGTTTTTAACATAGTTGCTCCTAAGTTGAATATTTACAGTGAAACTACTGAATTTAGGTGATTTATTTTCTAGATGCTTTCTACCTGGTGGGGGAAATTTTAGTACAGTTTCCCTTACAATTGTCTTTCCTAACAAGTGAAATTTTCAAAGATAATTTTGAGGTATTAAATAATATCATGACATTATTATTTCTGCTTTTATTTTGTCTGACTTTTAAGTATTTGCTTCCCAGATCTTTCACATGCAACAGTGGATTTAAGGATACTTTTTATTCTATAATTACCATGAAATCACTATTCTCTTGGGGAAAAGTCACAAGGAGGTCTATTTTGTTATTGCAGAGCAAAGCCTTCTAAAATCAGGCTTAAAGTGAAGCAATGTCAATGACATCCTACTAGGATGACAATTCCAACCTCACTAGGAATTCTGTTTCTGTTTCTAAATCTCAACACCTAGAACATATCTGTGCACATAGGAAACTAATGATAAACACTCATACGCTTGAATAAAACTTTAGAACAAAAAGCTGTATTCTCTAGAGGGAAAAATGAAACAAAAATAATTTTGTTCAAATTTTCAAATTTCCTCATTCCCCTCTTCAGCACCCTGATTGTGTGGAGGTGTGTGAGTGTGAGTGTGTGAGTTACTGAGTGTTTTCCATTTCTACCTGCTAGTGAAAGCAAGATGACATTTGCTATGATCTCACATCTTCTTTCATAAGTTTCAGTATTTTTACCTCTTACACTAGACTCTTCTTCATCTCTGTGGGTTCTACCTACGTTGATCTCTCTTCTGGGCTATCAAAATAGTTTATTAACTACTCTTTCTGCCATTGCAAACTTACTTTGTGTGTTAAAATTTCTTTCTAAAATAAAGATAATTAATTACATAAATTTTCTCATTGAAATTTTTTTTGGTTCTCCAATGACCATAGTGTTATGTCCAAAATAGAAATTATATTGAAACCTCTCTTTCCAGATTGTCTGCCTGTCTTTTTCAACCCAGGCTCCAATGATGATAACTAACTAAAATTTCTGTATGAGATACGCACGTTTGTTTGTTTTTTCTTTTCTTTCTTTTTTTTTAACTTGACTACATGGAGGTACACTAGATACCCTTTACATTTGTTTTTGCCTTCATTTTTATTTTTTTTACATTTTTTAAATTAAATTCAATTTTCCAACATATAGTATAACACCCAGTGCTCATCCCATCAAATGCCCTCCTCAGTGCCCATCACCCAGTTACCCCAAGCCCCTGCCCACTTCCCCTACCACTGCCCCCTGTTTGTTTCCCAGAGTTAGGAGTCTCTCATGTTCTGTCCCCCTCTCTAATTTTTCCCACTCAGTTTCCCTCCTTTTCCCTATAATCACTTTCACTATTTCTTATATTCCCCATATGAGTGAATCCATATGATGTTTGTCCTTCTCTGACTTATTTCACTCAGCATAATACCCTCCAGTTCCATCCATGTTGAAGCAAATGGTGGGTATTTGTTGTTTCTAATGGCTGAGTAATATTCTATTGTATACATAAACCACATCTTCTTTATCCATTCATCTGTCAATGGACACTGAGGCTCCTTCCAGTTTGGCTATTGTGGACATTGCTGCTATGAATATCGGGGTGCAGGTGTCTCGGCTTTTCACAGAATCTGTATCTTTGGGGTAAATCCCCAGCAGTGCAATTGCTGGGTCATAGGGTAGCTCTATTTTTACCTTCTTGAGGAACCTCCACACAGTTTTCCAGAGTGGCTATACCAGTTCACATTCCCACCAATAGTGCAAGAGGGTTCCCCTTTCTCCACATCCTCTCCAACATTTGTTGTTTCCTGTCTAGTTAATTTTCACCATTCTCACTGGTGTGACATGAGAAAATGCTCCATATCGTTTGCCATCAGGGAAATACAAATCAAAACTAGATACCCTTTAAAATCTCAGCTCTAGTGCCACCTCATCTGTGGCCATCATGCCTTCTTATACTGCCCAATACTTTTATATACTCTTTGACAGCACATTTCACAATGTCCTGTACTATTCATTTACACATGTCTCTATACACCAGGCTGTGTGAAGGGTCCATTGGACAACCTTGTGATCTATTACTCTAGTCTCATAATTTACAGGAGTTATATATTTGTAGAATCAATGAAAATATAAGTGTATTTTATAAGATATCAAACAAAATATACACAAGGAAATTATGTCTTTGTATATTACTTATAATACATCTAATCTATTCATATAAAATATAAACATTTTTTATGAAACCATCATGAATGATTTATAGTGGTGACAGTTTGCTAATTTGCTTAAATCCAAGCATAAAGAGAAGACTAGCAAAAGTTGCCTGCTTCTTGGTTGATGAGGCAAAGTTGCACTATTCTAGACCCTTTGCTTTCAAAATATTACATACTGACAATTGCTTTAACTTACAAAACTAATATTTCCAACACATCCTCTAAGACAATTTTTAAGACCAGAGGTATTACTGTCTTGGAAGCCATAGGGGAGAAAAATCTATGATTTTAATTTTCTACTTCAAGTAATAGGCAAAAAAAATGTTCATGGGTTTATTGTGGGTGAAGTGGGGAAACAAGGCAAACAAGTAAAGAAGCAGAGATATTTATTGTGAGATATTTGTTTTGAGTTTGTCATTTTAAAAAAATGCTGACAAATACAAGTACACAGAGCAAGCGCACATGCATACACATCCCGCAGAGAAAGAAGAGTTAATATACCTGAATGTAAGTTTCAGCCAAATGGATTTGGGAGTAGATTGAATATTCAGCTTTATTTTCTTTTTATTTAAAGATAGTAAATGGATGATTAGTTACTATTACTTTTGCCCCTTCTCAACACAGACTCATCATTCTGATGCTACAGTGGTTCATGAGTTGCTAGCCAACACAGATTAAAAGGGACCATATGCAGGGCATGGCCTGAAAAGTGTGAGGCAAAATCATTACCTTTTAACAGCTGTGATTAAGACCTTCTGCACATATACTGTGAGAGGGGTTAACTGCAGGCATTCATTTGTTATAGTAGTTATTCCTTGGAAAACTCAAGATGTTGTAGCCATCTTAATATTCTTCCCTAGGGTCAGAAGCAGTCTGTGTGGCTGAGACGGACAAAGAAGGTTTAGGAAGAACCAAAGACTAATAAATTTGTCTTTAAAGAAATTGTTGACAACTTTTCACACATTACCATCTCATAGACTATGTTCGTTTTAAATGAACTGCTTGACATTTTACCAAATGACAGTTTTCCTAAAGACTTATTTCAGTTTAGATAGAAATTTACTTTTCTGTCTGTCACCACAGTGATATTTATTTATGGAAAGTAGATGAAGTTTCTCAATTTCAATGAGTAAATTCTCAGTGGTAAACCTTGTCCTGTGTGTTTAAAGTCCTTGAAAGTTTTCTTTGGAGTTAGTTGTTAACTTATTTGATAAATTATATCAATTTCATGTAATTATACTTCAGAGGTTATTAAAAAAATTGTATTATTTCTCTCATTAAGTAGAGACCAGCTTTCATATAAGCATACATAATGGCATTCTAAATATATGCTCATGTTGATAACTACATCTGATGTTCTACCTTTTAATTGCGATATATATATTCATATAAGTAATCCATATCTATTACTTGTACATCCATATAAGCAATCAATTGCTATATGATCAGTAGGTCAGGACTCTGAGCATAAAACAGGCAGTCTGAGGGAAGAGGTAAGTAGAGCCGTTGGTTGTTAAACTTTTGCTACCATACCACTGAATGTGTCCTACTGAGGAGAAACACTCTAAATTGTAGTCTATTATACTTTGTTACATGTTATTTTAAACATACCACTTCAAAACACACACACTCACACAAATTCTTAAGTATCATTGATAACCACTGTTTTGAAGGGTCAAAGCCAATAGCTACCAATAAGAATTGCCTGAGCACCAGGCAATGTTCTGGGCCTCAAAGACATGCATTTTGTATTTGTTCACATTTTGTATTTGATAGTTTAGTGAGCAACTCCAATTTACTTCAAGATTCTAATAAATTCACTGGATAAATATTTGGGAAAGGATGAGCTCTCTAAACTCAGAAAAGTAAGTGAAAATCAACCTATCCAAATCCCAAAAATGATGCTTGAACCCAATGTCTATCTTTCAAGAAGTATTAGGTAGGATTTTGACTGATTCTGTACCTTGTTTGATGGCCATCAGTCAGGTTTTCTATTTGTTAATAATAAAGTGCTTTAAAGGCACCTGGATGGCTCAGTCAGTTAAGCATTCGATTGTTGACCTCAGCTCAGGTATTGATCTCAGGGTCATGAGTTCAAGCCCCACACTGAGCTCCATCCACACTGGGTATGGATCCTACTTAAAAATAAATAATAATAATAATAATAATAATGAGAATAATAAAATGTTTTACAGTTACCCATACAATATAGAAACATTTTTGTTAACATGTTTTAAAATTGACTTTCATAGAAAGATCTCCAGGTAAATCTAGAAAATCTGTACTTCACATACAACAAAATGGCATCACTTAGACTTCAGCAGAGAATAATTGAAGTCTTTAACAACAACTACATTCTTCAAGCAAGATGAATAATTCAAGACGTAAGAATAATGCTCAACTGATTCTGCTCCAATTCTTTTGTATTTTATAAAAGTGTTTTTAGTATTTTGTTTAGTGCTTAAAAGTCATATTATTATTTTAGAACAAATTAGAATTGAAAATAAGATCAACAATTTCCCATAACATCTATACACCTCTCTTCTTATAATTTTAATAAAATATTTTATCACATTTAATAAATTTGTTTTATTTTTAAATGGTGACAGAATAGCTTTGAACAAAAGATTAAAGGATTAGGATCATTGGTTTCAAGCAATATTGCTCTGCATTACCAGGTACCTGAGAGCACTTGAGCTTGGGCACATAAGCCCTCTAACTATCTATATCTATTTAAAATAAAGTACAGAATGGCATCTCAATAAAATTGAGGTGAATTGAATTAATTAATGAGAAACAGCAAATGCATTTGACAGTCTGATCCTATTGTTTTTTTTTTTTTTTGAACCTGAAATAAAGGGATGCATAGCCCTAGAGTTTCATTGGTGCAATCATAATCTAAAGCATGGGGGGAAAGTTAATATTTCTGTAACAGACAAAGATTATTAATATGTTCTTCCTTGTTTTATCTTGAGGGGAAAAGAAAAATAATGTTCAAGATATTCCTACTATATGTCCAAAATGGAAAGAAGTGGACAGGGGGGTTGGAAGAAGAGAAAACATTTAATTCATTCAAGCTCTCCTTGTGAGGTTGAAAAGAAAATTGATTGTAGTTTATTAGTGCTTTCCAATAAATACTCAAGAGTTCAGCTAACTGAAAACTATTGATAATAGTAGAATCAATGGTGCAGTAGGATACCCTAATGGGTATTGTTGAAACTTTTAATTCTTATTATATAGTTTATTCTTTCAAAGGTTATTTGATGGAATCATTGTTGATGAGTATCTTTGAAGCCCTGCTATTTAAAGAATTGGTTTATTGAACGACTTTGAGGGCAAAAATCAGTTTATAGATGTCTGCATTGTGATTCATGCAAAAATATAAGCAGAGGAGGAAAAAGCACATAACCTACATAATGTTTAAATTCCTTCCACTCCTTTCCAATCGATGGAATACATCTAAGCTCCAATGACCATGTTTCATTAGAAGTGATTGTAATTAAGAATTTCAATAGGCTAACTTGTGATTGAATCACTCAATGAGCTGTTTATGTGTCATATAAAATTCAATCCAAACTGTTTAAGCTGTACCTTTGTTTGCATTTTCACTGCCAGTTATTTAAAATGAATTAGAAACAAGAATTATCTTTTATAATTTACATATGCACACCCCTAACCTCATCTTTCTGCTTTGAAACAACTAGTTTTAGCAAAGGAATCTGTGGAGAGGGAAAAACTGCTTCTGTATCAGAGCAGGCAAGAGGATAAATTACAGAAGCAGCCAAACTTAATTAAGTTTGAAAAATCTTTTAAGAAGACTCAAAGATATGCATACTTTTTCTTACATTGTGCTTTTATTTAAAAGTAAATATACATACACATATATGTGTACATATGTTTCCAATTAAATATTAGAAATATAAGCATTTTAACAATTTCTTAAGGATTTAAATGACCACAGCAGTTTAACCCAGTAAATTTGTATATTCTTACTATATCCTTCCTTCAATTCAAAGACAATCTGAGGATATCAGGTGTAACTACAAAGGTATCTTTTGGAGAAAACTGTGAAAGTTTGCAATTTTGTTAAGACTATCATTCTCAGATTACTTTACCATTCAGAAAATGAAGCCCATTCAATCTGTCCTTAGATGATGCCAGGAATCCCCTCTTACAGGAGAAGTGAAAGTAATAGTAGAAAGAAATCCAGGCAGGGAATCTGAAGATAAGGGTTTTCATGTTAGCTGCACTGGTTATTACCTGTTCATCTCTGGGCCACTCACCCAGAGATGCACCCAGAAAAGCATCTGTAAACTTGGAATCACAAAGTTCTTAAGAGAATCAAATAAAATCATATGTGAAAATGCCTTGAAAACCTTTGAATTTGTGTTAAATGGTAGAAGTTTGTTGTTAGTAATATTAGTAATAATTTATAGGGAAAAGCAAAAATCTTCACATTTCTGAAATGTGACTATTGTCCTGGTGATTAAAACAATGTGACTGAGGTTGGGAGATCATCCTTCTCTTGGCCGGCCTCATTTTCCTTTCTGCAAACATAAGGTTAGTGCAGATGCCAGCATATTGTGAATAAAATATGCCTGGTTTAAACTGAGCAATTTATATGATTTAAATTGAGAAGAACACAAAATAAAGATCTTATTTCTAAAAAGCATTTGGATAATATATCCAATAATTAAAATAAAGATGTCTAAAGTGCTAAAATAAGATTAACATTTAACAAGAAAGATATTTGAGGATCCCTGGGTGGCTCAGCGGTTTAGCGCCTGCCTTCGGCCCAGGGCGTGATCCTGGAGTCCTGGGATTGAGTCCCGCATCGGGCTTTCTGCGTGGAGCCTGCTTCTCCTTCTGCCTGTGTCTCTGCCTCTATCTCTCTGTGTCTCTCATGAATGAATAAATAAAATCCTAAAAAAAAAAAACAAGAAAGATATTTATTATCACAGGTATTTATTGAGTCCTGGCCACATGCAAGACACTAGGGTGATCACTTATGTGCATTCTTTCATTTAATCTGCATCACATCCTATTGATGTTTATAATATTATATATTACCTCAATTAATATTTGTTTTAACTCTATAAATGTGATAGTATCATTACATCGATATAATCATTATGAACCTATGACTTAAAGAGTCTAAGTAATTCTCCCAAGGGTATAAGGCAAAAGTTCATTTTGAGTATAACTATTCATGATGCAAAAACCTGAAATCACCTCTAGCACATAGTCCATGAACTTTTGTCCAAAAAAAAAGTAGCTGGATTTAAGTGAAGATAAAACTGGGACAAACCTAGGTGAATTTCAAAAATTCACCTTATTTTCTGTGACCTCCATGTGGCAGGTGGCAGGTGACTTTTATCATCTAAGAAAGTATTTGGTAGATTCCTTTCCAACCTTCTGGGATGCTAGTTTTCAAGAGTAGTAATAAAATATAGGAGTAATATTAACTATGTTGAAACATGTTTTTTAAAAATGATCTAGTATAATCAAGACACTGTGGTATTGGCAAAAGAATAAAGAAATAGATCGATGAAACAGAATAGAGCCCCGAAATAAACTCATGTAAATATAATCAACTGATCTTTGACAAAGAAGCAGAGGTAGTACAATGGAGCAAAGAAAATCTCTTCAACAAATGGCACCACAACAATTGGACCTCTGCATGCCAAAAAACAACAAACAAAAAACAAAAAAAACAAAAAACAAAAACAATCAATCCAGATACAGATCTTATACCCTTCACAAAAATTAACTCAAATGTATTACAGACCTAATTTTAAAATGGAAAACTATACAACTTCTAGATGTTAACATAGGAAAACACTTAGATGACTGTGGCTTATGGTGATGACTTTTTTAGATGAAACACTAAAGGCACAATCCATAAAGAAAAAATTTATAATCTAGAAATTGAATTAAAATTAAAAACTTAGGATCCCTGGGTGGCGCAGCGGTTTAGCGCCTGCCTTTGGCCCAGGGCGCGATCCTGGAGACCCGGGATCGAATCCCACATCGGGCTCCCGGTGCATGGAGCCTGCTTCTCCCTCTGCCTGTGTCTCTGCCTCTCTCTCTCTCTGTGACTATCATAAATAAATTAAAAAAAATAAAAACTTATGCTCTGTGAAAGATACTGTCAAGTGAATGAGAGGACTGAGTCACAGACTAGGAGAAAATATTTGCAAAAAATACTGGCAATAAAAGACTGTTATCCAAAATATAAAAAGAACTTTTGGAACTCAGCAATAATAAAACAAACAATCCAACTCAAAGATAGCATAAAAGCTTTAATAGGCACCTCACAAAAGTAGACATACAGATGGCAAATAAGCATATGGAAGAATGCTCCACATCATCTGTCATCAGGGAAATGTTCATTAAAGCACCACTACACACCTATTATTATGCTCCAAATCTGGAACACCAACACCACCAAATGCTGAAGAGGATGTGGAGCAACATCAAGTCCCACACATTGTTGATGAGAATGTAAAAAAACACAGTCACTTTGGAAGACAGTTTGGTGGTTTATCAGAAAATTAAATATACTCTTCCATACAATCCAATGATTGTGCTCCTTGGTATTTACTGAAAAGAGTTGATGTTCTTTGTCCATACAAAAGCCCACCCATGTATGTTTTAACAGCTTCATTCATATTTGCCAAAACTTGGAAGCAATCAGGAGACCTATTAGTAGGTGAATGGATAAATAAACTGTGGGACTTCCAGGTAACGGAACATTATTCAGAAATAAAGAGAAATGAGATATCAAGTCATGAAAACACATCAAGGAAACTAAAATGCATACTACTAAGTGAAAGAAGCCAATCTTAAAATTTGTAAACCATATGATTCCAACTATATGACATTCTGGAGAAGGCAAAACTTGGAGACAAAAATATTAAAAGTTGCCAGGAATTAGGGGTGGAGAGAGATGAATAGGCAGAGCACAGAAGATTTTTAGGGCAGTGAAAATACTCTGTATGACATGGTAGTGATTGATACATATCATTATACACTTGCCTATACCCATAAAATGTGCAACTCAGGAATGAACACTAAGGTAATCTATGGACTCTGGGTGATGATCATGGGTCAGCGTAGATTCATTCATTGTAATGAATGTATCACTCTTGTGGGGAAAGTTGATAATGGGAGAGGCTTTTGATGTGTGGGAGGAGAGAGTGTATGGAAAATCTTCTAATCTTCCCTTCAATGTTGCTGTAAACTTTAAAATGCTCTGAAAATGAATTCTTAGTTTTTTAAATGCCTTAGTAAAAATATTGTGTGACACGTATGTCATGAGAAAGAAAATCTACAAATATGACTGGTCAGCTCTCTGGAGGCGTTTTCATGCTAATTTTATTAGACACAAAGTCTCAACAATGTTTACATCCATGCAAGAAAGTTCTTGAAATAATATAAAAGTGGAGTCCCAACATTTCTGCTATGTCTCAGATAAGATTCCAGTTTTCTGTAATTAATCTAATTTGAATCTTCTAGGCCTTCATTCCACATGCACACATAAAACAAGACAGAATTTGCTGCCAAATCTTTGTTTTTTTAATTTGATCAGCAATGAGTCTATCCTGAGAGGCTATATTTAATATACTGTCTATATCTTAGTGTTTGGTTTTTACCTGGCATCCATGGAATTCTAAAAATTGATTTAGAGATTCTACACTGGAGTAACATTAAGTAGAAGTAAAATAATCTAGTCTAGATAGCAAATAACCCTATGAGCTCTTCTAGGCCAGCTCTGAAAATCTGAAAAACAGGTAATTTGCTGTAGCCACACATTATTTGCTCTGTACCATCAAGCTTCAAAGTTTACCTTATCAATGGAGAATATGGCCACTGAAAGTGGTTGGCTGGTGCAATGGTTTTAACCAACAATTAATTCAAGGGAAATGTTACCCAAATGTGTGAGTGTATGTATATTATATATCATATATCATATATCATATATCATATATTACATATTATACACTCAAGTTTGATATGCTCTCTAAGAACACTAAGAGAGGAGTACCTGGGTGGCTTAGTCAGTTAAGCGTCTGCCTTCCGCTCAGGTCATGATCCAGGGTCCTGGGATAGAGCCCCAAGTCAGGCTCCATGCACAGCAAGGAATCTGCTTCTCCTTCCCTCTGCTTGTGCTCTATCTCTCTCATAAATAAATAAATAAATAAATAAATAAATAAATAAATAAATAAAATCTTTTTTTTTTTTTAAGCAGATTTTTATGATATCTTCCAGTCTAAATGCTTTGAGTCCATCTGGGTGATTTGTGAACAACCTATGTTTTAAAATTTGTTTTTTTAAAGATTTTATTTATTTTAGTGAAAAAGAGTGAGCACATACGGGGAGGAACAGAGGGAGAGAGACACATAGATTCTGCACTGAGCACAGAGCCCAATGCGGAGCTCAGTCCCAGGACCTTGAGATCATTACCTGAGCCAGAATCAAGAGTCGAACACCTAAGTCATTGAGTCACCCAGGTGCTCCAATATTTCTTTTTTTTTTTTTGAGCATTAAAATTAAATCTAATTTAAATCATTATAGTTTAGTATATTTTAAAAAGTAAATACCAATATACAGAGTAAAGTATCTGGGCTGCTGTCTTTGTTGTTGTTTGTTTTGGTTTTATATTCACTGAACAGAAACCTTAAGTACTTTGTCAATCATATTTTGAAAAGACTTTTCAGAATAGAAATTATCTAACTGTAACAATCACCGTGAAATAAAAATTTGTTACTGGACATTGACCATTACATTCAATATGACACTGTTCTGTTAATCTAATCTAAACATATTTAGCTTTCTAAACAATGTCCCTAAAGCAATCAAGAGGACAAGAAGTCACATTGTTGTCCTAAGTAGAAAAAAAAAGCAAAGAATAAAACCCAGAAATACCTAGCTAGTTATGAAAATATAAAATCATTGTTATGACTTATGTTATATCTGACTCACTGATCCAGATGTCAAAGGAATGCATGAGTTAATAAAACAGAGTGTGTTTTCTTCTACTTTCGGGGTCCCAAATTGTCATTTCTGATTCCTTATATGTTTTGTTGCTAATTAATAGTTCTCAAACCATTCTATAACAAATTTCTTCATTCATTTGCACAGATAGTTCGATAAATAACTGAGTTAAGGTAACAGGTTCTGAATCTTTATCAGCTGTTTAACTCGGCCTGAAGTTTTGTAAAGAATAATAACGGAAGAGAGCAAATAAATTAACTCAACCTGCAAATTTAAAATGTATAAAAAAGACTTTCTTAATAAGCCCACAGAATACATCCCAATTAGCATCAGCAGAATAAAAGAAGCATCACAATCTATACTTTGAAGCAGAATGACCAATGAAGGCAACAGCAGTGTTATAGCTATGGCCAATTTGTTGTAAAACAATCCCACTCTCCAGTGATACATCAGTGGTATAGACAATGATTCTTAAGCTTTCCAGAGCATCAGAGTCATTTGGAGGGCTTATTAAAACATAGGTCACCAGGCACTCCCCTAGAGTTTCTGATTCAGTAGGCCTGGGAAAGGGCACAATATTTGCCTTTTTAGCAAGTTCTTCAATGATGCTGATGCTGCTGGTACAAAAATCACACTTTGATTATAAATCATTTGAGTTGTGCAGTCATGGCTTTGAAAAGATCTTAAAACTATTTCATCCATTTCTGTAATTCAAATTTTAATCATCCCCAGTGGTGAATTCATTGTTACATATAAGCAACTACCATGTGTTGGACGTCAAGCTAGATGCAAATGATACACTGGTTAATAATCCCCTTTAAGAGGTCCATGGTCTTGAGTGGGAAAAGCAGATGCAGAGGATACATAGAGCATCCTCTATATAGTGTTTTCTTTTTTTTTTTTTAAAGATTTTATTTACTCATGAGAGACAGAGAGAGAGAGAGAGAAGTAGAGACAGGCAGAGGGAGAAGCAGGATCCCCACAGGGAACCCGATGTGGGACTTAATCCCCAAACTGGGATCACACCCTGGGCCAAAGGCAGATGCTCAACTGCTGAGCCACCCAGGTGTCCCACTATACAGTATTTTCAAAGAAGGATGCACAGAGGATTTAGACACTAAAGATCTACTAAAAACTATGTAATAGCAGAGCAACATGGTCAAGACTGAGTTCTTATATTTATCACTTTGCTATGGTAGGAAGCAGGGAAGTGAGTCAGAAAATGATTGCAAAAATCCAAGTCAGAAACAATGATGGTGTGTAAAACCTTTCAATTTTTCCACATTGCTTTTTGCATAAAATAACAGTTTCAAAATGGTGAAAAATCATTCTGAATGACTGGTACCGACTTACCCACACAATCTTATGTCCTTGATTTTGCTACTCTCATCCACACTTGATCACAATACAATATTTAAATTTAGTTCTGTGGAATCTTTTTCAGTCCCTCAAACTCACACTAAACTTTTACACTATCTCTTTTTATACCAGAACAACACTTTGCCATCCTCCTCACCTAATAATCACTAATCACTAGTTAATCACCAATATTTTTTTTTACAGTGCAGCTGTCTTGTCTGCATGGACCCATTCCTTACTCTATCCTGCCTGTCTCTCTGGTTTGGGCAAGAGATCTTTGCTCATTTTTTCCATATATTTCACTATAGAAGCTGCCTCTTTAGGGCAGAGGCTAGGATCTTTTATCAGTAGTCTTCAGAAATCCCAGCTCATAATAAATACACAGTAAATATATGCAGTTTTAGTGAAGGAATAAGAGCCTATGAATGGGATGAACAGAGTTATGGGCAGACATATAAGAGAAAACACTGTAGAGGCACCTGGGTGGCTTAGTGGTTGAGCATCTGCCTTCTGCTCAAGGCATGACCCTGAGGTCCCGGGATCAAGCCCTCATCCAGCTCCCCATGAGGAGCCTGCTTCTCCCTCTGTCTGTGTCTCTGCCTCTCTCTCTGTGTTTCTCATGAATAAATAAATAAAATACTTTTAAAAAGAGAGAAAAAACACTGTCGATTGCGATGTCAGTGTAGCCAAGAGTTGGAAGGAATGATCAACAGTTCCAGAAAAAATATGGACTTAAAAACATCTAGTAGTTTTATCTATGAATGTTGTTGACCTTGTAGACAGTAATAGTAAAGCAGGGTAACAAAGACAAACCCAATACTAGGAACTGGAGATTCCTACATATTTTTATGTAATATTTGGTTAATTCAATATTTACAACAATTGTACAAGATAAAACCATTAGTATAGTTTTACAGATGGAGTAAGTGAAGCAGAAAACTATTAACTGGCCAAAGTTCACAAAGCTAGAAAATGGCAGGGGCATCTGGGTGACTTAGTCCGTTAAGCCTCCAACTCTTGGTTGCAGCTCAGGTCCGGATCTCAGGGTTGTGGGATGAGCCCCTCATTGGGCTCCATGCTCGACATGGAGTCAATTTGTCTCTTTCCCTCTGCTCTCCGTCCACCACTCTCCACTCTCTCTCTCTCTCTCAGATAGATGATGATGATGATGATGATAGATAGATAGATAGATAGATAGATAGATAGATAGATAAAATCTTTTAAAAAAAAAAAGCTAGACAATATCAGAGTGGAACATGGAACATCTGGCTCTAAGAAACAAGCTTCAATCTAATTTGTGTGATCCCCCTCACCAAGCACAGACACACGTACACACACACGCACAATAGTAAGTAAAGGAATAAATGAAAGAAACACTAGCACCCGCACTGAGCCTGCTCTGCATGTCTTGTGGTATCTAAAGGTTCCTATCTTCTGTTTCCTTCTCCTTTGCAAGTGCATTGATTTGAACTTATCCTATTGAATATCATTATAGTTTTGAAACACATCTCCATTTTACCGAATTTAATTTTGGTTATAACATTTGTTGTTCGTCAAAACATGTATTGCATTCTACCCGTCCACAACACAACATCAACCAAAATGTAACAGGTATGCTTTTCTTCATCCAAACCACTATGGATTATACTAAACAATGAGGATAACCTCAAAGATGTTTGACTGACTCGTTTGATGACTACATCCCTGCTTGTTTATAAACGAGGGAGGTTGTTGCAGTTTGGAATCGTTCAGCATGTGTATTAAGAGAAATGTAGTTCAAGTTATTAAGTCATTTTTATCTCAGATTTGGAATTAAATCAAGAGTGATATACATTGAATAACTTTCGCAATGTTAGCAGAGTTCTAGAGTTCTACCTTGCATGGGTTTTATTAAATAGAGCCTCACTTTTTAGAAATAAGATGTCTATTGTGAGTATTAGAATCAAAAGGATGTTCTTTCCTTTTTTTCTTCTCCTTTTATATAGCAAATAAAATAATGTAAAAAAAAAAAAAAAAAACAACAACAACAACAAAAAAAAACCCTAAACTCACAAAACTTTTCAAGATCCAACTGTTGAAATGACTTTAGACAATCCTATTACCCATGGGTGGGGAAGGGGGGTTCAGGAAGAAGTAGGGGGAGGGGAATGTGAAGACAAGCATGAAGTCCTTTCTGTTCTGTGATCTTTCCACTAGATGTCCAGGGATAATAGAAAAGGGATATTGTGTTTAAAAATAATCTTGATAAGTGATTTTTTTTAATTGGTAGGTGGGGATAGTTGAGAATAAAATGAAGAATCACTTGTAAAAAGCTACAGACTCTTGGTGGAGACTGAGACAAATATACTCAGTGACCAGAATTCAACAGATACCAATAATATTAAGATTCTGAAAGAAGAGATGCAGCCCATGGAGCTCTAGAAGATGAAAGGTATACTCTAATCCGTTTATGAAAGCAGACTTTCTACGGAGAGGAGCTTTTAGTCCTGGGAGCATGAAATTTACAAAGAAAGGGTGTTATCCTCCCATACACACATTCTTCTGCACCAATTTCCTGCACTGTACCCTGAAGATAGAGAAGATCTCTGAGGTTCTAGTGAGAAGACAGGTAATATCTGACGTGATACAAAGAGGAAAGTGATATAGTGAAGTAACAACTTTGCTTGACATCGGAAAAATTTTTTTTCAACATTCGATTCCATCATGCCCACCATTTAATAAATCCTTGAGACTTTGCCTAAAACAGTATGCTGGTAAGAGAGAATTGCTAAAAATAGTATACCCCAGTACCTGTCTTCAACAATCCCTTGCAAACTTAATTTCACACTGCTCTCAATATGAACTGTGTTCACTAGTAAGAGTTTACTTACCACCCTTCAAATAAAAGTTGGCACAACTTCATTTGCACAATTCTTATATTTAATATATACTCCTTTCAAATCATCTTTGCTCTTCCAACTATTCCGATATCACAAGACTTAATTTTTTCTTTCTCTAAAACTCCTGCCACTCACAGTCAGAACCAGTCATTGGGCAAGTAGAAGGAAGGAGTTGTGTAATCAGCTGCCTTTCCATGTAGGTATCCCACATTCCATTCAGAAATCCTTAACCCCAACTTTACTAGTTGGTTAGTAACTTATAAATAAGGAGCAATGAAATATTATTGTTTTAATTTGATTTTAAGAAATGCTTCCTTTGCTAGATTTCTTTGTCTTCCTGACTGAATGCTTGTGTTCCCCAAAATTCATTCATCGAAATCAAATCCCCAATGTGATGATATTTGGTGGCAGGGCATTTGAAAGATTAGTAAATCATGAGGCTGAAGCCCTCACAAATAAGATTAGTGGGGGAACCTGGGTGGTTCAGCAGTTGACTGTCTGCCCTAGGCTTAGGTCATGATCCCGGAGTCCTGGGATCGAGTCCTGCATCAGGCTCCCAGCAGCTGCTTCTCACTCTGCCTGGGTCTCTGCCTCTCTCTGTGTCTCTTATGAATAAATAAATTTAAAAAATATTTTTAAAAAAATGAAATTAATGCCCTTATTAAAAAGACCTCAGAGAGCTTCCTTGCCCATTTGTCATTGTAAGACATTCTGTGAACTAGGAAATGGGTCCTCAGCAGACACTCAATCTGCATCATCTTGGTCTTGGACTTCCCAGTCTCCAGAACTATGAGAAATATATTTCTCTTTTTTATAAGCCACCCAGTCTATGTTATTCTGTTACAGCAGCCCAAATGGACTAAGACAATATATAAAGAATGATTTAAATTTTATGTATTTATTTATTTTAAACAGTGTCTCTAAAAATCGACATTGGTATAGTCCAGTGACTTTATTCTGATTTTATTACATATGCATGTACTTATTTACATATGCTTATGTGTGTGTGCATTTAGTTCTATGCAAATTTATCACATGTGTAGATTTATGTAACCACCCCTGGAGTCAGGAGATAGAACTATTCCATTACCACAAGGATCCTTTTTGATAGCCACATCCTTCTCTCCTTCCACCTCTCAGTCTTTAATTCTTGGTAGACACTAATCTACTTAGTATCTCTATAATCTTGTCAGTTCAAGAATTTTATAAAAATGGAATCACACATTTTGTGACCACTTAAGATTGGCTTTTGTCACTCGGTATAATGCTGTTGAATTTGATCCGATTATTGTATGCATTGATAGTATATTCACACACTACCAAAAATTCACTCAGAATTGATCACAGAGTTAAATATCAAACTATAACTTTTAGGGGAAAAAAGATACAGATAAAACTTGAGGAACTCAGGCTAAGAGAAAAGATCTTAAACTTGACAACAAAATTGTTTTCCATAATAAGGGGGAAAAAAGATAATTTGAACATCATCAAAATTTAAAACTTTTGCTAGGCAAAATCTTGTGAAGAGAATGGGAAGACAAGCTACAGACTGGGAGAAAATATTACAAACTATATAACCAACAAAGATCTTGTATTTAGAAATTATAAAGAACTTTCAAAATTCAAAAGTAAAGAAACAAACAATCCAATTAGAAAATATCAAATTACATGAACAGATACTCCAATGAAAAGAGTACGCAGGTGACAAGAAAGCAGCAGAAAGGTGTTCACTCAATAGCACCAACCATTAGGGAAATAAAGATGAAAACCACAATGACATATAACTACACAGTTATGAAAATGGTAAAAACAAAAACTAGTTAACACCAAATGCTGACTAGGATGGGGAGAAACTGAACCTTTCATACACTCATGATGGTAATATAAAATGCTAAAGCCACTCTTCAAAATTCTGTAGTAGCTTTTTTGATATTTTTAAACATCATAAGACATTAAAATTATTCTTTAGGATCAACATACAGTTAATATTCTAGTATATTTGCTTTCCTATTTGCTCTCTTGCTTTTCATTCATTCTTGCCAATTCTACTTTTCTATGAGATTGTGTTCCTTCTGCTTAAAGAATTCCAATTAGTGTTTACTTTTTTTAGTGCTTATCAGCTGGTAAAAACTCCCTCAGATTATTTTTCTCTAGAAATGCACTTATTATTTTTTTTAATTTTTGAAGGCTATTTTTGAAGGATATAGAATTCTAAGTTGGCTTTTACTTTCTTTTGACATTTAAGGGATCAAACCAGCTTCTAAAAAATGTTTGTCAACACCTTTAGACAATTTTGCAAAATTGCCAGCCTTTTAAACTGCAATTAGGGTCAGAAGAATGTCTATCTCTGTCTCTGTCTTCAATGAATCTATTTCACTGGAACAAGGCAATAAAGGAAATCATTTCCGCTAGTACTCACATAGTAGCAGCAGAAGTGAGGTTTCTTTGAAGGCCAGTTTTTAGATATCATTCCTTCAAGTTTTGTCTTGGGTCTACTTCCCCAGTCCTCCAAATAATTCTGTAGCTTCACTGTAGCCTTTTAATTAACTCCTAATTTTTCAGCTAGAATTGTGTTTTATGGCTTCAAATAAAAACCCTTGTTGATACCATTTCAATTAGCCTCAGCAACTTACTAGGCATTTCTTTCCCCTCTTGAAATGTCTCTGCTCTTGACCTCTGCTTCTCTAATCTTGCCACGCCACATCTTAGTTAAGCCTACCTAGATTTCAGAGCAAGTGTATGTGTCACTCATTTAGTGATCTCTCAGTCTATTGATTTTCCTTTCTCCAATACATACCATGATTTATGGCATGTTTACAGTACTTTGATCAAGGTATTCAACCTCTCAATAACAGTCAATATCTCCTTGTGGAAAGCAATAATCACCCTATATATTATCTACCACCATATGTTCTTTTTTTCCTGATACATTTTTTTCATGATTTCAAATATATTTTTATGGTTTTATTATTTTTTTACTCTCCCATGTATTCTTCTGGATTTTAAAGTTGTGCATTATACCTTTTTTCAAGACATATCTATATTTTCTTCCCTTGCTCTTAGGCCTTCCCTGGATTCTCTGAGCTCACTAATTTCCTCCCTTCTATCAACTATCAACTTTTAAAGTGGAATCCTAATCATCAACAAATGTAATATTTGTATTTTTGTTTTATGTAGCCTCTGGCAAAGAATCTTAAAGGCATCACACCAGATGTTAAAAGATGCTAGAAAATGACAATAGATTTTTCCAAATCTTTTCTCAACTAATTTTAATGATTCTAAATATAAGTTTATTATTTATGTAGTAACTGATAAAAATATAAAAATTAATACTATTGAATCAGTTTATTAGAGAAACCATTTTTATATGAGAAAATATAGGTAATAATGAGAAAAATAAATTATACAACGTATTTTGAGTTTCTTTTCAAATAATTTAAAATAAGTTCTACCTTCTTCACAAACCTCATTGCTCTTTACTTGCTCTGAATTTTTTGCATTTAAACCGACACCCCCAAATTTAGTACTTGATTATGTATTGTCTTATGTGTTGTTGCTTTGCATGTGATGATTTCATTAGAAGAGTAGAGAAATAGAAAACAAGCTATTTTTCTTCAGTTACTCCAAAAGAACTTGAACCAAGAGTTCAGTAAATGCTTGTTTATTTCCAAAAATGGTGGGAAAACTAATTAGGGAAATCCCTCTAAAAGTGAATATCAAAATTCTAAAAGTGAGGTAATAAAATTACATTCTTGGATTACTCTATTATAACTGTAGGAACTGTAGGAAAATGAATATGGAAAATAAGTAAACATTATTTGAATAAAAGCACAAAGGATTTATTAAGGAAAATAATTAGAGATCACAAAATTGTTCTCTCTTATAAAAATGCTTAGGATTAGTGAGAAATACTAAAACAGACAGAGAGCATTACGGTGATAAGAACAATGCGAGGTAATTTAGAATTCAGAAAAGGAATATGAAGTAAATGACACAAAAAAGGAAAATTCTGATGAGCTGAACAAGGTTACAGAAAGCATACAAAGAACAGAACTGAGAGAAGCTCATACAAAGAAGTACTAGGACAAATTGAAGGTCAAGCACCAAATAATGTTTTACTAACATATGTTTTGATTTGAAAAGAGATGGAAAAATCAACAACAGTACATGATCACTACACCCTCAAAGGCAAGGGAGCTAATTAGAAATAAGGCAATTGAAAAGTCATAAATAATAGACATATTTTGCATATTATTAAAAAATGATAGGGAGCAATGGGAAAATCTTTCAATGTCCCCTTAAGATACTATTAACAAAATATAGTGTATCTTTGTTCCTCAAATAATTACAAAGAAATGGAAGATACACAATGGAAATACATGTTTCTGACAAAATAATTTAACTTCTTTTTTTAATATTTTATTTATTTATTCATGAAAGACACAGGTAGAGAGAGAGGCAGAGACACAGGCAGAGGGAGAAGCAGGCTCCATGCAGGGAGCCCAACTGGGACTTGATCCTGGGTCTCCAGGATCACACCCTGGGCTGAAGACGGCACTAAACCACTGAGCCACCCAGGCTGCCCAATAATTTAACTTCTTAATTTAGAAACAAAACAAAACAAAAAAGTTTAAAGGATCCCAACATTGAGGTTTCAAAGCAAAAAAGGTAGAGTATAAATTTTTATATTTACACAAAGTAGGAAGACCCCAATTCTCAGTGACTCTTAAAAGTATTGAAAACACTTTTTCAGTAATGACATATTATGTCAGCATTGAATTTATAGGTATATTTTTAATTAAATATTTCTTTTTTCCATTTACAGAATTTTCTACACCTCCATTGTTACTTAAAACAATCTTATTGATCATACAAAGTTATTTTTCAGTGTATGCGTATAATTTTTACACAAATGTAGCATATGATATGACAAAATAACTAATTTGCCTCATCTGTAATGATTCCCTAATCTGTACAACTGCCTAATCTTCAAAAGCTTCAATTTTTAAAAATGGCATTCTCCAGTAGACCACTAGATGTCACTCAAGATAAGGTTTCCCCTTTGGTAGCCCAGCACCCCTTCAGCTTTTAATCAACTCTGGGTTCAGCATTCTTATTTGGCAAATTTTATGTTGTGTTCATACCCATTTATATTTCATTATTTCCCACTGTGAAACTTCAGATGGATATTTTCACATATAAAAAAATAAACCCCTAGGATTAATAATAATCTTGATTACATATGAAATATGTAAAATACTGTAGAAAAAATAAGGTAGAGGTCTTTATTATGGTGAAGATTCTGTGGACTATGGAAATACCTGGAGTATAATTTTCAATTCCAGTTAATCTTACACGATTAATAGAAATAATTTTAGAAAAAAAATAAATCAGTTTTACCAATTGTTTCATATCATTGATGAATAAGGTTTTATTGTTGCATGCTTCAATATTTCATGCTTTACTTAACTCATGTTTTTAAATAGAGATAATCCTATGAGAGAAATTACTGAATTGGTGTAAGTTTATACTATTTTCTTCCAACATTTACTCATAGTCTCCTTTGCATTGAACAAGGTCTTTACTTTCTGATTTTCCGGTAGAGTGCTGTGCTTGTTCCTCAAGGAATGGGAGATGTGTTCACAAGCTCCCATGTTGGTGTACAGCAGGGAAGTCTTGAATAACAGGTAACTCTTCTTATTTCAACTACCTTCCTTAAACTAAAATTGCCTATTAGTTTTTTTTTGTAATTATAGCTTGCAAAAAGTATTTTTAACAGTAAGTATGGAACTAGCCCTAGAGCACTCCATGATTGATAAATTTGTCACTGCTTTTTGACAAATATCTCTTGGAAAAAATACTTTTTGTAGAGAGAACATTTTGTCTTTCATAAACTTATTATTTCCTTATTATGCCCTAAACTTTTTTTATTAAAGTATAGTCTCCCAAAACATGACCTAATATCTGAGATTAAATTTGGCACTTCAGAAACGTATTAATTCTTTGAGTCACCAGGGCATCAAGCAAAGTGAGTGTTTCATTGTATGAAATAGTACTCCAGGGACTGAGTTAGTCCTCCATACTGTCGAGTCCAAAGAAAAGCCTCATGTATTATTAATTGTAACTGTACACAGTCAAGCTTTACTAGGGAAATAGAAATTGGACAAGTATTCAGACTTTATCTATAAACTTTGGATACGTAACTCCAGCAATAAAATAGCTCCAAAACAAAGAGCAGTCTAGAGTCAACAGTCAATCTGGAAAAAACATTTGGGTACACATGAGACAATAACTCCACTAAATAAATAAAATTCTCCAAGGCCAGTAGTAAAATAGTAATAAAAAACAGTGAACAAAAGATGAAAAATAAATAAGCTCACTTTTTGGAATAATGATCTAAAACATATAGTACATTAAGCTGTCTAAATTTAAAATTTTTAACCATACCTAGCACTTTTGAACACTAAAATAATATGCATGTGGGTCTCTTGAAGAAAAATTTTAAAGAGCTGCCACAACTGGTAAAAATTATTAACACATTGCTTATTGGTCTGAAATAGCTTCACATAATGCAACATGGAGGCAAAGGCTGATGGATCTGCCTTCGTGAAGATAAATGATTAGATAAAGCAGAGATTTCAACATGGTGCTACACTGTGATCTTCATTCTGCTTGGCCTACAAAGCATAAGTAAGTCATTGTTTCTGTACTTTCTGGAAGACATTATATTGTAGTGGGGTTGGGGTCAATTTTGTTTTTTGAAAAAAAATTTATTTATTTATTTCATAGAGTGAGCAAGAGAGAGAGAGCACAGAGGGAGAGGGAGAAGCAGACACCCCACTGAGCAGGGAGCCCAATGCGGGGCTGTGGATCCCAGCACCCTAAGATCATGACCTGAGTCAAAGGCAGACGCTTAAGTGACTGAGACAACTGACCTAGCGGCCAATTTTCAAAAAAGGTAGGAGTGTGTCTTTCTATGCCAGTATATCCCTACTATTCTGTGTTTTGTTGTTTGGTTTGGTAATTTCTGCATTTTATCCTACCCCACAAAAGCATTCACTTTCTTGGCTGCCTGCTCCCTTTCGTCACTTAAGGAAATTAATCTGATGAGTTGATGCACACGGAATGGCTGAAGAAGGAAAGTATTGCTTTTTGTGACCATTTGTTTCAAAATGGTGGAATTTTGGTTGCCACCAGGAAAAATATTTGGGGGCAGAAGAGTATTCAAAAGCTCTCTAGTACTTCAGCATAGGCTATGTAAAAGTTGTTTTCTTCAAAGGTATTAAATGATTTATGGGAAGCTTACTTTCAAAGAGGACTTAAGATGCTTCACGTGGAATGGCTTAAAGAGTAAACCATCAACGTTTGGATGGAAATGAAAGATTCATATAAGAAAGGAAATTGTTCTCTATTTTAAAAATATTATTAATTTTAGAGAGAGAGCACATGTGCACACAGGGGAGCAGGGAGAGGGTGGAGACAGAGGGAGAGGGAGAGGGGGAGGGGGAGGGGGAGGGAGAGGGAGAGGGGGAGGGAGAGGGAGAGGGAGAGTTCTCAAGCAGACTCCCCGCTGAGCATGGAGCCTAAGGCAGGGCTCCCTCCCATGAGCCTGAGATCACCACCAGAACCAGAGTCAGGAGTTGGACACTCAACTGAGTGATACACCCGGTGCCCCTGGAAATTACTATCTTAAAAGACTCAGGAGCAGAATACAATTTAACATTGGGATACCACACAATTATGGCAAAAATGAAGGCAAAGCAAGATAGCGCCTCCTGTACGATGACATGTGCTTCCGGCTCTGAACTTGCAGAGAAGTTTCCACCTAGGGACGAGAGCACACGCAAGGCCCGCAATGATGAAGAAAAAGAAACCAATATCTCTGGTTTCAGTGCTAGATATTCGGGTGAAATGGATAGACAGCAGAGGATGTTAGAATTCATAACCCAAGGATGACTTCACTGTAATCTATATACACAGAGGATGAGTTAGGATTGCTTTTATTCTCCCACCTTTAGTGAAAGAGTAAAGAAGGAAATAAATTAAACATATTTGTTTAAGGTGCGAAAAATCTTATATGAAGTATGCATACTTGAAGCACACTATTCTATTTTTAAATGAAATTTAAAATTGCCATTTGAGTTTTCCTCTTTTTTTTTTCAGTTCAAAGATTTACTTTCTCCATTGTAAAGTCGGCATTTTTAGGCTTTTCCTATGATTTATCACATAAAGCAATACAGTAGCCTAGGGTTTTGAACTAAGATGTTTAAATTAATTTGAGATGCTACTGGAAAGGGTCTGGGAAGGTCTGATGTACCTAGAAAGTGTTTATAGCTATCTTCTAAAATTGTTTTGTTTTCTCAGATTTTGCAGAATGGTACATTGCTGAAGTCCAATAGCTCAAATATCTGGGCACATTTATCAAGACCGAGCAAACCCAGCCTCTGCTTTTGGCATTATCAGAATCCTCATGGAACTCATCACTTCTAGGTCGTAGCTGTAAATGGCCTTGGGAGAGGCGATTTCAGGGACATCAGTCAAGATTTTGTCTTGAAACATAAGGGTAGGAGATTAGAAATAATGCATTACCCCAGTAAACCACTCCACCAGGCTTTATTAATAATATAGTTTTTATAAGGCAGTTTCCCAGTGTTACATAGACATATAAAACTCACATGGACTGTTTGTTTTCAAACCCATACTTGGGTATTAAAAAAAAATGGCTAACTGGTATGAAGATTTGAAAATAGAAGAGAGAATTGGGGAGGGAGTTTTAGAAATATGTATGTGAAAAAGGAATGACCTAGTTACAAGTATACTTAGAAAAATATATGCGTGTGTGTGTGTGTATACACACAATTAATGAAACAAAGTGTGTTAGAGTTCCAGTGTGCCTGCTTATAAATTGCAGGTTTGTTACTAATGAAAATAGAATACCACAAGGTCTCCAAGCATGTCAAAAGCAAACCTCAGTCATCATAACCTTCTATAATCAACGCAGATTTAGGGGTTTTGAAGGATTTTAGTTAGTCCCCATGCACATCTCCAGAAAAATATACAAGCATACAAGGTGTGCATAATATAGTTCAGAGGACGCATTTTTATTAGGGTCTAGATTTGTTTATGAAGGCGAAACACAAACTTATTAAACTATCTTTTTATTCATTCCACAGAGGAATGAACAGAAATTCATTCTAGTAACTCTACTCATTCTGCTCAAGAACATGTCATTCAAGTAATGTTTTTGGGCCTCTTTCAACTATGACACTTTCTGTCCTCCATATTTTGCTAGTAATAAAAAAGGAATGCAAGTTATAAATATTTATGAAGATATATTTTTAATATGGTTTAGGGAGAAAATTTATAGATGCATGATGTAATCTACTTCTTGGTTTTTAAATACCTGCATGTTAATAATGCTGATATACCCACTGTTAATTTTAAATATCAGGCAAAGCCATATTTAGCTAATAATAAATAATCTCTTGGCCCTTGATAAGGAGGATTTTTCAAAAACGTTTTAAATTATTCATTAGGAAAATACCTTGGCATGCTAATGAAAATATGAAAATGAACTATAATTTCATCCATATATAGTTAATTTAGAAGTTTATATTTTAAATGTAGGACATATCCATGGTGAATTTAAATTTATTACAAGGCAAAAAGACTTAACTATTTTATAATCACACTTTTGTTTATTCAAGTAAGCTTAATGTGCCCCAACTAATACTTGGGTACAAGAACACAAAGATAAATAAAACTAGGATCTTGTTTTGGATTGCTTACAATTCAATCACAGACACTGACATGTAACATATGGTTAGATCGGGGGGTATTCATGGAATATAGTGATATCACAAAGGAGGAAAAATTGGTTTTGTCATTGTCAGAAAGAGGGTGCTTATGGCAGGCTTCCCCCCACCCCCTTGCCACCTCCACCCCAGCAAAGACTCAGAATGAACTAGGGAGGTAAGATTGTTAAAGGTATTCCAGAGAGAGAACTTTGCGATGGAGGCATCTAGGAAAGCAGGTAAATCTGATTGACACATAGCTGGAGAGGGAACAAGGGGAGGCTGAAGGCAATACTGGGAACAAGTTACATAAGACCTTTTGTACTCTGCCCAGAAATTTTGAATTAGTTCTACGAGAAGTGGGAAGTTACTGAAGATTTTCAAGCTCACAAATCACCTATCCCTGCAGTTCCAGACAAATAGTTGTGGTGCTATGGGAAGAAGTTGGATGAGGAGAGACATGCTTATTATGGAATATTTCAGTTTGGAGAGAGACAATGTAGAAGAAAATTATAGGATTCATAGTTGGGGATTCTGTGTTTGCAATTTGGTTTAATAGTTGATTAGCAGGGTGCCTGGGTGGCTCAGTCAGTCAAGCATCTGCCTTCAGCTCAGGTCATGATCCCTGGGCCCTGGAATCGAGCCCCACGTCAGACTCCCTGCTCCATGGGGAGCCTACTTCTCCCTTTTCCTCTGCCTGCCACTCCCCCTGCTTGTGCTCTCTCTCTCTGTCTCAAATAAATGGGAAAAAAATAGTTGACTAGCAGTATAACCTTGGGCAAGTCCCTAGTCCTTTGGAGACTTACATTTTCAGGTATGAAATTGTGATGAGTGGGAACAACCCAAAAAGTTGTGAGGATTATCTGAGGAAAATTAATGTGTGTATGCCAGGATAGTTATTAAATATTAGTTCTTTCCTGTAAAATGATCTTGACAATTTAACTACTAATCTGTGACTAACATGATAAAATGTATTCAATGTTTTAAAAGATCTCCCATAGCCACAGGTATCCAATACCTGATTTAAATATTTATAGTTATTACATTTATAATAAAGTCATGTACTTTTTTCTAACAGCTAAAACTGAATACCTTACAAGTAGCTTAATTTGTTTCTCCCTTTTGTTGTTCTTACTGTTTAGTTTTTATTTCATAATCATAAACTTAATTCTGTAATCCAGCTAGATAGACTTGGAGGGGCGTAACCAAACCAGGGATCCCACAGAAGTGCTGGGAGAGCACAGAGAATATAAGTTACTGCAAGCAGATGGGGATGGGGATGGGGATGAAGGGGCCGTCTGAGCTACGGAAGGAAAGGTCTGGAAGTCAGATAAAACACAAGTCAAATGTCAGATCTGTCCACAGTCAGCAGTGGTGCTCTGGCCGGCCTTGCCATCCCTAGACCCGCTGCCTCCGTGGCTTGCACAACCTCCCGGCCGCCCTCCTTGTGCGAGAGCACAGGCGCGCCCTGCGAGCACCCAGTCGTAGCCGTGCAGACGGGGACCTGCTGTGCTGGGCCAGCCTTTGCCGTGTGCCAGGTGCCAGGACCCATGTGCCTCAGGGCGAAATGCCCGTCATCAAACTTCTCCCCACAGATGCACCTGCCGCCAGTGCCGTCAAGGCCCGTCAAGCGCACAAAGGCCGGAAGGATCCCGTGAAAGCAGGAGACCTGGTCACCCAGGCCTTTCTCCGCACTGCGCAGAGCAGGAAGTTCCCTGTTGTCCTCGGAACTTTGCAAACAGCTCGAAGGAGGCACAAGCCAAGGGCTCAGGGCTCAGGGCTCAGGGCGTCGCGGAAGAACGGGGTGGGGGTGCCCCTGGCTGGGCAGCGCCCCGAGCGGTGGCATCTGCAAGGTGGCCTATTTCTTCATCTTTAGCTTCAACAGAATGAGGATAATGATAATGATCCCCTTCTGTGAAAATGCTTAAGGATGTGAAGATTTAAAAATTGTTCTTATAACTGCATATTTTGAGGCCTAACTGCAAACTTACTGAATCAAAATACCTGGATCTGGAACCTTGATATTGCATGTTTAGAATTTTAATAATTTTAATATTCAGCTGTATTTGAAATCCACTACTCTCTCCTTCTCTCTTTTTTTTTAAAGGATTTTTCTTTTCTTTCCTTTCTTTTCTTCTTACTTTCTTTCTTTCTTTTTTTTTTTTTTTTTTTTGTTGTTGTTGTTTAGATTGTATTCATTTATTCATGAGAGACATAGAGTGAGAGGCAGAGATACAGGCAGAAGGAGAAGCAGGATCCCTGCGGGGACCCCGATGTGGGACGCGATCCCAGGATCCCCGGTGTCACGCCCTGGGCCACAGGCAGATACCCAACCGCTGAGCCAGCCAGGTATCCCTTCTTTTCTTTTTAAATCTCAGAACTTAGGATCCACATCTAAATTCATTTTAAAGATTTCTACTGGACCTCTTTTAATTATAACCGCTCCTCTATTATTATTATTTGTAAGGTGTAAGTGCACAACTCAGCCAATAAGCACAGCCTTCTGCCTCACAGATGTGAAATAAACGTTTACTTAATCTTCCACTTCATAGAGCACTCACTGGAAGGAGGATGGTTCCGTAGTCAATATCCATTCTTTTGGAAGGTAAAATAAAGGAGACTAGCACTCTGACTACACTCATTGGAAATGTTAACCTTGTAGCAAATTAATATTTTATTCTTTACTAGTTTTTCAGTACAGCACAGTGTTTAAAATGTCAGCCTTGTAACATGAGCCTCAAATCACATGGAAGTGTGTTTAAAAATCATGGCCCTGTGCCCTGTCTCCAAACTATAGAATCTGTATCTTGTGGAGGGGAACCACATACCAAATTTTTATAAGCATTCAAGATGATTCTTGTAAACATAATGTTTGCTCATCATTGGTCTAATTCCTATGACTCTTCTCTGCTATTTGGTATATGTGCACATATATATTCATATATCATGTATACATTAGTAATTTTTTTACCTAAATAATATTATCCCTTTTTCTTCTCAGAATACTTGCCTTTTTTAGTCTGATCTGCATTAAATAATGTAACGTTCTTCCTTTCTAACTGGCTACCATCAGGCAAACTTAAGATTGATTTGATGGATGTCAGGGACAGAAAGACTGAGTATCCAAATTAAAACAGAAAACCAAGAAATCTCCCCCTCGACTCTAGGACCAACAACAAATCTGAGTATCATGTATTGATTGCCAATTGTTTGTTGATTGCCGTTGGATTAACAGTTAAAGTTTACAATGATATTTATAAATTTCTGTATTAGTGGAAAAAATCTTGAAGCACATAGGCCATATCAGGCCCATAAGCATATTTTGTTTGGCTTGCACATAATTTTTAAAACAAAATTGTTTGTTGAGACTTAAAAATCAGAATATTTAAAAAGAAAATTTCACATTTCCAGTCTCGCTTTAAAAAATGGTAAATCTAAAATATCTGTGCCTATATAACCTTATTGAACCTTAGGTTGTCGTTTTTCCTAGGTACTTAAACTTCAGAGAGCCTTGTTCAGTACTGGTCCACTTCAACTCATTTACTTGTCCAGCTTCTATAGGCATGAGAGTTTGCAACTCTTATTCTAGAAATGTGATATAATGTCAACTACGCCATCTCAAAAAGCAACAGCAAATAAATGTGTGTTGGTTGGATATAAGAATGAATGAATCTGGGAAAAGTAGCTACATTTAAAAGTTTTAAGTTACAACTGTGAAATTAGATGGTCACAATTTGTTAAGGATCTCTAAATACTGAGCCACCTAACAACCAGGGAAAATAAGTTATGTATTTTCATTTATTATAGAGTTTAATATAAAGATGGAACTCAATTTCTAACCACAATAATCTTTCTGTCTTCTAACAGGAAATTGGGCTAGAAATGTCTAACTCAAAGTAAAATCATCTTGCAGTCTTCAAACTGTTAATGCTAATTATTCCTATACTTCTCTGTACTTCCTTATTAAAAAAAACAAACTCTCAGACTTGTATTTTCTAAGGTCATATTGTTTTTGATTTGGGGAGTAAAGCATCTGATTCCATAGTAATCACAAGTTATGTCTCTATCCTATTATAATTTGCCATTTGTTCAAGTACAATTTTTGCTAAACTAGTTTCATTTGCAAAATAAATATTTATCATCCAAATTCAGTATCTTTCCAAAAGGATTCATTTAAACCGTTCTGTTTGTCAATAAACAATAGTTTGAAAATGTGCTGAAACAATGGCTTACATAATGTTCCTCCTTTTCTGTTTTCTCATTGGCTTTTTCACTAAAACTGTGTTTTCATCAAAATGAAGCAAAAGGATGTGATTTTTTTTAATTTTAAGAGTGTCAGCACATACTCTCCTAGGTAAGAATGCTATCATATTATGTATAACATATTATATATTTTACAGAATATATCTTCTAGGTTCTAGTGATCCATTAACTCAAAATGCTACTGAGTATGTAAGTTGGCTTAGGTCTTTTATAGTAATTAAAGAAATGGTATTTCTTAAAAGGAATTTTTATTTATTTTATTTATTTTATTTTTTAAAGGATGCAGACTGAATCAGAATACATTGAGGCAATACACACTTGTTCTGGGAATCACAATTTAAACTCAGAGCTGGCACAGATTTGAGGAATGTGCAGGATTCTTATCCAAACCATGTCTGGTATTTATCCAGGTTAAAATTTTCTTTTCTTTTCTTTCTTTCCTTTTTTTTAATGTGAGAAGAATGCAATAAATGATACATTTTCTTTTCACTCTCCAGTGTTCAAGTTAGAAGTTCATATAAGTTGTATTCATTCAATTCATTTTATTTCTTGACTTAGCTTAATATACCTAGCGGACTTTGAAAACATGGCTGAATAAATTTATGAATGAAAATTGCCAAGTTCTAATCCTGGCTCTTACCATTATTTTTCACAATCTTTGGAAGAAAAGCAATCCCAGTACGTGCAGAGAAGCCGTGTAGGGACACAGGAAGAAGGTAGCCATCTATAAGCCACAAAGAAATGCCTCACAAGAAACCAAACCTGTTAAGACCTGAATTTTGGACTCCAAGCCTTCAAAAATGTGAGAAAATACATTTCTGTTGTTTATTTAAGCCGTATGGTCTGTGGTGTTTTGTTATGACAGCCTGAGCTAATACACCTGCCCACAAAGCTATAACTGAAGGTGCCTCCAGGGATTCCCAGGGATCAACTGATCCTGATGAGCTGTATTGAGAGTGAAGCTTTTGGGTAAGAATTTGAAGAAGAAGTTAAATTCTAGTGGCTAAATTCTCTAATACTAGAGTAGTGCATAGGAAATGTCAAAGTCATGTGAAGGTGGGGAAGAGTGTTGAGAACTTGGCTAATTCCACTAAATGTTTTCTTTATGTGCCATTTGCTAAATTATAAAATGTATTTACACTATAAACTACCTCTACTTAATTATCTGCAGCAGTCGTCATAATTAGAACTACCATTCTGAGGGTGTCTTATGTACCACTCATTGAATTTTAGCATTTTACTAAACATTACAGCAACTTCCTAATACAGACATTATTAACCCATTTGGCAGATAAGGAAACTAAAGCTGAAAATGGTGAGGTTTTTTTCAACAACATGCAGTTGGAGAGAAAGCTAACAGTCTAATTTATTATGATGTTTAAACAAAAGACAAATATACAGAAAAGGCCTAGTATAATTCTAAGGTTTCAAATGAATATGTGAAAATATATTTTCCTCCTTTTTTTATCTTAATTTTGCTTTGTTTTCTGGAGAACCCAGATTTATTCTATTAGCCTATTATGTACATGTTTGGGTCAGTTTTGTCAAAAGGACCTTTGTCCATATGTGACCCTATTACAGCCACTGTAAATCAGAGTACAAAGTCTTGTATTCTTAGTACGAGTCTTTTAAGGAGTCTCACCTAGCCACACATTCTTATAAACTATTCACCTAGCTGGCAGTGGGAAGAAACAACTAATCACTTTGGATGAAGCTAACAAAAAGCTGCTAAGTGATATTATAGTATTAATGGTCTGACAATTAATGACATTCTTCACTGGAGTTCTTTGTATCAACAATAAAGAACATGATGAAGCATATTACCTATCACATATTTCACTTTCCTTTTTATTTAAAAATTTGAAGTTTTATATAGAAGCTTTAAAGATAGTCTTTTCATTTCTTTGCAGATTCATTCCCTTAGTTTCCCACAGAAATTAGTGGAATATGTTTTTAAACCACTAGCTAATAACGCAAATTCTGCTAAATGTGGTTGTAACACCATATCTGAGATATTTCCCCTCTGTTTTCTTACTGGTTTTTATGTTTCTGAGTGGGAGCTCTGTTCTTATTCTTTTATGTCAGTTTAAAAGGAAAGAAACCAAGTTCCAAATTGGAAGTCAACAACTGAAAAGAAGGAATTTGAAGTCCTGGGATCAGAGAGGTACTTCAGTACATCTTAATAGATTTTTATGCTAACCTATAAACAGAACAATGGGCAGGAAAATATGATTTATATACACATCAGGAAAAATCATTTATATAATACTAATGATGCTACATCAGTTCATAAATTTGAAAGACAGACAACAAAGAAATTTTTATTTCCTTTAAGGAAAGTAATGCTTAGCAGCCAGACATGGCCCATGATCAAGTGCACTGAAAAACAAAATTGTTAAGCTTGCACAAAAAAGCCAGAGAGGTAATGTCTTCTGGTGATTGTCACCATATGTATACATTTGTAGGTGTCTATGTGAGATTTTATATGGGTATGTAACTATATGTCACTTTTTTTAACAGCTAAAGAAAAAAGTTATTTCAAACAAAGTTGGGATGTCACCAACAAATCTTTTTAGGTCAGCTTAAAAATATTAGCAAAGTCAACAATATAAATTCTTACCAGAAATCGTAAACAAAAGTTTTTCTTTACCTTTTAAGTTGTTTAAGAATTCTGTGGTTAAAAAATAATTTCCTATGTTTATCAGGTCTTTGGTTACTTAAAAATAACTGAGGCTTAATAGTAAAAGAGCTCAATTTTACTCACAATTACATAACCTTTTATAGCTGTCTTTGATATCTTCTGTTGTCACTTTGGCTTGATGTATAATTAAATATTGTCTCATAAAAATAAATTCTTATCATAATACACACCACACACTTATATAAACACACACACACTTTGATGATGGTAATGATGAAGTGAGAGGAAGAGAGAATGATTCTGTGAAACTGAACTCCTGAAAAATTCCTTAATTATTTTGGTATTAAAGTATATTTAATAATTTAGATTGGTTAAGATGACAGGGAAAAAGCAATTCAACTGTCTACTAAATCCATCATATGACTGTGAATATTTTGAGTCTAAAAGCAGTCAGAAATGATGTGAGAAGATAGCAGTATAAACATAGCACAAGGCTTAAAAATTAATGAAAGGTCAACTGTTCAAATGGAAAACTGAGAACATATCTGTGGGAGGAAGTAATGCTTCAGACAGATTTTTCACTTGAGGTAATTGAAGACTTCTCTATGTGACCTGAATCTACCTGACAGATTGTCACATTTTGAAATTTCTTCTTTTATATTTTTCATGTTTCTTTTCTTATCTTTGTCCTTATTGTGTTTTTGCAAAGATACATATGTTTGCTTTTTTCAAGTAGTTTTCTCAATGCAGTGATTTAATTTTCTATATCTGAATTTAATTTGATGGCAAAGAGGAAGAGAAAATTAAAACCGAATGCATTTATTTTTTAGTTTGCTTTATCTGGAGCACACTTATTTTGAAAAATAAGTAACTAGAAGTTACTTATTTTAACTGTAAACTAGAGGTTTTTAATTACTTGCCCAAGGTAACACAGCTAGTGAATAGTGAAACCAAGAGTCAACCTCAGGCACTGTGGCACCAGAGTCCATGCTCTTGACCACTTCACTTTACTATCCTTACAGAAAAATCCATAGACTTTAAAGAAGAAACAATGCTTGAGATGATTGTTAAAAGACTTAGGAATGTTATACATTGAGCAAAAGAAGAAGCACATTTTAGGCTGAGGAATTGTGCATATGGAGAGCATGATGGCTTCACAGACTCCAGATTGTTTAGAATTAGACTATAGAATAAGCAGAAGAGAGAAGTATGAGATACAGCCACAGATGAGGGTAGCTACCCGCAAGCGATTGTGTCACGGATCATGATAAAGAGCTAAGAATCCAGTGTTAAGGTGGTAGACCACAAACTGAATAGTTAGGGGTGACAAGAAATGGGGCCAATATAAGCATTTAAGGAACACTTTTGATCTATGCCAGGTGTCTGCAAACTTTTTCTTTTTTCTTTTTTTTTTTAACAGGGGCAGATGGTATATATTTTAAGCTTAGTGAAAAACAGGCAAATCAGAGATATTGTGCTGACCCTTGATGTAAGAGAAAAAGCAAAAACCTGGGATAAGGCAATAGTTTCTGGTAAGGTTGATGTTAATTGTGGCAAAGAATCAACATTAGATTGAGAACTTACTAGAAGTTTAAATTTTAATATTTTGTGATTGATTGAATATGGAACTTGTCAAAGAAAGATGAATGTGCAATGCCTCTGAAGAGTGTTTAGGTGGCATATTATTCCTCTCCTTCCACCTGCCATGAGCATGCCTGCACATCACACAAGTCCACATGTGCACATGCACACTTGAAATGGAAATCAGGAAGTCAATAAAATTAGTTCTCATTGATTTCACTTTGACCCTTGTAAAAGTTTCTCAAATGCTTCTTCTGAAATACCCTCTTTTGCCCTGGCCTCAGTGATGCTGGATTTTCTGCCAATCTCTGAAATTATCATATGTGTAGCTTGAAATATCACTAAGATCCCTTCTAAGTTTACTTAAGACTGAATCAACTCAGAGATAATAAGACAAATCAGCAAGCACAAACACTACTTTCAAGAAACTTGGCAATGATAAAAGTAATGTAAAGAAAATAAGGACATTTTTAGTAAACTAACAAACTAGATATCCAGAGAAGCTTCTAGTAAGAATATCTGTTTGTTGGATGAAATTAATAGCAAATGCAAATAAAAAAGTAAACGAAAATGCACACACACACACACACATGCATACACACAATTATCTTCTTTTAACTGTATAATGGAGTATCTGAGAAATGAAAAGAAATTCACAGGGTCAGGGCAAAAAAAAAAGAATTTGCAACAGTGGCTCTTGTTTATTCTGAGTGACCTAGAGCCTGACTTTAATGGATCTGGCCTTGTTCCTGTGAGGAAGAGGTATGACACTTGAACCCTGAGCAAGATAGAATGCTAAATTGGAGATCCCAGGATTTGACATGTATTCTCAAGGGCCAATAATTTCAGAGAGTGAACTAAAAAAATGAATTCTGATCCATTAGGAATTGGCAGAAATACTTGTTTACCTCCCTGGAGAGACCTCTGCTACAATTATGCTGAAAACCCCTATGAAATGAAGTGTTCTTTAATTGGCATGATACATATAATCCTCCTAACTTGAATGTCATTGTAATTAAGTCTGGAAAGCTCAGTGTCCCCCATTCATAAACACCTTTAAGAGTAATCTACAGAAAGCTATAAGGAAGAAACAGAAAAGAATACATTAAGCCGTGAACCAGTAAATCAATAAAAGACTTTTGAAGGCTCTGAGCTTCTAGGACCTTTGAACATCTGTCACATGCATACAATCTTGCTAGTGACTTGGAGTCTATGGAAGGTGAAAAACAAAGCATTTTCCTGACAACAGCTCAGCTTCTTTTTCCCAATCCATCTGGTGTGTGATTGCCATTCCTAAACCATGCTGTACAAGATGAGACTTCTTATTTGGAAGTTGTCTTCTGTCTTATCTTCACTGGTATTGTAATCATAACTTATCTACACCATTGTCAACTTTTCTTCACACATCTTTGGCTTTCCCTGATGACTTAAGCCAATGATTCTCAACATTAGCATCAGTATAAGCTGGTATGGGCCAAATTATGTCCTGCCAATATTCATGTATTGACACAATCCCCAAGTACCTCAGAATGTGACTGTTTGGGGAGATAGAGACTTTAAGGAGGTATTAAATTAAAATGAAGCCATGAGAATGGGCCCATATCCAATCTAATGGTGTCCTAATAAGAAAATGAAATGAGAAAGCTGCATGCACAGAGAAAAGAACATGCGAAGGAACAGCAAAAATGTATCTATCTTCAAACCAATGAGAAGGGCCTCAGAAAAAACTAACTCCACTAATACCTTGAGCTGAGATTTCCACCCTCCAGAACTATAAAAAAATAAATTTATGCTGTTGAAACGACCCAGTGTGTGATATCTTGTTATGGCAGCCCTAGCAAATCAATATACCTAGGAACTTATAAGATATGCAAATCCTTGGGTTCACACAAAATCTATTGAATCAGAACTTCTGGAGATGGAGCCCAGCAATTTTATTTTACCAAGATTTCCAGATAGTGCTGATACATACTAATGCTTGAAAATCACCGATTTTATTCTGTGTTGTTGAGGAATGAGTTAATGATATGATCCCCAACTCAGTTCATTGCAATAAAATTCACAAAGGGTCTCATTTCCGTCTTAGTATCACCACTCATTTCTCTGTACTTTTACATCAATAAATGCTCCTAGGGGTCAAATACTTATCAGCACTCAGATGTTTATGGAGAATAAAGAAATATATATATATATAACACACTCCAACATCCAAGGGCAAAGATTTGCTAATACGAAAAAAAGGAAGACTGAGAAAATATAATAAAAACTAATGCAACACCTAAACTGTAAAGGGCTACTTTATATTACTTTCCTTTGTATTTGGAGACTGATACAGGAGAGGGGAGACTGGGGGATGAAGGTGATTTAACTTGGTTACATAGTCTATACTTTTTTATATTACACAAAACTAAGGAAGAGCAACAGTATACTAGTGGAAGGAATGAATAATATAGCTTCTGCAAGCAGTTGTAGGAGTAAAAGAGAAATGAGAGCCAACTGAAAGAGCTTCCAATGCTCAAAGCTGGAAAAATTTGAGTGAAAAATGAACGAGTATGGATTACAATCCAAAGTATAAAGTAAATGTTCATGAATCCATACTGACATAAATAAATAATTGAATGAATGAATAAATAAATAAATAAATAAATAAATAAATAAATAACAATAGACAAATCTCCCCTGCAGCAGAACTTCAAATAATTTGTGTAGATGCTGTGCACTCAAGCAGGTGCAGCATAACTCCCTACTCCTTAAGTGTGGGCTCTTCGTAATGACTTTCATTCAAAGAGGACAGCATGGAAAGGGAAAATTAGTCATTTTATAGCTGCTTGACAAACAATGACAAAAACTCAGCCAAGAGATCAAGATTAACATCAACAGTGATGTCATATTGATAGTAGGTACACTTGCTGTGATGTGATAAGATGGCACTTTACCTGTGTGTTCTTCTTCCAAAAAACCATAATGCCAAGAATAATCATGAGGAAAACATCAGACAAATCACAGCCAAAGTACATTCTATGAAATAATCAGATCAATATTTTCAAAACATCAATATCAACAAAAAGGGAATTCTCAGAAACTAAAACAACCAAATGGAGCCTAAAGAAAAATGAGCACCAAATGCCATGTGATATCCTGGATAGGATCATGGGACAAAAAAGGACATTAGGTTAAAATCTAAGGAAATTTTTTAAAAATGGAAAGTTTTAGTGAACCATAGCTTTAGTTAATAATAATGTACTGATGTGCGTTCATTTATTGTGAATATTGTATGATATTAATTTTAAGATATTAATAATAAAGAGAACTAAGTGTGGTACATATGAGAGCTCTATATTGTCTATAAGTTTTCTGTAAATCTATAACTATTTTAATATAAAATATGTATTTAAAAAGCGAACTTAGAATTTAGCATGAGAAAATTGTTTTGCAAGCAGAAAAGCACTGTATGAAATGTAAAGGGTTCATATTATCAAGTGCCATTAAAAAAAATAAAAACAAAATGCTATAACCAGTGGGAAGAGAGAGCTCCAGAGAAAGCTCATGGTGAGAGGTGGGAAATGGAGGAGTGGGCGTTTAATAGCTGTATGACCTTGTACAGGAAACTCAATATCTCTGAGGTATCACATCATGATGTCTTTCATGACTAATTCAGGTTATATTTTTTGAAAAGCATTTGGGAATTAAACATAAAATTTGAGGTGATGCTATTATTGTGATTTTTTTAAATGTTGTTAATATAATTAAAAATTCCGGTGGAAAAAGTAGAGTATTTGATGAGTAAATCTGGGAGAAAAAAGCATTACAATGGAAAATTGAACAAGTATAAAGGAAGGAGGGCTTAAAGGGCAATGATAAGACCATTCTGGCTAATTTGGGTGAGTTCTATATAATCATCCTTATCTGTATTCATGAATTTATTTGTGGAAATTTTACATCCCATATTTAATATTTCTGAAATTAATCTAGGCATATGATAGGAGATATGTGTTATTGGACATCATCCTGGCTGTTGTGTGAAGAAGGACTAGGGAGGGACAAGATTGAAGGTAGAAGGACTGATTCAAAGGCTGAGAGCCTGCTATGGTCACCAATACAAGAGATGAATAGAGCCCTGCCTACATTTGTGGCAGAGGGATCGGAAAAAAATTAATGGATTTGGAGCATAGGTTGGAGATAGAATTGGCAAAATTTGATAATGCATTGGATTGGAGAGTGAGGACAAATCAAAAGTCAAGGGCAAATACTAGGTAGTGTCTGTCATTTACTGAAATAAGAAAGAAAGGAGGAGAAAAAAACAGCATACAGAGAAATACCATATATATTTTTGGATAGGTTGGGTTTGAAATATTTATAGGACATTCAGATAGAACGGTCTACTGTGTGCTTACCTATAGATCTAAGTGTTAAAAAGAATGGTACCAGACAGAGATATATACATGGGAGCCTGTGAGCACATAGAATAACTAACAATTGAAGATTGGGCAATGGAGGGGATCATCAGAAGAGGCAAGTAGTGTGAAATGAAAGAAAACCAGGCTCTGACGGACAAAGACATTCTACAGATAAACCTTAACTCCTGGTTAAAGCCTCATCTATTTAGCATCCACAGTATCGTCCCATTCAATGTCATGATGCAGTATAAGTCAGATTAATGTGTCTCAAACAAAAATGTCATCTTCTTAGCCCTCGCCCCAGCATCCTGCTCTGTCCTCTTGGAATGTCAACATTATTCGAGCTAACAATTCCTTTATTTATTCACATGTTTATCAAGACAATCACTTAGTAAGTGGAATCTCATTGAGGAGATTCCATAGGATGTCACTGGGCTCTTCATAACCCACTTCATACAGCCACTTCAAGCCACCTTACACTCAGTGATGTACCTTTCAAGCTCACAGTCACTCATGCTTTGGGGTTATCATGGACTCTCAACTCATCTATCTTGCTGGAACAGTCATGTAACATTTAGCCCCATTCTGCTTTTCACTGTTCCTTATTTTTGTGTGTGCATGTATGTCTTTAGGTAGATTTTAAGTATCTAGACAGCTGAGACCACTCCCATTTTTCAGATCACCTAGCAAACTGTCTTGCCACTAAGAATTTGTTGTCTCACTGATTATAATTTCCTGACTCAAACAAACAACAACAACAAAAGTTTTGCTCACTAAGGAAAAGTGAGAAGAATGTGAAAACTTGAAAGGGCTGTTCAAGAAACGAGTTTGCTGTATTTTAATTCTTCCAATGGTGATTGAAATGGTAATTCTATAGTAGGCCATCTTCCTTTGTTAGTGAAGAGTAAAAATAAAGTTTTTGTACATGACAAAATGTATTTTCTATTTTTAGCTTATAGCAAATAAAAATAGTTAAAGAGTTAGACATTTTAAAACCATGCTTTTTAAGTTTTCTTCCAATAACCACAATATGTATAACACCTGTTGGTTGTAGATTTTAAGAAGATTTTCTATATCTGATTTAATTGCAAGTTCCCTTGCCATTAACAGGTTTAGAGAGACATGGTCATGAATTTCTAACTTCAAGGCAGTCAGTGCATACTCAGATATGACAGTTTGACCTCCAGAAACACCCTATGACCCTGACTTGGTACAAGAAATGGTTGGCCATAGAAATCCGAATCCCTCCCCTCCCCCAGCAAAAATGAACAACACTTTCTCCTTTGAAATGTCTCCCAACTGCTCCCAATACAGCCAGCCAAAGACTACCAAGTATACCTGAATACCAGTTTGAAATCCCTCCAATACCGCCCTTCTCCAAATCCCACCGTAATAGAGTAATTGCTGCAATTAGAAGAGCCTTTGTCAAAATTTCTTTTTTTTATTTTAAAATGTATTCTCCTTGCTAGTACCTCTGAACCTCTGCAACACAAGGGTTCCCTCACCATACTTATTTGTGAATAAGTATCAATTGCTAGCTTTGTGTCAAACTTATTTTGTCTTTGACACTGAGTAAGAAAAGTAAGTGTGCTATACTGCATTTTAATATGTTATTTTAAATTATCCAAGATAATATTAGTACAAATTGTTGAGAAAATATAATTCGCCCTAGAAGAGATTTTGATGATCTTTTAGGTAGAAGATATCTTGTTATACATTCATTGAGGTGCATTCAATGAGTCTATTACATATTGGATTAGGACTAAGTTCATAGTCCTCTAATCATTTGCAACACAGACAAAATATCATGGTGACATTTTCCTTATAGTATATCCTGATGTTCCTGAGAATATCTCTGGAGCATTTTCCGCTTTTTGATGAGCTTTGTTACAGTCTCAGATAATGGTTTTCGTTCTGTCTAGAGATAGGTTTCCAGGCTAAACCTTTAATTTTGTAGCAATTGAAAGGTGAGCACCTTCTGTTAAGCAACAGAAGGACTATATTGTGGTAATAAGAATCCATTGCACCTCCACTGGGTAATGTCTAAATATAAGGAGCTTGGCATGTCAGTTACCTGGTGTAGAAGTTAATATGAAAGAGTTTAACACACATTTATTCTTTTTGTTTTCTCTAGCTTTTCAATTGCATCCCAAACAACAAACTGTTAACCTTTCAGGGCCTAATCTATAATTCGTATTCTGGCCAACAGTTGATTTACTTGACTGAAAGTTGTGCTGAGGTAAGGAGCAAAGGATCAGGCATTTAATGGATATGTAACTAAAAGCTCAACTCCATGAATTTAAATCCATTTTACAATAAAAGAACTTATGATAAGTTTATGGCAATAAAATGTCAAGATGTTAATAAGAATTGGCATATTTCCATGTGATTAAATGACAGAATTACAGCCCCAAATGCCACCTTTTTGTTGGAAATGCAAGAAATACACTGAACAGATGCATTCAGAAGGATAATCATTGTAAAGACATCTGTCTACACTCTATAAATCATTCCTTATAAAGTCATTGGTAATTTATCTCTCTACAATGCCTCTTAGACGACTTTGAAAATATGGCATCAGAAGAGATTAGAGTTTTGAAACAAGGCCTCCTCATTTGCTTTTAGGGGTGCTCCCACTTGATGAAATGGACAACCTTGCAGATACTAATATACTCTGTTTTTAATGAAAACATTTAAGAAGTTAAATATAGATACCCCTTCTGTCTCTTTCGATGGATATAGACTGATTTTAAAGGTATATAATCCTTGATAATTTATTTACTTTTAAAGACTTTATTTATTCATTTATTTATTTATTTATTTATTTACTTGAGAGAGACAGAGATAGCAGCGGAAAGCACAAGTAGGGAGGACAGGGAGAAGCTGACTCCCCACTGAGCAGGGAGCCCCATGTGGGGCTTGATCCCAGGACCCCTGGATCATGATCTGAGCCAAAGGCAGTTGCTTAACTGATTAAGCTACCCAGGCACCCTAGTATAGTCCTTGCTAATTTAAATCAAGGAGATTATGTTGATTCTTCAGTGACTCCACAAATCTGCCCTCTGCCTTCATTATTTTCAGTTCGTGTAATCAGCATTTATTGCTTTTAGCTCCTTATTACTTCATCAGATTATAAAATCTATGACATCAGGAATCTTGATTTTTCTTTTCACTGTGTCTTATAGAGTCTAGTAGAGAATTTAATAGTTATTTTTTAAAGTAGAATGAATAATTAGATAAAGTCTAAAATATACTTTGGCACTGTAATGATATACTTATGTTCTTACTTATGTTTATATGTGAGACTCTCCACTATTCATTTGTTTGATTTTACATTCTAGGATGTTAGTTTTTGAAGAGGATATTTCCATTCTGAACACATCTATGTTTACTTGATTTCCAGCCAGTTAGTTTATTTTTTAAAAAAGAGTCAAAATGCTTGTTATGCTGTACATATAACATAGAATTAAATGTTTAATTTTTTCCCCCTACTGTCTAATTGACAATTGTAGATTTGTGTGGACACAATATGACCAACCCCATCAGGTTAACAGAGCCATCAAAGGAGGCCTAGTTAGGACCCAGAATCCTCCAAGGCCATTGTCTGATGATTAGCACAGAACAGTTTGTTGCTGATATTGTCAAGAGTCCTCTCTACTCTCTCAACTCAATTTCTCGCTTCATTGCTCTGAACCCCTATGGGGCATCAGCAGTTGAAGGGATGTCAACAAGAATACTCTTGTTCTCTCAGGAATTCAGTACAAGAGGAGAAACAGCTACACAGCTGGGCAAACTAATAGGTATAGAAGTGTGTGACTTAGTGTTTAATAAATGCATGAGCTTTTTACAAGACCTAGTGGACCCTCCTCAGAATTACTGAATTTGATTGATATATATAGAGTTGACTTGAGGTAATTTTTGCTTAAAAACACAGCGATAGATTTTTTTTATTAGATGTGACAAACATCATGTTTAGTTCATTGAGAACCCAAATATAAAGCCATATTTTGTCAAGTATTTCTGTAAATATAAAAAATTTTTGAGAAAAAAATTCAGATAAATGCCTTAATCATATTCTATTTTGTGTACGTGTGACAGTGTTTATGAATAGTTTAGGATCCATAAATGAACAGAGAGAGGCTCTGCACTTATTTTCTGTACTCCTTTTAATATTGATTTATTTAAATACTGAGTCTTAGGGGCTCTTAATCCTTTAAAGAAGGATTGCAGGACAGCAAACAACCTATGACTTGAGGAGTGAAAATTTATGGAATGCAAACTTGCTATTTCTACTCTAGAGTATAACTAACTACAATTTATCTGGCTGGAGCATGCAGCCATTATATCCAGTCGTTGAATGGATCTTATTTTAATGTCACAGAAATTTTTACCTGAACCCTCTTCTAGGATCCAGTGGTTTAAATCATGGCCCATTACTACTTCTCCCCCAGATCCGCAAAGAGATGATCATGGCTGTGTGGCGAGGGTTGGCTTTGCCGCTATGAATTGTGGCCTACGACCCATCCTCATGTCTTCTAGAGAGAGTTCATTACTCAAATTTCAACCACCAGTAATTTCTTTCTTTTTACTTGTGACAGGAGTAAAACTGATGCTGAAACATATGGGATATGCGACTTATTGAAAAACAGGTAGAATTTGTTAAAATCTTCTTGGGAGGCTCTGCCTTGCAGAATGGCGCTGAAATAAAAAATGAAATTGACAGCATTTTGCCACTGCCACTTCAATTGCCAAAACTCCCTTTCAAAAATATAATATAATAAGAGTGTTGGTCCAAAAATATGAAAAGGCATCTATTTTATCAATTCAAAAAATATTTTTCAAGCTACAGCTGGAGAATATTATGTGAATACTATTTTATACTAATTAAACCCACTGGCAGCAGCAGATTCCTTTTCTCTGGAATCATTGCTAAAGCCTATTTAAAGTATTGGAACATTTTATGAGGTCAGGAAGAATTATACTGTGTATTTTTAGTTTCCCCACTCCACACATGCTATTACCATTACTGATAGAATCACAGAGACTACGTCTAAAATACTTAAGGCAACTTACTTATGACTTTTGTTTACTCGTGTGTAGGAAAAAAATCTTTAAGCTTCTTATACTACAGTTCCCTCCTCATTTTTAAGGCAGTTTTGAATTGGGTCGAGTCCCGAAATTAGGAAATCGCCTAGGACCAGCCTTAAGTAAAATTTCTGATAAGTGCAACGTTTTCCTCTTGCTCTCCTTTCTTTCTCTCTCTCCGATACACCTTTCAGTAGCCAGTCATTCCTTTCTTTATATGGTGTTTTGGCTTCTCCAAACCCAGGTAATTTCCTGTGATGTGCTCCATTTTTTGAAAGGACCACTCTTTCCTTCCTTTTGCTGCTCATGACCTTCATTAAAATGTTCGTGTTTTGAAAATATGTTTCAGGGAGTCAGAAGAAAAGTAATTGGGGAATCCCTGGGTGACTCAAAGGTTTAGTGCCGGCCTTAGCCCCAGGGCATGATCCTGGAGTCCCCAGATGGAGTCCCACTCTGCTTCTCCCTCTGCCTGTGTCTCTGCCTCTCTCTCTCTCTCTCTCTCTCTCTGTGTGTGTGTGTGTCTTTCATGAATAAATAAATAAAACCTTTAAAAAAAAAAAGTAATTGGATTGAAAAGTGAGTAAAAAGTGAATAATCTCTTGAAGTGTTTGAATTTTTTATTTGCATAAATTATCGCTCATCAGCATGGGTAATAATTCTTTTGACAGAGGGTTGAACTAAATTACTTTTTAATGTCCCTTCCTCCACAAGATATCAGAAAATAAATAAAGTGAGCTATTAAAGAGTTTGGGAACATAATTTGGATAGAAGATCAGAAAAAGCTTAACAGGCATCAATTATAATACTTAGACCACTACTCAGTTGCCTTCTCATGAAACCATCCCTACCTGGTGTTTTATGATAATAAAATAGAACATGAAATAGGTAGTAGTCAAATTCCGAACTGGAAAAATGAAAGTGAGTAATAAAACTTAGTAAAACTTCACACAAACACAAATAGTCCTCATACAAACATAAAACATTCCAGTCTTGAATTACTAAGGCTTTGTTTTACCTAGGTTCTAATTTGAATTCCAAAGATATGATTTCTGTTCAAAAATATTTAAACACTTCTCAAATATGTTGAATGCATATTTGTCATAATTTTTCCACACTATGTTCAAGGTGTAGAGAGTGATCCAGCTTAATTTAGTGTTAATAGTAGCTTATCCTTATTGATGAAAGTTTTTTAAAGTAAGGAAACATAAGTTCAGGGATAAAAAATAAATATAGTTATTTATAAGCTTATTATTTAACTTTGCAGCTGTTGTAACACTATATGTAGGGAATAGTGTTACAAGGGAATAGTAAAATTTTGTATTAATAGATCCTCCACAGATCAGTGATACAAACAGTACATTACAGCTTTTTAGACATGTGAAATACCAAACCTTTGACATTACTGAAGAGTTTTATGACCAGAGCATTGTATCTCATATAAAATCCACAGTTGAATTGCTTTGTTTATATATTTTCAAATCTTCCTACCCCACCCCTCTGGCCTGCTAGGCACAAGACATACATGCTTGCATTTGCAGGGAGAAAAGAAAATTTGCAATTTGGAATCATAATTTGCTTTGAATTTCTATTAAACATTGAAATTAAAAATAGCTCCCTGTAGGTCTGGATAAACATTTGGTTTGTTACTTTGCTTCCAATTTTCTGTTTTGGGAAAAAAATTAAAATAAAATTCTTTGTGTTCTAAACAATGGCTTAGTCATGCATAAAAATACTCAGTAATATATGAAAATTATTATTTGACGATACCTTGTTAATTCAAAGTTGCTTTCTCAAATACTGTGTTAAGAACTCCCTAGAAGAATTTAACATTTTATTTGTTTGGGAATACTATCAAATACTGAATTAGTTATCAAACCAAGGACTTAATTGTTTGATAGTATTTTCACATCTGTTTCATTGTCATAAATGGCTTTTCCTGTGTAATGCATTGAGCTTTTTTCTACTATAAAATAGAAACTAAAACTTTTTAAAGCTGGGGCGTCCTACAATCATATCATATGTGAAGGAACACAGCTCTTTAGTTAGACAACTTGGGTTTAATTCTACTTCTGAACCTTTTGACTATTTACATCTCTGTTTTTTTTTCAACTGTTAAATGAGAAAAATAATACATATCTTAGGGCTTCTAATGTTGTTAGAGATTTTTAAAATATAATATATGAAAAGTTTTTGTGAGGTGCTGACAAAAATTAGCATCAATAGTGTCCCATTAGAAATAGGGAATGATAAGATGTCACTATGTCAGCCCTCCGTATTAATCTAGAGCTTACAGTGGGCAAGGCAACAATGACCAAGGGAAGCAGAGCCTTCCACTAAGAAGTTTACACTACGGTGAAAAGGTCTAAAGATACAGACACTATATATAAAGATAAAATGTATTTCAGTGAATAACAAATGTTATATACTAAATTAAATAGAGTGATGTGGCTATTTATTAATGCATATGAATCAAAGTATTACTGATTTGGATAATGCTGTCCAAGATCTAGCACTTTGTGCTTTGGTGGCCTGAAATTGTATGCTGCTTACTTCATCTATTCTTACATACTTCTACTGGAAGAAATTAGTGATTTGAAATTATCTATGCATATCTATGAATATTATCTTGCTTCTTTCCCATGTTTTATAATTGAGGATTTATGACTTTTGATTCATTGTGTCTAACCCCCCAAGGTTGACACATTAGTCCCATTTTCCTAAATACCTAGCATGATTAAAATCTTTTATTTTTTTCAAGTATAATCTCCATTTTTTTTTTCCAGAGAACAGTTTTTCTTCAGTACTTAAGGACTAAGCTCATTCCATGGGCTTTGGTAGAGGTCATGAGGCAGTACCTGGAGGCCTAGATCAAGGTAGAAGTGTTCAGTTCTTCACGAGAGTGATTCCTTACCTTGCTGTGAATGGCACATTCACACAGTGATGGAGTTTCACATACAGCTTGGGAAGTGCATAAGTCTCAACGACTCATGCTTTGGCAATGTCCCTGACCATGGTGGCCTCCACTATGTTCCAAATATGGAACTTCTTAATGGCTTTGGTCTTGGGCACGCAACTGGTACAACTGGTACAGTAAATAGGCCCCAGGTGGCCAGGACCCTTTTGGCACACCCATCATTCCCTCATTTCTTGGTCATCTTGGAAGCCAGACTGGAGAGAATGATTAAAATATTTAAAATAGTCTTCCAGGATACAACTTGTAATATTTATAATATTTATTGGAGTGATGGCTATGGAATCAGGATTAATTCTCCTATATCTTTTGACCAGAGAATGTTGGAAGACTTTTCCCAGTTCACTCATTCATACTGTTACATATTTAAAAGGTCTCCTAATCAATAACACCAAGGACAGAAAGAAGAGTGAGGGCCAGAAACAGACATTTAGTATGATTTGTTAGCACCTAAGAAACAGAGACTATAAGAATTCTAGTAAGAAAAACATGATTTAAGGTAGCCAGAAATGAGATCATGTGCCTTCTGGGAAGATTCATAACTTGTTGCTACACCTAAAGAATATGCTTTGGGGACCTAATCACTTATCCTGGATAATTCATACAAAATAAAAGAATAAAAAAGAAAAATATAACTCTATACTGTGTCAGTTGATAAGTTGTTCAACAGTCCATCTGGAAAAAAAGGCATCCATATAAATCAATTGGAATTACTTACACCTTGTCTTTAAATGTGACTTTATAATACCCAGTAAATTGAAAGTGATGTTAAATATGTTCCATTTGTAAAATGTTTGTCGTAACTTAAAACCTAACATCACTTTTTTTACATTTTTTATTTGAAATAATAACTTTTTGGGGATAGACCAAAATACATAACATTTTTCTTAAATTTCTCATTTTGTTACATTAATTCATCCCTTCCTCATACAACTTTTATTGGCCATTCAATTCTTATTTGTAAAGGAAACTTCCTTATTAGGAATTTTAGAAACGAACACACACAAAAAAATTTACCTGTCTAAAATTTTGCCATTCCTTATGTGTGTTCTCGAAAGCCTTTTTTGTAGGCTCAGCCATCCACTTGCCAAAGGAGTTGTACCCTAATAAATCTTATTTTGTGATTATAATGTGACAGAAGCTCAATGAAAAGAAAATTTGAGCCTCATAAAAATAAAATCTGTAGTAAGGAGATGAAGATAGCCTTGTAAATGGCTGTACACACACACACACAAATGGAGTTGGAGCACTCGGACAGCCTTTTGACTCTTATTTTTTAGAAATAACATCTTTGCTGAACAGTTTCCTCAGCAAAAAAAGCACGTGCATATTGTAGGGCTGGAGGTTTTTTTCCCCCACTAATTTAAAATCCACTATTTAAATGATTTTGTCCCACTTTGTTTCCCTCCTTCCCTATTTTAAAGACAAATATTTTCATTTTTACTTTCATCATAATAATGTGAACATATTTTTTAAAAGAAAAATATCAGTTCCTTCTGAAAACTAAAAACAAAAACAAAATAACTCTAGTTAAAGCCCAGAACTCAGTACTAGACAGTAAAATCAACAATGAAATAGAAAATCCCATTCTTATTCTTTAACTCTTTGATTTCTTTTCACTATCTCTGCAATAAGAATGAAAATACCCAATGTTCGACAACTGCAAAATAGACTAGAGTTCTAATTATTTGTATAATGCATATATCTCCCTAAATGTTGAGAGTGAATCCAAAAGGATAAATTGATATTTTTGAAGATATAAATAGATAAATGCTATTTAAATAAATTGTATACTTATATGCATTTGTGAAACCTATTATGCCCCAGTTCATCTATGGGGTGAAAATGATTTTTCACATAGACCATTTACTTAATGTAATGCTCTACATCTACTGAATGTAGGTCCTGAAGTTGAGATGCCTATTTCACTGACATGCCAAGGAGATGGTATAATGTACATTTCTCTCCTGTGGGGGTTCTTTACCAAATCTGTGCACTGATATGGTTGAGATATTTCATTCAAAATTAATATTGCTTACCATCACCTAATGTACTTGTGGTTTTAACTACTACCACAAGATATGGTGATGTCCCAAAGAGAACAGGGCAGAGAACATGCTCCACCTCAAATACCCTTGGGCAAAAAAGATGGTGGCAAGAAAATAAACTTGAGCATTTCTTCTGCACTCTATGAGAGTTATTGCAAAATATCAGGGATAATGTAAATCATTTAAGAAGCTTCTTATAGCACAATGTGGCCCTGTAAATTATACCAATGGGTGACATGGTGACAGGTCGATGAAAAAGAAAAAAAAAATTAAGAATCAGAATATTAAACATGGAAGTCTTTAGCAATTATCTAGTCCAACCTGCTCATATGAAAGGTGCATAATCTGAAACCAACAAAGGAAAATGGAATCTCATCACCCCTTCAAGAATAATTACTATTTTGTTGACCATTTATTATGTGCCAACCACTTGCTAAATGCTAAACATTGCACAGTAAAATAGGAATTTTGTAGAGGAGAAACTGAACCTTATTAAAGTTAATGTAAGCTGTCCAAGGTCACAGAGTTGTTATGAAGTTAGGACTTAAATTTGGCCCTGCTGGACTCCAAATCTTATCGTCTTTTTATAATTTAGCTATAATGCAAATTTCTGTAGCATTCTAATCACATAGCTCCTTTGCCACAATGATACACGTGGGTTAATGTGTGACTGAGCCACCTGACTCACACATGGGCTTGTGCATTAACAAGAATAATTTTCCTCAAAAGCCACAGTCAGGTGGGGGATATTAAACAATGTAAAACAAAGAAAAAGAAAGAAATTGAACAGAGACATTCAGGTTGTAAGCAGAAATCCTGTCACTTATTGCAAGCTTATTTTAAGCAAAATTGCCATTATGTATTAATTATAACATTATGCCTATGTAGAAATCAAATATAGTGACATTCTCTCTGCTTTTTATCATATAAACCTCCACATTTTATCTCATTGGTGGATCCTGAGGGAAAACTGCTTTCTATTAAAACTAAGATCTTTACCTTTCTTTTGTTTGTTTTGTAATTTTTTTGTGGGAATTTTAACAGAATCAAAATGTATTTAGAAAGAGTACAAGTCTATTTCCTTCTTATAGGTAAACATTGTTTAGTTATTTCTCATCAAACTTGAATGAAATCAATCAGATTGACTCCCATTTGCTAACAAAACAGAGGCATTAAAATTCAAAGAATCTTCTATTTAATAGCTCCCAGAGACTTTAAAGTTTATTTAATCAGCCACCTTATTTTTTGGATGAAGAAATAGGCTCAGAGTGATTAACAAATTATTTTCAATTATTTTCCCTCACAATTATACTTAGTGATAGAGTTGTCAAATGACTGTTCAACTCCTAACACAGTCAACATGTTTCCACTGAGCCACATTCCTCTCCATAATATTGTAATATCTATAAAGCACTCTTAAAAAATAAGAATTTAAATAATGAAGGAAATAAGACAGATGACCAGAATCCAGAGAATCAGGGTATTCAGCCAACAAGCAATGCCATTTTGCAAAGTTTAGAATGTGGCTAATTAGAGGCTTTGTAGACAACAGCACTTCCAGGGTGAAATGGAGAACCCTAGGAAGAAATACATTGAAAGGTTGCAATGTTATGCAGTGATTCTGACTTGGACCACCCAAAGTCAGCACAGACTCCACAAGCTAAGGGCATAGTGCCCGACAAGACTGCCCTCATGTCTGCTCCAAGTTTGGGGATCTCCTGTCTACCTGCATTTCTGATTAACTGATTAAAATTCGAGGCATAATCGATTGAATTTTTGGCCACAAAACTGAACTTGATCCCTAGACCCTCTCTCCTTCCCAATTGTCAGGATATCAGGCTGATATATGAGGCTTAAGGCCCCAAATCTCTAACCACATAGTTAGGTTTTTTGATAGGACTAGTCTCTATTCTGAACCTTGGTTGACATAAATTCAGGTGTCGTCCAAGGGCCCATCATCAATAACGAAGAGATTCCCATAAGTCAGAAAATCCCAAGGGTTTAGAGTTTCCTCCCAGGAACCATGAACAGAGACCAAATTCTATATTTTACAAAAAAAGTGTACATAATGAATTAAGAGGAGTATGTTTTTCTTGCCTCCTAAACCTACCATGATGATAAGAAACTATTCTACTCATGGTAGTCATAAATAAAGGATGAGTACTGCTCTACAGACCATGTACAATTCTTTATACATTAAGTACTTTTTCATTATTGCTGTTCCAAAATTTCAAACACCTCAGTAAGTTCCTTGAGTTTCAATCTATTAAAAAGTGGGCACCTGGTGGCTCAGTTGGTTAAGCCTCTGACCTCGACTCAGGTCATGATCCCAGGGTCCTGGGATCCAGCCCCAATTTGGGCTCTTGCTTAGCCAGAAGTCTGCTTCTCTCTCTCCTTCCACCCTTACCTTTCACTTGTTTTCTCTCTCTGTCTCTCTCTCTCTCTGTCTCTCTCTCTTTCTGTCTCTCTCTCACTCTCTGTCTCTGTCCCTCTCTCTCTCTCTCTATCTCAAATAAATGAATAAAATCTTTAAAATAATAACAGAAAAATAAAACAAAAATCCAAGATATTAAGGAATGGGTAAGTAGTGTTTACTACTAGTCACACATATCACTGAAACAGCCAAGCACTTAGTTCAAATACACAAACATCCCTTCAACCACAAACAACTCTAAAGCCTGAATCTGACAAAATCCATTAACTGAGAAAATTGTAATAATCCTAGTAATTAATGGCCTGCAAAAGGCTTCCAGATGGCATAGACAAATACACTTAATTATAGTTCATCATTCTTGCTTGTACTTAGAACCTCTAGCATTGTAGGACAATTCTGAAATTTATATAGTTATGAATTATTGTTATGCCATATGGAAAGGCAATTTTGATAGAACTGCACATTTAAAATTCTACTTATTCAACAAACACATAACTTTAAAAATTTTGTGCCTATAAAAATTTTAAGTCATAAATATCTAAACCAGAATGTTAACGGACTTTAATATTCTTGCACAAATTACTTATTCAAGAATCATGTCATACTTAGTAAATAAAGAGGAAACAGCAGATTCATTTATAGAATCCGAGTGTACTCACAAAAAATAAAAAAGGCAAAAAACAACAACAACAACAAGACTAAAAGCCAAAGGATTCCTTTGAACTTGCTTGGAGTAATCAAGTAAATGTGTCTCTTCCTTGATAGCACTTATTTCTCATGTTATATCAATGGTCATGTGTCAAATGATTCTTCCTCCAAAAAAAGCTATGGATTTCTTTAGGGCATCTGTGAAAACAAAATACAGTGAAAAGAAGTTTCTGGCTTTTTGATATTTCCTTGTTAATCTTTTATAAAACCAGTATGGAATACTTCATTGGAATGATACATGAAAAATGATAGAGTTTATCATAATTATTTATAAATACCATTTGTACTATTGTTATTAGGCCACCTGATTGGAATAAAACAAATGACAGTGCATCCTCCTGTCATATACCATTCTATCACCATTGATAAACATGACACAGGCAGAAGGCCTGTGGAGAAGTCATAAGTAGGACCAAGCCATCAAAAGCATCCTGTATGTACAGAAACTTTCCCATTGCATTTTGATATTGCTCATTATTGCTCAGGCTTAGTATTTTAAATGATGTTTGAGATAAATTCAACATCCACTTGAAACAAGGCACTTTGTAAGTTATCCCAGGCATGCAGTATAGTTTGAGATCATTAAAAACACTAGATAGTCATCAGGGAAAGGCAAATCAAAACCATTTCACACCCTCTAGGATGAATATAATAAAAAGACAGAGAATAACAAGCTTTAGAGAGCATGTAGAGAAATTGGAAGCCTCCTACAATGTTATTGGAGATGTAAAATGATCCAGAGAAATACTTTGGAAAATAGTATAGCAATTCCACAAAAGCTTAACCAAAGACTTATCACATGACTCTGTGATTCTACTCCTAGATAGGTCTCCAAAAATGAAAACATATGTCCATATGAAACCTTGTAAACAAATTTTCATTATATTCATAAGAGCCAAAGTGTGAAAACCCACGTGTTCATCAACTGATGAGTGGATAAATAAAATGGAATATTATTTGGTAATTAAAAAATGTTAAAATACATGTTACAATATGAACAAACCTTTAGAACATTGGTAAGTGAAAAGAAACTAGACACAAAAGAACAGACATTTAGGTGATTCCATTATATGAAATGTTCAGAATAGGACAATTTGTAGAGGCCAAAGTGGTTGCCCAGGACTGGAGGAAAGTTCTAGAAGATAGCTACCATTGCATATGGAGTGTCTCTTTAGGGTGATAAAAAGTTTCTAACAACACTGATTGTGGTGATGATGGTTGTACAACTTTGTGAACATGCTAAAAATCACTGAATTGAGCTGTTGAACTGAGTGAATTATATAGTATGTGAATTACATTTCAATAAGGTTGTTATTTTTAAAACATACATCTTTCCTACAATTTTCTTTTAGGATTAATGTGCTTAGAATTAATTGGTAGTAAGTTCAGTGTCATCTTCTCTCAGAATACATTTTAACATAAGAGTGTATATAATGAATCAAAAGTAAGAGATCAGTTATCATTATAGTGGTATTAAATAATGAAACTCTAATTTTTAAAAATAATGGATGAAAAAATAATTTCAAATAAAAAATTGTCATTGTAGAGGGGTGGATGGGGATAAAGGACGAAACTTCAGGTTGAAGCAAATGTAACTCCAATTACTTTAATATAATATTCTATAGAACCAACCAATTAGGTTGCCTAAAAATGGAACATCAGATTAAAATGAATCCATTTGGTTAAAGAAGATGAGGTCTATGTATACAATGGAATATTACTCAGCCATTAGAAACAACTAATACTCATCATTTACTTCGACCTGGATGGAACTGGAGGGTATTTTGCTGAGTGAAGTAAGTCAATCAGAGGACAAATATTATATGGTTTCATTCATATGGGGAATATAAGAAACAGTGAAAGGGATTAAGGGGGAAAGGAGAGAAAATGAGTGGGAAATATCAGAGAGGGTGACAGAACATGAAAGATTCCTAACTCTGGGAAATGAACAAGGGGTAGTGGAAGAGGAGGCAGGTGGAGGGAATGGGGTGACTGGGTGACGGGCACTGAGGGGGGCACTTGACAGGATGAGCAGGGGGTGTTACACTATATGTTGGCAAATAGAACTCTAATAAAAACATACACAAAAAAATAAATAAAAATGAATCCATTTGGGATGGAGATAGAGTGAGGGGAGTGGAATATAATCAGGAGCTCTTCCGTCTATATAGAAAGCTTAATTTCTTAAAATTCTCCTAATTTTCTCCCTTCATAACACTTTCATCAAAACTTTATCTCATTTCAAGTTCTCTCAACCACACCCTTTCATTTACTCACTAATATCTACTGAGGCACATACTAACATACTTATGAGCAGGAGGGGAAGACGGCGGAAGAGTAGGGTCCCCAGGTCACCTGTCCCCACCAAATTACCTAGATAACCTTCAACTCATCCTGAAAATCTAGGAATTCGGCCTGAGATTTAAAGAGAGACCAGCTGGAATGCTGCAGTGAGAAGAGTTCACGCTTCTATCAAGGCAGGAAGACGGGGAAAAAGAAATAAAGACACAAAAGGCCTCCAAGGGGGAGGGGCCCGCGAGGAGCCGGGCTGAGGCCGGGGCGAGTGTCCGCAGGACAGGAGAGCCCCGTCCCGGAGGAGCAGGAGCTGCACCGACCTTCCCGGGGGAAAGGGGCTCGCAGGGAGGTGGAGCAGGACCCGGGAGGGCGGGGATGCCCTCGGGCTCCGGGGACACTAACAGACACCTGCGCCCCAGGAGAGTGCGCCGAGCTCCCTAAGGGCTGCAGCGCGCACGGGGGACCCGGAGCAGCTCGGGGGGCTCGGGGGCGGCTCCGCGGAGGGGGCTGCGGGGCGGGAGCAGCTCGGGGGGCTCGGGGGCGGCTCCGCGGAGGGGGCTGCGGGGCGGGAGCACGAATCCACCAGCGCAGGCCTCGGAGCACAGGGCGCCAGGACACAGCCCAGGATCCGGCCTCCCCCGGGACAGGCAGAGGCCGGGAGGGCCCAGGACAGCGAGGACGCTCCTGCCCCAGCTGAGCAGATCAGCGGCCCCGCCCGGAGCCTCCAGGCCCTGCAGACGGAGAGCTCTGTGGTGACTGCAGGAGCTGACTCCAGGGCTCCAGAGCTGGCCCCGCCACTGCGGTTGTTCCTCCTGGGGCCTCACGGAGTGAACAACCCCCACTGAGCCCTGCACCAGGCAGGGGCAGAGCAGCTCCCCCAAGTGCTCACACCTGAAAATCAGCACAACAGGCCCCTCCCCCAGAAGATCATCTAGAAGGACAGGGGAAAAACAAATTATTGACCAAACAGCACTGGAAAGTTCCAGGGGAAGTCGAGGGATTTACAGTATAGAGAATCAGAGGATACTCCCCTTTGTTTTTTTATTTGTTTGCTTCCCCCCCCCCTTTTTCTTTTTTTTTTTTTTCGTTTTTTCTTCTTTTTTTTTTTTCTTTTTTCCTTTTTCCTTTTCCTTTTCTTGTGTCTCTTCTCTTTTGTTCTCCCTTTGCCACTACAACTTGTTTTTGGCCACTCTTCACTGACCAAAATGACTAGAAGGAAAACCTCACCTCAAAAGAAAGAATCAGAAACAGTCCTCTCACCCACAGAGTTACAAAATCTGGATTACAATTCAATGTCAGAAAGCCAATTCAGAAGCACTATTATACAGCTACTGGTGGCTCCAGAAAAAAGCATAAAGGACTCAAGAGGCTTCATGACTGCAGAATTTACATCTAATCAGGCAGAAATTAAAAATCAATTAAATGAGATGCAATCCAAACTAGAAGTCCTAACGACAAGGGTTAACGAGGTAGAAGAACGAGTGAGTGACATAGAAGACAAGGTGATGGCAAGGAGGAAAACTGAGAAAAAAAGAGACAAACAATTAAAAGATCATGAGGATAGATTAAGGGAAATAGGTGACAGCCTGAGGAAGAAAAATCTACGTTTAATTAGGGTTTCCAAGGGCGCTAAAAGGGACAGAGAGCCAGAATATGTATTTGAACAAATCATAGCTGAAAACTTTCCTAATCTGGGAAGGGAAACAGGCATTCAGATCCAGGAAATAGAGACATCCCCCCCTAAAATCAATAAAAACTGTTCAACACCTCGACACTTAATAGTTAAGCTTGCAAATTCCAAAGATAAAGAGAAGATCCTTAAAGCAACAAGAGACAGGAGATCCCTAACTTATATGAGGAGAAATATCAGATTAACAGCAGACCTCTCCACAGAGACCTGGCAGGCCAGAAAGGGCTGGCAGGATATATTCAGGGTCCTAAATGAGAAGAACATGCAGCCAAGAATACTTTATCCAGCAAGGCTCTCATTCAAAATGGAAGGAGAGATTTTAAAGAACTTCCAAGACAGGCATGAACTGAAAGAATATGTGACCTCCAAACCAGTTCCTCAAGATATTTTAAGGGGGACTCTTAAAATTCCTATTTTAGAAGAAGTCCAATGGAACAATCCACAAAAACACAGACTGAATAGGTATCATGATGACACTAAACTCGGATATTTCAATAGTAACTCAGAACGTGAATGGACTTAATGACCCCATCAAAAGGCGCAGGGTTTCAGACTGGATAAAAAAAGCAGGACCCATCTATTTGCTGTCTACAAGAGACTCATTCTACTCAGAAAGACACCTCCAGCCTGAAAATAAAAGGTTGGAAAACCATTTACCATTCAAATGGTCCTCAAATTAAAGCAGGGGTAGCCATTCTTAGATAAACTAAAGTTTATCCCGAAGACTGTAGTGAAAGACGAAGAGGGACACTATATCATACTTAAAGGATCTATCCAACAAGAGGACTTATCAATCATCAACATATATGCCCCAAATGTGGGAGCTGCCAAATATATCAATTACTTAGTAACCAAAGTTAAGACATACTTAGATAATAATACACTTATACTTGGTGACTTCAATCTAGTGCTTTCTATACTCGATAGGTCTTCTAAACACATCTTCAAAGAAACAAGGGCATTAAATGATACACTGGACCAGATGGATTTCACAGATATTTACAGAACTTTACATCCAAACGCAACTGAATACACATTTTTCTCAAGTGCACATGGAACTTTCTCCAGAAGAGACCACATACTGGGTCACAAATGACGTCTGACCCAATACCAAAAGATTGGAATTGTCCCCTGCGTATTCTCAGACCAAATGCCTTGAAATTAGAACTAAATCACAATAAGAAGTTTGGAAGGACCTCAAACACGTGGAGGTTAAGGACCATCCTGCTAAAAGATGAAAGGGTCAACCAGGAAATTAAGGAAGAATTAAAAAGATTCATGGAAACTAATGAGAATGAAGATACAACCATCCAAAATCTTTGGGATGCAGCAAAAGCAGTCCTAAGGGGGAAATACATCGCAATACAAGCATCCATCCAAAAACTGGAAAGAACTCAAATACAAAAGCTAACCTTACACCTAAAGGAGCTAGGAAAAAAACAGCAGTTGGACCCCACGCCCAGCAGAAGAAGAGAGTTAATTAAAATTCGAGCAGAACTCAACGAAATCGAGACCAGAAGAACTGTGGAACAGATCAACAGAACCAGGAGTTGGTTCTTTGAAAGAATTAATAAGATAGATAAACCATTAGCCAGCCTTATTAAAAAGAAGAGAGAGAAGACTCAAATTAATAAAATCATGAATGAGAAAGGAGAGATCACTACCAACACCAAGGAAATGCAAACGATTTTAAAAACATATTATGAACAGCTATACGCCTATAAATTAGGCAATCTAGAAGAAATGGACGCATTCCTGGAAAGCCACAAACAACCAAAACTGGAACAGGAAGAAAAGAAAACCTGAACAGACCAATAACCAGGGAGGAAATAGAAGCAGTCATCAAAAACCTCCCAAGACACAAAAGTCCAGGGCCAGATGGCTTCCCTGGGGAATTCTATCAAACGTTTAGAGAAGAAACCATACCTATTCTACTAAAGCTGTTCGGAAAGATAGAAAGAGATGGAGTACTTCCAAATTCGTTCCATGAGGCCAGCATCACCTTAATTCCAAAACCAGACAAAGACCCCACCAAAAAGGAGAATTACAGACCAATATCCCTGATGAACATGGATGCAAAAATTCTCAACAAGATACTAGCCAATAGGATCCAACAGTACATTAAGAAAATTATTCACCATGACCAAGTAGGATTTACCCCCAGGACGCTCGTAAAACTCGCAAAGGCTGGTTCCACACTCGTAAAACAATCAATGTGATTGATCATATCAGCAAGAGAAAAAACAAGAACCATATGATCCTTTGAATAAATGCAGAGAAAGCATTTGACAAAATACAGCATCCATTCCTGATCAAAACTCTTCAGAGTGTAGGGATAGAGGGAACATTCCTCAGCATCTTAAAAGCCATCTACGAAAAGCCCACAGCAAATATCATTCTCAATGGGGAAGCACTGGGAGCCTTTCCTCTAAGATCAGAAACAGAACAGGGATGTCCACTCTCCCCACTGCTATTCAACATAGTACTGGAAGTCCTAGCCTCAGCAATCAGACAACAAAAAGACATTAAAGGCATTCAAATTGGCAAAGAAGAAGTCCAACTCTCCCTCTTCACCGATGACATGATACTCTACATAGAAAACCCAAAAGCCTCCACCCCAAGATTGCTAGAACTCAAACAGCAATTTGGCAGTGTGGCAGGATACAAAATCAATGCCCAGAAATCAGTGGCATTTCTATACACTAACAATGAGACTGAAGAAAGAGAAATTAAGGAGTCAATCCCATTTACAATTGCACCCAAAAGCATAAGATACCTAGGAATAAACCTAACCAAAGCAGTAAAGGATCTATACCCTAAAAACTATAGAACACTTCTGAAAGAAATTGAGGAAGACAGAAAGAGATGGAAAAATATTCTATGCTCATGGATTGGAAGAATTAATATTGTGAAAATGTCCATGCTACCCAGGGCAATTTACACGTTTAATGCAATCCCTATCAAAATACCATGGACTTTCTTCAGAGAGTTGGAACAAATTATTTTAAGATTTGTGTGGAATCAGAAAAGATCCCGAATAGCCAGGGGAATTTTAAAAAAGAAAACCATATCTGGGGGCATCACAATGCCAGATTTCAGGTTGTACTACAAAGCTGTGGTCATCAAGACAGTGTGGTACTGGCACAAAAACAGACACATAGATCAATGGAACAGAACAGAGAACCCAGAAGTGGACCCTGAACTTTATGGTCAACTAATATTCGACAAAGGAGGAAAGACTATCCACTGGAAGAAAGACAGTCTCTTCAATAGATGGTGCTGGGAAAATAGGACATCCACATGCAGAAGAATGAAACTAGACCACTCTCTTGCACCATACACAAAGATGAACTCAAAATGGATGAAAGATCTAAATGTGAGACAAGATTCCATCACAATCCTAGAGGAGAACACAGGCAACACCCTTTTTTGAACTTGGCCACAGTAACTTCTTGCAAGATACATCCACGAAGGCAAAAGAAACAAAAGCAAAAATGAACTATTGGGACTTCATCAAGATAAGAAGCTTTTGCACAGCAAAGGATACAGTCAGCAAAACTAAAAGAGAACCTACAGAATGGGAGAAGATATTTGCAAATGACGTATCAGATAAAGGGCTAGTTTCCAAGATCTATAAAGAACTTATTAAACTCAACAGCAAAGAAACAAACGATCCAATCATGAAATGGGCAAAAGACATGAACAGAAATCTCACAGAGGAAGACATAGACATGGCCAACACGCACATGAGAAAATGCTCTGCATCACTTGCCATCAGGGAAATACAAATCAAAACCACAATGAGATCCCACCTCACACCAGTGAGAATGGGGAAAATTAACAAGACAGGAAAAAAACAAATGTTGGAGAGGATGTGGAGAAAAGGGAACCCTCTTGCATTGTTGGTGGGAATGTGAACTGGTGCAGCCACTCTGGAAAACTGTGTGGAGGTTCCTCAAAGAGTTAAAAATAGACCTGCCCTACACCCAGCAATTGCACTGCTGGGGATTTACCCCAAAGATAAAGATGCAATGAAAAGCCGGGACACCTGCACCCCGATGTTTATAGCAGGAATGTCCACAATCGCCAAACTGTGGAAGGAGCCTCGGTGTCCATCGAAAGATGAATGGATAAAGAAGATGTGGTCTATGTATACAATGGAATATTCCTCAGCCATTAGAAACGACAAATACCCACCATTTGCTTCAACGTGGATGGAACTGGAGGGTATTATGCTGAGTGAAGTAAGTCAATCGTAGAAGGACAAACATTATATGGTCTCATTCATTTGGGGAATATAAAAAAAATAGTTAAAGGGAATAAAGGGGAAAGGAGAAAAAATAAGTAGGAAACATTCAGAAAAGGAGACATAACATGAAAGACTCCTAATTCTGGGTAACGATCTAGGGGTGGTGGAAGGGGAGGAGGGCGGGGGGTGGGAGTGACTGGGTGGCGGGCACTGAGGGGGGCACTTGACGGGATGAGCACTGGGTGTTATTCTATATGTTGGCAAATTGAACACCAATAAAAAATAAATTTATTAAAAAAATAACACACTTATGATAAAATTAACATTTTGTAAATATTTATACACCGTTGTGCATTGTTCAGATTGAGGGAAAAGACTCTTCCAAAATCCACAGGCAGAGAGAAGGACCAACAAAAGCAAGGCAGGGAGATTCAGGGGGGTTATTATCTTGTTAGATGATGGGAAGGCGCTACTTATATAGGAAAATTAATAGGGAATAAAAATATAAAAGGAGAAATAAAAGAAAATAGATAGGCTAGGTCAACACCAGGGATGAACGAAGTAGAGTTTCATGTGTGTTGGTCCATTAAATGCACACTAAGTGTGTTCCTGAATTAGTCATTTCCAGATATGATTGGCAGTTGAGTTGCCCAGTTAACTGAGCAGTGGGGGTGGACAAGATGCTCTAGTTGTCCTATCAGGGAGCACTCAAATTCTGAATCTTAGAAAATGTACATGATAGGAGACATTTATTTGCCTTTTAGAGCAGTTTTTAAATTGTATTAGGGTCCATTCATAATTTTTTAAATTTGGAAAACAGAACAGAGTGAAAAATGCTAGTGAGAATGAGAATATCTAACACAAATTTGTGCTTATTTACTTTGTACAAGTAATTTTTAAAAAGTTTTTATTATGAGATCATGTATTTTATCATAAAACATCAAATGTGTGTTTTATAAATGTTTAGCAACAATTATTTAACTGGAAACCCATATAATGATTAATATCAGGGAAACACTAAATCTTTTCCTACATCTTTGGCTCCAGATCATCAGTAGGCTAGACCTTTTCATCTTCTATAACTTTTTATACTTCCAGATGTTCATATACACCAGGAAAAAGTTTATGGGTAATATTCTAATTATTTATCCCAGGGTCAAAGAAATTAACTTGTTTTCGGTTATTCTTTTTAGAGCAATGTGTAAAATATGATAAATTAATGAATGGTGCTTTCTTAAGATTGGATTAAAAAATCGGTTAAATAGTATTGCTGATATTTTAAATGAATAAAATTGAAAGGAATCCTTATGATATTTCTAACATATTTGACTACTAAGTGTTTCTAGATGAAATACAATGTCTCATTTTTACCACATTTATTCCAAAGAGAGGTAGAAGATTTAAATACAGGTATATGAGACATATATGACACTTAACAGAAAATACCACCCAACTTTATATATTCTTATACTTTCTTATATATTATAACATTAGCTTGCTATAATCCTTACCATTAGTGGTAGAAATAACATACTAAGTTTATTTTGGAATTACCATTAGCATATAATCACATATATTCATGGTTAGCACCTATGAAAAGGTTTTGGTCTTTATTAGCTTTTATTTGTTTTGCTTTCAAGAAGAATAAAAAAGAATGGATGTTGAAAAATTGTCTTCAAGAACTTCAATGTTTTTAATTATTTTTTCTTTAAATATTTTAATATTATAAGCAGCACTTTTTTATTTACATTGAATTTAGTTAACATAGTGTATTCATCAGTTGCATCTAACAACACTCAGTGCTCATAAAATCACGCCCCCCCCAACACCCATTACCCATCACCCCTTCCCTCCACCCACATCCCCTCCAGCAACTCTCAGTTTGTCTCCTATAGTTAAGAGTCTCTTATGGTTTGTTTCCCTCTCAGTTTTTATGTAAAATAAGATAAAATAAAATAAGTTTTCCTTTCCTTCCCCTGTTTGTTTTGTTTCTTAAATTCCACATATGAGAGAAATCATAGGGTATTTGCCTTTCTCTGACTGACTTATTTCACTTAATGTAATAGCCTCTAGTTCCATCCACGTTGTTACAAATAGCAAGATTTCTTTCTTTTTGATGGCTGAGTAATATTCCATTATAGATATAGATTCACACACACACACACACACATGTATATATATATATATATATATATTATATATATATATATATATAATATATATATATTTAAAATCGTTATCCATTCATCTGTCAGTGGACATCTGGGCTTTTTCCATAGTTTGGCTGTTGTGGATATTGCTGATATAGACATTGGGGTGCAGGTGCTGCTTCAGATCACTACTTTTGTATCCTTGGGTAACTACTTATTAACAAGGAGAACTTTAATATTTTCAAGCCCTTTCTGCCCTCCATTGCATATAATAAATACATATTATACTTTGTCTGTAAGCAAAACACTTTTATGGGTATTAGAAACCTGAAAATGTACTAGCAATAAATCTAATACAAAACATACTGCCCAAAGTGATTTTTTTTCTCAGCCACTAACTTAATTCCTTCAACTTCCATATTTAATCTATCAATATTTCCCGTGGGTTCTACTTTCAAAATACAGCCAGAAAGTAGATATTTCTTATCACGTAATATAAGCTTCAGTTTGAATGACTGAAATCACCTGTATAGAGTGTAGTCTATAATCATTATCCTCATAGTAATGATTTATTTATATTTAATTTTCTTTATATTTAAATTTATATTTAAATACAAGTCACATATCATTTTCCCTAAAATCTTCCAACTACTTCCCATCTTTCAATATTCTAGCTATTTTTGCATGGAACATGGTCAATTTAAGCATTGAATTTAAGAATTTAAGAATTGTAAAAATTATCAAAGGTCAAATCTACTAGAAATATGAGAACTCCTCTTAATTTTAAACATATTTGGAAAATTCCCTAATACTATTTAACCCATTGTTTTATTTGATCCTGAAAAGCACCATTTGGCTCTCTGCCATGGTACATAATGTTCCAGATCACATGGGCTTGTTTACATCTTTTTTTTTTTTTTTTTTTTAAGAGCAAGAGGGGGCAAGCAGAGGGAGAGAGAGGATTTTTTTTTAGATTTATTTATTTATTTATTTATTCATGAGAGACAGAAAGAGAGAGGAAAAGACAGAGGTAGAGGAAGAAGCAGACTCTCTGCGGGGAGTCCAATACAGGCAGGACTCGATTCCAGGACTGCAGGATCACGATCTGAGCCAAAGGCAAGATGCTCAACCACTGAGCCACCAAGTATCCCAGGAGAGAGTCTTAAGCAGGCTCCACACTCAGCATGAAGCCAGACCTGAGGCTCCATCTCATGACCCTGAGATGGTGACCTTAGCCGAAATTAAGAGTCAGTACTTAACCAACTGGGCCACCTACCCAGGCTCCCCTGGGCTTGTTCACATCTTAGATCCTTTCCTTTGGCCCCAGCCACACTGGAGAGGCTGGTGTTCCTTCAAGAGTTCAAGTGTGTGCATTCCCTCTACATCAGTTTATTCTCATTTGCTTGGAAAGACCTCCAACAGACTATCATTCTTGCATTCAAAAATATTCATTACCTTCTTTCTGTGTGCCAAATATTATAATAGGTGAAAACATATCAATTTATTTACTTCCTGAAGCTTAGAATCTATTAGCAATGATAAATAGTCATTCAATAATTCTCTATAGTACTTCAGTTATAGTTTTGCTTAGTAATTCCCAAATAATAAAAGCTCTTTTTGCAATATAATTTCAAAATTTTAGGAATAGTCAATGTAAGAAAGTTTCATTCCATTTTTGATATTTGACCTCTGACATTTTCCATGTGCACCTTCCTTTTTTTTTCATTTCCCCCAACACTTGGTGATAAGCCTCCCTTGACTGTACAGGGAAAGTTTAAACTATGCAAATCCTGGCCTTCTTGGCACCTTCTAACTTCAATTAAAAACAGAGCCACCTGCCTGCAAATCCACTCTCCTGCCCCTTTTGTTTCTATTCTGGGCAAAAATTGAGCTCTTCTCCTTAGAGAATCCTTTGGTTATTTACTAGGTTTCTTTACTTTGTTTATTCATTGGTAACTATGTGTCCTTCATTCCAACCTCTATAAATCCATCAGAGGATGCTTCGGCCCTAATACAACAATTGATACTATAAGCATGATGCCATGGCAACCATCACTGATGTGATGTAGCCTTAGTTTCTCTCTCTTGACTTACTAACTGGGCTTACTTACATACAGTTCAGTGGGCTTAAATAAGATCAGTTAATGCTCTGCTTATATATTTATGCTCTGGGTTGTGTTCCTTTATGTTTGTTTGGCTAGGTTTTGCCTCTCTTAAATTTGTCTAGCTTGAGCTGTCCCTATGAGTGGGGGAAAGTGGCAAAGAGCCTAATGTTGAGTAGGATTAGAGAAGTAAAAAAGAAATGAGAGGCTGAGTTGCTTAACAAGCATAGTGTCATTGTGATGCATCTAACCAGGCACTGACTCCTGTATTTCAGGAATGGTATGCTAAAGGATAATGGATCTCCTAGGTGGTCACTAGCTACAATGTGGCATCCACACCTCAATGGTATAGAACTGCAAGTTAAACATAAAAGTTGCTATTCTCCTTTATTTCACAATATTTTGATCAACATTTTGATTCCCTCATAAAAGAAAAAAATAATAAAATAAAAATTTTCTTAAAATATATGTAATTACAAAGGCATAGATAAAATAACAAGAAGTAAAGAAAAAAATGTGATAATGATCCAAATTTGGTACAAAACCTGAATAGTCTACATATAATACATAAACTATGCAGACAAGACCTCCACCACATCTAGTTGTCCCGTGGAATAGAGATATGACATTTTTGGTTATAATTTTTCTACACACAAACACAGATCTTTAGAAATATATATATACACTGCATGTCTTAAAGACACTCGTAAAAAGTGAAAGAATATAAATTATTTTTCTCTAGTCGTATTCTGGTCAAGTCAAGTAAGTAAAAAAAAAAAAACACATTTCTGACTTGGTATTTATTTAATTTTGGATCGAAGCAGTTTAAATTAAGTTTCATTGAGATGAGCTCAGTTTCTCCTTCAAAATAATGACTACCCTGCAATGGGTTTTACTGAGTTGACAGATGTCTACAATATGCATAACTGGATACATACATAAACATTTAAAACTTCTATAGAAGTGCAATTTGAGCAGAGAGAGGAAAGAAAATAAAAAGTAGCAGATAATTTCTTATTAAACTTATCCAGAAAGGGCATGAATTATACAACTTTAGGGTGCATTTACCACTAGATTAATGGAAATTTATTCACAAAACTCCCTAGGAACAAAGTTGGGCATATACTATTTACATTTCTCATTTTACAAATTATAAGTTTATATTTGTCAGTAAGTTATATACTTAAAAGACCAGCAGGCAAAATGTTAATAAGAAATAATCTTTTGATCTTGTGTTGATGTTTAGTTACATGTAGAGAAACACAGGAATTTAAAATGTTTATATCAAACCCAAAAAGTTACCTCGCATGAGGCAATTGAGACTATACTTCCTCACATGGTGATACTGCAACTCTAAGCTAAAATTGTACTTTTGTTTCTATTGTAAATATAGCCTTTATTATTCTTCTTGATGTTGAGAAGGGTATTCCATATCAGATCTTCTGCATGTGAAACAATTCAGGAACTCATTTTAAAGACCATTTCAATCACTTTCTCCAAGATTTTTAAAAACAATTCTAGCTTTTCTCTTACCTTTAATATTGCCTCTATATAAAAATTTCTTCCTTACAGAAAAGTTATTAGATAAACTGAAATATATTTTAAATAAACTCTTCAAATCCCAATGATGTTGCAATCAAAGGAATACTTGTATAAAAAGCTTTGATGAGGCTAACATAAAATAAAAGGTGCACATAAGTACATTTCTATCTTATCAAGAGATGGGTAATCCTCTAACTTTAAAATTTATCTACAAGTTAGCAAAACAAAACAAGAAGTTGGTCTTGAAATCATTGAGAGAATCTATTGATACTTACATTTGATACTATTTTGATTTGTTAAAATATGGTTAAAACCCCAAACCTATGAGTTGATCTTAAAAGTTAGAATATGAATTACAAATTCTTACCAGTCACTTTGGGAACATAAGGAGAGGCAGCGATTGCCATTTGAGAAAAGACAGAAGATTGTTACCAGCTTTTTGTAATCTACTAGCAGGTAACAATCCCAGAAATATCTCCTTTCTGAGATGGTTCAAAATGATAGATGGAAGACCCTGAAGTCACCTTTTCCCCAGACATAACAAATTTACAGCTATGTATGGAATAATTTTCCTGTTGAAAAGACCTGAAAACTAGATGAACAACACCACCATAACAAAAGACACATCATGAAGGGTAGGAGAGGCAGACACAGCCCTACCTGGGATGCCACCCAGGAGGTGGTGACCCCACAAATGAAAGCAATTCCCAAAATGGAATATTTTTTTCAGGGATAAAGGACTTGTACCCCATACCAGGCACCTTTTCCCTGGAGGGCAGTACTAGAAATACAAGCCCACATAACATCTAATTTTGAAATTCAATGAGGATTAAGACCAAGAGAGAACTATAAAGAACAAAGACCCCACTCTTATTAGGCTAACACACAAGCTCACTTGCCCTGAAATCCAGCATAAAATCTACAGAGTGAAAATCACCTAGACTACATGTGAAGGAAACTCACTAATTTTTAAGTGGTGTGGGAGAGGCAGGTGCATGCAGGGAATTTATTCAAGGATAGAAGTGCTAGTGGATACCATTTTTGCAATTTCATCCTAACTTGCTGGTGACAGAGCACATAAGTACCATTTCTGCTTCCATCTCTTGAGCCTGCTAGCACCTGAGGATATGCTTTGCCCACCTTTCACTACTAGTTGAGCACCCTGTGCCCAGTGCACTCTACACAGAGATTGAGCTGTAACCAGAATGGAGGGCACCCCAGTCCTGACCTTTCCATGCATCAAATGAGCTGCAACTAGGCTGAGCAAGTGCCCTGAGCCTCATCTTCCCCACACATCAGACAAGCTGCAACCAGGACATTCATTTCTTGAAAAAGAATGTACATGGAATATTCTCTAAGACAGATCACACATTAGATCACAAAACAAGACCCCCCAAATTTAAGAAGATTAAATCTTTTTAAGCATCTCTTCCTACCACAATGGTATAAAACTAAACAATCAATTACAAGGGAAAAGGTAGAAAAAACACAAATGTGTGCAGACTAGGCAACATGCTATTAAACAAAGACTCAAAGACAACATGCTACTAAAAACCTAATGAGTCAACAAAGAAAGCAAGGAAGGAATCAAAACATACCTTGAGACAAGTAAAAATGGAAATATAATGTTCTGAAATCTTTGAGATATAGCAAAATGTTGTTACAAATTAAAAAAGTTATTCATAATTCTCAATCTAATTTTACATTTAAAGGAACTAGAAAAAGAAAAATAATTTAAGGAACTAAAATTAAATTTAAAATTAAATTAAATCTATTTCCTTTAAATTTAAAGAAACTTGAAAAAGAAAATCAAAGCCCAAAGTTAGTAGAAGGAAGGAAATAATAAACATCAGAGTGGAAATAAATGAAATAAAGACTAAAAACAAAATTAAAAAAAAAAAAGAAAAGATCAGTGAAACTGAAAGCTGTTTCTTTATGTTTTTTTAAAAGAGCTATTTATTGGGGCACCTGGGCGGCTCAGTCAGTTAGGTGTCTGCCTTTGGCTCAGGTCATGATCCAGGGGTCCTGGGATAGAACCCCCTATTGGGCTCCCTGCTCTGTGGAAGCCTGCTTCTCCCTCTCCTCCCTACTCCTGCTTTCTGTTGCTATCTCTGTCTATCTTAAATAAATAAACAAAATCTTTAAAAAATAAAAAAATAAAAATAAATAAAAAAGCTGTTTCTCTAAAAAGATAACCAAATCCATAAAACTTTTAGCCAGACTCATCAAGAAAACAAGAGGAAAATAAGCAAAATCAGAAATCGAAGAAGAGAACTTGCAATTAATACCACAGAAACAAAAAGAGGTCATGGGAATACTATGAGCAATTACATGCCAACAAATTAGACAATCTGGTAAAAAAGAAAAAAAAAAAAAAAAAAGGCAATAACCTCTTAGGTGCACAAATCTTCCAAAAGTGAATCATACCAAAATAGAAAATCTGAATAGACTGATTCCTAGTAATAAAACTGAACAGTAAAAAAAAACAAAAAAACAAAAAAACAAACAAACAAACAAAAAAAAACTCTCAACAAACACAAGTCTGGACAAGATGACTTCATAGGTAAATCTTACCAAATGTTTAAAGAAGAGTTAATACTACCTTTCTTAAATTAATTTAAAATTTTGAAGAGGAAGGAACACTTCTGAACTCATTTTTACAAGGCCAGCATGACCCTAATGCCAATACCAGGCAAAGATGCTACATAAATTAGTGGCAAGATAAACATAGATGCAAAACTCCTCAACAAAATACTAGCAAATAGAATTTAACAATATATTCAAAGGATCATGCTCCATGACCAAGTGGGATTAATTCCAGGAATGCAAAGATGGTTTAATATCTGCAAATCAATCATATGATAAACTGCATTAACAAAATGAAGGATAAAAATCATACAATCATCTCAATAGAGGAATAAAAAGCACTTGACAAAATTCAACATCCATTTTTGATTAGAACACTCAACCAAGGGAGTAGAGAGAGAACATATCTCATCATGATAAAAGCAATATATGACAAACCCACAGGTAACATCATACTCAATGGTAAAAAGTTAAACTTTTTTCTCTAAAATCAAAAACATTCTTGCCACTTTTATTCAACATAATATTGAAAGTCCTAGCCATGGCAATTAGACTAATAATAATAATAATAATAGTCATTCAAATTGGAAAGGAAAAAGTCAAACTGTCATTATTTGCAGATGACGTGATACATGTACATGACATGACACTGTACATTCAAAACCCTAGAGTCCATCCAAAAACTATTAGAATAAATGAGTTCACTAAAGTTGCAGAATACAAAGTTAACATATAGAAATCTGTTATGTTTCAGGGTACCTGGGTGGCTTGGGTCATGATCCCAAGGTCCTGGGATCGAGTGGGATCCTTGTGGAGAGCCTGCTCTTCCCTTTGCATATGTCTCTGCCTCTCTCTGTGTGTCTCTCAAAAATAAAAAAAAAAAAAATTAAAAAGTATTGTATTTAGAAATCTGTTATTTTTCTATACATTGATAATAAACTATCAAAAAGGTAAAATAAGAAAATAATCCTATTTACAATTACATCAGAATGAACAAATGTAGCCAAGGAAGTGAATGAACTGCTCTCTGAAAACTATAAGAACTTAATGAAAGAAATTGAAGACAACACAAATAAGGAAATACATAGTGTGCTCATGAATTGGAAGCATTTATATTGTTAAAATGTTCATTCTACCCAAAGCAATCTACAAATTAATGTAATTCCTATCAAAATACCAATGGCTTTTTTCACAGAATTGGAACAAATAATCCTAAATTTTGTATGGAACCACAAAAGATCACAAATAGCCAAAGCAATCTTGAGAAAGCACAAACTGGAAGGAACATGCTTCCTGATTTCAGGCTATAATACAAAGCTATAGTAATCAAAACAGTATGGTACTGGCACACAGATTCATCAATCAATAAAATGGAATGGAGAGCCCATAAATAAACCCATACTTACTTATATGTCAATAAATCTGTGACAAAGGAGCCAAAAACATACAACAGGGAAAAGATGATCTCTTCAATATAAGTGCTGGGAAAACTGGACAGCCACAAGCAAAAGAATGAAACTAGACCACTTTCTTAGACCATGTACAAAAATAAACTCAAAATACAGTAAACATTTAAATATAAGACTCGAAACCATAAAACTCCTAGAAGAAAACATAAGCAGTAAGCTCTTTAACATCAGTCTAAGCAATATATTTATTTTGGGTATGTCTCCTTTTGTAAGGGAAACAAAAACAAAAATAAACAAATTAGACTACACCAAACAAAAAAGCTTTTGCACAGTGAAGGAAACCATCAACAAAACCAAAAAGCCTACTGAATGGGAGAAGATTCTTGAAAATTATATATGCCTGATAATGGATTGATATCTAAAATATATTAAGAACTCATGCAACTCAAAAACAAACAAACAAAAAATTCTGTTTAAAAATGGGCCAAGGACCTGAACAGACATTTTTCCAAAGAAGACATACAGATGGCCAAAAGGCACATGAAAAGATGCCCAATATCACTCAGCATTAGAGAAATACAAATCAGAACTACAATGAGGGGACACCTGGGTGACTCAGAGGTTGAGCGTCTGCCTTTGGCTCAGGGCGTGATTCTGGAGTCCAGGGATTGAGTCCCATGTCGAGGTCTCCGCAGTGAGCCTGCTTCTCCCTCTCCCTATGTCTCTGCCTCTCTCTGTGTCTCTCATGAATAAATGAATAAAAATCTTTAAAAAAAAGAACTACAATGAGATTTCACCTCACACCTGTCAGAATGGCTAAAATTAACAACTCAGGAAACAACAGGTATTGGCAGATGTGGATAAAGGGGAACTTTCTTGCACTGTTGGTAAGAATGCAAATCAGCATAGTTACTCTGGAAAACAGCATGGAAGTTCCTCAAAAAGTTAAAAATAGAGCTACCCTATGACCCAGCAATTGCATTAATAGGTATTTGCCCAAAGGATACAAACATACTGATTTGAAGGGGGAGAAGCACCCTGATGTTTTTAGCAATATTATAAATAATAGCCAAGTTATGGAAGCAATCCAAGTGTCCATTGACTGATTACTGGATAAACAAGATGTGGTTTATATGTAGAATGGAATATTACTGAGCCATAAAAAAGAATGAAATCTTGCCATTAGCAATGACATGGATGGAGCTAGAGAACATCGTGCTAAGCAAAATAAGTCAGAGAAAGACAAATACCATATGATTTCACTTATATGTGGAATTTAAGAAACAAAATAGATGACCATAGGGGAGAAAAGAAAAAGGAGGGGTAGACCAGAAAACAGACTCTCAACTATAGAGAACAAACTGAGGATTGTTGGAGGGGAGACTGGTGGGGAATGGGTTAAATGGGTGATGGCATTAACAAGGGAAGTTGTTGTGATGAGCACTGGGTGATGTCTGTAAGTGATGAATCACTAAATTCTACACCTGAAACTAATATTACATTGTATGTTAACTAGCTGGAATTTAAATAAAAACTTGAAAAAGAAAAAAAAACCTTCAATGAGATATCACTTCATACCTGTCAAAATGGCTAGTATCAAAGGGGTAAGAATAAGTGTTGACAAGTTTCTAAAGAAAAGAGAACTCTTGGGCACTGTTGGTGGGAATGTAAATTGGTGCAGCCAATGATCTGCAGTTCCTTCAAAAACTTAAAAATAGAGCTACCATATGATCTAGCCATTCCACTTCTGGATATTTCTATGAATAACACAGAAATACTAATTTGAAAACATGTATGTACCCCTACAGTCAATGAAGCATTATTTATAATAGTCAAGATATAGAAGCAACCTAAGTGTCCATTAATAGATGAATGGATAAAGAATATATGATAGATAGAGATAGATATAGACAGACACACACAATGGAATATTACTTAGCCATAAAAAAAGAATGAAATTTTGCCTTTTGCAACAATATGGATGTACCTATAGGGCACTATGCTAACTGAAATAAGTTAAAGAATAATAAATGCTATATAATTTAATGCATACGTGGAATCTGAAAACAAAACAAAACAAAAATAGACTCAGAAATACAGAGAAGAAACTGGTGGGTGCCCAGAGGAGAGGGGAGTAGGATGACAGAGGAAACAGGTCCAGTGGTTTAAGAGGTACAAACTTCCAGTTATAAAATAAGTAAATCATGGGGATATAATGTACGGCATATGGAATATACATGATAACACTGTTATAACTTTGGTGACAGATGGTAATTAGACTTATCATGGTGATCATTTTGTAAGGTATAAAAATATCAAATCACTATTTTTCACTCCTGACACTAGTATAATATTGTATGTCAATTATGATCCAATAAAAAAGGAAACTTCTCAACACATGTTGACAGTAAGTCATCTTTGAATAAGAGCAAAAATACATTTCTAAGCACCCATAGATTATTTCTTAGTTAAGATTCTTGTGTTAAGGGGATCCCTGGGTGGCTCAGCAGTTTAGCGCCTGCCTTTGGCCCAGGGCGTGATCCTGGAGTCCCGGGATCAAGTCCCACTTCAGGCTCCCGGCATGAAGCCTGCTTCTCCCTCTGCCTGTGTCTCTGCCTCTCTCTCTCTCTCTCTCTCTCTATCTCTATCTCTATCTCTATCTCTATCATAAATAAATTAATTAATTAAAAAAAAAGATTCTTGTGTTAAGAACCCAGTTTTCTCAGTTGCCTTCCCAAACACTAGAATCCTATTAACTCCAGTTTATGTTCATATATCTCAATGTAAAAGTTTAATATATATGTATATATTAAAAGTTAAATATATATATTATATATATAATATTATAAATGCACCGTTGAGCAAACAGTTAAATAGGCTTTCTCTTAACTTTCATGTTTCAGCAAGAACTTCTAAGTATATCTTACATGTTAACATTTTAATGGAAGAAAAAGAAATGGTTTTGTGAGTTTCTAACTTGAATCAGAAGATATTTTGACATTATTCATGTGGAAAATATTTATGTGCAAATAACAAACAAATAAAATTAAACCATGTTGTTTTGGTAACCACTTCAGTGTATTGTATGACAGTGTGTGGTAACTGATGTATTATGTGCCAATTGTTTTTTCCAAACAGCTAAATATTTTCCATATATTGTTTCTTTTTCCAAATAAAAAAATGCAGACAGCTCTAGAAAGTTTTGGAAATAAAAAAAATGTTTTTGACCTTCAGATCACACAATTTTATTAATATTCAGTAACATGAACATCCAAAGGACAGCCATCAGCACATTTTCTGCATTCCTCTGACTTACTTTACATGAATAAAAAATCAACTACATATTCAAAATGGATGAAACCTTGTAAAATATTACATGCTTTTCTTAACTCACAGATAACTGAGAAAAAGGACATTAACTAATAATTCTCTACTCTCCATATAAACAATGTTACAATCTTCTTTAAAATAGTCTTTTAATTTAACCATTACAATACTTGGGTAATAAACACCTTAAAAATAGTCACAAAGATGCTCTCAAATTTAAGGTGCAATGTATAAATTCCTAGGTCTACATATGACTCAGCTATTTACACTAGCTCTCTCTTAAGTAGAGAAATTATCAACAGTCTCAGAATCCAATGTCTGCAGTTGATCTACTTTTTAAAAGTCATACTTTTTATTTACACTCTAAGTGTGGGATTGGGCCCCGCATCAGGCTCTGCACGCAGCGTGAAGCCTGCTTGAGATTCTTTCTCTCCCTCTACAAAAAATACAAACAACAAAAAACTTCGCTGGGATACACAGGCATTGGAGCCCAGAGGAGCAAGGGCTCATCAAAAAAACATGTTAACTATGTATTATAGTGAGAAAAAAAAATCCTATGCTTTCTTAAAGTATTAATAAAAGAGCCTGCAGCTTGTCAGGTGACTTCTAATATATTAGGAATTAAGGAGTACCAAATCAAGTTCACTCACTATCCTTCTGAATTTAAATTATTGAAATTTAATATTATGTGTTGGGCAATAGTTCCTGTTCAAAATGAAAACTTAGCTGAAAATGGTTACAGAACTACAGTGTTCCTGAGTTGGAGGACTGAAAAATCAACAAAGGCTTTCAGAAAGCAGGAAAATTGTCAGGTGTGACTATTTTACTCAAATTGTCCTTCCATCCCCCTTGGGATGGAAGAGGTTAGTTCCTGAATCTGACTCTAATGAGGAATTTAAAAAGGATCTATTCTATAGACCAAATTAAGCCCGTAGGTATGTTTTCTTGGTAGTCATAGTGTTATTATACCTGTGTGTTCCTTATTCTTGTGTTAAATTAAAATTTCTTTAGGAGAATCATGCATTAACCAATATGCACTGCCCCACCATTTCCTACTATGTTTCATACAACTCAATTTATACAATTATGTTTTTTAGCATCCTCTCTGGCCTATGTTCTACATAAACTATCCTAACTCAAATTTGAAATATTTTCTATAAAATCTGGGAAGTTCTTATCTAAGAATTTAGGTTAAGATGGTTTTGGAGTTCCATTTATACCTGAGCCAGTTTATACCTGATTTGCCTACCTTGTTGCTGTTTGCAATGCCACAAATTTGAAATTTGCACAATTTTATGCCTCATATTTTATGGTGTACTATAATTTAGCTTCTCCAGGAACAGGAAGCTTATATCTTTTAAGACATTGCTTGGATAACAAATAATAATAATAATGGTCAGACAACCAAAATCTGAATATTTTTGAGTCTGAAGATTATAAGCATCACTATATCTCAGTTGAGCATATAAAGTAGATATTTGTCATACTGGGACTAGAAGCCTTTTGTTTGGATTTTTGAAAGTCAGTTGCCCATCAATATCCCTTGGACACCCAAAACTAAAGAGTTTAACCAATTTGCTGTTTAGAATTGAAATACTTTACCAATAGCCCCTGCCGTGAGTGAAATTAACTTAGATTACAAAATCTACACTCACAGCAAGGGTCAAGGGCAAATCACATCACTATTTGAGAGTGTCTCCTGTGAGCTGCAAGCTAGTATGACAAGAAAACAGAGAAGACATGAGGGCAGAAAACAAACAACCACAGAAACCACCGAAGCAATAACTACAAAAAAAAAATTATGTGTATGCAGCCTTTAAATTCTGACTCATTGAAGAGACTGCTGACATTTAATTACAACCCGATCCTTTATTTGAGTAAGATTTTATTTGCGCAGTTTTGTAGAAATGGCTATACTTATAAATTTCAAGAATTTTCTAAGACACTAATCACTCAGCTTTCAGTATTTATATCCTTCTCATAGTAAATTAAGAATAGGGACACCAGAAGGAAATATACAATGTGTTTAGTGCCCTCCTGTTGATAATACAACAAGCAAAAACAGAAACAATTGTACTAATTTATTTTCAAGAACACCATAGGGCAATTGCTTATGCACACGTGTTTCCACACACATGTGCACGCACACACGTCTACACAAGACTTGTTTTGATAAATGATATTACCCTTCTGGACACTAGTTCTTATTGCTAAACTAAATCAGATTTTTTTTTAAAATTTTTATTTATTTATGATAGTCACAGAGAGAGAGAGAGGCAGAGACTTAGGCAGAGGGAGAAGCAGGCTCCATGCACCGGGAGCCCGACATGGGATTCGATCCCGGGTCTCCAGGATCACGCCCTGGGCCAAAGGCAGGCGCCAAACTGCTACGCCACCCAGGGATCCCTAAATCAGATTTTGTATAGTTTTTAGTGACAACTTCCTGTTTCAAACATCATCTTACTAATAGGATAGAAATGCTTACCAATGGACTAAAAAGGTGCTGTCCCTCCATTAGACAAGAACTTTACTATAGCTTCCCCATCTAGTTGTTTCCAGAATTTAAGTGCTGTTTCCAACAGCAAGGCTCAAGGATTATGTGCATCAGAATCTTCTAGAATGCTTAATACCAATGCATTTTTCCCAAACATCCATATCTCAATCTCTGGGGTTAGGCCGTGAACACTCCATGTGATCTCTCTAATTTGAGAATCGTGATTTTTACTATAAAACTGCAGAAGAAAAAAGGAAGAGCTATCATTCTACCATTAACTAAAAAAAATGTGATGAAAGTAAGCCACAGTATGCCTTCAAGTAAAGTTTTAATGTTAATTTGTCATAAAACTTTCATTCATTCATTTATTCATACTACCATGATGCTAATACTGGTCTTTCATTGAGTTCATAATTACATTGCATAAGTGTATGAAACACATATTTTTATCTCTAGATATTTGGCACAACTATGGATCCATGAATCTTTACAAAAACTATCTCCCTTTGAGTTTCTTGGGTTGCAGATTAGGAACTACTATTGAAAATTATAAGTAGTTTCCTTGACCACTCTTGACCAAGTAAGAACATTTATCCTTTTCTATTATCTATTACCAGTCATAGTTATGCAATGTTCCTATAACAGAAAGGAAGAAAGCTGCTCTAGTATATGTTCATCCATGAGTTCTCTCAAATCTAGGAACAATCAGGAGAACAAAGTCAGTGCTTCTCCATTATAAACATCAATTTCTAGAATTCTATTTTGCAAAGCCCACCTACAGAAATAATCCTGGAATCAAGTGATTCTGTTTCAGAAAGATAGATTTGCATGGTTAATATCTTAAAATAAAATTAATGAGGGGTCCCTGGTTGGCTCAATCATTTAGGTGTCTGCCTTCGGCTCAGATCATAATCTCATAGTCCTTGGATCAAGCCCCACAGACTCGCAGCTCAGCAGGGGAATCTTCTTGTCCCTTCGTGCCTCCCCCTACTCATGCTCTTCTTCCCTCTCTCTCTCAAATAAAGAAAATCTTTAAAATAAATAAATAAATAAAACAAAACTGATACATTTTTCTTGATACGTCAGTCCATGCTTGTTTATAAATTTTATAAGTAAAATAAAATGCAGTAAAATACAATGAAACAAAGGTGGCTTCTATCCCTACCACTCAATGATGACCAATGTTATTTGGGTGGATTTTCTGGAATTCATGTATTTTTTTTCTTTACAAACTGCTGATATACTATGAGCATTTATTTTTTTACTTCATAATATATATCTATATTTTCTACATTATAGATTTATTATTATAATGAAAATGGTTACCTAATATTTCATAAGGAATATCCTACCACAATTTGCTTAAGACTATAACATTTTTAAGTATTTACAGGATTTCCAATATTTCAAGGTAATAAACGACAGTGAAAAGAATCTTAGCCTTAAAGCACTGTATAAATTTTGAATTGTTTCCTTTAGGCAAATTTTTAGGAGTAGAAATATATAATCAAAGGGCATAAAATATTAAGGCTTTTGATACCTACTTAGAAATTATTTCTCAGGGATTTTACTAGCTTTATGGATGATGACATGAAAATACATCTCAGAATCTTTAAAATGCCTTTTTTATTGAATTTGGCTATTAGGCATCTGTAATACAAATAATAATGAATAGGCTAAAATATTTAGGGTTATTTATAGACTTTAATAGGAAAAATCCAACAATAAAGGTTACCTAAAGATCAGAAAAGAAGTTATATAATATTTCATAACAAAGTATCATTGAAGCAAAAAATATACAATAATTGTTCTTGATAGTTTTAGGTTAAAAACTTGGTAATCAAAATGTCATACATATGGTTTTATATATATAAGTTACATATATATGGTTACACATATATTTCTACATATGGTAAATATAATATATAACAATAATTTGTAAATACTATATGTATACATATGCCTGATAGGAATGCACATATTTTTAAATGTTATTTTTAGCTCTTTATATCTATACATACACACATATATATTGTATGTCAAAAATGGATATTATAATCAGAAAAAACACATGCATAAAGGTGTGCTAATTTCATTTACACAGCCTTGGGTGAGAATGTCATTTTCCATAGCTTTGCAAACCATCACTCTATTTTTAAAGCTAAATGTACTTTTAAATAATTATAGAAAACAGTACTATTGGTATGCAGATATGTTTTCAATTTGGGAAATCTTGCTGTTACAAAGTGCTTTTCTTAAAGGAATTTGACAGCTTTACCCAAAAGGTAAAAATTGAGAACTTCACCTTGGCAAAACATATTTGTAAGAATGACTATTGTGATAATGGTTAAAGTGTGCTTTCTGAGGAGATGGCATCAGACAGGATGTGTACTAAGCAATCTGATGTCTGATGAGAGGATTTGCTTCATTGACTTTGCAGTATGTCTAATAATCCCAATATTTTATAGCAACTAAATTTTGACTTTTGTAGAACAATTCTATATGTAGAATAATGCTTTATTACCCCTCAAATGATCTGACTGTTGCTAACAATTCTGAAATAAAGATGCCATAAAAATAAGTAAGTATATGACACAAGAGTATAAATTTTTTAGGAATACAATTTCAAAAATTACTTTTGGAAACATGTTATATTTTAGATACGTGATAGTTATCATCTCAAATAAAAATATGGTATATTCAGTGGCATTAATTTCTATGCATAATTACTAAAGAATATTATTAGACCATGCCAACATAAGTTAAAATCTACTGATACAGGACCTACATCAAATAGTTGTGAGCCTAACCTCGTGCCCATGAATAAAATGTTATGCTCTAAGCATAAAGTGGAACATGGCAAATCAGCTGTTTCCTTTTTCATCTTGAACTTATTAGTGTTTATAACTATTTTTGCGATGTTCTTGGGAAACAACTGTACAATTTTCAAAAACCCATCTGCAGTTTTACTTTGGGGATTCTACGAAGCACTAGTAGAGCTTTCCACAGAAAATGCTGAATAGATTATCACTTATCAAGATGAGTATTTCATCCATTTTTTTGCATACCATTTTATAAAAATTGTACTTTTCTTTCAGAATGTCATATAATGGTGTAAAAATTAGATTAATTATCTGTAAGTGGGGTAGTAATTTTACAAATTAAAAGTAGAAAAAGTAATGAGTAATGAGTAAACCGACCTATCTCAAAAAAGTGTGTAAATAATCTATATGTCTACTTCTTTTTTTTTACTAATATTAAGACAAAGAAGCTACGTGTTTATGTTCTTTTTATAATGAATTACTTTCTTTTGTATAATATATGATATTAGCTGTCTCCATGTTCCAAGACATTTTAATATTCATGCGAGTCGCTTCCCATCATTTTAAGAAAAGGTCTTCCTCTTAGCTACAGAGTGAAGGCCCAGTGAGTTTTTCATATGCACCAGCCTTTGTTCATAAAAGAGAGTATATTGGCAGAGGTTTGGGGAATAATAACAAGCTCTTTTTACTGGGCAAATATTTCAAAGGAAATATATTGTCAATATCATCCTTAAATATGATGAGTATTTTAAGTATTACTACTCAAATTTTCATTTTGGGGTATTTTATTTTACAAATGCATGTCATTTATGTTGAAGCCACTTAGAACTGCTTTCGCTTGCTGCTTCCTCTTCTCTAAAGAAAATAGACTCTACCCTGGACAGGAGAGTTTGAATGGCAGCTAATAGCCATTCTACACCTCTAAGTTGTACACCTCTAAATCACTTCAAATTGCTTCCTGATTTTAGGGGCAATTAATGCCTAAAGTTAGTGTTAAGACAACAAATATTTAACAATACCAAATACATTTTACTCAAGATAGATACATAAATAATAGAACCTGTGTAGGTACAAGTGCTTTTAAAAAGCACTGGCCACAATGTAAGTGCTGCAAAAATATAAATACCAAAACAATGTGAGATAGCTAGTTAGAATTTTAAAACCTCACATTATAATATTTTACATTTAGTGCCTATGGTGCTTCGCTTGGGAGACTGTGACCCTAGGGCAACAATCATATCTAGTTTATTCTAACCGGGAAGTTTCACATTTTATGAAAAGCAAAAGGGGCCTTGAAAAACTTTGCAACTGATTAGATAATATAAAAGTACTACACACTGAATTTGTTTATTTTTTAAAAAAATTTTTTTATTTATGATAGTCACACACAGAGAGAGAGAGAGGCAGAGTCACAGGCAGAGGGAGAAGCAGGCTCCATGCACCGGGAGCCCGACGTGGGACTCAATCCCAGGTCTCCAGGATCGCGCCCTGGTCCAAAGGCAGGCGCTAAACCGCTGCGCCACCCAGGGATCCCTGAATTTGTTTTTTCACAACTTTTTACTTATTAAATGACCTAAATCTGCGATTCCAATTCACTACACTGGCCTTTTAAAAAGGACAAACTATGGGTATACCACTAGATGGCAGGAAAAGATCAGAAAATTTCCATTACATCCTCCACATTAAAAAGTATGTATAGTGAGTGCACTTACATAAAATACGTTAAATCATGATCTGGCTATACTTTCACTTATCAGTAAAATGTGCCTTATAAATTTGATACAAGAATAAAATATTTTCTCTGATTATCCTTATTCCTTACTTGACCAAGAAGAGCCAAGATTTTGTCTAAACAGAAAATTAGGAAAAGCATCAGACTGAGCTATTAAACACTGGATCCAGCTTTACCTCCACACCTGGCATGCCCTGTAATCCTTAGTAGGCCAATACCTTGATGCCAATAAATAGGTGAAAAAAGTTTGGTGCCTAAAAGTTCTCATGGAAGAGAGGAGAATGATTTCATTAATACATGAGTGATTTTTTTCTACTTGCCTGTTTTAGAAAAGCTTAAATAAAATGGGGTTCGGTTCAATTTTATACTATCATAACCTTGCTTCTTTAAGCCTGAATTTTTAGAGTTCCTCTTACATCCATGTGTCTAAAAAGTCTTCATATTTCTTACTTCCCCTCCTAAAACTTATCACCTGTTACTTATCTTCCCTCCTTCTCTCTTATTGGGACTGATGAGATAAAAGAATCAGAAACTTAGTATTTTAGAATCAGTTGGGCAAGGACATCTTCCGTTTTTCTGAATTCTTTAGGACTTAGAAAAAAATTGAGGTTATTAACTTAAAATTTGTTGTAAATAAATCATACTAGGTGTAAGGATGACTTTCACTGGGTGGCTGAGCAGAAATTTGGGAAAATTTTCCAAAAATTTTCTAAAAACCGGCTATTATTTTTTCCAAATATCTACAAACATCTATAATGTCAAGCCAAATACACGCATACCTATCTACCTACATACATACATAAGTTTGAGGCTCTGAGTCCTCATATCTATGAATGTTAATGTTCATTTCAAGTAGATAAAACCTTTTTACACCTATGCTTACAAAACACTGAGACATGGCTTCAATCATAATAGTACACTACAGGTAACACTCAGAAGTCTTAGAGTTCTTCCTGTTTATGCTACACCTTTGGCACTACCAATAATGTGTTTTTAAAAAATAATATTTTTGGATGCCTGGGTGGCTCAGTAGTTGAGCATCTGCCTTCGGCTCAGTTGGTGATCCCGGGGTCCCAGATTCAAGTCCCAGATTCAAGTTCCACATAAGTCTTGCCTCAAGGAGACTGCTACTCCCTCTGCCTGTGTCTCTGCCTCTCTGTGTCTCTCATGAATGAATGAATAAATAAATAAATAAATAAATAAATAAATAAATAAATAAATAAAATCTTTAAAAAATTTCTCTATCTTAAAAGTAACATAAGTATTTTTGAAGTCTTTCTCATCTAATGAGATTGTAGGCACTTTGTGGGCTAGGGCAGTATCTGGGGCATTTTCAATTTCTAGGCATTCTTAGCATATAGGCATTTAATAAATATTTATGGGTTCATTACCTTATTATACAAACTCAGAAAAAAACAATTCTTCTGATGCATACTCATTTATATTCTGTAACCAAATGTTTTCTCTAACCTCAGGAACTACTATGTTCTTAGTATTTATTATCTTGTTACTTCTATCTTTTGACGCTTTAAGAGTAGTTTTGAATAAATGGTGTTTGAGAAACATTAACCATAAGCATTCTGATTGCAGAGCCATAAATAAGGAACCTGTAGTCATACTGAGGCCACTAGAAGCATCTGATTCCTGGGGTTCCTAGTTCCTAGACTTTTAAAAACTTCTGCTGTTTATCAATAGGTTAGGAGAGACAATTAGGCTTAAAAATATCAGTGGCCTCTGATTTCCAAGGCTGAACAGGAATTCCCTTCTCCAGCCCCCCAAACCAAAAGTAATATCCAGATTATTTATTGATTTCTACCAAACTGCATCTGATTATTTTTTTAGTCTACTGTTCTATCCCCACCAAGGGATTGTTTCCTGCCTGGTAGTCTTCAGCATAAGCACATATTTCCCAAATTTCTGTAATGTACCTAAGCACAGTCCTGAGGTCAACAGTTCCACTTCTCAGAACGCAGGAATACTTAAAAATACAACAGTTATGAATAATAACAAAATGATGATGACAATTCATCAATATGAACTGATCTGGTCTGCCCCATCCTGTCCTAGGAACATATGGGGATGTCATCACTTGTGCTAGTTGTTAAGATAACAACCTCAAAAAGCTGAAGGACAAGTTTTGTACCACTATTTTGTCTGTAGGCTGGAATTGTGTGCAGCTCTACCACACAAATCTTTCTCACTTGGGTTTCAGGCTAAAGAAACAGCCCTACCTCCGTGTCAGCGAAAACGGAAAAGCAGACAACTTCACATTTTAATGGGGGCGTATTTTTATGATTTAATAATCTCTGACATATAATCTGTTTTTTCCTAATGTTTTGAATTTGCTCCCTTAATGTCCTTAGATTTCTCCTATAATCATCCTGGGTAATTAATCCTTACTGCATATCAATCTACCAACAGCTAGAAAAAATCCCCATTCATTCTTTCCTCTCCAAGGAAGAACTTTTAGTGAGAAAAACCATAGATATAATCTACATAATATTTTCCTGAAAGATCTATGGATGGTGTCACTTTAATAAGAATAAACACAACTCTCTATGGGCACATTTTACGTTTTTTTCCAGATAAAATGAAATTTGAGAGATTTGAAGATAACAGAAAGGAAAATTCACCAACTAAAGAAACTATATCACTGTCCTGCCAAACTTCAAATGATATGCTTGTTTTTGTTGTTGTTCTTGAAGTAGAAGAAATTTAGCAACTATAAACTTAGTATTTTTTAAAGATTTTTCTAATTTGAGAAACTTCCTACTTCCTCTGCTTTGATAGGATTGTCAAGTCTGAAAAATATAACCTTAGCATCAATTAATCTTATGTTTCCTGTTTACCTCCTAAGCTTTATTTGATGTCCTTTGAACTTTCCACCTTTCCACACATTATTTCTTATAACAAGAAACTACATACAAGGGTTTAGTAAAGACTCTAATCAATGTTTAAGAGAAATATTTTCTTTTCCTTCACATTCTATATTTTCTATTAATATATTTGCTTCCTTAAAACACCATTGCTAAGAAATATACTGCTTATGGCCCACGGTGTTCTCAATCTTATTCTTAATCAATTGTCCCACAGTGGGTTCCTGACTTTACTCACATAATGCAGAGCAAATATGGTAAACACTGCCCCCTGAATACTTTGTCTTTTGTTTCTCTATTTTATATGTTTATTGATATTTTCTATCACTTGACTTTCAGGGAAAGTTCAAATTCCATTTAAAGTAGTTGTAATGATAACCAATGGTATCGTCTGTCTACTCATTGACATACACACACACACACAGTATCATAATGGCTTAATTATCTAACTCTATTTTGAGAATTTATCAGTTTAGGAATTATCTCTTATGAAATAATTCCTCCAGATGTTGAAGAGAACATGAAGGAGTGATGGGACAATGTCCTCATCCATAAGGAGGTTTAGAGTTCAATAACTGTGATATCCCGGCAGAGAAAAGTTATTTCTTCCTCTTTCTCTTGTTTCCTGCCAAGTTTTCCTCAGCTTTTGAGCATTTCTATGGCTTTTGTCCAAAGAGATTTTGCTACATAATCAGTGTAAAGTATCTTCTGAAAAGGATCAAAATACATCCCTATGAGAACAGCTCCTGAACACACTGGTCAACAGTTTGTTGATTGCCTTCCCCTTCAGAGAAGAACACTTGAGGCAATACATGAAAAGGATTGCTAAACTCTAGCTTAGGTAAAGATGCCTGGTTATTACCAAACTGATACTTGCTGTTATTTAATTGGATTGGCCATGAAAGACTATCCTTCTAGAAATCTTCTAGCTTTTGTAGTAATTCATCTGATATCTGCCGTAAGGTTTAAAAAAAAAAAAAAGCCTGCACAGTTTTGACTATGAAAATTAGTTAAAACACCTCTCCAGTCTTTCATAATGGCACTACTGGATTTAGGGAAGCACAATCCTTTGTTCTGAGAGGCTGTCCTATGCATTACAGAATATTTAGCATCCCCGTCCTCCAAGTAATAAATACCACTTGCTCCCTCCTCCCAGTGATTGTTACCACTAAAGCATCACAATTATTTTACTAAAACCTCTTGGGGGTGGAAGAGACATTACACGCCCTGAGAATTGCTGCTATATGATTTTTTCTATTAATGTAAAACATAATACTGTATATATTATACATTCCTATATTTGAAACATATATACAAAATTAAGCAGAGGATAGTTCCAAGAAAACATAAATTCCTAAATATCACTATTAAAATGCTCAGATGTGGTCAAACTTGGATTCTGAGCTTCTGAAGAGAGGTATTCAAAAGCATGTTCACTTTAATAAAATGCCTTAGACGTTTCTAGAAGCAAGAAGTGTCAAAATGCTTTCTAGTCCACGGCCTAACCTCATCTCTCAAATTAGCACTAGTGTTCTAACACCACTAGACCCATCTTAGGGAAAACCCTAAGGGATGACCCTTTGTCATCCCTTCCATTCTAATTGGAATAAATGAAGTGCAAACAAAACTTTAGACCTAAGTCTCATTCTTAATGATTAATGATGAATGCAGTCAAAAAACTTCTTTGGCTGCCGATGCCGTCTCTTAATTATGGTGTTTTTGATCTGTCATAAATATTTCTTTATACACTTTATTTCTAATATCCCACTAATCTTAATCAAAATAATCAGTTCCTTTAAACACATTTGAATATAAAGTAATAGGGTATTGTATGACTTAATCATACTATTCATGAAGGAACAATGACATTAAACTAGAATTCATGGAACATGACATATTGTGTCCAACAGGTTCGCTTTTAGGTCTCAACTCGTGATAGAGTGCCATCTTGGATGGAAACAGATCTGTTGTGCAATTCAAAGATGTCACTACTGTTACGTATGGTGAAACTTGCCATTGTGTCACAGAAAGAATAATTTTTTTTTTTAAGAATAAAATTTGTTGGGCTAAATTTATTCTTCAGAGAGCCTCACTGTTTACACTATCTCAGTGTTTACTTTTTTTGATAATATCAAATTGAGAATTGAATGAGTCAAGGAATCAAAGTTAAACTGTCCAATTTAGGATCCTATATTCTTCTTTTTTATTATTTATGAAAAAGAGAAGCTGCACATGCTGCTTTGCCTTTTCTATTCAAGATCGTCATGAACCAAATTCCTGACTCCAGGAACTTTAACTTTTCCTGTGTCCACTTTACTCTTACTTTCTTTCTAGTAACTCCTCTTGCCTGCAGAATCGTATTTGGAAATTAATAAGATAAACTTGCTCTCAGAGTCTCTCACTTGTGATATGACCTTACTTTTTCTAATTCTCATGTGAGTGAGAGGGGAAAAATAAGACTTTGAAAATCTCCCCTAATACATTCCAATTTTTCTTATTCCCATTGCTTTCTTTTTCTACTAGGATTAATTCATATTCACACTACTTTCATTCTATCCTCCATCCTCAGTCTCTGGAGATCAATGTGAGCCCTCATAACAGATTGGCAGCTGGAGAAGCCAGTAGACAGGTATCAGCTTGTCATTCTGCTCATAAGCTTGAGTTAACCAAGAGTAGAAAATCTTTCCAAATATGTCTGAGAGTATGAAAAAATGTGGTTCTTTCATGCTTGAATAACTGAAAGGTAGCCAAACTACTTCTATCCAACTTAGAATCAGACTGAGAATAGCATGATAAATTTTGACTCAAAAGTTAATTTATTCAAAAGGTTACAGAGCACTTGAAATCAAAGAATTTAAATAGGGAATGCCTCTTGAACATCTGGAGTATCCTTGCAAGAAAAGTGAAACTGATAAGGAAATATATGAGAAAGCAAAGAGATATCCAGTTAATTATAAATTCTGTTCAGTAGGTGGATATAAGGAAATAAATTTCTCTTATCTTTTTGTACCTGTAACAGACTCACATTCGTCCAAAATTTCATTTTGAAATATGTCATCTGTGCAAATGTCCTTTCCAATTCCTTCTTTGGTATAATTTCTGCAGTGTACTTATTAGGTGACATGAATGAAAACATTTTAAGTCCCTGTGGTGAGTTTTTAGAAATACTTTTTTTTTTTTTAATTTTGATCCATTTTGAGGAAGATTCCATATCTGTTGTCTCAGTAGACATTTTCAGTCTCAGCTACCATTCTGGAAGAAGTGAGAGTTTGTGACTGTGCTAATAATTCGAAATTTCAAAAGATCATTAAATCAGTGTTGTATAATTTCCTAAAGAAATCACATACCTTCACTAGACACTATGTGCAAAGACATGAAAATATTTCTATTTCCATTGATTGTGGAAAATATTTTTTGGTTTTGCAACTCGTTATCTATTCCTTCATATGTTCCCATATGCTGAAACACTATGCATAATGAGCTGACTGGAAAGTAAAACAATCAATTTAACATTGCAAATAAGTGCCAAATAAATGGCTCTTGCTCAGAAAATAAATAAATTTCCAGACCTCAAATCCTGAGGTTAGATACTTATACAAGATAAGTGGGGTCCTGGGAAAAATCCAACTGCTGAGGTTGTATTACTTCTTCACCTCTTGTTTCCTTCTCATTGCAAAATAGACTCAAATTCATAATGCAAACACATACTTGCCCTTCTAGTTTTATATCAGGATAAGCTGTCCAAAATTTGTAGTGAAATGCCTTTTAACATAAAAGAATGGATAGAAATATAGACACAAAGAGTAAACTTGTTTATGCCTCAGGCTTAGTTTGATGTCTGAAACATGTGTGAAAACTCAAGAGCCTTGTAAATGTTGTTACCTCCACCTCATAAACTCCATCTCCTCGTCCTCCAAGAGAAATGTATTATAATGATCCTCATTGTTAGCCAGTTAACATTTTAGTGGTTAAAATGTAAATGAAATACTAGTGCTAGAGCTAGAAGATCTCCATAATAGAGGTATTTTTTTATTCTATTTGAGATATATTTGAATTTTTCTTTACAAGAAAAAAGTTCAACATGTCTTGCTTTCATCTATGTGTTTACTTCACTTTTAATAGCTGAGAACTATTGCTTTCTAGAGAAATCTCACATTTTAGAACAGCAGTGTGTCTAAGGCAGACCTCAAGGTGTAAGATCTACAATCACTTCTGGACAAAAATGCAGTCAAATGTTAGCAAATGTTATCTTCCTAGTTAAAATTATATATTGGCAAAACAACATAAAGTATTCAGATTTGAATGATAGATTGCTTTTATTTCATTTTCCTTTTCCCATTTTTATTTGTATTATAGAGGCACTAACATCTAGTTTTTGTTTTGTTTTGTTTTGTTTTGTTTTTTCAGCTTATATCAACTGCAATAACTGAATGTACCATAAACGTTATGACCATGTTGTCTGAATTTCTACATCATTTCTATATTCTTTGGAGCTGTAACTACTGTTGAATAACCAGACATCTGTTGTTAAGTTAGTTTTTAAGAGTCAATATTACCAATATCACTGAACATGCATATACATAACTTATGCTATGAATTTCTGACTTTATCTTAAGGATAAATTGCAGAAGAAAAATTATTGAATTAAAGCAAGCTAACAGTGTGCCGAAAGTTGTACCAATTACCCTGCCATCAGCTTAGCTTCTCTAATCCTCATCATAAGACGTTAACAGTTTTTAAAGACATTAATTTTAAAATGGATTGGAGAAATGATAATTCTTTTTGTTTACAGTGTTGTTCGGATAAATCTAAACCTTTTTGTCACTTAAAAGCAAAAAGGACAACAACACACCAAGATATGTCTAACTACTTAATTTCCCTAATTTAAACAAATGATTTCTTGAATTTTTTTCCATTTAAATAAATTCTTAATTTCCTCTTTAATATCTGCTTCAAAGAAGGGTTTTCCCCGTGTAAAACCCTGGTCCGTAAACGTGTGCCACAGGTTAATAAAAGTTAATGATTACACAGCTTATGAGGATATTGAAATAGATGTTTTTAAAAAATAGTTCATTTTGTGGTTTATCTATCTCTGCATTCAGTTATAATGAATTGAGTAGCTTCTATGCCCCTGTAGGCAATACCCTATGTGCAATGGCTTCCACGGTTCACACCAGAAGATCCGTATGTCCCCAAGAGTAAAATTCCAAGGATAGTAAGCTCCCTCGAGTGACACAAGCTTTGCCTCCGCTTAGATATTCAAAATTGGCAAAATGTTAGATCCGTCGGGAACTGCTGGGTTGCTGCCGTCACCCTCCTGATGCACTTCTATACAGAAGGGGTGAGCAGCAGGGGCCCCGCAAGGTCACAGCGTGGCTGCGGACGCCCCGGCTGGCCGCCACCCCTCCCTTGCTACACCGATAGCACAGCAGCAAAGAACCTGACGCCTCTGTAGGTAAAGATCAGAGTATTTTGGGTACGTGCTGAAGTGTCCCTTCGTCCGACGTGTACGGGCCTCCCAGACAAGCTGTGTTCCTTAGAAGCGCTGTGTAAGGTCTTCACTGGTTGTTGCAACAAGTCGATCGCCTCTCAGCGATCATAGTCATAGAAGGTAAATGAATGTTTGGGCCAAGTAGGAAGTGAACGTTCCTTCTGCACGTTCGCTGCCCGTGTACACGCTCCGTTCCTGCCTCCTATGCTCCTGCAGAGCCAAAAGGCTAATTCAGCAGCGAGTACGATGCACATACAGTACGGATATTCCATCCTTTATAACATGACTTCTCAGGTTATTTCTAGCTTTATCTCTGGGCCTACTTTTACACTACTCTACTCTACATCTTTAAACCAAAGGATAACTTGTTAATAAGGTGATTGGAATTTACTCCTCAGTGTAATATGTATTCTACTCTACTTTGTCAACTTTCCTGTTATAACTAAATCAAGTGTATTATAGCTATTTCTTGATTTACTGTCCACTTTTTTAAAACATCCATTCAGGAGAATGTTATATTCCAGACTGAAATCATTTTTATTTTGAAAACTCGACAGCTTGAATTTTCATTATGAATTAGAAAATAAAATTCCCAAATAATAAGCAAATACTAGATTATTTCAGAGAAATACTCTAATTTTGTCAAATAGACCAAAGCAATCAGAATGGTCCAATAATGTGCATAGGAGCCAATATTCCCAGGTTGTATCAGAAGCATTTTTTTTCACACATTCTGATATCACATACAAAGTCACTTCACATTAATAGTTCATGCGTACTGCTTAGTGGCATGATAAACAGAATTCATTCATCCCTAAAACCTAAATCATTAACCTACAGTTTCTGAAAAGGCAGGAAAAGACAGCAGCCTTAAGACATGAACCATCCTGTACCCTTTAACATTTTAAATGAAAATTTACAGCAATTCTCCTGGCTCATGGTCATTTTTAGCACTCGGCTCCCCAATTTCTCCTTTGCTACTCCAGTTACCATTTTTGGGAATTCAGTGTAGATCCAAAATCTTTGATCTCTTCAACTTCTAACGTTATTCCCTCCTGGATTTTGTCATCGCTAGGAAGCCTACCTCCAAAATCTGCATTTTAATGATCCCATTTCACTACCATATTCTGTCTTGTTTACTTACTGAAGTAATCCTACTCCAGCTAAGCTTCTAACTTTCACAGGCCCCTGAGAGTTTGACTCTACTTTTACCCTCTCTAAAATCTGTCTCTTTACCTTTCTCCACACCCCTGTTTTACTGCTTTTCTTACCCAACTGAGATTCCAGAGATTCCGTAGATGACTACACAGCACAATGACCCATGCCCTGCGAACACTCTTGTCCTCCTCTCCCTCTGGCCTACTTGCTGACAAACCCCCAATCGTGGTTCAATTTAACTATTCACTGACCATCTATTCAGCTATATATGGCTGGAGGAAAAAATGCTCTCTGCTGCATGGACTGATCTCACTTTAAATTTGCGCTTACACATTTCTGATGGACACTCAGCGCATGTAACAATTCCACTGTGCTTCCCCAAGCTCTTAAGGTCCTATTTCATACATTTTCTTCTGTCTCCAGACGCTTAACTTATGCCACTTTTTCTCACTCTCCACTGAAGATATTATATCAAACGTCATTGAAAATCATTTGTTACTGTAAGAGTGGATCTTATCTTCCTCAACCACATTCACTCATTTGTCTGTACCTGTAATCAGTCTTCTTCCTCTTGCTATGAAGGAAAAGACATCTGCTGCGATGTAAGCCCAGCTTCTCCTAGATAGTCTGAAGAACCCCTTCAGTCTCACCCATTTATTGGCTTTGCTTCTTATAATTATGATTTGTCTGTAGTTATAGAACCTGCACCACGTCTTCAGTTCTCTCCTCAACCCACTTGAAATGGGTTTCAATCACCCCTCCGGTTTACTGAAATTGTTTATTAAAATGTCTATAGAGATCTCCATGTTGCAATATCTAATCTAAATAACCCCTTGACACAACTGCCAATTCCCTCCTGGGCAGACCTTCACTCTAACTTTCTGTGGCACCGTACTCGTCTGATTGTCTTTTTAACTTGCTGCCACTTTTCAGGCGTCATTGCTGGTTTGAAATGCTGGATTTCTGTAGGCTTCTTTTAATACATGTCTTTTTTTCCTTTCAGCTTACAATTTCTCTTTGTAGAATATTTAGATTTAGGTCTTGAAATGCACTGGCACATTGTCTCTGTCTCAACCCACTCTTTGGACCTCCTTCCCTGTACGTCCTACTGTCTACTGTCTATCTCGGCACATGTATTTGAGATACAAACTTCAATACTCCATCATGCAGGAGTTTGAATCGTCTTCCCTTCCACCAGTCAGAGGTAGTCCTCTCAACTGCCACCTTTGAAGGGCTCACCCTTGTTCCCTCTGTTCCCACCTACACCCTCCATCCAGCACATCATTTCCATTGACATCACCTCCAACATATATCTTGGCTCTTTCTGCTCTTTACAGCTAAAACTCTAATTCAAGTCATCACTGCTCACCTGATTTAAAGAGTGGGCAAAACAAACTTTTGAAAGTCTAAACATACCATTTTATTCCATAGTCTCATGAAAACCACATTTCTTTTCAACTTTTTAGATATTGTATTAGTTTCTTAGGGTAGGCATAACAAAGGACCTCAGATTGAGTAGCTTAGGCGATAGAAATTTATCTTCTAAGAGTTCTGGAGGCCAGGAGTCCATTATCAAGTGTCGACAGCTGTGGTTTCTTCTGAGGCCTCTCTCCTTGACTTCCCAGAGGCTACCTTCTCCCTGTGCCTTCACATAGTCTTCCCTCTGTCCATGTCCATTCCACATTTCTTCTCTTTTAGGAACACCAGGCATATTGGATTAAAGCCCTTCCTATGATCTCATTTTAACTTAATTTCCTCTTTTAAAACCCTATCTCCAAATGTAGTCACATTCTGAGGTACTAATGGATAGGACTTCAACATCTAAATTTTGAGGGGACATAATTCAGCACATAATGGATACCTTTTGAGGAAAAGTCAGATCAGTGTTCCAATCTAGTTTTGCCACCTTTTCAAACCTTGCAGAAGTTAACTTAATCATAAGAATTGTTTCATTTTCACTGAGGTGATAACTAATAAAAGCCACCTCAAAGGATTATCGTTAACATTAAAGGGAAAACATTAGGAGACTATAATATGTGCTTGTCACACAAGAAAAAAAAAAATGAATCACAATGTGCTTGTCACACATGTGATCATTTTATATTATAAATTAGTACTGTTCCCCTGTCTTTGTCCTTTTTATTGTATGTCCTTCCCTATTGTAAAGTGTGTGTTTGTGTGTTTCCCCATTATCTTCTAACAGCACAAGTTTACATTCTCTCCATATGAAGAGTAAAGGTAGAGTAAGTGGTGCAATTAATTACGCAGAACATAAAAAAAAAAAAAAAAAAATTACGCAGAACATTGGCTCAGCATGCAGCCACTCTCTCCCGAACACTGAGAGTCCTGCTCACATGCTACAAAACCTGTCTAGGCCGCAGTATTCTCTGTTAACAAGTACAGTGTCTGCCTGTTTTGAATTGGCAGTCACGTTAGAGTGAGCAAGAGTGAACTGTCATTGAGAATCTCCTGTGTTTCCTTTAATCTGAAAGATGTTAGAAATGAATGAAATATGGTCTCCGACCCTAAAGAGTAAATAATCCAGCTCAGGAGTAGGAAAGCATTTTTTTTCTGTAAAGAGCCAGGTAGTAAATATTTGAGGCTTTGTGGCCCACAGGGTCTCTGTTTCTAACTACTCAATTCTGAAGTCCTAATGCAAGAGCAGTCATGAACAATACACAGATAAAGGTGACTGTGTTCCAGTGCACATTTATTTATGGAAATTGAAATTTGAATTTCATGTAATTGTCATGGGCCATGATATATTTATTTTTCTTCTTTGGGCCGTTTTCAACGATGACTTTAAAACATTTTTGTAGCCTGTGTACCTATAAAAAACAGGTAGTAGGCCTCATTTGGCCTGCTGTCCAAAGTCTGACAGCCCCTGAACCTAGTTTAAAAAGTGAGAAAATACTTAGGAGATATTTTGTTACTTGCACATGAAATTGAGTGATATATTTTGCAGCAGAAACATTATGTGATTTCAATGGCCTAGTGCTCTTAATATAAATTATTTTATAAGAGTGTCAAAATGAGGTGTAATGGATCCTTCTACTCCCACCCCTTAGAAGATAACTACATCATTAGTTAGGACTATCATTAGATCTTTACTCCTATGTTCATATCAGGCAAATCTCTCAGTCCCAGCTTGGATAATTGGTTTTACTGCATGCTATGGGAACCTGGAAGATGGCAATTCTCAGAGTCCATTCCTTTCTGGCATTCATTCAAGAATCCCAAGTGTAAGTCATGTCTTGTCCCATGGGGGAGAAACCAAGTATTCCAACCTAGAGAGCAAGAGGAGTGGGTGAAGTATAGTTCTCACTGTTGAGGAGATAAATGTCTGAACCCAGAGCTCATCTGATAGGTGAGTTGCCAATAAATCTCTATGGATAACAGCAGTTATGAAAGACATCCATAACATTCTGAGATACCTTCCTACTTTCACTCATCTGGCTTGTCAAGACTTCACAATGCTGGCCTTGAGGCACATGGCAACATAAGCAGTATGAATGTTTTCACAAGTGGACACCACCATGAGGTCATGAAAGGAAGCAATTAAATCAGATTGGGATCATTTCTGGTAGAAAGGGTACCTGGGTAAAAGGAATGTCCAAGTAGGTGGATTTATACAAGAATTTAGAAACTCCACAAATCTATTCTACTTTAGAGCCTAAAGATACTTTAAACTACTAGAGCAGAGGTGTTTGACTTGTATTAATGAAAAGTGACATTCATTCACAGTTATAAATTAAAAGTTACTTTTACAGAAGGAAAAGTCCTATATTTGAAAGTATTATCGGTTTTGAAGATAGAAGCTCTGGAGCATATATTCAGTTTTTAGACCGGGAAGTCTTTCTCAGTTTTCCGTATCCTATGAAATGAATGTCTGCTAAATTCACTGCTCTAATTTATGATGCTATACAAAGTTTGCATCCAATCTATAATCTTTAACAGTAGACTGCAATTCTAGAATTTAAAAATCAGTTCAGTAAATAAATGACTGTTTGAAATGTACCTATGTTAAAGGAATATTTACTGAAACTCTTTAATTCATGTTTATTTTCACATGCCATAGAATAAATAATGCCATTTAATATTTGGCCTCTTTTAGAAGTTTTCTATAATTTTGTTTTTAAATGATGTTATACTTAATTTTGTAAACTAACTCAAATCCTGTTTGGAAGTAAGCAAAAAGTGTAAGACAAATAAGAACATAAGTTTAATTTTGTACTTCTACGCCATCGATCTATAATGCCAGATATGAATATATAGCAAAAGACATGTAGCTCATAACAATGGTAACGTAATCATTCCAAAAACCAAAGTTAAAATGCACATGAATTTCCTGTTTAACCAATTTTCAGGCAAAACCCTTTTTCTACCCAGTTAGTTGTCTTGTATTTGAATATGTTTTCTTTTCTTTTATTTCCTCTAATGTAATTGCCTTTGCATACAACAGAATGGCTAATGCCATCACTTGGTTTACATTTGTTTTGCTTCCTGCTGTTGAATGAACAATCGGTGTTTACAGATTAGCAGCAGTTGTAGTCTTCTGACTTTTACTCCTTTCAAACAGGCAAATGAGAAGCATTTATATTTGTTGCTCTGGCATTTTTGGAGTAGCTAGGACATTCACAGTGCACACCACTGTTATTCATACTGTTATAATTCCTTTGCAGTTAAGTCATTACGAGCAATCATAGCAGGCTTGTAGTACAATACCTTATATGGGAATGTCATGTGAGATGCCCAGAGCAACACAAAAAATAAAGGCCAACTTGTCTGGCTGAGGAGGGATTTATTGCAAGCCCCCTGGCAGAGGGATCTTTTGGAAAGTATTATATGCTTCTGCAGGGCAGATCATATGAACATGAAATGCAGCAGGTGTCCTGAGCCTCAAAGGAAAGGTGCAATGAACATCCAACCATACAGCAATTCTAAAAGAATTTATCACAATTCCAGTTGCATTGCCTCTGTACACAAAACTTTAACTGAATTATTTTGATAATTAAAATATTAACCAAAATTAGTACAGATCAGCAAAACCACGAAAGCACTCTGGGACATTTAGTTAGCCCCACTTCCCTACTTACTTCCCTGCTTAGAAGCAAACTGGAAAGACAAGTTTACTTTCTTGTCCATGGACCTATATCTCTGCATGCCTGTAATTTGCTGTGAGATACTTTGAAAGAATGATTCCAAAGTACACGTGGAATGAGGCCCTTAATTTATCAATCCCAAGAGTCTCAGAAATTTAATTTATGAGGCCCTGGGGCAATTTAACACCTGGTCTTGCCTCAGACATAAACCCCATGTCAAGAGAGAATTTGGAAGTTTTAAAGTAGTTCCAACAAGGGAAACACTGTAGGGAAAGACAGCAAATGTAGAAGTTCCAGAACTATTTCTTGAACCATCTAATCAAGTCTCTTATCTTTTTCTCTGTATGTTATTATTTTAATTAAAGTGAAAATAGTACCCTATCCAAGTGTGTGCTAAGGCAATAAATTATTAATAACTAACATTGATGTAACATCTTATTGCTAACATCTAACGTCAGTACATTTGACCCTCACACCTACATGATGAGATATGGTGAGAATGGATATAAGTGAGAAAACAAAGCATGAGAGATTTAGTGAAATGGTTAATTTCAAGAGAAATATATACAGTCATCACAACTAGGTATTCTTACTAAATAGTCACTACTTTTTTTTTGTTGAGATTTTCTTTTTAAGAAATCTCTATACCCAGCATGGGGTTTGAACTTACAACCTTAAGATCAAGAGTCAAATGCTCCACCAAATGAGCCAGACAGGTGTCCCAGTCCCTACTCTTTTAAATATACTTACTGTACAATATGAAATATTGATTTCAGAATCGAAATGGTTTGTCTCAGTGCAAGGTGAAAGGTCTAAATGCAAAATCATATTTTCTGAATCCTCTTAATTGCAAGAACTGGCAAGGATTTCAGAGAGCATCCTCTAAACCACTGGTTCTATGAAATGAACCAGCAAAATCTGTAGACTTTTTACAGAACTTTATACAGACTTTTAAAGGCAATGGGAAAAAAATAAAAAATAAAAAAAAAAATAAAGGCAACGGGTAACTTCTACACCCCGTGATAGATGCCAGATTTCTGACTCAGATCATTTTAAAAATTTTGAATTAACTGAATAAACATGAGAGTAAACAATGATGCCGACAAGAATTGAAGCAAAGATGCCAACCAAGACCAACTATAAGCACAGTCTAATATGTTTTAATCTTGTGCTGCATTTCTGTTCTTCAGTAGACAAAATAATGACCTCGCAAAGATGTCCATACCCCAGTCCCCAGAACCTGTGAATGTTACTTTACATAGCAAGAGGAACTTTATGTACGCTAGTAAGATGAAAGATCTTGAGATGGGAACATCATCCTGGATCATCTTGGTTGGCCCAATCTAATCATAGTAACCAAAAGCTTCCTAAGCCAGGTCGAAGACAGAGATGTGACAATGAAGAAGGGACAGCGAGTTGAAATCCCTGGCTTTTAAGACAGAGGAAGGAGGCCCTGAGCCAAGGAACACAAGTGAACTACAGAAGCTGGAAAGGCGAAGGGAATGAATTTTCTGCTAGAGTCTCTAGAAAGAACAAGCCTGCTCATCTCTTGATTTTAGCACAGTGAAACCTCTGTCGAACTACTAAGTGACAAAACTTAAAAGGTTACAAATGTCTTGTTTTAATTCACTATGTTTGTAGTAAGTGGTTATAGCAACAATAACACACATTAATATATACTCTATTTCTAAACCTTTGACTTAACTGATTAAGTTAATTAGAAAAATATCACAATAAGGCTGTAAACACTTATCATTGATTCAAACTGACTTTATCCTTTTAATGGCTTTTTTGACTAATTTTTTATAACATCTTATGCTGAAGTTATGCTTTCATGGGTGATTTTTATATCACAACTCTTCTAAAAACTAAAAAAAATAAACGTGTTTTATTCATTTGATGATGAACATTGGTTTGACAATTATTTTTTCTTATTAAAATAAATGAATGTATTTTTTCAATAAGCAATGATTTTGACAAAAGATGTAGTATTTCTTTTTTTTAAAGATTTTATGTATTTATTTATTTATTTTATTTATTTGAGAGAGTGAGTGAGCAGGTGAGAGAGAGAGCACAGAGAGGGCAAGAGAGAAGGGGAGAAGCAGACTCCCCACTGAGCAGAGAGCTAGGTGGTGAGCTCTATCCCAGGACCCCAGGACCATGACCTGAGCCAAAGACAGACACCTAAGCAGCTGAGCCACCCAGGCACCCCTGTACCATTTCTATAGACGTATACCAGCGTGTATCATCTTTCACAGTAACATGATATTGATATGTGTAGAGTAGTATGGGTGACTACTTGGTCATTTTATTTGAGTTAAATCTGCTTCTGTAATAATGGACTGCTGTTTTTAAATTCTAAAACAGCAGCGCCTCTCATATGAGGATTTTGATAAAGAAGATTCATTTGTCATCTTGTTTTCAGTCTGAATTTTTGATGTATTATACTTGCATGACACTTGAGACGAATATTGAAGATCACCAAAGAAATGGGAAGCCACGGTTACATTTATAGTTAATGTTGTGTGTCGCATTTTATGGAGGCTTTTCTATCTTCACATGTGGTTGACTTGGCTGGCTCACTGGTTATATGTAATTCTTGATCCATTTCAATCCTACTTCAACACTGTAATGAAGTAAACTTAAATATTTTATATGCTACGTTTTCAGCAATATATACAAACACATTACAGGGCTTGTTCCAGGACACTGAAATACCACTCATATCCCTTTTGCTTACTCCTTATACTGATGAAATTCATGTGGAATAGCCAACTGCTCCCAGCAAATTTATATGGATTTAGAAAACTATCATTTAATAGATTATTCTTTTTTTCAAACTAGAAATTCTATGGTATGACCATAGCCTCAATTTAAAGAATATTCAGTTATTCCTTTTGTGTTTTAAAAACAAAAACAACAACAACAACAAAAAAAAACCAAATTTGCAGTTCATCTCAAGTGCTCCCACTCTAAAAAATTATTTCATGGTAAGTAAATTAAAAAGGATAGTCATTTATAAATTAGAATGTCAATAAATTCATGAACATTGAGAAATGTGCCACCTTCTAATCTGCAATAATTACATTGACTAGTTAGAGAGATTTCATCTCTAAAAGATTAAGGGCTTGGAAGGGAAAGCAAATGAATATGAGAAGGGTGTTTCAGTGAATACAGTTGAATCTGTTTCACTGACAAGATCCTTAGAGGTTTTTCTGGCCTAATCCTGTACATATTGAAAATCATAGTCCAAAGATGCTGAACCTAGAGTATCCAGAAGTCCTGGGTAAACAGCGTTGGCATTAAATATTTGTGGTAGCTGGCTTTTTACAAATAACCAAATGAATAATCCATTCAGAGTTATCCAATCAAGAGTTGAAGGAGAATGAACCATTATAAGACCTTGACATTGAAACTGATTTAAATGACTTCTAATGGGTAATTCGCTGAGCAAAGCATGGACTTAGTACACTTTTTAAAGATGCCTTCTCAGAGGAAAATTTATTAAAATCTATATTGATGATCATGATAATGATATAACTAATTAAAAACGTTTACATTTGTGTATTGAATTGTCTAGGATCACATAACAGTCAATCTGAATCTGTGTCCATTGCTCTCTCAGCTACAATAAAACAAAATTAGACTGTTTTATCTTACTATCTAGTATCAGTACACCTGATAGCTTGGCATGTCTATTTCTACCATGAGAATATCTCCAAAGTAAATCAAAATACTTTCTTGAACTACATTGTGTAAACTTAACTCTGGTTATTTTTGCGTGTTCTAGATTCCAAGAATATGTACTTATATTTCTACACTACCTTTCAAATGTAATGTGTTACAATCAATTAGTTCATAGCTTACTTCATATGAGTTTTATTTTATTCTTGCTGTGAGATTTCAAAAAAAAAGCTTAACTAGTTTTCTCAATCTGTTGTCTATGATGCACCCTTGAGATTATAAAATATTCATGTTCTTATTGCCTTCAAAGACAGTGATAGGCCAAATTCCATCTCCACTTCCTGCTTTTTTTTCTTAAAGGAAGCTCTACATCCAATAGGGGGGTTATACGCACAACCTCAAAATCAAGAGTTGCGTGCTCTCTTCATCAAGACTGTCAGGCATCCCCCTACTCCCCTGCTTTTATTCATCACTAAATATGCTCCCAAATGCCACAGAGCTCCCAACTGCCCCATTTATTTACAAAGTAAATATTTTATAAATATAAGATTACAGTATTAAACCACACATATATATGCCATCTGTAATCCCTTGATAGAATTTATAGAGTGGTCTACTCCTACCAGCATTAACATTTACCACTACTAGTGGTAGCTAACTCACATTTATCACGCCCTTGCCATGAGTCAAATAATGTATCAAATTTACGTGTATTTGTTTATTTGTTTTATAGATGAAGACTAAAATATTTAGTGTTGAGTATTATACCCAGGAGTCAACTTGGAACTCAGGGGCATACTCCAGTTTGGGGCTTTAATATTTATTACCACCTAAGATGACCCTACAAAGGATACAAAGAATCATATTATAAATCAATTCAGCTAAATAAAAGCAATGACCTTTCCTCCAGATCTTCTACTGACTCTCCATGTCCTTCAGAGATGGCCTGTCCATGTACACTGATCTTCAAAATCTTCTGCAATCTGGTCCCTTTACTATTCTACTACACTCTAGCCATATTACCTTGTCCACTACACTCCAGTCATGCTAGCCGTCATGCTATTCCTTGAACACAATAGGCATTATCTTCTCTTTTCACTGACTGTCCTTTCCACTTGGAATACTTTTTCCACAGATACTAACATGGTGAATGACCTTAGCCTCTCCTCTAAATCTCTTATGAAATATAACATTCTTTGTAATGCTAAAAATTGTATTTAAAATTGCAACCTCCTTCCACCACTTCCAACTCCACCACCCTCTGGCTTTCCCAACACCCTTTCCCCTATTATTTGTCATTAATAGCACTTATCACTATAAATTTTTTTAAAATTTACTTTCTAGGGCAGCCCAGGTGGCTCAGCGGTTTAGTGCCGCCTTCAGCCCAGGGCGTGATTCTGGAGACCGAGGATCGAGTCCCACGTCAGGCTCCCCGCATGGAGCCTGCTTTTCCCTCTGCCTCTCTCTCTCCCTCTCTCTCTCTCTCTCTGCGTGTCTCTTGTGAATAAATAAATAAAATATTTTTTAAAAATTTACTTTCTAAAATCTGCATTAAAAAAAATTTAAAAAAATTAAAAAAAATAAAAATAAAAAATAAAATAAAATCCGCATTGCTAGGGTTAGTATCCAAAATATATAAAGAACTTACACAATACCAATAATAATAATAATAATAATAATAATCCAATTTAAAAATGGGAAAAAGGGATCCCTGGGTGGCGCAGCGGTTTGGCGCCTGCCTTTGGCCCAGGGCGCGATCCTGGAGACCCGGGATCGAATCCCACGTTGGGCTCCCGGTGCATGAAGCCTGCTTCTCCCTCTGCCTCTCTCTCTCTCTCTCTCTCTCTCTGTGACTATCATAAATAAATAAAAATCTTTAAAAATGGGAAGAAGACATGAACATACATTTCTTCAAAGAAGACATATAGATGTCCAACAGGTAAGTGAAAATAAGCTCTACATCACTCCTCAGCAGATAAATGCAAATCAAAACTACAATGACATATCACCTCACACCTGTCAGAATGGTTAAAATCAAAAACTCAAGAAACAACAAGTGTTGCCAAGAATGTGGAGAAAAAGGAACCTTCATGTACTGTTGGTGGGAATACAAACTGATACAGTCACTGTGGAAAACAGTGTGGAGATTCCTCAAAAAATTAAAAATAGAGCTACCCTACAATCTAGTAATCACTACTGGGTATTTACTCAAATAATAGGAAAACATTAACTCAAACAATAACCCCTATATTTATTGCATCATCATTTGTAAGAGCCAAACTATGGAAGCAACACAAGTATCCACTGATAGATGAATGGATAAAGATGGAGGTGTATGAACATATACATGGAAATATTACTCAGCCATAAAAAGAGTGAAATCTTACAATTTGCAACAATATAGATGGATCTAGAGAGTATAATCCTAAATGAAATAAATCAGTCAGAGAAAGACAACTACCATATGATTTCACTCTTACATGGGGTTTAAGACACAAAACAAATGAACAAAAGGAAAGGGGGGACAGGGGCACCAGGGTGGTTCAGTTGGTTAAGCATCTACCTCCATCTCAGGTCATGATCCCAGGGTCCTGGGATCGAGCCCTGCATTGGGCTCCCTGATCAGGAGGGAGTCTGCTTCTTCTTCCCTTTCTGTCCCTCCCCACTGCTTATGCTTTCTTTCTCTCTCTCTTTCTAAAATAAATATTTTTTTTAAAAGGGACAAACCAGAAAAACTAAATAACTAACTAAAGGTCACACAGATGTTACCAGATGAGAGGTGGGTGAGAGAATGGGTTAAATAGATGATGAAGATCAGGAATGAACTTGTCTTAATGAGCCCTGAGTAATGTATGGAACTATTGGAGAACTATACTGTACACCTAAAACTAATATAGCACTGTATGTTAACTATACTGGACTAAAAATAAATTTAAATAATAAAATATCCCTCAAAAAATCCACATTAATCTATTGATTGTAAAGTCTGTAAGGGCAGCTTTCTGTTTTATATTTTTGGAGGGCAATCTGTTTTGTTCACTTATATATATCAAATACCTAAGGTACATAGTAGGCAGGAAATGTTTGTTGAGTAAATGAATAATGACCTCTGCCCCTTTGCTCCTGTAATATAATCAAAAGCTTTACAGCATTGATTTGTACCATGTTTTCTAATGTTCCTAAAAAGATCTTCACACAAATTCATTTTTTATCATCATTTCATCATCCAGGAATCATTAGATACAGTGATATCATCTAATTTTATGCTGAAAGTAAGAATGGTAATTGGAGTTTCTGCATTAATCTTTTGTGAGCCAGGATAATTGTAAATTTTGCCTTGTCTTTTTTTTTTTTTAAGTTAAATGTCATTTATATAAAGGGGATTAAAACCAAATTTATAGATTGTACCTATATTATGGAAAAACAAACTTGACTGCACAGCTCTATAGTCACAGATCCAGCCTAACCATCATCAATTGTTCACATATACTATGTGATAACTTCAAGGAAAATCTGCCAAGAAGGGCAGTCCTGGTGGCTCAGAGGTTTAGCACCACCTTTAGCCCAGGGTGTGATCCTGGAAACCCGGGATCGAGTCCCACGACGGGCTCCCTGCATGGAGCCTGCTTCTCCCTCTGCCTGTGTTTCTGCCTCTCTCTCTGTGTCTCTCATGAATAAATAAATAAAATCTAAAAAAAAAAAAAAAGAATCTGACAAAAGTGCTAAAAGAATTCTGCAAAAAAATTCAAGTACTACAATAAATCATATAAAAAGAGTATACAATGGACTATGTTTATCTATCACAAATAAACTCAAAGCTTCTATGTTTCTAAAGATCGCAACTATTTCCCATGTGAATTGTAGTATTTTAGTATAAGGCTATTTGGGACCATGTAGTTTATATTACCTACTAATTCCAAAAAATATGGTATACTCTCTCAATCCCCCTTAACTCACTATTAGTAAACCATCTGAAGACTTTTTTAAAAGTAATCTCTACACCCAATATAGGGCTTGAACCTACAACCATGAGATCAAGAATTGCAGTCTTTTTTTTTTTTTAAGACTTTATTTCTTTATTCACAAGAGACACAGAGAGAGACAGAGACAGAGACATAGGCAGAGGGAAAAGCAGGCTTCATGCAGGGAGCCTGTTGCAGGACTCGATCCTGGGTCTCTAGGATCACGCCTTGATCTCAGCTGCTGAGCCACCCAGGCATCCCAAGAATCTCATGTTCTACCAACTGAAGCAGCCAGGCTCCATCATTTGAGATCATATTATCATGTAGAGAGTCCCTTTTAATTCTGAGTACTGTTAATTCAGTGTTGTTATTTTTTCTGAGTTAAGTTCATTCATATTTTTTTCAAGATAGCTTTCATTACATAGTATGGCATTTCTTATATTTCTTATAATGATAATAGACATTTATCAGCTTTTTGGTCACCCAGTTTCTGATCCATTTTTAGGAATGGGATATTGACTCCCTACACTCAAATTTGAAGATGTTAAAAGAAAAGGTCATTCCAAGACTCTCCTGATGTAAAGATACAAGCACAAGATCTAGATTTTACCCAAATATCTCTATCCCAGACTGTAACCTTGAAACAATAACAAGGGAATTCAGGTATCACACAGAATCCTGCTTGGTGAAGAGAAGGAGAGGTGTCAGCGGCTGTAGCTACTGCAAAAGCAGTAATAGTAACAGATGAAGCACCAGAGTCCAGAGTTGGTAAGGAGGTATGCAATGTTTGAGCAGCAGTGTCCAGAGCCCAGTAGGAGTGACTCCATTATCAATAATCTCTGAATGATGGGTGGATAACCATCAGCCTTATTCTCTGGCCTTCGCCAAGGACACTCCATGCCCTCTCAATAGCTTGTTTTTTTGTATTTTTAGTTTAAATTAAGTAGGATCAGTTTATATTTCTTGATTCTAAAACTCTAGTCTGGTATACTAATAAATGTGCATTACAAGTATGCTCATTAATATTTAACAGTGATTGATTCATATTTCTACGTACTAAAATGTTTTAAGCTGTATTCATGTCCTCCCTAACAGCATGTTCTAGCCATCAATTTGTTATTTACTTAATATTTAGAAATAACCTGGTAAAATTAACTGAGTAAAGCAATGTACAAAAAAATATAATGTGTGATTAGCAGTCTTAATGTATCACCAGTACTAGTGGAGTAAGCCCAGCCTTCATATAGTTTTATAAACACGCAAATTTATTGAAAAATCAGATTTTAATTTCTTGAAGTGTAATCATTCTTAATAGTGCTGACAACTAGTTTTTATTGTATTCAAATATCAAGTCTTTGAAATAATGGAGAGGGAATTCAACTGGGATTCAGGAAATATCATTTTCAATATTATTGGTATTCTCATTACCATAACCCAACATCCTCCTTTGAGGAAAAGACACAGAATCATTAATGTATAAATTTCCCATGAAGTGGCCATGAATACATTGTTCTAGACTTACAGTGTTGAAACAGTTTCTAACTTAAAGTAAAAATGTATGAAGCAAATATCATAAAATGTTAATATTTGTCAATCTACTTTGTTGAGTCTGTTACATGGTGATCTGCTGTATTGATCTTTAAATTTTATTTGTAATACTTTATGTTAAATTTTTAAAAATATTTTAAAATAAACTGAATAAAAGAATTCACAGACCTCAACACTAAAGAAACAATCCAATTAAATACTGGGCAGAGGACCTAAATATACGTTTTCCCAAAGAAAACATACAGATGACCAATAGGCACATTGAAAAATGCTCAGTGTCCCTCATCATCAGGTAAACAAATCAAAACCACAATGGGATATCACTTCATGCCTGTCAGAACAGCTAGTATCAAAACCAAAAAATAATAAGTGGAGAAAAGGGAGCCCTCATGCACTGTTGGTGGAAATCTGAATTAGTATCACCACTATGGGAAACAGTATGGAAGTTTCTCAAAAAATTGAAAATAGAAATAACATATAACCCCATAATTCCACTACTAGGTATTCACGCTGAGGAAAAAAAACTAATTTGAAAAGATATATGCACCCCTATGTTCATTGCAATATTATTTACAATAGCCAAGATGTGGAAGCAACCTAAATGTCCATCAATAGATAAATGGATAATGTGATATATATAATGAAATATTACTCAGTCATAAAAAAATGACATTTTTGCCTTTCACAATAACACGGATGGGCCTAAGGGGCATTATGCTATGAGAAAGAAGTCAGAGAAAGACAAATGCCATATAATTTCATCTCCATGTAGAATCTAAAAAACAAATAAAAAACGGAAATAGATTCATAAATACAGAGAAGAAACAGGTGATTGCTGGGGAGGTGGGGAAAAGGGATATAAAAATAGGTGAAACCCAGTTACCAAATAAATCATGAGGCTAAAAACTATAGCACAGGAAATATAATCAACAATATTGTAGTGATAGATGATAACTATACTTATCATGATGAGCATTTTGTAATATATATAACTGTCAAGTCACTATGTTGTACACCTGAAACAAATATTATATTGCATTTCAATTACATGTCAATAAAAAAAACTTTATTTCTGACAGGAAAAATTTATTTGTAATATTTCATATTAAAAAATAAAATATTATAAAATTGATTCAAGAGAATGTCATCTTTTTCCATGATAATTGTGCAATAAGAGTCAGTACACATGACCAAGGCTCACATATTGTTAAACTAATTTCTTTTGAATTTCTTATGTTTTGTAATTCAACCCATTCTGTAGAAGCAGTACATCAGAAGCTACATAATAGACGTGAGTTACATGTAAAGATAGATGTGGATATAGATATAGGTATAGATATGTTTTTTAAACTATACACGTTTAAGTTACTTTCACTAAGGCTATTAAGGATGTCATTGTCACAGTGTCTATGAAAACTATGTTGGAAATAAAGAAAACCTATAATAAGAGACCATTCACATAAATTTTGTTAAATTGTTATAATCGTTCTATTTTATTATTAGTTTCTGTTGTTAATCTCTGTGCCTAATTCATAAATTAAAATTTGTCATAGATACGCATGTGTAGGAAAGAACATAGTATATATAGGGCTCAGTACTATTAGCAGTTTCAGGTATCCACTGGAATTCTTTCAATAGATCTCCTGTGGATAAGAGAAGGAATACTGTACTGGTCTTTCTCTCCTTTATTTCACTTAACATGATGCCCTAAAGGTCCTTCCATATTGTCCCAAGTGGCAGCATTTCCTTCTTTCTCGTGGTCAAATAGTATTGCATTTTCTTTAACCATTCATCTTTAGACATACAGGTTATTTCCACAAATTGGCTATGATGAATAATGCCATAATTGACACGGGAGTATAGATATCTCTTCAACATCCTAATTTTATTTCCTTTAGATACATACCAGAAGTTGGCTTACTGAATTCTATGGAAACTCTACTTTTAATTTATTGAGGAATCTCCATACATACTGTTTTCTATACTGGCTGTACCACATTACATTCCCACCAAAGGTGCACAAGAGTTCCCTTTTTTCCACATTGTTGCCAACACTTGTTCTCTTTTGTCTTTTTGACAGTAGCCATTCTAACAGGTGTGAAGTGATATCTCATTGTGGTTTTGTTTCACATTTCCCTGATGATTGGCAAGTGAGCATATTTTCATGTTCTGTTGTTTATGTGTATGTTTTCTTTGGAAAAAATGTTCCTCTGACCATTTTTAAATCAGATTGGTTTTTTGCTATTGAGTTTATGAGTTCCTTATATATTTTGAATCTTAACCACTTAACAGGTTATGATCAGATTACAAATAGTTTCTCCTATCCTATAGATTGCCATAATTATTAAGCCAAATTAAAAGATACTTTTAACTCTTTATATACCCTTAAGGTAATACTTTATTTTCATCAGGTAACTGATAAGACAGATTAATGTTGAAAATATAGTACAAAATGGTTAACTGTGCTACATTTGACTTACACTGAATATTTCCAAAGGATAGGCTCATATATGTCTATTCTGTTGCAGGATGCCCAAATAGTCCATATACACAGGGCAAACAACCACGTAGAATGGGAATATTTCACAGTCAAATATTTTGACCTACCTTTTCTAAACAAAATCTTTAAATTACTCAACAATTTCTGATCACAATGTTATATTGTGATAACTCACAAATTTTGTCCTCAAATTCAGAAAGTTAGTTAACTTTGTGACTTAAGTTTCCTTAAATTTAAAATAATAAGGTTAGCTTCATGTATATTTCAGCTTCCTTCCAGCTCCAGAATATTATAAATTAGCTGTAGAATTATGTTTTGCTTCTCTTCTTTCCATCCAAAATTAAAATTAATCTTATATATAGTGAAATATTGAATATTACTGAAGTGAATAGATAGGTAATATCAGCACAACAAAAAAATATATATAAAATAAGCTAGTTCCATATTTTCTAATTTGTTTCTATTACTTACAGTTAAAATCTACTATCTTCCTTTTGTAACATAACTGAGATACTGTAAAATTGTTCCCCAAAGAAATCAAACGTGGTTGAAGGACCAATCAATGAATATTCCTTTAAAAAAAGGAATTTTCAATTTTCCTGTCACTTGCCACTAAAAAAAATTTTTAAATAGTACTCAGTGTTCTTATCTTGAAAAAATAATCTATATATTTTATAAGTTTAGTTTTAGCACAATGAACAAAATTGTCATTGATTAGGTCAAATCAATTTTTCATGATGACTATAGTAAAAAATTTATATATTTGCCATCTTCATTCAAATGCTTTGTATGTATTTGCTCATTTAGGGACAACAATTTTTAAAAACACTGCTAAAATGATAAAATAATTTCAATACATAAGGTGAATGAGCTTTAAATAGAAATTTTGGATATTTGGGGAATCCATTTGTATTTTTGTCTGGTTTTGTTTGTTTTCCTAACTAATTCAATTCTAATCAGCTTACACATAAATATATATATACATATATTTGTGTGTAAGCTGATTACATATATATATATGTAATATATGTAATATGTAATAATATATATATGTAAGCAATAATATATATGTATATATATGTAAGCAACAAAAGAATAATTTAAGTGATATATTCTACACTTGAGTACTGAGAATTTTTTTGTTGCTTTCTCCAGTGTCCTTTATTTTCTACAGGTAGTGCTATTCAAGCTTTTTAACAATCTTCATTTCTGGGTGTATACACAGTATTGGCTGACTCCATTGATAAGGCCAAATTTAGCCTGAAATAATTAAATCTGCTTATACTAAACTCATCACAAAGTTAAGTGATCAGTTGCCTTTTGTATTAGTGTTAGCAAAGTAACATAGCTCAAAAATATCTTCTAGCCTAAGGGCATTTTCAAACTGGTTAACATTTTGATTTACGACTTGATTATGATAGATTTCTAACTATATTTAAGATAGGATAAGTTCCTTGGATCTTCATGTACCACTTTCCTGGGTCAGTTTGAAGATTCTTGGGACAGATCTTCAAAATGAGGCATAAGGGAGAATGTTAGTTATGCAAGGCATTCACAAATGTATGCAGTGCCACTCACTGACATCTACAAAGAGTCCATTTTATAAATTGTCAAAGAAGCCATTGTGACAGAGTGACACCAGAGAAGAGCTGTCAATTCTATTATTAAATTGACATTCCACACATGCTGCTTTCAGATGGAGACCCTTTATGACCTTAGTTTCCTTCTTTTCCCCTGTGCACCATTGAGTGTCTTCTTTCTCATCTGCTCTTCAAGTAGTCATCAGTTTATACTGGTGTTGGCTAAGTGAGCCCAATGAGATGCCATCTTTCTGGTTCATTGACAAAATACCTGGGGAAGAGTCTTCACAGCATCTCTGTTGCTCAAGAATACTACAATGACGGCTACAGAAACTATGACATCTCCTAGGGTATTGTCAATCAAGCATTTGAGGGTAAAAACAAGAACAACAACAAAGAGTGTCTTAAGCAAGATAACAAATAGTATGGTAATCCTATTTGTGAAAAAGAAGAACAAGGCATTGTCTTAATCAGAAGAGCACAACACCCAGTTTTTGCATGTTTTTGACAATGTAAAGCAAAGAAAAGGGCACATGTTTTAGCCAAAACTGAGTGTTTGACAAGCTGGTTGTTAATTCTCTTGGGATCTCCATTATTCCCCTAGAGACTGGAGTCATGTGTGCCAAATAGGCATCCAGTGAAGAAAATACCCTACAATCTTTGTTCATTTGTTTAATGACATTCTTGTTGTTCTACATCCCCCAAGCCTGGATTTCCCAGGTAGCCAATCTTGCTATCCTGCCTGCTGTGAGTCTTCTATGAAGATGACAAACATCAAGCGATAGCTAACTTTTGTTCTCAGAGGTGTCTTGTTATGGGTATCCTGTGACTGACAGCTGTTGGGAAGCAGGACAAGGAGATTTTGACATCTGTTTACTGCCTTGAAGTTTCCCCATTCCTTCTCACATTGACCATTGTCATTCGAGGAAGAACAAGAATTCCTACACTTCCAATGCAGATGCCACAGAGCTATGGAACTGAAAGTTGTCATTATATGAGACATAAGAAGTGGATTGGGGTCACTGGGAGTGGAATTCATGCATAGGCTACAAGTTAGAACATAAACATTCCTAACATTAAGATATTTCATCTTACATTATTTTTTATGTGAAGCAGAAGGCTTAAACACTGTATATTTTCTTTTTTTTTTTTTAACACTGTATATTTTCAAAAGGATATTGGTAGAATGAGATCTAAATTAATTGTATTAATTGTGTCTCAGCTGTTTTGCTTTGAACTTTTTGATTTCTTATTACAGCTAGTATTTCTTATTATAGCTAAAAAACTGGCTGAGTGGAATGAAGATACCTCTGGCAGTAAAATGATGGAGTCACCTATAAGTTTTGCATTTTCAAAAGGTAATTGTTTTTATTTCCCTTTTTTCTTTTTAAACTTGCTTGTCACCTAATTGCTGGGACTTTACATTCCATAATTAGTTGCTTGACTATCATCTATACTTTACTTCAAACATGATAGTGTAATAATATCTGAGGCTTATGTAAAAACTTCAGCACAGAAATTATACTACGGAACTTTCCTAAATAAAGAAACCAAATTAACGGAATTCCCGTGCCCATTATGTGGTCTAAAACTTTCTGAAAAATGTTTTACTGTGGCATATAACTTAGTCAGTGTAAGTGGTTTCTATAGAGCTATTGAAAAGCCTTCCTGTCACTTACTGGCTTTAAGATGATGGGATTTTAAGCCCTTTGATCCAGAGCCTATGTTTCACAGTCAAGACTAAAAGCCAAGACTAAAGCATAATTGAACTTCCTAACTTAAAAAAAGGATTGAGTTATGGATAGCCTTAGGGGAAAAAAAGTGGTATGTCTTCAGACTAAAAAATATGTGCTAAGTGAATATGAAACCTTGAAATATACATGTCAGCTAAAAAATCAAGTCTCAAATGTAGTACATCTACCTATCTTTTTTCTAACTAGCTACACATGTTATTCATTTATATACATATATTAAATATATAAAACAAAATATTTTCTTTCATGTCATTTCACAGTAAAATTATCTAAAACACCTTATTCTGCTTTAGAACAAGAAATAACTTTGAATACTTTTATAAGGGAGGAAAAATTACTTTTCTTACTACCCTCCTAGGTTTTCTGACTGTAGCTCTGTAAAATAGACTGTGAAAAGGTAGATTAACAAAGGAAAAGCACACAAATGTATTTAATAGAAGTTTTATGTAATACAGAGCCTTCATAAGGAAACAAAGACCTGAAGAAAGAGTTAAGTCTGAGTTCTCTCATACTCATTTTGATGGAGTGAAAAGTCATAAAAAAATATGTCAAGACAAAAAAGGTATGAACTAAGGGTAGTAAACTGGGAGAAACAACAATGCCTGTTCCTTCAGATTCCTTTTGGCATCCCCTCATCTTTGAAGATAAGGATGCTTCTTTCCTCCGGGTATAGGGAAGTCACCTCTCACATGAGGGTTTTATGACGTGCTTCAGAGGACAAGGGAGAAGTCAGTTTTCCCTGCACCTGTCACTTCTCAAATTCCTTGAACTTAAAATAGTCTATATGACAAGTCACTGTATTTTGGGGTAGTGTGCTCTAGACCTCTTTCAATATAATAATTTTAGGTATTTTGAATTTTTTAAACAACTTTGATTTTTTTTCTTCCTTTTCACCTCTCAATCCTATATGACTTAGAATAAAATATGTGATCAACATCAAGAAATATCACAAAAACTTCAACATAATTGGAGGGTCATCTTACTATATAATGATTTATGGAAAATCACCAGTAAAAATATTACACTTTTTATCTAAGCAAAACAAGAATCATTTCTAATGCTGTATAAGCTGTAACATTTTATGATTCCATCACTATAAGTGCAATGGATTTTTGACATAAGGAATCCAACGTTGCTTATTTTAGAAGAAATACACTTGCAGATAAAGCATAAATTGAATGCAATTCTAAAGTTACCAGTCAGGTACCAGAAACTTACAATCTTCAACATTTCAAATGTTAAATTTTACAAATTTTTTCAATTATCTGTTTACTTAGCAAAAATATAATGACATGGTAGTGTATTACTGGGGGTATAGCAAAAAACAAACAAAATGATCCCAGCCTTCATGGAGCTTACGTTGCAACACAAGGAGATATTAACTATTACTAAGTTGTATTATTAGTTGATGATAGTAAGTAAAATATAGGATAAAAGGAGGCAGTTATTTTAAATAGTGTGATCAGGAAAGGCTGAGGAAAAGAAAAGAAAGAAGAAAGAGAGAGAAAGAAAGAAGAAAGAAAGAAAGAAAGAAAGAAAGAAAGAAAGAAAGAAAGAAAGAGAAAGAAAGAAAGAAAGAAAGAAAGAAAGAAAGAAAAGAAGAAGAAGAAAGAAAGAAAGAAAGAAAGAAAGAAAGAAGAAGAAAGAAAAGAAAGAAAGAAAGAAAGAAAGAAAGAAAGAAAGAAAGAAGAAAGAAAGAAAGAAAGAAAGAAAGAAAGAAAGAAAGAAAGAAAGAAAGAAGAGGAAAGAAAGAAAAAAAGAAGAAAGAAAGAAGACACAGAAGCAAGTAAGAGACTGAGTTATATAGGCATTATGTAGAAGGGGTATCCAGTAGAGGGAAGAACACATAAAAGTCCCTGAGGCAAAAGCATATCTGGCTTATTTCCAGAAGAGCAAGGGTATGGCTGAAATAGCAAAAGCAAAGCTAAGGAGGACAGAGAATAAGGTCAAAGGTATAAAAAGGTCAGGTTATGCAAGGTTTGTGGAACATTCTATAAACTTTACTCTGAATGACACAGAATGTCACTAGAAAGTTTCAGTCAGAAAAATGAAACAATCTAGTATGTGTTTTTAAATGGCTAAGGTGTTGTGACTAAACTGGAGAGTTAGTACAAGGCCCAAAGCAGGTAGACAAGTTAGTAGACTTCTACAACACTGCAGATGAAGACGGCAGTGTCTGGTAGGTCACGGCAGTGGAAATGAGGAGAAACAATTCAATTCTGGAGATATATATATAGACCTCTTTATACCTCTGACTATATATATATATATATATATATATATATATATGATTTTATTTATGTATTCATGAGAGACTCAGAGGCAGAGACACAGGTAGAGGGAGAAGCAGGGGCCCTGCAGGGGCCCTGCAGGGAGCCCAACATGGGACTTGATCCCAGGACCCTGGGATCACGACCTGAGACAAAGGCACATCCTCAAGGACTGAACCACCAGGTGCCCCTAATTCTGGATACATTTTAAATGTAGAGCCAAGAGGTTTTGCTGCTAGACAGTACATGAAGTTTGAAGACCCATGTGTTTCCCCCAAGATCTTTTACCTAAGCAAGGATAGGATTGTCATTAACTGAGACTGGATGACTGTGTAAGAAGCAAGTTTGATAGGTAAGATGAGATGATTGATTATAGACATATTATGTTTAAAATGTATATTAGATAATTCAAGAGATAAATAAATAACTATATGAAACATGTTCATGAGAAAAAGCCAGTCTAGGAAAATAAATTTGGGCATTTACATATCACAAATACCATAGTTGGCATATAAAGTCTGAAGACTAAATCATCTAGAAAAAACACAATTGTATATAATATATAAAATCTGAAGACTGAACACTGGGACATTCCAAAGTTCAGAAACCAAGACATGAGGAACCAGCAAAGACTCAAATAGAAGAAAAATTAGAAGAGTAGGTATCCTGGCAGTCAAGTCAAAATAATGAATTTTTGAGGAAGGTGCTTAGAAAGCTCAATAAGAGTACAATTCCATATGCATTTCAAAGGGAGGGTAATAACTGGATTTCTCTAAAAAAAATGGGTGGAAGAGTGCCTGGCTGGCTCACTTGGTAGAATATATGACTCTTGATCTCAGGATCATGATTCTGAGCCCCACACTGGGCATAAAGTTTACTTAAAAGTCAATCAATCAATCAATCAATCAGAAATAAAATGGGGAAAATGTCCCTGGCATTGGTGTGGTTTTGGACCTCCCCATAAAACAGTCATAGTAACTAGAGTATCAAGACTAAAAGATTCACAATGTTTACAATAAAACCTAGTTATAAATTCATTTGGGGAAAATAAAATAACTTGTTTTTTTTTTTATCAATATTGTCACACCCTAGAAATAATTACTGCATAACATGCTTATTTCCTCTCTTCTTTCAAAATAAGTAAACTCGGCAATGTGGAGTTTCATCACTTCACTTTTAAAATTTAACTTGAAAAGAATTAGATTTATTCTGAATATGATATACTATAGGAATGCTGACTACAAAACGTGGCAATCTTTATTTAGCAAACAAATAATACATAAACTTTAAGAAGTACACTTGATGGGATGAGCACCAGGTGTTATATGGAAGTGTTGAATTACTACACTGTACACCTGAAACTAATATTACACTATATATTAACTAACTGGAATTAAAATTAACGCTTTAAAAAAATTAAAATTAACACTTTTTAAAAATAATTAAAATTAACATTTTAAAAAATATATAAACTAAAAATTTAGTAAAAAGCTAAAATAATAGTAATACACTAAAAATATAGATCAATGGATATATAAATGGGGCTGAAGGAGAAATTAATGTTAACAGCAGTTGGCTCGGAATGAGAGGCTAGCGAGTAAATGTATTTTAATCTTATTTACTTTTCCACATTTTCCAGATTTTCTATGATAAATATAATTTTTCTAATTAAAAAAAATAAAGAACGTTAGAGGATTCCCATTGCTCTAAAATAAACCATAATTTTTTTCTCATGGCTCCTTTCACACAACTTTGCTTTCTTGGCTCTTGAACACTGTCTGTGCCCAGAATTAATGAACTATTTTCAACTTCCTGAACTAAGTGCTGCTTCTTTTCCCTGTGCCACTAGTCCATCAGAAATGTCCCTCTCTCCCTCATTCACCTGGTGAGCTCGCTTGATGAGTCACCTTTCAAGACTCCCCTCGAATATTTCTTCCTCCGAGAAACATTCCAAGACAGAACTCTAACAATGTTTTTTCATCTATCTTCTTTGAATTGCTTCTTACTGTTCTAGAATTTAATACCTCTCATTTCAACTCACTTCATGCCACCTACATGTGTCAATCAAATTGGGAACATGAAAAAAGAGGAAAAAAGGTCTCTTTATCAAGTTCATTGGGAAAAGTTGTTAGTGGTATCCATCATTAGCCTCCTTTATGTCCTTTTCCTGGACTCTTTCACCTTGGAATGCATATGGTTGGCCAATACACAGAGACCTTTTTAAAACCATGACTTGAATTTACTTGGTCTCTGTCAAAATAATTAATTACAAGTTTCAAAAGTTAAGAAGCTAAGACTTTCGATACCTTCTTTGCAAACTGCCATGTACTATGGCATCTGTTTTCCTGCCCAACTCATACCAGAAGCAAAATGTGATTCACAAAAGTCGAGCTCCCCTAAACTTGTATCAAAAGTGGGATTTTACTTTCCTTTGACTTATTAATGCTCAAGATGTCTCATAAGAAGTGTTTAGTTATTATTTGCCCTACTCTTTTAGCTTGCTTTCAGAGTTAGTATCTAGGTACATGTTCAGAGTATGTTCCTGAGTTCAGTTCTGACTCATTCACATTTAAGAGGTGGTTTTGCTCAGTTTCTTATCATAGTACTTGCTCTGCAAAAACAAAGAATAAGATAGATAAAGAAGAAGGTAAGAAAAATAAAAGCTTGCAGCTTGTTCTACTTTCTCTTGCCCCAAGGCCAGAGACTATAAGGAGGTACCCACCCTACATATATGCATATACTCCCTATGACAGTAATTATCATTTTACATTTTTGTAATTTATTTCCATGTATTTCTCTACTCTTGAGATGCTTAGGATAGGAACTATGTCTTACTTGCTTCTGTATTCTTAGTACCTGGGAAACAGTGGTCATGAAAGAAGTGTTTAGGGGCACCTGGGTGGCTCAGTCAGTTAAGCATATGCCTTGGGCTAAGGTCATGATCCCAGGGTCCTGGGATCCAGCCTCAAGTTGGGAGTCCCTACTCAGTGGAGAGTCTGCTTCTTCTTCCTCTGCCCCCTCCCCATCTCTCATGTGTGCTCTCTTTCTCCCTCTCTCTCAAACAAGTAAAATCTTTTTTTAAATAATAAAAAATAAAGAAGGGTTTAATAAATGTTTTTAATAAGTAAATGAATACATGGATGAATATCGGAATATTAAGGTGTAGCTCTTGAGTGTAGCTAAAGGTGTAGCTCAAAATTATAGGACCTAAAACAAAGGTACAAATAACTATAAGGCAAAGGAAAAAATGATAACTACAGATAAAAGTACAGATTTATCTCACAAATTATTTTACTATATGTTACTCTAATGTTACAAGACAGACATTTTTATTTAAACCAAATCTCTATTATCTTGTTGTTAAGTATTAATACAACAACATACATGAGATAGGAGATATAAGTGTGGAGAGTAGGTATGGCCAGACAAAAAAATGGGAGTGGGGGAAGACTGAAAGAGTGAGAGATGGGAGTTATTACTGAAGGTATATATTGGCACAAGCATTCTAGAAGTAACGGGCAATACTTAGTAAAACTACATATGAGAATGCCCCTTGACGCAGGGATCATGGTTCTGGATTCATGTCTCAGAGAAATTCTCACGTGGCCTGTAAAATAATAAACAGTTCTCAGGCCCCTGGGTGGCTCGGTAGATTAAGCATCCAACTCTTGATATCAGCTAAGGTCATGATCTCAGGGTTGTGAGATCAAGCCCTGCTCAGGAGAGGGAGAGAGAGAATCTTAAGGCTATGAGTCTTTGTTTCCTCCTTTTTAATATGGGGATGATACCTTGTGAACTCTTTTTCTCAGCGCTAATATAGAATAGTAATATCTTCAGAAAACAAAGGCTTATAGAATAATGACCATCTACAGTGTTACTTTGTACCAAGGATTCTAAGCTCCTTACATATGTTAACTTACTTAATTGTAAGAACTCTATTATCCACATGTTGTATAAAATAACATCATCATCCCTCTTAGTGAGGACCACCCTAAGTAAACATTTTTATTCTCCTGGCATTCTTGTGAGTTAGATATTATTATTCTATACTAAAGTTGAGGTAAAAAGTTCACTAAGAGGATGATGTTTCAGTAGATACCCAAAAATAAAGAAAGCAGACCTGCCAATATCTTGCAGAATAATAGTCAAGATGGGAGGAGCAGCAAGTATGAAGGTCCTGAAGCAGGAGTTTTCATGGCATGTTACAATGACAGCAAGGAGACCAGCGTCACTATCAGCAGAGTGAGTGAAGAGGAAATAGGATGAAATCGGAAATGCTGGGGATCAGAAAACATAGGGCTTTATAGATCATTTCTCTGTCTGAGTGACATGACTTACTTGACTTTCAAAAGATGCATTCTGATATCCATTTTGAGAATAAACCAAGGGGCCCAAGCACTGAATTAGGGAAGAACATTAGTAGACTCAATAACCAGCAAGAGATGATGATAGAGACAGAGAGAAGCAGAGGGATTTTTGTTTGTTTGTTTGTTTAATGCACTGTGTGGAAAAAATAAGAAGACAACTTCATTTTAAGAATCTGGAGTTGAGGAAATGATTCAGGCTGTAGAAATAAATATGAGAATTGACAGCGGTCACGAAATCTGAGACCTGAGAATTGTCTAGTGCATAGCAATATGAAGATCTTCAGAGACACCTGACAAGAGAGTTTCAAGCAGTGTGATGGGCCAAAAGCTAATTAGACTCAAATAAGAATGGGAGGAGGGGAGTTAAAAAGAAATAGTATAGATAAATGTTTGAGGAGATTTACCATAAGGAAAAGAGGTGCCATAAGGAAAAGAGGTATCAGTAAGTAAACATAAGGTCAAGGAAAAAGTGTTTAAAGCTGACATGAGATTTTTGCACATTGACAAGAAACAGGGAAAATTTGATCATGCTAAAGAGTTGGGAGAGTTTGGGGAACTATAGCCTTGGGTAGGCAAAGAGGGTTGAAATGAAGTGCAATAGAGGAGAAGTTAGCCTCGAAAAGCATTAAGGTAGCTTACAGTTACAGGATGGTCGGCGGGATGTGTGGCACATGTGTAAGTGGTCCGTGTAGTCATAGTTTGAGAAGTCTTTTTGGTTGCAAATCAGTTTTCCTAGAGAAATAGGAAGTAAGGTAATCATCTGTGAGAGAGTTTGGTGTTGTGGAACAGATCTAAGAAGAGAGGGGAAATTTTAAAATTCTAATGAAAAGTTATTGGAGAATTAACAGACAAGGGAAACTTAAATTTAGAAGTCCTGGATTTCAAGCCTTGCTAGGTTGGTTTTTTTGTAGCCGTATTCATTTGCAAAGGCAGAGCTGAATTGAGCCACATTGGAAGTTTTCCCAGGGGAGCATTCAAAGCCAAAAAGGGACAAATGGCTCTCTGCTCCTCCCCATTCGACAGACATCTTCTGGTGCAGCGCCAGCTCCGTCCGGAGACACGATGGTGAAGATTGGAGTAAACGGATTTGGCCGTATTGGGCGCCTGGTCACCCAGGGCTCCTTTTAATTCTGGCCAAGTGGGTATTGTCACCATCAGTGACCCCTTCATTGACCTCAACTACATGGTGTACATGTTCCAGTATGATTCTACCCACGGCAAATTCCACGGCACAGTCAAGGCTGAGAACGGGAAACTTGTCATCAACGGGAAGTCCATCTCCATCTTCCAGGAGCGAGATCCCGCCAATATCAAATGAGGTGATGCTGGTGCTGAGTATGTTGTGGAGTCCACTGGGGTCTTCACCACCATGGGAAGGCTGGGGCTCACTTGAAGGGTGGGGCCGAGAGGGTCATCATCTCTGCTTCTTCTGCTGATGCCCCCATGTTTGTGATGGGCATGAACCACGAGAAGTAGGACAACTCCCTCAAGATTGTCAGCAATGCCTCCTGCACCACCAACTGCTTGGCTCCTCTGGCCAAAGTCATCAATGACCACTTCGGCATCATGGAGGGCCTCATGACCACTATCCATGCCATCATTTCCACCCATAAGACCGTGGATGGCCCCTCTAGGAAACTGGAGTGATGGCCGAGGAGCTGCCCAGAACATCATCCATGCTTCCACCGGTGCCGCCAAGGCTGTGGGCAAGGTCAGCCTGGCATGGCCTTCCGTGTCCCCACCCCCAATGTGTCAGTTGTGGATCTGACCTGCCGCCTGGAGAAAGCTGCCAAATATGATGACATCAAGAAGGTGGTGAAGCAGGCATCAGAGGGCCCCCTCAAGGGCATCCTGGGCTACTCTGAGAACCAGGTTGTCTTCTCCAACTTCAACAGTGACACCCACTCTTCCACCTTCAACGCCGGGGCTGGCATTGCCCTCAATGACCACTTCGTCAAGTTCATTTCCTGGTATGACCATGAATTTGGCTATAGCAACTGGGTGGTGGACCTCTTGGTCCACATGGCCTCCAAGGAGCAAGAGCCCCCTGGACCACCAGCCCCAGCAAGAACAAGAGAAAGAAAGAGGCTCTCAGCTGCTGGAGAGTCCCTGCCCCAACTTAATCCCCCAACACACTGAGAATCTTCTGACCTTCAATATTTACATCCCAGACCTCCTAAGGAAGGGGAAGGGCTTGGGGAGCCCTACCTTGTCATGTACCATCAATAAAGCATACTGTACCCCCCCCCCAAAAAAAAGGGACAAAGGGGTTAAAAGAATTTGCAAAGAAGTGATCATAATAAGGACCTTAGGATCTAGAAAGACAAGACAGGGGGTGAGAGTTAGTGAAAAGCTGGATAATAGATTGTAAGTTCCAATGAAGTTGAAAAATAATATGAATTGAGATATTACATAGATTTGGCTAGCAAGACAGAAGCTAAGACTTGGAGGGGAAGATGTTCAGAACTGAAATTCTGGGTGATTACAAAAAAAAAAAACTGGTATATTATCATGGGAATGAATGGCTGAGATAGAAAGGGGGACAAGACAATTTTAGGAAGAAAAAGTCTGGTAACAGGCTAGAATATTGAAAGAGCCATCAGCATAGGTATTAAAACTGCTAAGAATTTGAACACCGCCCGTGCTAAAGTGACAAGAAATGAAGTCTTGAAGAGATGACCAGAATGCGGCATTTGCGTACATTAGACTATGTCACAAGAATAATTCTTTCTCAACTCACGTTTTGTTAAAGATTTTATTTATTTGTGGGACAGAGAGAGCAGGCGAGTGCAGGCAGGGGAAGCAGCTGAGGCCTGGGAGACTGGGGCTGCGGCGGGGCGGGGAGCCCAGGGGAGCCCAGGGGAGCCAGGCGGGCTGGATCCCAGGCCCGGCCGCGGCGGAGCCAAGCCCAAATCCACCCCCAGCCCCGGGCGCCCCTGCGTGGGCTGCGGGGAGGGTCCGGCCCGGCCCTTCCGAGGTCGGCCGCAGAGGCCCAGGTGGCGGCCCGGGGTTCTAAGCCGGCGCCCGACGGGACAGGGGTACCGAAGTGGCCTTGACAGGGCGCAGGGATATTAGGATAAATTTCAAACTCCTTGTCTTGGCAAATGCAACTTTTAGTGATCTGGCCCTTGCCTACCCGTCCAGTTCCTGGTCTCTTTCTGCTGCACTATGTTGTGCTTGGAAGGTCCTTGCCTCATTTATATGTCACCACCCCCTTCTGCCTTGAAACTCAGTGTGATGTAATAGGTTCTGGAGAAACTTCCTTCCCCCTTCTCACATGTCCCTCTATTTGAAACTCTGCGGAACTGGGATCCTGCACAACACTGTCCCAGGCCGCTGGGATTCACCTTTCTGTGCTCCCTGCCACACCCTTAGGGCAGCACCACGTGTAATTTGTCTTTGTTTACTCCATGATTAAAAGTCACTGGTACACAAAGCAGGCAGTTAATAAACATTGGCTGAATGAATGAATGAATGAATGAATGAATATGTATGTGTCTTTGTTTTGGTTTTGTTTATTCTGTGGCTTTTCATGAAATGCAGATTTTTTAAAAGTCTGTTTTCCTTTTGAAAAAAACCAGCACGGGTTGTTGCACCAAATGTTTTCTTTTATTCCTCAGCATGTCCAGCTCTCTGAGCAACCATTTCTCCTTTTGTAGAGCTTAATCTGTCTTTGAATAATTAGTATTTAAACCATTAAAGTCCTTCTCTTGACAAATTACCATGATAATAATAAAACCACAAAAAAGTCTTTTTTTTTCTGTGCCTTAATAAAACACAATTAGAATTTAATAAGAGCTCTGTATTTCCATTTATCCAATTCTGCACATCCGGAGAGAGGCAACCGAGGTGTTACAACAGGACCAATTAAATAGCCAGTTGTGGTTAAACTCCAATTCACAGAGAGGTGAGTGTAATTCTGCACTTAACATTCCAGCTCATGGCTTTTTTTGAGCAGAACATCCGCTTTTTTGTTTTTTCAGTCCTGTCCACATTTCAGTATGTTGCAGAGCTAAGAGGTCTCAGTTTATTATATTTGTTGATATTATGATATTTCTCTAATGTTTTCTTCATCATCCATTTTCTTCCAACAGATTAATGTCTAAGTACCATCGTTTTAAGATGCATTTCCCTTTACATCACTTACCACCACTGTCCTCACAGAGAAGAAAAGGAGAAAATCAGAAATGGAACATATACTTTTAAATGACTAGAGGTCATTTTAAAAGTACAAGCAGCAGCAGCAGCAGCAGCAGCATTTTCCAAATATTGAAAATATCCATGAAGGATTCTTGCAGAAGTATACACTTTCCCTTTTCTAAGATTCGAAAAATATATTTCGAAACACGAGCGAAATGGAATTAACATATGCTACTGCCTTTGGCAGCCCGCAGGCCTGACCCCGGCCCTCTCACTCCGTCCGGCGGGGACGCCGAGGGCGACCGGGTCGCAGGCCACACAGGCCCAGCGCGCCGACCCGACCACGAGCAGGGGGCCCGAGAGACCCCGCTGGGAGGCGGGAAGAGGCGCGGAGGGACGGCGAGACCCCTGCCCGCCCGCGTCACGTCGCCGTCGGCCGGTGGCCCCGGGAGGGCCGAGGCTCACCCACCCGCTTTGCGGTCCGCTTCGATCAAGTCCTGGATGGGCCTCGCCGTTGCTTAGGAAGATATTTAAAGTCTCAACATGAAAGATACGCTGCGTACTTCGAACCCGGTAAGTCACAGCGACAGCTTTCGGTGGAGGCATTTGTCTGGCAAACCCAGGAAAGCTCGTAGAAACCTGAGAGTAGGGTCCCTGGGCGGCGCAGCGGCGTGGAGCCCGCCTTGGGCCCAGGGCGCGATCCGGGGTCCGGGATCGAGTCCCGCGTCGGGCTCCCGGGACGGAGCCTGCTTCTCCCTCCGCCTGTGTCTCTGCCTCTCTCTCTCTCTCTCTCTCTCTCTCTGTGTCTATCATGAATAAATAAATAAATAAATAAATCTTAAAAAGCAAAACAAAAAAACAACTAAGAGTAGTTGTTGATTCTTTTTTTAAGAAAGACTATTTGTGGTCAGGAGAAACAAAACTGGTGTTTTCAAAAGGTAATCATAGAATCATAGTGATAATCAACAGAGTGGATTTTTTTTTTTTTTTAATTTGAGGGTCAGACATATTTGAAGTGTTCTATATTCTCACACTTTCTTTTTTTCTTCTGTGGTATTGCCACCGATGTTCTTATTTCTTAAAAAGACTGGAGCTCACAATGTTTTTAAAAAGTAACTACAGGACCTGGAACATGTGTTTTGTTTTGCTTTTTTACCTTTGATAATGCTATAAGTTTTATTTCTTATGATTGCTGATATTCCTTAAGAAGCACTGTTGATAGATTAATACATTGGAAGAAAATTATGGATTATTTAGAAACTAATGAAAACATTGCCATGGATTTAATAGCCAGTAAAGTAATTAAAACTGTTTTACTTGCTTTCATTTTTTTATTGATGTGCCATTGAAACTTTTAATGTTAATTCCAGAGAAAGGAAAATATTATGACATGCATTTTATTGCCTTTCCATCTGACTAAAATTAGTTAGAACTGGTTTAACTATACCATCTAAATAATACCAGCTTGAATCTCTCTCAGGCATTTGTATTAAGTTCTGAGCGTCGTTTTTTTATTTACATATACTGAAATTTCACTTTGGCTGTGTTTACATGTATACCTGTCTAATATTTTAACTACATTATCTGCATTCCTAAGGTTCATTTGAAATGGTTTAACTAATATTCTTTTAGACTCAGGATTCCTGTTTGGGAGGGAGCTGGAAAGGTAATGGAAACACCTGCATTTTCAGGATCATTTGAATGGACACTTCCATACTGAAATAATCTATATTTCCTTTACCATTTGCCTCTAAATTGTCGTTATACACCTTTTTGACATTTTCCAATACAACAATTTCAAGATGAGACAGATTTCTTTGCTTGCATTTTGTAGGAGTTAGGCAACTTGAAATTTTCCGACTGGCTATTTTTTACTGCAATCTGGTTGTTCTCAATCTTGGCTGGGAGCTCTGAAAGCAAACTGAAACCCAGGCCTCACCCCACACCAAATGAATCAGAACATCTGTGGGCAGGGACAAAGGAGAGGCAAGGCAAGGAGGGTTTAATGTGTCATGAGCTAGAGAACCACAGCTATATAACCTCTGCAGTATTTTCTTGGAAGTCACAGTTTGTACCTGCAGGTTTGTATGAATAGTTCCTGATAACTATTTTAGTTTTCAGGAAGAAAACTAAGCCATCTCTACCACAGAGCAATGTGAACAAAACAATCATGTGCAAAATATAATAACCATAACAAACTGGGTTATTTTGTTAAAAAGGAAAAGATGTCAAAAAAATAAAATAAAAAAATAAAAATAAAAAGGAAAAGATGTCAAGCAAACATATTATGCCCAAGTGTCCTTTTGCAAGTTCATTGTTCTAATCTACAGAGTTTAAGAAATATCTGTAATTCTACTGAATGTATGTCTGTAGGGACTGTACTCTGTAGCTGGAGAGAAAAGACTATATTGACCACTGTTGGTGCCCTGATCAGGTCTCCTCCCATAGTTCTCCCTGGTTCTGCACTACCTTGCTGGTAATGCTTCACACCTGGGGGGGGGAGGGGACATTCTTCTGAGGACAATCTGTGAACTTCCTGGTTGTGCTTGAGATTTTACACCACCACCGTGCCCCCACCCTGCCTTCCACAGCCCATAGCCAAAGATTGACTAGTGCAACATACACAAGTCCAGCCCCATAAACATTAACTAGAACAATCTCGGGGGAGCAATTTACACTTCAGAACTCTACATGAGATCAAGCTGAGGCTCAACTTCACCTGATCATACCCTTACTTACCTTCTTCCCTTCCTGTCCTGCCTGCTTGCAACCATAATCACTTGCAGAGGAATCGGTCTCAGGCTTGTCTTCTAGCAAGCCAAACCAAAACTGTAAGAGTATCTCACATAAACAATGTGGAACACATAAAGAACACAGTAGTGATACTGTGAATGAGTGCTGGTGTAAAGTGAGTACCTTCATTGTATCAAGCACTATGCAGACAAGTTTAATCAATTATTCTAATATTTACAATAAGCCATTATTATCACTCCCCCCAATTTGTAGATCGAGAATCAGAAGTTTTGAGTGGGCTAGTGACTTCCCCACTTCCCCAAGGCTCCCAGCTAGCCAAGGGACCCAAGTAAGCCTACAGTTTTAACTTCTCTATAAATTCAGTGCTTAAATACTAATCAATAGATTCATATAGCATAGAGATCAATGAAAACCCTAAGTATAAAGAGCAGAGGTTGGGATCAAACAGACCTACACTTTTGCCATGGACCAGACAGTTATTAGTTGTGCTGATTAGCAAAGTTACTTAGGTCTGTGACTGCAATTTATCTCTGCCTTGTCAGATTTTCAGAAATTCCATGAGGCTCTTATTTAAAGCTCTTAGCATAAGAGTTACTGAGAATTAAAAATAATAATAATAATAATAATAATAATAATAATAATTACAAAATTCCCTCTGTCGAAGTCACAGAGTAACTTAACATTTCAGTTACATGGCCAAAGTAGTTAGTAGTTAGATGTATAATGTTTCTTGGGGAACCAAAGTTTCTAATTGAGAGATTTGGTTAACTCATTAATATTGTGAAGGGGATATAAATATATTTTACACACATACACACCCCAATATGGTTATGGCTAGAATTACAAAAAAAATTTTTTTACATTTTTTTATTGGAGTTCTATTTGCCAGCATAACACCCAGTAACACCCAGTGCTCATCCCATCAAGTGTCCCCATCAGTGCCCATCACCCAGTCACCCCAAACCCCTGCCTACCTCCCCTTCCACAACCCTTTGTTCATTTCTCAGAGTTAGGTGTCTCTCATGGTTTGTCTCCCTCCCTAATTTTTCCCACTCAGTTCCCTTCTTTTCCCCTATAATCCCTTTCACTATTTCTTATATTCCCCGTATGAGTGAAACCATATGATGACTGCCCTTCTCCGATTGACTTATTTCACTCAGCATAATACCCTCCAGTTTCATCCACATCGAAACAAATGGTGGGTATTCATCCTTTCTAATGACTAATATCCCATTGTATATATACACCACACCTTCTCTATCCATTCATCTGTCGATGGACACCAAGGCTCAGTTTGGCTACTGTGGACATTGCTGCTATAAACATTGGGGTGCAGATGTCCCTGGCATTTCACTGCATCTGTATCTTTGGGGTAAATCCCCAGCAGTGCAATTGCTGGGTCATAGGGCAGCTCTATTTTTAATTTCTTGAGGAACTGCATACTGTTTTCGAGAGTGGCTGTACTAGAATTACATAAATTAATGGGTACTTAGTTCACACAGGTCCTGGGACAGAGCAAGCACTAAAGGATATAATTTCCTTTGCTAAAAATGGCTTTATTCATACAGACATAAATAATTACAAAAATTAAGTGGAATAAATAAGTCTTTTATACAGAAGAATTGCAACGAAGTTACACAGATACTTTTCCCCCAAGGAGTTTTCACCCATTAAATGTTGGCTGCACTTAAGGACTTGCTTCCAAAGAATACAGTACAAGAAGAAGGGGGAAGTAGCTTATAGTGGAGAAAACTGTCAAACACTCACCAGTGTATGGACAGCAGAGAAACCTTGCAAACTCTATGTCAAGCCACATGATTAAGGTTAACATTATCAATGACAATGTATGTTCAGAGTCTATACCCTTGATGTAATAAGAATAGTACATCTGCAGTTTAAAAAAAAATTCATAACCTTAGCTTAATCATGAGAAAAACATTAAAATACATGAACAGTGTTCAGAAAAACAGCCTCGGTCTTTAAAAACAAAGTCTGAGAGTCACAATCCAGAAAAGTCTAGGGAGACATGACAACTAAGTGTAATGTGGTCTCCTAGATGGGATATCAGAAAAGAAAAGGGAAATGATGTAAACATCAAGGAAATCTTAAGAAAATGGACTTTAGTTAATAATAAGTATCAACCTCAGATCATTAATTCTAACACAGGGACTACACTAAGATGTAGTGTAGTTCCTCACAGGGAAAATGGCCTGTGGGGCAGATAGAAACTATCTGTGTAACTTTTCTGCAAATCTAAAACCTACTCGAAAATAAAAGGTTTATTTCTTTAAATGAAAGACTTCATGGAAGAGATGTAAAATGTGGGTAGAATTCTCTAAAAGGAAGTCACTGGCAACCATGAGAATGTAAAAAGCACTCAATGTCATACACACAACGTAACATTCAGCCTTAAAAAAAAAAAAAAGAGAGAAACTTTAACACACAGTATAACATGTAAAAAGCTTAAACATATGCTTGGTGAAGTCAGCCAGTCAAAAATATTGTTCCTAGAGTAATTAAATTCATTGAGACAGAAAGTCGAATAGTTGTTGACAGGAGAGGAGGGATGGCAAAAGGGGAGTTCCTGTTTAATCGTTAACAGTTTCAGCTGCGGAAGATGTTAAGTCCTGGAAATAGATGGTGATCGTCCCACAACAATGTGAATGCACTTACCACCACAGAACTGTACATGTAAAAATGGTTAAAATGCTAAGTTTTATGTTATATATGTTCTTGGTATTTGTTTTGCTTGTTTTTTAAACAGGTTCCTCTTCCAGTGTGGAGCCCAGCATGGGGCTTGAACTCACAACCCTGAGATCAAGACCTGAACTTAGACCAAGAGACAGATGCTTAATAGACTGAGCCACCTGGGTGCCACATATATTTTTTAACACAATAAAATAGGTGCCTAATGTCAAAATCAATTCATACATATGTAGTATTGCGAGTTCTTTGAAAGGAGGTATCATACATTTTTATTCATTTTATTATTAAAGATCTCTTAGTGCCTACAGTGGCACCTGAAATGGATCAGGCATATCAGGACAAAAACATCAGGACGTGATGCTTGAGATTTAATTAAATATGAGGGGAAGGTGTGATTTCACAGAAAAATTCAGAATTTAATGATATTACCACAATTACTTTATTTTACTACCACAACTTTTAACCATTATAATGGAGACGGTGGTTTCACACCTCGGGAAGAGTGGAGTTTTAATAGGGGTGTGTACTTTTCTTTAAATGTTCTATTGACGAAGATTAAAAGAGGCCCTTTTAAAAGTTGCCCTAAAAAATTCTTAAAAGAGAAAATGTTGTTTCAGAGATTTAGAATTTATACACTTAACATAAATGTTAACTTAAGCCAAGGCAATTCAACTTTTTGAGTAAATTTGAAATTCTTACATGCCCTGTTACTAAATATTATTTTGAAGCGTGCTTGTAAAAATCCACAAGTTACACTTTAAAACCTTTTTGGACTGTGTTTGGCCTCTAGGCCTAGATCCTCATTCTCTCTCTCTCTCTCTATTTTTTTTTTTTTAAAGATTTATCTATTTATTCATGAGAGACACAGAGAGAAAGAGAGGCAGCAACACAGGCAGAGGGAGAAGCAGGCTCCATGCAGCGAGCCTGACATGGGACTCGATCCTGGGTCTCCAGGATCATGCCCTGGGCTGAAGGTAGCACTAAACCACTGAGCCACCCGGGCTGCCCCTCATTCTCTATTTGGGCTGCAATATCCCTGGAAGAAGCCTCTAACATCCACTGTGTCTGTGCTTTCACTGAACTAAAATTCACACTGGACGATATATGTTTTTTTCTACTGGAGCTCTCTGCATTTTTCCAGAGGGTCTTGCCTTACAAAAATCAGAATCATTGATTGGGATACAATCACGCATAATTGTTCTCCTTTTGTGTGAAGTTGTAAAGTGTACTTTTACAGGCTATATCTCCAAATGTCAGATATTTAAAGCACATTTAGAATTGTTAGCAGTACGACAAACTGACTTGCAGCTTGAGGGTAGCATTTGGCTGGCTAGTATTGAGAATGAATAGATAATGTTGGCAGTAGATACAGTAGATAACCTCAAGTGTTTTGTATTAAATTTTGAAATTTCTTTTAAAATACCTAATGTAATACTTTTCACTGACAATACCTTTAACTGACAAAGTACCATGGGCTAGGCATTATGCTACTCTTTTAAAAGTATTATCTGGGGGCGCCCAGGTGTCTCAGTTGGTTAAGGGTCTGCCTTCTGCTCAGCTTTTGGTCCCTGGTCCTATGATGGAGCCCCACAGGGGGCTCCCTGCTCAGCGGGGAACCTGCTGCTCCCTCTCCCTCTGCCCCCCCCCCCAGTTCATGCTCTCTCTCTCTCTCTCTCTAGCTCTGCACTCTTTCTTAAATAAATAAAATCTTTAAAAAATACGTGAATTAAAAATAAAATAAGAGTATTATCTGGTTTAATCTCAAAATAGCCATATCAATAAAGATTATTATGCCAGTTATATGAGGAAACTGAGGGTTTAATGATTAAAGTTAAATATCTACCTAAAGATTCATGCAACCAGCTAGTCAAGAAGCTTGGTTCTATTCCAGGCATTGTGTACTTTCCTAACTCTAAGGAAGACACTAAACATGAAAGAGGAGTCTCAGGGTCCTTCTTTAATTTAGGTATATAGTCAACAGTTGAAGTCATTATTTGACATTTTTTAAGTTCTAGACATTTCCACTATAACATCTATAGTTTACTTCTCAATTGAAACTAAAGGCTGAGATTTGTTTAATGCTAAAGGACCATAACAGCTTAATATTAAAGTTTCATTTCATTTTTTAAAACCATATCTTATCCCTAACTATGTCCCACATTTTCCCTAATGAAAAGTCATCCATAAAAATCCTGCAAAGGACAAATGAAAGAGTTGTGCCAGGTGCCAGATGGCTTTGGTGGAAGAATTTGTACCTACACAGGATCACCCTGAAGATGGTATAATGTCACAGGATCATTCTCTGCCACCTCCCGTTTTCTCCTTTCTCCTTCCTTCCCCCCCCCCACCAATTGATAGGTTCTTTGTCTCTTTTTTCATTTCTTTTTTTCTCTTATTTTAACTCTTTCCTTCTTTTGTTTCTTTTTCCCCATAATCTACCTTTTAGTTTGATTGGCTAGTCTTGTCCCCTAGAGGGAAAGGAAATCAGCCCTGGAGCCTGAAGAAGGAAGAATTAGAAAGAAGCATTTTAAGATCCACCTTTCCACTTACCCTTAACCCTTTTGTGTAAGCTACGTCTTTAAAATATTCTTTTGGCTCTGAGGTTAAAACAAGTATAAAAATCCATTTCAGTCCTTTCTCACCTCATTCCCTACATTTTCCTGCCAAAAATTTGGATATATGGCAATAACCCCTGTGTTTGCTGTTGGATCAAATTCACATTATTTTCCCCATTTTAATAATCATTAAATAATAGTTATCAGTTTTGTTTCTATTTACCAGCTGATGACCATGTCAGCTACTATGAAGCCATTAGACAAGATCGTTTTACTCAAAATAAAATAAAGCCTAAGTGAAGTGTTTTACTCATGACTCTGGCTCAGGCTAGAGGTTGTCTTTCTGCTAGAGGTTGTCTTTCTGCTTTCAAACTTTTTCGAATTGTTTTATTCTGATATTTTGTATTTCACATATGGTGGTTGTTACTCTTGAAGTCGCATGAAAGAAAAAGTAAATTAATGGAGCAACCTACCACTGTAGAATATTAAAGAGGCTCTGATGGGACATTGAGGAAATAATCAAATATTGGAAAAATGTTTAACTGCGTCTATTTAGGACATCTTTATGCATGTCGGCTCAGAAGGAAAAAGACCTTTATGCAGACACAGTGCATCCCAGGTGAAGCAGCTACCTGCCCGCCCAGGACTCACCTGGGGGCGCGCAGCCTAGCGGCTCCCTCCCGGGGCGACTGGGGGTACGACCTTCTCCCTATACTCCTCAGGCTTCGCCTCCCACCCGAAGCCCCGCTGCTGAAGGTCACCTTTCCCTAAGGTCGCGGCCCCGCTCCCGAGCCGCCCCTGTCACCCAGGCAGCAAAGGCCCGGCCTCCTGACCCGGGCGCGGCCCCTCCGAGAGCCACCCGGCTCCAAGCTCACCTGCGGGCTGGCGACCTGCGGCGGTTCGCGGGCGGCCTGGCCTCCTCCCCGCGGCCCGCACCGGCTGGCGCCTCCTCGCAGTCCGCAGGTGCCGCTCTGGGAGCGCCCCGTGGGAATACCCTGTGCGCTCCACACCTTTTCACACTCAGTTTGCTGGGAAACAAACAATTTCCTCATGCTTCCATTCCTTCATATTTAAGATAGTGTAAGGAAATTCTTTTTTAAGTGTTAGGGATCTTAAAATTCAGTTACTCTTAGTCGCAATCACCTCTGTGGCCTTGGCATCATTCAAGGTAATTAAAGGGACATTTCCATAACCTACAAAAAATCAATCATTGAGTTTTGAAAAAATCATGCACACACAGAAACAATTTTACCCATGAAGATAATAATTCCATGAAAATAAAGTCTGGAAATGGGTAAAATGGAGGGGCAGAAAGCTACAGTGAATATTCAGTTCAAAATTAAATGTTTCAATTGAAAGTTATTTTTTGCCAATAGAAATTGGAACTACATTGTATCTCCACGAGGAGAAAGTGGAGAGAGCTGAACACCGAAAACAAGTGGAGAGTCCGATAGCAGGAGCTCTCTGGGGCACTGTCCTCGACCTTCGACCTCGCTCCAGGTAGGCAGATTCTTTGACACCCCTGTGCCTCCAGCACGCAGCAACTGTTCCTAAATAACTGCAATTTGCTACAAAACAGAACGCAAATAATTTCTCTTCAAAAAACATTTCAGAGGACTCGTGGGTAACTTGCTCTTAGGAACCAACACCATGGCATCTGGCTGCAAGATTGGCCTGTCCATCCTTAACAGCGATTTGGACAATTTAGGGGCTGAGTGCCTCCGGATCCTGGACTCTGGGGGCCGATTACTTGCACTTGGATGTAACAGACGGGCCTTTTGTTCCCAACATCACCTTTGGACACCCTGTGGCAGAAAGCCTCTGAAAGTAGCGAGGCCAGGACCCTTTCTTTGATAATGCACATGATGATATCCAGACCAGAACAGCAGGTAAAACCAATGGCTGTAGCAGGAGCCAATGGATACACCTTTCATCTTGAGGCAACAAAAACCCAGGGGCTTTGATTAAAGACATTCGGGAGAATGGGATGAAGCTTGGCCTTGCCATCAAACCAGGAACTACAGTTGATTATTTGGCACCGTGGGCTAATCAGATAGATATGGCCTTGGTTATGACAGTGGAACCTGGGTTTGGAGGGCAGAAATTCATGGAAGATATGATGCTGAGGGTTAATTGGTTGAGAATGCAATTCCCATCTTTGGGCATAGAAGTCGATGGTGGAGTAGGTCCTGACACTATCCATAAGTGTGCAGAGGCAGGAGCTAACATGATTGTGTCTGGCAGTGCCATTATGAGGAGGGATGACCCCAGATCTGTGATCAACCTGTTAAGAAATGTTTGCTCAGAAACGTTCTCTTGATCGATGAAACCACAAGGAGTCCAGTGTTTATGCTTATGAAATCTTTTTACTGGAAGATAAGAATATTGACTACCAAACCCTATCATGGTTGAAGGAGTGCTATTTTCCTGAGCAGCTGCTCATTCCAGTGACTAAAATCTATTCTGCAGAATGTTCCAACAGGTTCGAAATTGGTATATATGACTATATTTTTAGCTATGGAATTTAAAGATTAGTGTGGTAAAATACAATTTTTACTGAGAGACTTGATTTTTATAAAGTAAAAATACACCTGTATTAAGGTTATAAACAGAAATGTGTATTAATGCCTAATGAAGGCATACTAGCTACTAACGAAAAAATGTTTTCTTCTGCATTTTAAATCTTCTCGCTTCTTGATTGTTTTCCAAAGCAAAGGAAGTCCCTAAAAAAATAATAATTTCAGAACCAAGTAATTAAAATTGCTTATGTCCATTACTGAGTACAGAAAGGATGACCAATATAAAGAAAATAAAAGCATGACAAGAGGAAGGATAGGGGTGGGGGGGGGGGAGATCTCTCTTCAAAAAAGAAAACAGTATTGTCCTTGCAATTCAAATGCCTTTGCCTATTATCATTATGTAACCTAACAAAAGTGTTCCTCCCATGAAATCCATCAGCACTGTTGTGTTTTATCATTCCTTGTGACTTTTAAATTCACTCTGGGTACCTTAGTGTTCTGGAGCCACTTGGAAACCTGAAAGAATAAGGACAACAAAAACAACTCTTGGAAGAAACATTAAGATATTACGTAATACTTTAAACAGTTTTGCACTGGAAGCCCATGTTTCCCACTCACCTGCTCATTACTGATGCTATAATAGGGATCAGGTCAAAAAAAAATTTTTTTTTCATCTTAAGGTGCCCATTTGAATACTCCTCTCCCCAGCCAAAAAAATAAATATATAGACCATGTCTGCTCTGAAAGACTCATTAAAATGAATTCAGAAAAAAAAAAAGATGAAAAAAAAATTAATTCAGGTTGTGGCCAGGGCTACACTGTAAGTTAGAAATACAACTCTAGTAACTCTATTCTTAAAACAGACTGGACCATGGATTTTGACAGATGGTGACAAATTGGAAATAATTTACTCATTCATTTTATTATTTAGTAACAGAACTGACAATATTGACTAAAGCTAGTTCAGATTTTTAGTCTTTTCCTATAGCAAGTTTTCTGTTTCACATTCTCTTTGTGCTTCTTCCTTGATCTGCCTTTCTCACATTGAGTCTCTATTTAGTTTTAGTTTTAGTTTTTTAAAAGATTTTGCTTATTTGAGAGAGAGAGAGAGAGAGAGAGAGCATGCATGAGGGGCAGGGAGACAGAGAAGCAGGGTCCTGACCCATCAGGGAGCTTGAGGCAGGGCTCAATCCCAGGACCCAGGGGTCATGACCTGAGGTGAAGACAGGTGGGTTTTGTTATATATATATATATATTTATTTATTGAAGTTTGAAGTTCGATTTGCCAACCCAGAAACCGAAGCCAAGAAATTAACATAAAATATTTACATCCCTAGGGTTCTTGAGGATAAGCAAAATCATCTGTCCAAAACCTTTCACAACTCAGGGATAACAGCATTCTCACAGAAAACAGGTCTCATTGAACAAGAGCTAACAATATCACTTAGGACAAAGATGACAAAAACTGATTAAAAAAATGAAAGGACAAGTGGTTAATGAAAATAAAAATATTAAGGTATACCTCCACAGAATTGGAGATGAAGGAACCGTTTGAAAACATGACAACATAGACATGCTTTAGATGACTCAAGAGATTAAATAAGACACGTGAATCAATAAGAAGAATAGGAGAACATGAAATAAAACAAGTAGCTTTGAAAAAAACTAAGAAAAGTAAATTGTATTTTAGAAACATTGTCATCATTGTAATAAAAAAAAACCCAATAAGTCAATTACAATGAAAAAAATAATTAATGTCCTCAGTGGCCATATTACCCAGATTTAAATACAGGGAGACACAGATGTGGAAAATGCTCAAGACAGATCAAAAATATAATAATCAAAAAACAAAAAAGGTCTACTACATGTGTCTTAGAACTTTCAAGCATAAAGAAAAGGAGGGGAGAAGTAATACTTAAAGAGGTTTTTTCTGATCATTTAAAATGCTTAAAGAAAGAAACATGGATTCAAAAGGAAGTAGCACAGCCTGCCCCCCAAATTTAAATAAGCATCAATCTTCTACCCAGTCATATAAAGAAGAACTTAAAATATAGAAGAGCACTCTTTAAACCAACTTTAGGAAAAAAGGTGGATTTTCTAAAAAGAGATTGGGATTTGTTTTTTGTATATTTTTTATTGGAGTTCGATTTACCAGCATAGCATAACACTCACTGCTCATCCTCTCAAGTGTCCCCCTCAGTGCCCATCACCCAGTCACCCCATCCCCCCATCCACCTCCCTTTCCACTACCCCTTGTTCATTTCCCAGAGTTAGGAGTCTCTCATGTCTGTCACCCTAACTGATATTTCCCACTCATTTTCTCTCCTTTCCCCTTTATTCCCCTTCACTATTTTATATATTCCCCAAATGAATGAGACCATATAATGTTTGTCCTTCTCCAATTGACTTACTTCACTCAGCATAATACCCTCCAGTTCCATCCACTTTGAAGCAAATGGTGGGTATTCATCATTTCTGATGGCTGAGTAATATTCCACTGTATACATACACCACATCGTCTTCATTCATCTGTTAATGGACACCGAGGCTCCTTCCACAGTTTGGCTATTGTTTACATTGTTGCATGTAAACATTGGGGTGCAGGTGTCCCAGCGTTTCACTGCATCTGTATCTTTGGGGTAAATCCCCAGCAGTGCAGTTGCTGGGTCATAGGGCAGTTCTAGTTTTAACTCTTTGAGGAACCTCCACACAGTTTTCCAGAGTGGCTGCACCAGTTCACATTCCCACCAACAGTGCAAGAGGGTTGCCCTTTCTCGACGTCCTCTCCAACATTTGTTGTTTCCTGCCTTGTTAATTTTCCCCATTTTCACTGGTGTGAGGTGGTATCTCATTGTGGTTTTGATTTGTATCTCCCTGATGGAAAGTGATGCAGAGCATTTTCTCATGTGCTTGTTGGCCATGTCTATGTCTTATTTGGTGAAATTTCTGTTCATGTCTTTTGCCCATTTCATGATTGGATTGTTTGTTTCTTTGCTGTTGAGTTTACTAAGTTCTTTTTTTTTAATTTTTATTTATTTATGATAGTCACACAGAGAGAGAGAGAGAGGCAGAGACATAGGCAGAGGGAGAAGCAGGCTCCATGCACCGGGAGCCTGATGTGGGAATCGATCCCGGGTCTCCAGGATCGCACCCTGGGCCAAAGGCAGGCGCTAAACCACTGCGCCACCCAGGGATCCCGAGTTTACTAAGTTCTTTATAGAGCTTGGATACTACCCCTTTATCTGATAGGTCATTTGCAAATATCTTCTCCCATTCTGTAGGTTGTCTTTTAGTTTTGTTGACTCTTTCTTTTGCTGTGCAGAAGCTCTTTATCTTGATGAAGTCCCAAAAGTTCATTTCTGCTTTTGTTTCCCTTGCCTTAATAGATGTATCTTACAAGAAGTTGCTGTGGCCAAGTTCAAAAAGGGTGTTGCCTGTGTTCTCCTCTAGGATTTTGATGGAATCTTGTCTCACATTTAGATCTTTCATCTATTTTGAGTTTATCTTTGTGTCTGGTCCTAGTTTCATTCTTCTGATGTGGCTGTTCAATTTCCCAGTACCATTTATTGAAGAGACTGTCTTTTTTTCCAGTGGATAGTCTTTCCTGCTTTGTCGATGATTAGTTGACCGTAGAGTTACAGGCCCATTTCTGGATTCTCTATTCTGTTCCATGGATCTATGTGTCTGGTTTTGTGCCAGTATCAAATGTCTTGATGATCACAGCTTTGTATTAAAACTTGAAATCTGCCATTGTGATGCCCCTGGCTCTGGTTTTCTTTTTCAATATCCCCCTGGGTATTCGGGGGTCTTTTCTGATTCCACACAAATCTTGAGATGATTTGTTCCAAGTCTGTGAAGAAAGTCCATGGTATTTTGATAGGGATTGCATTGAACGTGTACAATTGCCCTGGGTAGCATAGACATTTTCACAATATTTATTCTTCTAATCCATGAGCATGGAATATTTTTCCATGTCTTTGTCTCTTCCTCAATTTCTTTCAGAAGTGTTCTGTAGTTTTTAGGGCATAGGTCCTTTGCCACTTTGGTTAGGTTTATTCCTAGGTATCTTATGCTTTTGGGTGTAATTGTAAATGGGATTGATTCCTTAATTTCTCTTTCTTCAGTTTCATTGTTAGTGTATAGAAATGCCATTGATTTCTGAGCATTGCTTTTGTATCCTAAGGCAGACGTTTAACTGACTGAGATAAAACTACTGTTTTAACACTAAAACTACTGTTTTAACACTGTTTTAACACTAAATTTTTTACTTTTTTGTTAGTACCTAAGGTCCATCACAAATTGGGAAAGGAAAAAAAAATTGGGAAAGGGCTCTTCCCATGCCATCTTCATTCAGGGAAGAGCATGCACTCTTTGGAAAAGGGATAAGCTAAATGGCACCTCAGCACTCAAGTGCTTCTGCTTATGTTTCATTGGCCAATGCAATTCATGTGGCCATGCCTAATTTCAAGGCACAAGTTTCCTACATGTTCAGAAGAAGAAAAAGCTAAAATCTTAGTGAAAAATTTAATATCCACCACAGCCTGATTATTTTCAAATAGGAATATGAGATTGCATACACACACACATAAGGTTAGATTGATTGATTGATGGGTTGGGGATGATCTAAGCAGCTTGTTAAGACAAGAATACAGGCCCAAATGGAGCTGCTCATGCTAAGCCCTGTATCACCAAAACAAGACTATAAATACCAATCAGTCAAGAACCTACCTCATCAGCACTAGTAAGGTCATCTGGCTGCTAGATTCCTGCACTCCCCAAAAGGACAGTGACCTTGCAATAACCAACCAGCTTTTTTGTCTTGGGTAACTTCCTTGTTCCCTCATCCTTCTGCCTGTAAAAGACTTTCATTTCACACAGGTCCTCAGAGCTCCTTTCTGCCTCCTAGATAGGATGCTGCCCAGTTGGAATCACTGTTTGCTCAGATAAACTCAAAACATTTTTAATATGCCCCAGTTTATCTTTTAACAGTCCAAATCCATTTCCTTGTACACTGCAATTGTGCTTGCTCTAGGATTATTATCTAGAATTTGAAAAATTATTTTTTAATGGAGTTTCGTGGTAGGCATCTCAAAACAAAACAAAAACATACCTGTAAAGGAGATTAGGAGGGGTGACTTGAATAGGTAATCTTGTTATCTCTCAGTATATTTCAGTAAGTGGCTTTTTACAGAAAATATCCTTGCAGTCTTTTTATTTTCTATCTTAAATCAAAAGTGAGTGGGTATCAATATATATCTATATATATTTGAAGAGATTCTATCTAAAAGCAGCAATCTTGGTATGCCTGGGTGGCTCAGGGGGTTGTGTCCAACTCTTGATTTCAGCTCAGGTCATGACTTCAAGGTCATGAGGTGGAGCCCTTCATTGGGCTCCGTGCTTAGTGGAGAGTCTGCCTGAAAGTCTCTCCCTTTGCCCCCACCCCCCACTCTTGCACTTTCTCTCTCAAATAAATAAATCTTTAAAAAAAATTGAAAAGTAAAAGTAGCAACCCTACCACCTACTCCTTTAATACAATGCAAATAATTTTGCAGCTCTTCAGTATAAATGTTATTTTTCAATATTTCTGTTAACATTCTCTGAAAATTTAGTAATGCATTTCTGCAGTATTTAAAAACATATTTGGAGATCCATATTTTTAAACTTTTACTGTAATAAAGTTCCTCTGCAATATATTGCTTAGTTGGGGCTCGACACCATTGATAGAAGAGATAAAGTGGAATTTGAAGGAATATAAATATTAATAGGAAAGTAGGGAATGATGTAAATTTCTAAATAATTGATAGAATCAAATGGCTAGTTCAAGCTGGCCTGCATACCAAACTCTAATTTGTGAAATCTAATCTTAAATTTATTTCAAGAGTAAAGCCTTACATGTGTTTACTCCTCTACCCTGGGGTCTAGACAATATGGAGAAAAAAATTATATATATTTTTAAGGTTTTTATTTAGTTAAGTAATCTCTACACCCAACCTGGGGCTTGAACTCATGACCCGAGATCGACAGTTAAGACTCTCGAGAGTAAGACTCTTCCAACTGAACCAGCAAGGAGCCTCAAAAGTTTTATAATCTTAGCAAAAATAGATGTAAACTGGGTAAAGTTAATAAGTTATTCTAAAGAATATAACTGCAAAATAAAAACTGTTAGTGAGATTATTTTAGGATTAAATTTACTTTGCATTAATCCATATATGAATAATTAAATCATAGATCTAAGACACTAAATTGGAAGCCCAGAAACAAATCTTATTTACTTAGTATTCTTGGCTAAATAATGAAAATGTGAGTAGAAATACTATTTTAGATTTTGAAGACATAACAATGAAAAGAAAATAATTTTCATTGTAGTTTTCCATTACATTATCCATTAAAAAAAAAAAAAAACTACACAGGAATTATACATTTAGAATATAGACCCTAAATCTGAGGAACTTTATTTCTTGGTAATTTCATCTATGTCTATTTCAGTGAAGCAATCATAAAGGAAAACTTGGAGTTTTGCAGGCATCTCAAAATCAATCCGTATCTTCCTAAAGTCAAGAAAATGATATGACCAAGAGGAAACCCATTCTGACCAAATAAGCATTTTGAATCTTTAATTTGTTAGTATCTATGTCTTTGTGTTAATTTATATGTTAACAACGCATGTTCCCAAGTTTTCAAGAACTTCAGAATGCTGAAATAATCCACTTTTTTCCTCTTGCAATCTTCTCTCCCCCTATGCTGACTTTCAGATTTTGAAATTCAGTCCTTTCTTCTGAGCATCTGGCATAAATCTCCATCAGACTCAAAGAGGAGGGGCAAATTCTGTGGTTTGCATGAGAACAGCCTGACAGTTGCCAGTTTAATCCCTTGACAATGCAAAAATGTCTTCAAGGAGGGAATCCCACTTAACATGCAAACAGTCAAGCTTGATAGAGTTGGTTTCTTTCCATGTTAGTGATATTAATTAGAATGAAACAGAAGAGCATCCATTTTTTAACTTTTTTCTGAAAAATAGTTAAAATCATAGAAAAGGAATTTTATGCCAGCATCTAGATAACTCAGATTTACATAGTAAACTTGAAACGACATTGTATATTTATAAAATGTGAATTATTAAGCATACTGATAACTTTGAACATATTATAATACAATAGTTTGGTAAAAACTTTGAGGAATCCTTAAACTTAAGACCCTGAATACAGGATAGATATTGGAAAAAAGAGAGGTGCTATGGGTGGGGTGGACAAGGGATGATTTTCATGCTTTTACATACGTGCTTTTATTTTTTTCCTGACACATCCCTTAGCTTTAACCAGATAATCCTCACCACCATGGCTGTGATCTGGCCCAATCTTGTAATTCTGGGCAGAACTCCATTTACTGGAAACCTTCTATGCCTGCTCCCCCCAAAGTTATAGCTGTTTGTCCTTTCATGAGTTATTCCCTAAATCCAGTCTTCTTCAGTTATGCATTCCAGCAATTCACAAGCCTTGGAGCCAGAAAGAGTCACAACTAATCTGAGACTTCCAGAGAGAAAGTCAAATGCTGTCTCCCACGTATTGTCCTGGCATCTACTTCAAAACCATGGCAGAATTATTTTGCTCCCCACTGCGGTCAGCACCCCTGGGTGCATTGTTCATAATCCAAATTAGAGTTGAGCCGGTTCTGAAATCACTCTTTGTGTCCTGGTTGAGAACAAACTGGTTCTCATTCCAAAAGAATGGACCACTTCTAGTTCCCTTTCTGTGTTTCCATCTACTAGAGAGAGAGAGAGCTGTTAGTATGTCTCGGTTTAAGCCATGACGTCTGAGAGAATCTTGGGGCAGATAGAATCTCATTACAATCACTACCAAGTACAACTCTTTATTTACAAGTCTCATTCTTATTTTACATCCTCCCCAGCCTGCCTCGGAGCAATAATAGCTAACGCACAAATTATTTACCATCATTGGGCACTCTTTGAAGTGCTTTACACATTTATTCCTTGCGTGAGGCACTCTGGACACCTTCTCAGATTTCCCTGATGGCCTGTCCCACGGAGGCCTCCCTGCACTGGCTCTCTTCCCCATTTTCGGACTGTGAGGGACCTCTCTGCAGGGTTTCTCAAGGAAACACCAAGGGCTGAATGACAATCTGGAAATCCAGGAGAGCCAACTCCATGTTAAAGTGAACTTTGAACTTTGACCAATAGCAAAGAACCGAAAAGCAGTCACCACGATAACTTCTCCCTCCCTTCTCTGTGGCTCTTCCCTGTGCGACCTTTCTAGGTAATTTACACATACAGAATAAACATACCTGCCCAGAGACCCAGTTCTTCTCTAGGTGGTTTGCTGTGAAATAGCGCCCAGATCAACAAATGTCACATCATGTTACCTTCTTTGTTACTGCAGTTAACTTCTTCTCTGACTCTTAATTGCCCTGGGTTGTAACCACCAAAATAAAGGGCTAACCTCTTAAATCTTTCCTCCTGCTATGCTTTCTAGAGGACCTGAACTAAGGTTCTTATTTAGTTTCTATAAAAATCCTTTAAAGCAGGTATGGTGGTTTTGCCTATTGTACAGATAAGAAAACTGACACAGGGACGCCTGGATGGCTCAACGGTTAAGCATCTGCCTTCGGCTCAGGTCGTGATCCTAGAGTCCTGGGATCAAGTCCTGCATGGGGCTTCCCCTCAGGGAGCCTGCTTCTCTGCCTGCCTCATCAATAAATAAATAAAATCTTAAAAAAAAAAATGAAACTGTGATTAAGTCACTTATTCAAATTAATGCAGCTAGTAAATAGCAGGCCAGGATATAAACACAGGCCTCTTTGGTCCAGAAGTGCATGCTCTTAAATCACGGCTGTGTGATGTCTGGATCAAGAGGCCAGTTTGGAGCCAAATCTCCTCTGGAGTCAGCTTCATCTCTATAAGCACAAGGAATGATTAGAAAGATTAAAAAAAAATACTGGAAATAGTTGTCTTGGGTACTGGACAATACCACAGAAAGTGTGAAAATAGGCAATGCCACGATATCAGTTAGGTCTGCTATCTAATTGGAATATCACTGCCGAGGGGTATCTGCTAACTAGCTAGCTAACTAACTATATATATTTGCAGGGTAGAGTTTTGTTTTGTTTTGTTATAGCACCATCAGTGCCAGAATATTCTAGAAATACCAGAAAATCATGTGAATAAACAAACTCTGGATTACTAAATTCTTTTGAGTAAACCTCTGAAAAATATCCCTTCCTTTTTATATTTCTTATGTATTAACTTATGGCAAAATATATCTTTATTAGTTTTAAATAATAAATCTATCCATAATTTAGGATGAGGTATTTATTAATGATTGATTCTTCCGAATTTTGACTGTATGTCATTTTATTTTTTTACAAGATATATTTATTTATTTTAAAGAGAGAGAGAAAGAATGTGACTAAGGGAGGGGCAGAGGGAGAGGAAGAGAGAGAGAATCTCAAACAGACTCCCTGTTGAGTGTAGAGACTTACTCAGGGCTTGATCAATACCCTGAGATCATGACCTGAGCCGAAACCAAGAGTCCGATGTTCAAATGATGGAGCCACTCAGGTGCCCCTTATTATTATTATTTTTTTAAGAGACAGAGAAAGGGGATGTCGAGGAAAGGCAGAGGTAGAAGGAAATAAAGAATCTTAAGCAGACTGCATACCCAGTGTAAGTCTGACATGGGGCTTTATCTCATGACCCTGATATCACCACCTGAGCCGAGGTCAAGAGTCGATCACTTAACCAACTGAGCCACCCGGGTGCCCCTTGACTGTATGTCATTTTACAGTGGAACTTCCCTTTTCAAAATCAAACTTAATAAATTCTCAAATTAATGTAGCAGTGCAGACTCTTATCACTCAAACTTAAAAAGCAGTTGTAATAAAATTATAAAACCAGGAAATACATAGCCTGGCTAGGGAAAATATAAAATTAATATTTGTTTATTGGGGATGAGAACTTAAATTGTTAACATAAAAAAGTTGGGAAATCTAAACACTTGTTCTTAGTAATATTTTCATGTGTATATACAATAATAAATCTGATAACCTACTAAATTCAGAATGGACTACGGTCTGCCTCAAGCACATACAAACCATTCCACTCATTCCAAAAGATCAGTTATAATTCTTTCAGGAAATTGTGGAGGAACCTCCAAATCCAGGTGAATTTTTGGGGAGTTTAAATTCCAAACTTCATGTTCTTCAGACTCATAATCTAACTATTATTTTTAAATCCCCATTCTTTCTATTTCCCACATACAAATCATTAGATTTTACCAATCCTCCCTTTACAGCATTTTCTCAGCTTTAACATTTCCTTTCATTTTCAGAGCTTTAGTACACTCTATTTGCAGACTGTAATCCAACCAATATGGCCCCAGGCATAGTAGATACTGTACTGCATCCCACAGCTTTAGGGAGAAATATTTCCCTAAATGACTTTGTGAATTGCATTTCCTCCCCCAAATTTGTGAGGCATTCCATATTCCATCACAATCACAATCCTCCGTTTGATCAAAAATATCTCTTCATATACAGCTGGCTACAAATTCTCAAATCATTTTCATGTGTTCCCTTTCCATTTAGAACCTCCAACACTATTCTGTCGATTTTCACAATCTGTCACTCAATTCTTCAATCTGTAGGCAGAATGGCATCATTGTTACATTTTTTGTATATTTCTCTTTTTGGTATTATGTTGGGTTTTCTTTCGTTATATCTGAATTTTTTTTAAGATTTTATTTATTTGAGAGAGAGTAAGGGAAAGAGCATGAGCAAGGCAGAAAGGGAAAAGCAGGGAGACCAATATGGGGCTTAATCCCAGGACCCTGGGATCATGACCTGAGCTAAAAGCAAATGCTTAACCAACTGAGCCACCCAGTGCCCCAATATATTTGATTTTTTAATCCAATCAAATCTCAAGCATAATTAATAGGGTTCTCCAAGGAAACATATATACATTCACACATATGTCTATATATATAAGTGTATATATTAACACACACACATACATCCTAATTATATCCTATGCATCTATATATGTATGCATGTATCATACACACACATACATGCACACAATATTTATTTATTTATTTATTTATTTATTTATTTATTATAAGGAATTGGCTTACATGATCATGGAGGCTTGTGAACTCAAAAACTGCACTATAGACCAACAGGCTGGAAACCCAGGATAGCTAATGGTGCAAATGAAATCCAAAGGCAATCTGACAGTATTCTGGAAAATTATCCAGAGGAATTTCAGAGAAGCTGTGGTCTTTTTATTCTATTCAGGCTTTCAACTGATAGACCAGGATCACCCCCATTATGGAGAGTAATCCACTTATTCAAAGTTTACCAATTTAAATGCTAATCTCATCCAAAAACACCTTCCAAGTTCATACATAAAAATAAGTCTCATAATGCTATTTTATTCCCCTCCCCCCATAACAGTAGCCAGTACTCATACTCTGTTTAGCAGTGGATAGTTTATAACTTAGGTGACAAGGTCATAGTATGTTTTGCAGATGTCTGAGAAATAGATTAGGCTGGAAAAGATAATTTTGCATAATAAAAATGTAATAGGTTAATAAAAATTGATTTTTATGATCTTTATTTTTGTATGTTATATCCTTAGAAATCACGGAATTCACAAATAATGCATGTTACAAAAGTGATTTTCAGTTTCTAAGCTGTCTATCACACTTTTAGATAACTCTTTAGTAACTTGCAATGTAGGGTAGACATGAAACTCAGACTGGAGTCAAACTACTTGAGATTTAAATCCTGGTTCTATCCCTGAGAAGCTGTGTCACTTTGGGCAAGGCACTTCATCTCTCTGTTCCTCGATTTACTCACATATACAATATTGATTAAATCTTCTTTATGAGCTGTGTTACAGACTAAATGTTTGTACTCCCTCAAATTCATTTGTTGAAACCTTAACCTGTGAAGTATGATGGTGGAAGTGAGACCTTTGAGAGATAATTAGGATTAGGTTGGGTCATGAGCATGGCACCCTCATGATGAGATTATAGCCCTCATTTTTAAAAAGAGGATGAGACAGATCTCTTTTTCACTGTTTCATACAAGGATACTGGAGAGAAGGCTCTCACCAGAATCTGACCAAGCTGGCACCCTGTTCTTAGATTTCCCAGCCTCCAGAGCTGTGAGAAATAAATGTTATTTAAGCTACGCCGCATGTGGTATTTTTGTTATTACAGCCCAAGCTAACAAAGACAGGTCATTAGGAAAATTAAACGAGTTACTATTTGTAAAGTCCTTAGAATAATTTCGCTGCTACTGACTACTTTATGAGTTTGCTAAATAATAAACAAACAGAGAAACAAAATATTTGTCTTGCGTTAGGCAGGGGTCTTTTCACTGCTGTGAATTGACTTTGGAGAAGTGCAAAATCAGTGTGACTATTTTAGCTAATTAAATCCTCAAATTCACTTAAATAAACATTTTATATAAGTCAAAATAATGAGCTTGAAAGTGTTTGCATGAGATATTTGCTCTAATGGTCAGATCTGTGTGAGCAGGACAATGCTAGCTTGCCCTGTTGAAGAAATGAAGTTGTCAGTGTCATTGCGACACACCAGTGTGCATAACTAACTGCATGCAGATGAGCGGACAGTTTAATCTCTTCGACAAGTAAAAAGTCAGCAAGTTTAGTGACGTGGGGCTGGTGGGATGTTTGGCATTGTACACACACATGAACTTATTAGCCAGTATTTCCTTTTCCAGTTTTTAACCAGTGTATGTCATTGTATATAAGCCCAGAGCAATGAAAATATTCCTGGGGGAGGGGTGGCAGAGAGGTTGGGTAATGCCTTTTTGTGCTGTATTCGATACAGTATTGAATTATAATATCCGCTCTCCTTGTATGCTATTTTTATACTGTAAGGAGGGTAATAAATCTGGCCATGGTCAAATATTAATACCTATAATTACGTGAGGCTGCCTGAAGAACCTCGAGATGTTTCAAACATTTGAAGATTTTGGGATCCCTGGGTGGCGCAGCGGTTTGGCGCCTGCCTTTGGCCCAGGGCGCGATCCTGGAGACCCGGGATCGAATCCCACGTCGGGCTCCCCGTGCATGGAGCCTGCTTCTCCGTCTGCCTGTGTCTCTGCCTCTCTCTCTCTCTCTCTGTGTGTGACTATCATAAATAAATTAAAAAAAAAAAAAACTTAAAAAAAAAAACATTTGAAGATTTTTTTTTCTGGATTTCTAATATCAAATTCACCTTCTAAATAGAGCAGCTCCTACAGATCAATCCTCTCTACTGCTCCAGGTCAGAAGACAAGAGCGCACGCGTCCGTCTCCTTAGGCTTCCGTGGGTTAGCACAAGTTGACTAACCAAGGATTTATATGGCTTCTGCCCTGCGATTGCTGCATTCAGCCTCTGCTTGATCAGCAATAGATGCTGATGTCTGTTCCTAATTGCTGACTGGCTCTCCAGCTCTTGTACTATGAGAGGTTGGGTCACAATGACCCAGAAGAGTAAAACCCTGAGTGAGGTAGCTCCGCATTTCCACACAAGGCTATCCTCTCATGTTCAGGTCAGACTGGGGGTCTGACTCCGTAGTAGGTAGAGCACTTAGGGGCATCTCGACGCACAGAAATATGGGGAAAGATCATGGGAGTATGGTGTTGGATTTGAAGAACTTGATTATTTTTTAACTGTAGTGGGGAAAAAAATGTAACGAAGCTACCATCCCATGCCCATCCAATTGAATATAAGAGGCCGCTGTAACCCCAACATGTTCCTCCCTAGACAAACTTCACAAAGGCACAGGAACGTGAGGACGCTCCAAGCAGCAGCAGCAAACAGCAATGATTCTCTCTTTCCTTATTAGTGAGAGAAATTTTCAAGACATATTTCATATTGATTTATAAGAGGTCCTTAAAAAATATATATATATAAATTTGTATATTTGATATTATTCTTTTCACTTATGCGCTGAAAATGTAGGCTTACAGAATTTCTATCTTGTTTTGGGAACGTGTAGATGTTAAATGAATCCTTATCTTAATTTATGTTTAATTCGTGGTTAAAGAGGCCTCCTCTACCCCAAGATTACAGATTATTCACCAAAGATTTTTGCACATACTTACACAATCTCTTATTTTACATATAAATTAATAACTGATTTTGTATAAATAGTGAATAAATGTCCATATTTATTTTTAACACCGTTTGTTGAATGATTCAATTTCTCCTCACTAATTTTATTTATTTTTTTCACAGTTCTTTCTAGTTTATTATTTGGTAGAAAGACAGGCTCTTGAACACTGTATAAACATCTCAAGTGCTTCTGGATTATGGAAAGTCAAGGCCAGTTTTCTTTTCTTTTTTTTTTTTTTAATTTTTAATTTATTTACTTATGATAGACACAGAGAGAGAGAGAGGCAGAGACACAGGCCGAGGGAGAAGCAGGCTCCATGCACCGGGAGCCCGACGTGGGACTCGATCCCGGGTCTCCAGGATCGCGCCCTGGGCCAAAGGCAGGCGCCGAACCGCTGCGCCTCCCAGGGGTCCCAAGGCCAGTTTTCTTTGAGACGCGGGCCCTGTAGCCTGACACTAAGGAGACCGCTGTGGCACCTCACATTCCGGAGGGCACCTCCACGAGGGCACGCTAGGACCTGTCTCAAGCCTCAAGCATCGAGAGATCCGTCTTTCCTTCCAGCGCCTCGCGGTGGTAAGAAGAGGGGGAAGCGAGGTGTGTGGGTGTTGGATGAGTCGGAGGCGGCTTCCCACTGCTCTGAGACCCGGCCTTCGTTCTCTCTCGAGACTCGGGGGTCGGGCCCCGCCTGTCTCCGGGCCGCGCTCTCCGTCCACCTGCGGTCTTCCCGGGACCTGGGCGCCCCCTGCACGCCCCCTGCACTGCAGCGCACCCCAGCGCCTCATCGGGCTGCTTGAAAGGGCTTCCGGTGACACAAACAGCTTTAATTTAGTCACTGCCGATCTTTAGCCCTTAGACAAGTATTTTTTAAGACAAAAAAATGGAGGGGGGCACAGGCTATTCTAAGGAATTCGACGCGGAAATAAGCACCTTTTATGAAAGGGCTGTTGCGCCCTCTGAGCTCGCGGGGCGGCACCTGCTCCCCGGGGCCCGGCGCGCTCGGGGGCGTCCGGCCAAAGCGCCGCGTTGGGAGCGGCACGTGCGGCGGGAGCGCGGCCGCTCCTCGGCCCTAGGCTGCCCGCGTGGAAGTGGGCGCCGGAGACACGGAGACGGCCCCGCTGGACCGCCCCGAGCAGCCGGGCCCGGGCCCGCGGGGGCGTCGGCCTTGGCGGCGGGGCGTGGGGACACGTGGCCCCACGGGGGGCGTCGCGGGGGCTCCGGGCCCGCCCCCTCCTCCGGGGCACGCGGGGCGGGCTCGGTACTGGTGCTGGCCCGCGCGGCCCTCGTGCTCGCAGCCTGGGCGGTCCGCGCGCCCACGCTCGCTCGCTGCCGCGTGTCGGACGCGCCGGGATTTGCGCCTCTCGGAGCAGCCGCACGGACGCCGCCGCTGAGTCCCGGGGGCGGCGCGGGCCTTCCCGGGCCTTCCCGGGCCTTCCCGGCCTCGAGGACGTCCCCAGAGCGCGGCCGCCAGCAGCCGAGGGGCCGTCCCCGGGAGGTGCCGTGCGCCGGCCGCGAGGTGCGCGAGTCCGCCCCGCCCGCCCCAGACCCCAGACCTGGTCCCGGCCACCCGCGCCGAGCACGTTTACTCGGAGTCAGACCACGCCTCACACCTTTGTCATTTCTATTGTTCTGTTCCCCGTGTTTATTCCCACAGATGTCCTTCCAGTATTTCTTTTTTGATTTGGAGTATTTTTTAAGATCATATTTTTAGGTGCTCTCTGCACCCAATGTGGGACTTGAACTTACAAGCCCGACGTCAGGAGCTGCGAGTTCCACCAACGGAGCTAGTCAGGGACCCGGAATAATTGTTTTCTTTAAAAGACTCTAAGAATTTGATAGTGATGGACTGCACAGCACTAGTAGATTAATTTAGGGAGAATTGACAGATTCGCTATTTTCCCGTCCAGAAGGAAAAAAAAATATCTATCTTTCCATCTTGATGGTCTTCGGCAAAAGGTTTCAGAGTTTTAATTATGTTTTCTATATTGTTCTACCATGTTTTGTGTTAAGATATTCCTAATTTTCCTTTTACCTCTTCATAATATTTCGATTTTATAGATAGGAAAGCTACGGACTAAATTTGTTTCTAAAGTTTGTAAGTGAACTTATCGATTAAAAATTATCTGTGGCACCTGGGTGACTCGATCTGCTAAGTGACTGACCCAGTTTGGTTTCAGCTCAGGTCACGATCCCAGAATTGTGAGACTGATCTCTGGACCAGGCAACGCGCTCAGAAGGGGAGTCTACTTCATTGTCTCTCCCTCTGCCACTCCCCCTGCTTATGTGTGCGCGCCGTCTCTCTAAAATAAATAGATAAAGAAATCTTTTAAAAAATCTTCATAGCTTTTTAAAATAGTGGTACATTTTACTTCCTCTGTACGTAATGCCTGGGGAATGTGTGCAAAAAGGGGATCCCTGGGTGGCGCAGCGGTTTGGCGCCTGCCTTTGGCCCGGGGCACGATCCTGGAGACCCGGGATCGAATCCCACGTCGGGCTCCCAGTGCATGGAGCCTGTTTCTCCCTCTGCCTGTGTCTCTGCCTCTCTCTCTCTCTCTGTGACTATCATAAATAAATAAAAGTTAAAAAAAATTAAAAAAAAAAAAAAGGGTTCTCAGACTCATTGCTGTGTTTCCAAATTTGCCCAGCACTAACAGATCCACAGATTTGTATGCAACTGAATCATATGGTTGTTTAAATTCATTTTTCCCAGATGAGTCTGTAATTCACATTGATATGAGTCCCCTTTGTAAAGCTTGTTAAAAGCATAATCCATGTCATAGAATTTAAGAGCTAGATGAAACTATAAGACATCATGAAACCCAATCCTTTAAATGTTTCCCATACCTCAAATATATTGAACTCTTTGAAAATACTGAATACTTTTCTTAGTTTTTTTAATGAACTATAATCATCACTACTCCATTGTTTCAATTACTGGGTTTTGGTAATTGCGTTGCTTCACATACTCATGGCCCAGGACCAACTCAAGTGGTGGCTCTCATTTCACCTAAAATAAAAAACTGTTATCAGAAAAAAATATATTGGTGTCTGCAAGGCAATCAATCTCCTTAACAGTACATTGGAGTCATTGGCTCCCTGAAGGTTGGGCAGAAAACTATTTATCATTGTCAAAAAAGTGATTATTTGGACAAGTCTAGGTAACAGAGTGACCCTCTATGATTCAGCAATCTTCCTCTACCAAATTTTTCAGTAGCAAAAATCATAAATCTTTCTTCTTTAATAACAAATGGATCGTTATTTTCTACTTCTGCCAAACTATGAATGAGATAGTCTCTATCATCTATAGTTAAGAAACAAGTTAGATACTAAAGATGAGATCTAATCCCTGTGCAGCTGATCGGGAATTAGGGAAAAAAGGCTCATGTTTTTGGTACAGATTCGTTAAGGGGTATAATAATCAAGTAAATTAAAAAATAAACATATGGTATGTCGTGACATCAGCTGAAGAAGCCTAAACTTTTTTTGCACAAATTCCTACCAACCGAAGAGTATTTTCCCCTGTTGACCGTTTGAATGACAAGAGTCTCTTAAAACAATTTTCTCTTATTCTTACTATTGCCTATGCTTTCAGAATAGCTCTACCTTAAGAATCATTCAACTGGCAATAAAAATCGTGTGTCATTAAAGTTAATAAGTGTTTAATATTGTTAATGTAGTATGTGAAGCTAATGGCAGCCCATCTACTCTGTCACCAAACCACTCAGTTTCTCTTAATAACATGTGTTGGATTTCCAATCACATAGATGATTTCCTTTTAGCCAAAATGATGAATAAAATCTGCCTATACTAGGCTTTCCATTATCTGGCAACTGCCTTTTTCTGGCACAATACTGGCCTTAGGTGTGGCAGTTGTGTCACAAGACGAATGCTGTAGGGACTACATCACCACGTCGTCTACCAGGCTTTATGGAAAGGGACAAAATAGGCTCATGCACGTGAGGCTCAAGCAGCAAGAGTTCCTTGCTCTGATACTCTGTGCACAAAGCAATAGTGTAATAATTTGTCTTTTAATACAGCTTGCCTAAAGGGAAAGAATATGCTTAGAGAATGAATATAAACATCTAGTCTTCCTATAATTGTACCACCTACTGTAAATTAATAAATTCATATATATTGGTTTTTATACATAGTCTTTTGTGAACATTTTCAAAGTTGGAAACCTTAAAGGATCATTTCTAGAACACTTGATTTTTTATTAATTTTTATTTATTTATGATAGTCACAGAGAGAGAGAGAGAGAGAGAGGCAGAGACATAGGCAGAGGGAGAAGCAGGCTCCATGCACCGGGAGCCTGACGTGGGATTCGATCCCGGGTCTCCAGGATCGCGCCCTGGGCCAAAGGCAGGCGCTAAACCGCTGTGCCACCCAGGGATCCCCATTTCTAGAACACTTGAAAAGATCACTTTTGGGGCATGGCCAGGTTATGAGCCAACTCTGGATTTATTTCTATTTTTGAAAATAATTCCATTGATACTTAATCTCTTCATACACTGAGGAACTGTATTAAAGAAATACCTCTTTAACACAAAGAATTTATTTTTCATGCATGTCTTGCCTACTAATCTATGAAGCTTGGAGGTCAGAAGTAGCATCTTATTTTCTTTTACATTCACAGCATCTAGTGCAGTGCCTGGTACATGTTAGGCAAATATTTAATAGTTTATGAAAGGAAAGGAACAGTGCTATGAACTGAATATTTGTGTCCCCTGAAAATTTATATTTGAAATCTAATCCACCATATGATGATTTTTGGAGGTGGGGCCTTGGGAAGTGATGAGATCATGAGAGCAAAGCGTTTATTAATGGGATAGTGCCCTTATAATAGAGACCCCAGAGAGATCTCTAACCGTTTCTGCCATGTTAGATTACATTGAAAAGACAGCTGTCTAGATAGCAAACACTAAATCTGTCAGCAGCTTGATCCTATAATTTCTAGCCTCCAGAACTGTGAGAAATAAATCTTTGGGTTTATAATCTACCTGGTCTATGGTATTTTGTTATGGCAACCCAAACGGACTAAGATAAACAGTTACTCAAACGGTGGAATTATAGGTAAAAGAAGCCCTTTTCCATTGAACAAGATTATAATATCCTTAGTATTTAACAATTGCTTTCTTGGTTTTCTGTGTAGCAGGTTTTTCAATGTGGCAGGTTGCATTGTATAACAGCCGTTCTGGTGGCAGTTTGCATTAAGTGGCTGATAAATGCAACTTGTTGAACTACATAGCAGATCTATGTGACAGGTTGTGTCATTAGTCCTATTGTGAGAAGGGATGAGGTGGTTTAGATTTGTAAAATACCTGACCTCTTGCTCCTTTAAATGTGTGATAGAGACAGGCACCATGTTAACTTGCTCAGCTCTCTCAGTGGATGTCTGAAAGCCTTTTTTTTTTTAATTGAATAGCAGAATTAACACAGATTTTGTTTAAACCGCCTGACATTAAATAGTATGTTTAAAACAGAGTATTTAACATACAAATGATTTTGATAACTTGAGCTGCAAACACAATTTTCTCCAAAATCTTGGGGATTTTTCATCTGTATTGCAGCAACTGAAGAGTTTCCAAGACAAGGAAAGGTACTTGGGAGGGGATTTTTTAAATCAAAACACCGTCTCCCCCACCCCAACTCCAAGTAGGCTATGGAGAGCAAACTGTGACTTTTTTTTTTTATTTTTTTTATTTATGATAGTCACACACACAGAGAGAGAGAGAGAGATTGAGGTAGAGACACAGGCAGAGGGAGAAGCAGGCTCCATGCACCGGGAGCCCGACGTGGGATTCGATCCTGGGTCTCCAGGATCGCGCCCTGGGCCAAAGGCAGGCGCCAAACCGCTGCGCCACCCAGGGATCCCAAACTGTGACTTTTTAAGGTTAACTTACAGGTTATTGAATTTTTCTTAATGTTTACTTCCATTGAGTATCTTAACAAATAATTTCTTAATAAGATGGAAGCAAACACAAAAGCCTATGCAAGACAGGAAACTGGGCAGAGGACTAGGAATCATTCTTCAAAGGCATAAAGTTACAGAAACCAATTGCTAAGAGGTTCCCTCCATTGAATGAAACAATGAACAACAGAGTGCTCAGCAGTAGAGCTAAATTTACAAACCTAGGGCTGAAAACATGGAGGTTCAAATCTAAGGGAAAAAGAAGAGAGGAACAAAGGAAGAAGTTGTGAGAAATATAAGTATTCAGAGCAAATTAGCCAAACTAAAGTTAAAACTCAGTAAATCAGGTAAGAATTATGAGCCCCAGCCACTTGATGCTCAACTCTGAGCTACTATATGATGATTCTTACCTTCAGAAAAGATAAGAGTAAGGGGCCAGAATTGGGCCATATAAAACCAGCAAGGAACAAACACTAATCAGTAAAATAGTAAAAGGAATTACAAGATGAGCTCAAAGAAGGAATACAAGTATGTGTGGATTTAAAATCAGTAACTAGAGACAAGAAGAAGACCCCTAACTATAACTGCGTCGGATTAGCACCAAAGGAGCCTGCCAAGGCAAAGAATTGCTCTTTACATCCTGTTTCACAAGTTTATCTTTTTGCCATGGGTGAACTTATTACCCCTGAAGTTCTTAGAGAAATGGTAAACAGTGGAATTCTTTTAACATAGGCAGATTCTGATTTTGATGAAATTGTTTTGAGTTTTTGTTGTTGTTGTTGTTTTTTAATATAATCACCAAGTCACTATGGAAAGACATTCCTACCCCCTCCCTTCTAGTGAAGCTATCATGTAGACACAATCCAAAAAAAGATGAATGACTCTTATTAGATAAATGACAATTTGCCAGCAATTTATTAAATAAGAACTGTGCACTTATACCTTATAACATAAATTTTACTCATGGTTATCTTTGTGCTTCACTGTAAATTTCTTTATATTTTCCTCTCTATTATATTCCTGAATTCGATTTATCCAGTATGTTCAAAATTTCATATTAAAGACAAATGAGTTGATGCTGGGCATATCTCATAAAACATATTTGGAGAACAAGTTTTGATGGATAAGAAACCTTTTTGGTCAAACTTGCAGTTGGTTTTCAAAGGTCATTTTTTTCAACTCAAATTCAATTAGTCTTATAAAATGGGAGTTCATCATGTCCATCCAATTCCCAACAAACATATCCTGATCCAGTAGCATATAGAGCTGGGATGGGTATGCCAAATAGCAAATTTACCTTTAGTTTCTTCCTCCCCATTCCACTTGATGAAGTCCAATCAATCAAAGAGGAATTTGGTCTTCTAGAGAAAATTTCAGTGACTTCTAAAGTAAAAGATTATTGCTTCTGAAAAATTTGGTTGGGAGAATAGTCAGTGTTTTTTTTTGTTGTTGTTGTTCCTGAAGATAGATCGTGTATGTCCTCTTCATTAGTTTTTCTAATCATAAACAGATGAAAACTCGTTGTAGAAATTGTAACTAAAAAATCCCCAGATTTAGAATGAACCGATATTTTTTAAAGTTACTTTTAAAATGGCTTTTAATGATTTTCCTCATATAATAATAGCTTTTATATATGGTACTCAGGTGTTCTCAGGAATACTGCAAAATCTCTTAGGTATTGTTTTCTAACATTTTGAGATAAAAACATTTAAATAAGAAAAAAAAGGGATCCCTGGGTGGCGCAGCGGTTTGGCGCCTGCCTTTGGCCCAGGGCGCGATCCTGGAGACCCGGGATCGAATCCCACATCGGGCTCCCGGTGCATGGAGCCTGCTTCTCCCTCTGCCTATGTCTCTACCTCTCTCTCTCTCTCTGTGTGTGACTATCATAAATAAATAAAGAAAAAAATATTTAAAAAAAATAATAAATAAATAAATAAATAAGAAAAAAAAGATATAATAAAGCTAATAAAAGTTTTTTTTCTTAAAAAAAAACCTATTGGTAAAATCTGACTAATGTTAGTATTTTATAATAAGTCCAGCATCCCATGCTATTTACTGATATTTCCCTCTATAAAGATCTGAAAGAAGTTGTAATTATAAAAAACACAAAAAATATCAAGATATTTTTGATAAGAAAATGCAGAGAACTTGCTTTTCTAGTCGGTCAAGCTAGTTAAGAAAGTAAAAGGAACGTTTCTCGTTCACAGTTCCACGAACCGTTTTACGTAGGCTACAAAGCGGACAGTGCAGTGCCCTTGTGTTGCTCCTGCCCTCCTGCCCTGTCCTGCTGAAACCAAATGTGGCTTGAGAAAATGTCTCAAACAGTGATCTTACTGAGCCCGTCTTAGTGCAGTTAGATGATTGAGAAGCACAACATGCTCTGCAGATGTGGAGACCGTGTAATTCTGAGCTTCCTCCAGGAAAGAATGAGCTTTGATAGGCTGGAACTAAAGCTTCTCTAAAGGTGTAAAATCACCGTGAATTTCCTATTACCATGGACAACTATTTCAGATATTCACAGCTAACTTAAGCAGGGTGGCTAACAGCTGTTCATAATAATGCCTTCAAGTACGTGTACCTTCTAACAAGAGTGGGGGGTACATTCTTCATTTTTCCTTTTTTAAAGAAATTATAACCATGTTATTTTTGCTTACCTTCTGATTTACTCCTTTGTTTGATTTGATGAGATTTGCCTTTTATAAAAGGCATCTAGAAGTACTACATTCTTGTTTTATAGAAGTTTGAATTTTGCCTCAGAAATATATTTTTATTTAGAAATTAAACACAAATCTTTATCAGTTGCAAAGTTTGAGAAGTAAGCTTTCCAATTTTGCCTAATTCTAAGGACAATAATTTTAACTATATAGATAACTGCCCAGAGATGCAACCCATAAAAATTCAAGTAGTTGCCCATTTTAGTTTAGCTTTAATAGAACATTAGTTCAGGGGTACCTGGATGGCTCAGTGGTTTAGTGGCTCACCTTCAGCTCAGGTCGTGATCCTGGGGTCCTGGGATCAAGACCCACATTGGGCTCCCATAGGGAGCCTGCTTCTTCTTTTTCCTGTCTCTGCCTCTCTCTCTGTGTCTCTCATGAATAAATACAAATCTTAAAAAAAATAGAATATTAGTTCAAAGACAAAATTTAATACAATGGAAATGGAATGTCTTTCATATACTCTGATAGAAAGGCTATTTTTTGATCAAATACATAACAGTTTGCATATCTACCTGGAAGTTCTCTATGTCTTTTGACCTAGAGGGATTGTAATAAGCATTCTAAATTCTAACATCAATTCAGATCTGTGAAATTGGCTTCGATCTGAGAAATCTCAATGCCATAGATAATGAAAGTCTAGTATATAATAGGTTTATACATATCACTCAGTAAGTATCAATAGAAGATGATGATGGGGATGGGGATGGGGAAGGATGTGTGTGAAATATGGAGGCTAGTTATAGCTTTAACATGAATTTCTGGAAACAGAAATAACATGGCACTAGTAATATATCCCCCTCAAACACATTAATTTTTCCAAAGTAAAATGAATTGCCTTGGTTTCAGGGGACAATTTGTATCCATGGCTATTGTATTGGGAGAGTACTCATAGACGTAAATAGATGACTGGATCTACTTGTGTACCCTGCAAATCATTTTATAATCAGCACTTCAATTAATCACCCTTTACATCCAATTCAGGAAAACTTATGAGAATTGAGGCACTGTACGTACTTTATACTTGGGTGCCTTTTATTGTCTTGCTTTGGGAACTCAGATCGATAAAGTTCAAAATATTATTCCATTTGCTTTGATAATCATATTTCAACATCACAATCAAGGAATATTACATTTTATATTATAAACCTAATTACAAACCCAAGATGTAACAAAATGTAAAATGCAAACCTAGATTCACTATACATACATTTCTAATTCATTTTCAAAAGCTTGTTTTTGTTTTGTTTCTTAAAGGGATATAGTCAATGAAAGGAAGATTGCTTTTAAAATATTTTAACCATGATGGTTGACAGAAAAGATAGGATACTGAGAAACATGTGATACTTTAATTTCGAAAATCATTAATGTTAAAACACCTGGGTGGCATGGTCAATTAAGCCTCTGACTCTTGGTTTCAACTCAGGTCACCATCTCAGGAGTGAGATGGAACCCCACATTGGAGTGCGTTGGAGGGTAGAGCCACTTGAGATTCTCTCTCTCTTTCCCTCTGTCCCTGAACTCGTGCTTTCTCTATATATAATATAAATAAACCTTTACAAAAGTCAGTAATGTTGTTTTCATATTGAAATGCATATTTTGCAGAAAAATATTAATGTACATCAGTGTTATTAAAACTCATTTACTTCTTCAAAAATAATTTACTATTTCTCTTACAGAAAAGTTAGCTTTGTGGTATCTAAATTTTAATCCACCTCAATATTAAACTTCAGAGATGAAATTCAACTATACTTTCTAGAGTTACATATATTTCTTTTTTTTAAGATTTTATTTATTTATTCATGAGAGACACAAAGAGAGAGAGAGAGGCAGAGACACAAGCAGAAGGAGAAACAGGCTCCATGTGCGAAGCCTGTCATGCGACTCGATCCCGGATCTCCAGGATCATGCCCTGGGCTGAAGGCGGTGCTAAACCACTGGGCCACCCAGGCTGCCGTAGAGTTACATATATTTCTAAAGTGGACTAATGATTGATATATTTTGTCATTTTGTTATGAAAATGTTCTCATGGTTAAAATCATGTACAAAGTTATTAAACTACTTAAAACTAAGTAAAATGATGTTTATTTTTTTCAATAAATTCAAATACTATAAAGGGAGGGATCACCTTCCCATATAAATAGTACTTATGATGGACTTGGCACTAATCTAGGTTTTCTGTATATATGTATATATACATTAATTAATTCTCACCATATTCTTATGTGAGAATAATATAATGTTATGGACATAATATTACTTTTCTCTGGAATACTGTATAGCTCAGATATGAAAAATCTTTTAGATTTCCTAAATTCCCAAATGCCATTGCTATTAGCAAGTTATAAATGATAAAATTTAAATAAAAATGATATTTTCTGGGCTTCCTTTTACTGTTTTAAGTAATTTTTACCTGGTTTCATAATAATATAAAATCATATATTATCAAATTTGCAAACTACCATAGTTCAAAAACTTGGAGTTACTTGCTAGTAAAGAGATATAACAAAGAGGCTATTCTATTTTCATTGTGAAAATTGTCTATAAGGAGGAAATCTTAACCAAAAAGAGAACAAAATGGTGGGGAAGGAAAAGGAGTTTTTTGTACCTTCTCTTTAAAATCTGTTGTTATTGTGATCATTATGTTTTCACTATGCTCAGTGGACATTGTCACAGGGGAGGAAAAAGGCTTAATAGCATGAAAAGAAAATTTCAAAATTTATGTTTTTATGAGACTATCCATTTAGATCAGACTAGAGATTGGCATATGAACTAGTTCACACCAAATGAGTCATTTGAGATGACAACAGTTATTTGTTGAAATCGTTGTTTTGAAAATCAGTGCTGCCTTCACAATCCATTAAAAAAAAAAAAAGACTAGAGACACCTAGGTGGCTCAGTGTTGAGTGTCTGCCTTTGGCTCAGGTTGTGATCCTGGGGTCCAGGGATCAAGTCCCACATCGGATTCCCTGCTGGGAGCCTGCTTCTCCCTCTGTCTGTGTCTCTGTTTCTCTCTGCCTCTCAGGAATAAATAAATAAAATCTTTAAAAAAAAGAAAGAGGAGCTAATTTATTAGTCTTATTTTCATCCCCAAAACAAATGCTTCTAAAAAAGGAGGGGGCCATAACGTTGATTCCATTTGTAAATTAGTCTACTTGAGAAGTGTAGATACATAGGACAAGATAGCAGTGATGAAGATAAGGCAGTGGAATCCAAAACTCTATGCCTCTCTCAATCTTATCTTCAATAAACTTGTATGAATTATTCTCATTTTTCAGGAATCCTGACAATCTTAATCTCATTTCCCCATCATCCAAAATGGCTACCTAGCCAAAAAAGGCCCTATCCTGGCTCCAGTGAGTCTAGCGAAGAAATGGCAAATGTTGTCAGAAAGCTTAAACGATTCTTATTTTGGTAATCATTGATAAATCTAAAAAGTTAATCACTCCAGTGAAATGAAAATAAAATTCCACAAGGTTATACCTATATATATAAATTGATAAAACAGGTTGGCCAATGGAGACAATTAAAAAGCAAACAAAAGTGAAGATCATCTACAAAAACATGGTTGTTACTTATCTGGCAAATGAACTGACCAATAAAAAAATAATTGATTAATTCAAGATAAACCATAATGTTGTAAGAAGACCAGGCTTTTGAGTCTGACAGAGGTGTGGTTCACAGCCTAGACTCTAAACTTATCTTTTTAAATATTTTTTGAGATTTTATTTTTTAAAGTATTATCTATACCCACAATACAGGCTTGAACCCACAACCCCAAAATTAAGAGTTGTGTGCTTCACTGACTAAGCCAGCCACGTATCCCTTGACATCTTTTTTTTCTTATCATATTTTTAATCCCTTTAAGTAACATAATCCTGTGTCATAATCCTCATAAATAAATAAATAAATGATATATCCTTTTTAAGACTATTGTAATAATTAAATAATATAGAGATTATAAAAAGCTTCATACCAGGGGGACAATGTGTAGAGAATTTTGCCATATTTGTACATGTGTTATGGGTTGAATTGTGTTTCCTTCAAAATTCGTATGCTGGAGCTCTAATTCCTAGTACCTTAGAACATGACTGCATTTGAAAATCGGGCCTTTAAATAGGAAATTAAGTAAAAATGAAGCTTTTAGGGTGGACCCTAATCTCATCTGACTTGTGCCATTGAAAGAAAAAATCAGAGCACTCAAAAGAGACACCAGGGATGCTTGCACACAGAGGAGAGACCATATGAGGACACAGCAAGATGGCAACCATCTGCAGGATTCAGGAGAGCCCACCCTGTTGACATCACAGTATTGGACTTCCAACATGCAGAACTATGAAAAAATAAATTTGTGTTGTCTAGTATTTTATTGTGGCAGCCCTGGCAAACTTTATGCATAAATACTTTATGCATATGAAGAAATAACAAATTATCCCAATGTAGGCAATATGTATTATTTCATGTAATCCTCAAATAGTGATAATGGATTAAGTGCTATTTTAATATTCATTTTACAATGAGGAAACTGAGTCACAGAAGATTTTAATGACCTAAGGTCACAGTTAGCCCAAAATTAGAGCCTATGCTCATGACCACTGTGCTACAAAAAGAAACAGCAGATTTTTTTTTAATGAGTAAACATTCAGTTTTATGGGCATGTCGTACAAATTGTACATTCTTATTCATTAAAGAGCATGAAACTCCACAAACCTTTGTTAAAAATGAAGGAAAAGTCATATAGACTTTAAACCTAATTTGGGCATACATGAGTGCATGTTATCAGATCTATTTATATGAGAACTTTTTAATGCTCATTTTCATGAGGAATGTAGATGACACACAGTTTTAGAACACTAAGAGTTGTTTTTAGTGTAGCCCACACTATAATTTTAGAACCCCTTAGTCCTATCTGTTCCATGTACCCACTGATTAATTCCATGAGCACAAACACAAAGCAGATATAACTCAAGGAAATAAAAGCTGACTACCTTGTCTGACCATAGTTGAAATGCTCATACTTTCAACTTAAAAAATTGTATTTCATTTTGCTGAAGTAATTTGGTGGAAGGATTTAAATAGGTCAAATATCTGAATTATATATTATCTTAACAGAAACTTGGCTTGATAGTTTAAATTACTGTTAATCAAATATTGATATGGAGAGGCCTAAGAGATATAAAATAAGAATTTGATACAGTGTTGAACATCAGTTACTTATAAATAAATGTATCTGAAAAGATTAAAATAGCATGGTTAGTAATGAAAAAACGTATTATCAGGTGCCAGTCACGTCCCTAGATTTCAAGGATAGCATTTTTCATAAATGAGAAAAATACCTAGTAAAATAGTTTAATACCATTACTTTCTGTTGAAATGTTTTTTTTTTGTTTTTGATGGAGCAAAAGAAAACTTTACCTGATGCTTCTCTAAACATAATCATAGGGGATCCTTGGGTGGCTCAGCAGTTTAGCACCTGCCTTTGGCCCAGGGCGTGATCCTGGAGTCCCGGTATCGAGTCCCACGTCAGGCTCCCAGTGCGTGGAGCCTGCTTCTCCCTCTGCCTGTGTCTCTGCCTCTCTCTCTCTCTCTCTGTCTATGATAAATAAATAAATAAATCTTTAAAAAAACATAATCATAAATTCTAATATTTAATTCTGCTAAAGCAGTATTTTTATTAAGTTACTTATTCAGTCTTACCCATTACATGTCTTAAAATCTAGAAGGATTGTACTTTAAATATTTCCTCCAGTTGTAAGAGCAGTACATAACAATTGGAAAATTTTAATGAAACAAATACTAGCACTTGTATTCCCTTCACCTTTAAGGATCAGTACTATTCAGATATTGATTTGATATAGCTCATTTTAGTTTGGTATTTGTATATATGTATTTGTGCCCTGAAATTTTGATTCATGTATTCATTTATTATTTAGTTTAACAAATGGGTATTGCACAACCACTCTGTACCAGAGCAACAGATTATAGGAGTGACAACTGTGTATTCTAAGGTGGAGAAATCCACGGATGGATAAAAATACCAGGTATTGGATTTGGACATGTTGAGTTTGAGGTGTGCATTAAACCCTCAAATGGAAAAGTTGAGCATGGAGTTGGATATTGTATGGTCCAGAAGAAATGTCTGGTCTGGATATGGACCATCTGGGAGTGGAAGTTATTTAAACCCAGAAGGCCATATAAGGCAGCAAAGATGTAGAGCATGTAGAGCATGTAGAGAAAAGAAGAGGCCAAGGACTGAGCACTGAAGCACTTCAATATTAAAAGGATGAGAAGGGGACATCTAGGTGGATCAGAGGTTGAGCATCTGCCTTTCGCTCAGGTCATGATCCTGAGGTCTGAGATTGAATCTCACATCGGGCTTCCTGTGGGGAGCCTGCTTCTCCCTCTGCCTCTCTCTCTCTCTCTCTCTTTCTCTGTGTGTGTGTGTCTCTCATGGATAAATAAATAAAATCTTTAAAAAAAAATATGGGAGAGCTGTGATGCCCAGGAGCAAGAAAGGGAATGGAAGTGCTTTCCTCAGACAGATGAGAGGTTGAGCTCTAGAAGTGGGCAGGAGGTCAAAGAATAGTAGGTAAGATAGGTAGTGATTAACCATGGTCTGAAATGATGCCTTTTGACGACTGAGTGAATGAACTAGAAATAGGATAGAGTAGACTTGAAAAGTCAAGGATAATTTCATGAATTTATAGTGAGAACAATCAGGATGGTGTGTTCCCTGCTCATGTTCAGCTGATGTGATGCTGATTTGGAGTTAGATGGCATTGGCTAGGCCATGGCATGGCCAAGAAAACAAAATAAAGATTTTCATGAAATTTTTTTTCTCATTTAATATTAACTGATGAGTTTCTTTCCTGTGTTATCAAATATCCTTTAAACATTATTTCAATGCTTATATGTAATCATATATTGAAATATTTCCCTATTTTTAAAATTGTTTTTACTTATTATATATAATATTTCAATAATTATAGATTTAAGAGTCAAAACTTAGAACCAATTGTAAGAAGAAAGGTGTCTGAAGGAACAAAGATATTGCAAAGGGATTCCAAAGGAATAAACTGTTTTAGTAAAGATCCATTGGTATGTAACAATTCACTTCCAAAGTTCAGTGACATCAAAAACAAGAGCTCTTCATTTGTTCCCATTTATACAATTTAAGTATTACATGGTGGGAATAGATTGTTTTTCCTTCAAAATGTATCAGCTAAAGCAACTTGACTGGAAAAAATACTTTCAGAGTGGAGTCACTCACATGACTGTTGCTGGTGGCTGGCCCCAGGAGCAGACTGGGGATATTTGAAAGATTATAACATATCTTAGAAAGCAATATCTCTTTTTTTAAGATTTTATTTATTTATTCATGAGAGACATAGAGAGAGAGGCAGAGACATAAGAAGAGGGAGGAGAAGCAGGCTCCATGCAAGGAGCCCAATATGGGACTCGATCCTGGAACTCCGGGATCACACCCTGAGCCAAATGCAGATGCTCAACCGCTGAGCCACCCAGGCATCCTAGAAATCAATTTAATTGATGGATATGAATTTAGATTAGATTAGAAGAGTTTTCATTTATTCTATTATTTTCAAAAATCGATATAAAACCAATTCTACTTAAGAAAATAATTTCTGCCTCAAATTTTTGTAATAGTTTCCCTATCTCTTGGAGGTATACAATGTTGCTCTTTGTATGGCCTATCAAATAAATTCTTTTCATTCTCTATAATTATTAAAATATGTAAAAATATGCTTGTGCCTCTGATATAATTTTGGACACATATGCTTTACAGTGATGTTGATGGCTAAATAATTCACCATTGTAATTTGTTTTCTATTTTATACAGTACTTTTTAGCCCAGATCTGCTATGCTTTGTTCTTTTTCTGTTTATTTTTGTTGAGTTTTGGGGGTTTTTTGTTTTGTTTTGTTCTTTGGGTTTTTTGTTGTTGTTGTTTTTTAGATTTCTTTCTTTTTAAAGATTTTTTATTTATTTATTCGTGAGAGACACAGAAAGAGAGGTAAAGACACAGGAGAGGGAGAAGCAGGCTCCCTGTGGGGAACCCCATGTGGGACTTGATCCCTGGATCCTGAGATCAGGACCTGAGCTGAAAGCAGATGCTCAGCCGCTGAGCCACCAGGCATCCCATCATTTCTTTTATAGAAATACAGTGTTTTCATTCACATTAATCATCTGTTACTATACAATCAATTGTACTTGGCAAAACAAAATATGAATAATCCATTCATTGTCAAGCTATACAAATAACTTAAAAGACTATTCTATTGTTTTATTATTATTATGACATAAACTGGGCATTAACTTCTTATATCTAGAATCCTTCTGTTCCCCAATCCTAAATTATATATTGTTTCTGGGTGTTAAAGTCATATATCTGAATTTTTTTTCTCCTCCAATATTTAAAAATACTTTAAAAATATTTTTCAAATGTATTTAGGCCTAAAAACACAGTTACCATTTTATTCACAGGATGCTTCTTCCTATACTCACAGCATCTCGAGTTTGAGTACAGTAAATCTCTTGTGATAAAGTTTATCTTAAATATTCATGCTTTTTTATGACTTCATCAATTGTACTAATCGTTTCATCCACCTGGATATAAAGCAGAGAAAGAACTATATTAATCACATGTTTAACAGCATTGCAGTCTAAGGGTATTTACTGTATTCACATATCTCTTCTTTTGACTATAATTTTGCAAAACTGATCTCAGGATTTATTTTTACATTGCTATTTTAATTTTATTGAAAAATATTATTCAGTTCAGTTAATATTTTAGCACAGCAACCATTAATTAATAATATTTTCTAAAGTTATTATTGATAAGTTAAACATTTCAATGACATTCTGTATGTAATATCACAAAAGTCACAACTACTTGACTTTCATCATTTGCATACTAAGGAAATGACTCTTAACAATATTTCTATGGAACAAAAAGTATGTTCTTTGCGAACTGCATTAACATAAACATTTGTCTTCTTGGTTTGGAATTACGCTTGTAATAACATGAGCAAATTCGGTGTGAATTAAACGCTTCCTAGGTGATCTAAATATATTCTTGAAGTCAGAGCTGACTAATAGCTAATTATTTTTATAAATAAGCCTCTGTGTTAGAATTGTGAGGTTCATAGGTATATTTTAATGCCATTTCAACAAATGCACCTCCATACCCAGACAATAAACCTAGATTATGGAGATCGTCTGCTGGAGTTCCAGAACTATTTGACAAGATATTCTTTTTTCTATAAAACATGTTTATATTTTAAGTTTACTATTATTCTACTGTTGTGGCTTTCCTTTTTTCTTTTATTCTTGTTCTACATATAATTTTTATCTTCAATCTTGAACAACATAGTTTTCCCCCTCAGATGTAACAAACAACTATATCAGAGAGTAAATCACCTTTATTGCCATCTCTAGGAAAATAACACATAGCACTTTAATTCCCTAGGTAAAGAAATCTTATAGGAAAGATAAATTTTATTACAGCCTCTATTCTAGAATGTAGAAATGCATTTTGTTATTATTACTGGTGTTTCTGCCTGTTTTTAAAGACCCAACATCCATATGGGAAATTTTGATGTTATTCTTATAATCTTTTTAATACACACACACACACACACACACACACATTCATTTTGAAGATCTCACACACTCTCTCTCACACACACAAGCAATATCTCAGTATTTGAAAACCTAACCTAAATATATGTCAGCATATAGAGAGTTATGAACTACATCAATGATAGCAGATCTCTTAATTAGAATCCTGTGTTCTCCATTTAACGCCTATTTATTTTTTTGCAAGCTACTAAATCTTTCCAAGTTTTGAAACTTTTATCTATTAAGTGATATATTTTACTGAGGACCATGTGAAGATTTAGAAGATAGCATATCTAAAGGGTGATGTATTCCTGGTACCTAGTAAGAACTTGCTGTATGTTAACTATAACTTTTATTGTGTTTATTTTCATATCAATATAATTTTAAATGGAAGTATATGCAGACAATTATGTGTGTCATTGTAAAAAAAATGTTTACAGTTTAGGGCAATATGTGGTGAATAACAAATAGTGGATTCCACAAGGAAATTTGAATAAAATCTAGATATTTGAAGAAGAGGAAATCATTTTTAATTGATGTTAATTTAATTTTCTTTAAATTTTTATTTATTTATGATAGTCACAGAGAGAGAGAGAGAGAGGCAGAGACATAGGCAGAGGGAGAAGCAGGCTCCATGCACCAGGAGCCCGATGTGGGATTCGATCCCGGGTCTCCAGGATCACGCCCTGGGCCAAAGGCAGGCTCCAAACCGCTGCGCCACCCAGGGATCCCATTAATTTAATTTTTAATTGATGTTTTCAGAAAAGACTCCATGAATAAATAAGACACTTGGTAGTCACTGACATAGATTCGCAAGTTTATTTGGTTATTAAAATAATAGGTAATTGGAAGACACAGGTGCACTTTCAATATACTAGAATTAATACGTATTTTTTAATTAAAATGGATTCAATATATATATGGTTTATAATTTAATTCTCTATCATATTTGAATCCTTTGGGTGTGTTCAAGAAGCAAAGCAAAGTACGATTGTTTCTAAAAGTCACAGGTTAAAAAGTACGTGAAATACTTTTTAGAAAATATTTCAATTGGTTACTGCACAGATAATAACCTGTGGTTACTGCATGTGGTCATGAATTAAATGCAAAATAACATCAGGAGCCCTGCTTCAAGAAATAATTAGGCCTTCTGCAGAGTCATTCAGTAAAATTACATTATTGTGTTCAACTGAGAGGAGCTGTGTAGAATTGTATTTGTAAAATATAATTGCAGGGACAGCTGGCCTGAAAAAGGAAGAATCTTAATAATATATGTTGCTGAGGTGGTTGGTTGTTTACTCCCCATTATGAGAGTGGTTGATAAGAAGAACAGTCATTGTTGCATAGTAGAGAGAAATTAATTCCGGAAAATAATGATGTAGCTTCTCATGCAGTTTACCTGAATTTTAAAGTGAAATGTATTGTTAGCCATGCAAGCAACATGCCTTGAGGATTTGTTCTTGCTCCTACTCCTGAAGCTTCAAATCTTCTATGTGGCCTTTCTCAGTTGGCTTCATCTTTTATTTTCTTAACATCCCTCTTATAATGTAAACATGGGAAAGAGAAAGTGGTATAAGAACAAAGGATAAGCATACAAAATAGCTCCACTTTCTTTGCAGAAAGATTTAATAGGGAAACGGTACCACACTGAGATTTTATGAAAAGATTGATAATGGTGTGTTCATTTAAACCGAATGGGGAGCCACTGTATGTTTTGCCATTTTAAAGTTAATTTCACTTTTTACTTAAAGTCCTTCTAGATTTTTTTCCACTGTTTGTCAAACAAGACAATTAATTTTATCAACATGACTTTTCAATGCCATTGTAAGCTCACATGCGCTGAAATAAATGTCTTGATACCCTCATGAACATGAATTATACAGACAATCACATGAAATATGGGGGCTAGTATTTCATATACAATATGCTGTCATGTTAATTAAACACAAAGAAGGGAAGACAAAGAAAATTTGTTGGTTGATTAACTCCAGAGAGAACTATAAGTTTTAATATGATATTTAATAGTAAACTAATCTTTAAATGGCTTTGGCTATGTAAATGAATATCAAGTAAATATACATCCCTAAAAATAAAGGCATTAATAAATGCATGTTAATTACTTCTTCAAAAATAAAAACTTTTATCTTTAGACGATATCAGAATACCTTTCTTTTTAAAAAATATTGGGGTGAATTGTAATTTTTACTTACTAAAACAAAGTTTATAATTTTCAGCAAGAGGACAAAGTTTTACTTCTACAGCAAATATTTATTGAGGCTATTATGTGCCAGTCACTTTTATGCAGGAAACAAACTAGGGAAATGATATGCAAAAATGTCAGTAATGATAAGTGTAATGAAGAAAAAATAAGCAGAGTAAGGAGGCCAATGAAAGATACACAAATAGGTTGGTCAAGGAAGATCTCTCTGAGGAGGTGAAATTTAAGCAAGGTTCCATCTTTTATTCTGTTTTGTTTTTGTTTTTAGAATTCTTTAATATTCTGAATTTAAGGAGAAAAAATTGTAAGATCTATATGGAAGACCATGTGTAGGTCTTCTTTGGTGAAATTTCTGTTCATGTCTTTTGCCCATTTCATGATTGGATTGTTTGTTTCTTTGCTGTTGAGTTTAATAAGTTCTTTGTAGATCTTGGATACTAGCCCTTTATCTGATATGTCATTTGCAAATATCTTCTCCCATTCTGTAGGTTGTCTTTTAGGTTTGTTGACTGTTTCTTTTGCTGTGCAGAAGCTTTTTATCCTGATTAAGTCTCAATAGTTTATTTTTGCTTTTGTTCCCCTTGCCTTCAAAAATGTCTCTTGCAAGAAGTGGCTGTGGCCAAGTTCAAAAAGGGTGTTGCCTGTGTTCTCCTCTAGGATTTTGATGGATTCTTGTCTCACATTTGGATCCTTCAACCATCTTGAGTGTACTTTGTGTCTGGTTTAAGAGAATGGTCCAGTTTCATTCTCCTGCATGTGGCTGTCCAATTTTTCCAGCACCATTTATTGAAGAGACTGTCCTTTTTCCAGTGGATAGTCTTTCCTGCTTTGTCGATGATTAATTGACCATAGATAGAGTTGCGGGCCCATTTCTGGGTTCTCTATTCTGTTCCATGGATCTGTGTGTCTGTTTTTGTGCCAGTACCACACTGTCTTGATGATCACAGCTTGAAATCTGGCACTGTGATGCCCCTGACTCTGGTTTTCTTTTTCAATATTCCCCTGGCTATTAACAAGACAGGAAACAACAAATGTTGGAGAGGAATTGGAGAAGGGAGAACCCTTTTGCACTGTTGGTGGGAAAGTTTACATTGGTTACATTGGTTACTGGTTACAGCCACTCTGGAAAACTGTGTGGAGATTCCTCAAAGAGTTAAAAATAGAGCTACCCTACGACCCAGCAATTGTACTACTGGGGATTTACCCCAAAGATACAGATGCAGTGAGAGACCAAGACACATGCATCCCAATGTTTATAGCAGCAATGTCCACAATAGCCACGCTGGGGAAGGAGCCTCAATGTCCACTGACAGATGGATAAAGAAGATTGTGTGTGTGTATATATATATATATATATATACAATGGAATATTACTTGGCCATTAGAAATGATGAATACCTACCATTTGCTTCAATGTGGATGGAACTGGAGGGTATTATGCTGAATGAAGTAAGTCGATTGGAGAAGGACAATCATCATATGGTTTCACTCATATTGGAATATAAGGAATAGTGAAAGGGATTAAAGGGGAAAGGAGAGAAAATGAGTGGGAAAAATTAGAGAGGGAGACAGAACATGAGAGACTCCCAACTCTGGAAAACGAATAAGGGGTAGTGGAAGGGGAGGTGGGTGGGGGGATGGGGTGACTGGGTGACGGGCACTGAGGGGGGCACTTGATGGGATAAGCACTGGGTGTTATACTATATGTTGGGAAATCGAACTCCAATAAAAAAATTATACATAAAAATCTATATGGAAGAATTCTGTGATACTCGTGACAGAAAACCAGTTAAGTTCCCTCAATTATATACAGTTTTTATTGACAAAAAATGTTTTATTGGCTTTACTTATATAGAAAATATAATTTAAAAAAAAAAGAAAATATAATTTAAGTAAAGCACTGGGAGATATGTAAACCCCATCATTAGTTTATTATATTTCATGATCTTATGGGTCAATAATTCAGACAGAGCTCAGCTGGGCTCTTCTGTTCCATGTGGTTTTGGCAAAGGCCGCTCTGGTATTCAACGGCAGGGCTGGTCTGGTCTGGAAGGTCCAATGTGGTTTCTTTCATTCATACAGCTGGGGCCTTAATGTGGATGACCGAAGTCTGAGCATGGTCCAGGGCTGTCAAGGAGGACGCCTAATGTGCCAGTCAGCACGGTAGTCTCCAGCAATCAGAATTCCTATGTAGTGGCTCAGAACTTCCTTGAGAGAATGTTCCAAGAAACAGGAAGCAGATACTCCCAGACTCTTAAGGTCCAGACCCAGGCCCTGTCCACAGGGTTATTGTGGCTGTGTGTTATTGCCCAAAACAGTCACAGCATTCACTCAGATTCAAAGTGTTGATACAGGCTCCACTTCCTCATGGGGGCAGCATCAGAGTTTGCAGCCATCCTGAATATGCCCACAATCCATTAAAAAAATTAATAACAAAATTTACTCAAAGATAATGACCAAAAGCATATTCATCTAAAGTGTTTGGATAGTTCTATAGGATTTTCTGCAATTGTGTGTGTGTGTGTGTTTGTGTGTGTGTGTGTAGTATTTGGACCAAACCTAAAATGCTGTAGGTATCATGAGAACATCGTGTTTTCCCATGGATATTCAGAAGCTCATATACTAAAATCCAGTCAAAGAAACATTAATTACTTACATATTGAAGGTGGCAACATGAATCCATGAAATGCAGCAAAAGCTACTGTACTATTGCTATTTCTCTTACAGAAAAATTTCATAGTTTATTTTCATTTAAATATTGATTTTAGCCCTTTAATCCTTACATAATGATCTCCTTTATTTTTAACATCCCGCTGAAAAAATTATAAAATAAATTATCTATACAATGTCAAAATTATGATGTCCTTATTTAACTTAAAGACTGCATTGTATTTGCTCCAGAAAAACTTGCAAACCACTCTTTTGGTTGCTGAGTTGTTTCTAATCAGTACAGCCTTTGCTTTTGAAGTCTCTTTGGACAGAGAACTCGAAATTCCAAGCAAATTATTTAACCAGTTTTACCTACAGTAACAATACAATTATCCTAGTTCTCTGATACATTTTTTTTTCTCCTTCATTCACCTTCATTCATTAGGTCTACTTTAATAGAACAGATAAGATCACTTAGAATATCTGCTATACTCATAGAAACCTTAATTTGGGGAACTATGAGGAGTTTTAATAATTGGGGTCTAATAGTAGCTATAAGTTAATTATATTACTAATTTTATTTTCTATGTAAAAGTTTTTTACATATTTAAATTGCCAAATGTTTGCTATGATATTGGTATGACTTTGTCAAATTGATATTTACTAAATGGAGCATAGGGTGCTGGATGGTAAGCCATGGTTCAACTACAAACTACAAGAGCAAATCAAATAGGGCAATCTATTACTCACAGGTCCTAGGGGAAGTAGACAGCATGCCTCAAAGGGTGGCATAGAGAGGTCAAGGCAGGGTGCAGGCAGAGAAAGAGAGGCTGGACCTGAAGCACATGCCTTTATTATGGTTCATGGGTGGAATGCTTTGGAGTTCCTGGGCTAAAGTAGGATTGGTCAATTCAAATGAAAAGAGCGGGGTTTTGGTGACCTCCACAGGATCTTATCTAAGGGGAGGATGAAGGATAGGCACTGGGAGGCGGGGGAGAATGTTGATCACAATGGCAATTGGGTCGGTCACATTAGAAACCTACATTGGCTTGTGACTGGGCTGCTGCCTAGGGCATGCACCTGCAGGAGAGACTCATGCCAGCTTCAGGGCCTGGAGATTACCAGGCCGAACAAAGTGGGTGTGGAGGCAGCGATACCATGGAGTCGCTTAAACTCTTGACAGATATCTTAAATAAGAGTATGTAAAATTTTAGAACAGCTTTGTCTCCATTATGTTAGTTCTCTGATTTATCCAAATTTTGGTTTGTGTGGACAGCAAGATTATATTTTTCTTGAATTCCCTTGAGATTTAACAAGGATTCTTATTTCCATATATTCAGGCAAATCTGAAGATAGCTGTGCACACTATTCACCTGGACACAACATACTTTCTTCAGAGACACCTTTTATTTTGTCCTTTTGAAGTCCCTTTGACACTCGGTGTAACCAGAGCTTATATAATTAGATAGGCTTTTTCAAGACCTAACTTCTCCTAATTTATTTTTATGGTAATGAATCAGGAAGATCTATGGCTGCATGACTTAGAAATAAAAAATTCCCCTTGAATTTTTGCTCATTAAACATACAAAAGTTACTCAGAAACGGGCCTGAGGTATTGCCCATTGCAATAAATTTAAAAAGGAAACTACATTCCATTCTTTTTGTGCTAGTTTCATGGAATAGTCTCGTTCACTCTTTAAAATATGTCTCTAAAGTTTGATGTTGGCCTGGAAGATAAGATCCTAATCACAATCTGTTCTCTTTGAACTGGGGGGGTGGGGGGGTCTGCTGGTCAACTTCTGCTTGCACATTCACAGTCTCAAATTAGTCATGGAATTAATTAATAGCCACTTTAATTCCTTTCTTGAAAGGCATATAAAAAATCCCAACACTTAAATGCCTTGCCATATAATCACCTGGAGATGCGAATAATATCTGTCTGGCTAGATTTCACTATTACAGGAATATCTAGGGCCAGATATTTGGAAATATTTGAAAGTTTAATACCTAACCTATTTTCTTTCTTTCAGGTTCTTTCTCTTTTTTCTAGGCTTTTCGCATTAGGTAGGCCTAACTAGAGATGATTTGATAACTAATAATTTTTTTATAGGAAGCACTCATAGTATTGAGTGTCTTACTGGATTTACAAATTTTATTTTCTAGAAGCCAAATGTGCTTTTTAAGAGCTGTGGACTCATAAGCATGGGTAAAAAGAGCTAACTCTTACTCAGGTATTACTCCAACCACTTCTTTGTGTATTAATTCCTTTAATCTTCATTATAACACTATAAGGAAGATACTTTTTTGGAAGAGAAGAAGTCATCCCTGGTTATAGAGGGGGAATCTGACCTAGAGAAGGTCACAAAGGTAGTAAATGGTAGGATTGGGATTTGAAGTCAGGCTGTTTAGCCTGCATGGTCCTTATTTGCTATATTGTTCTTTCTTTCTATATGAGATTATGGATGACACTATTTGTAAAAATTCAGTGGCTTCAGGTAAGTCATAACAGAACAAATACATTCAAAATTACCCGGTGTGAATCATGGTAGTTTTCAAGGCTTTACGTCTATGAACTTTATTTAAGCTAAACTCAACATACCTTAGACCATATAGGATATCTAACATAACCTCTTTTGGTGAAAGACACTCCTTTTCATCATTTTCTATGTATACCATATGATTATCGTTTGAATAAGTATATATATTTTTCTGTTCAGAATTTCTGGACAAAAATGTGTACATGTTAAATATATGGAAATGTTACTATTTTAGATTTTACAAAATAGAATTTTCCTTCTAAGTTTATCTTGTTCTAAAGTATATCTAGAAAGTAAAAACAAACCAGCCAAATTACATTTGGAATTTCTTTTTCTAAATTAATGTTCTACTAGAGGGTATTATACTAAGTGAAATACATCAATCAGAGAAAGACAGTTATCATATGATCTCATTCATATGTGGAATTTAAGAAACAGAACACAGGATTATAGGGGAAGGGAAAGAAAAATAAAACAAGACAAAATCAGAGAAGGAGACAAACCATAAGAGACTCTTAATCATAGCAAACAAATGGGTTGCTGCAGGGGGGATGGGGGATGGGGGTATGGAACAACTGGGTGATGCACATGAAGGGGAGCACATGATGTAATGAGCATTGGGTGTTGTATAAGACTGATGAATCACTGATCTCTATCTCTGAAACGAATAATGCTATATGTTAATTAATTGAATTTAAATAAAATAAATAAATAAATAAATAAATAAATAAATAAATAAATAATTTAAAAGGGTTTATTTGAGAGAGAGAGAACATGCAGGGGGTTGGGGGGGGAAAGGACTGAGGGAGAGTCTTAAGCAGACTTGCTGCTGATCCCAGAGCCCCATGCCAGCTGGATCTCAGCACCTTGAGACCACACATGACCTGAGTCAAAATCAATAGTCCGTTGCTTACCCAACTGTGCAACCCAGGCACCCCTCAAAGAAATTTCTAGGTCTATCTTCCTCACTTCCTTCTGGTCCACACACTTTAATAAGACCAAGTAAGGTAGCTTGGTCGAGGAATGAGGCTATCTCCAAATAGAGATCATTACTTTTTTTTTTCCAGATATCATTTGAGTTGCATGGATACAGAGAACCAAAATTCTGATACAGAGCAAAACTTATCCTATTACAATTAATTTGCCTCTCTGAATCATTCACATGATAATTAAGTTTACTCCTCTCCAAATTGCATAAGATAGTGTTTTAAAGACAACTCCTTCTTGGGACGCCTGGGTGGCTCAGTTGGTTAAGCACCCCACTGGCGATTTTGGCTCAGGTCCTGATCTCAGGGTCCTCAGATCAAACCCTGCCTCAAGCTCAGCAGGGAATCTGCTTGGGATTCTTTCTCTCTCCCTTTCCCTCTGTCCCTCCCCCACTTCTCACTCTGTCTCTGTCTCTCTATCCCTAAAATAAATAAATAAATCTTTAAATTTTTTTTTAAAGACAAATCCTTTTTTTTTTCTTTATAATCTTGAGTTGTGGAATTTTTTTCCATGAGGTTCTTTGAAATCTTATCCTAAAATACTTTCTTGAGTTAAAGGAAGAAAAGGAAACCTCTGTCTTAAAAAGTTTTTTTTCTTAAACTACAATTAATTTATGATACAGGATGTTTAACAGATATCTCTGAGGCAAGATTTTTTTCTTTTAAGAAATAATTAACATGTGTTATATCAGTTTCAGGTGTACAACAGAATGGTTTGACATTTGTATATATTACAAAATGATTACCTCAATAAATTTAGTTAACATTCATCACCACAAAAAAAAAAAGTCAATAAAAAATAAATTAATTAGATAATGTTCTACCCTCAGTGACCTCATGAAGATATTCCAAAGTGGGAGGTGGAGGAATGGAGGATTGGGAAGAGGACATCTTTAAACAGCAAAAGCATTTCATGTATTTTGATGTTTAACAACATGGACTGCTAAGTGACTGAAATATTGCTAAGAAAAGTAAAAATCTGATGTCAAAACAATAATTTCTTACTGTATATAAGTCTTTTACATGCATCTTGTCATAGTACTTAAGTGAGTTTTGACCTCATGAATACTTGTTTACAAATATATACTAATAGATATAATTGACATTATTTTAGGAAAAACATCTGTTGGGTTTAGCAAAATTCACTTTAGGAAATTTCCAAAATAATTTTAAAAATTATTTAAAGGTGTGAGAATATTTTTACATTAGCATTTATGGGCCATGAAAATATTTCTTAAATATAAGAGAAATATCAAGATAAAAATTTTCAAGATAAAATTTTTTCTTTATAACTTGTTAAAACAGAACCTCTCTTGTGGAATCAGAAATTTAACACATCAGCAAAATATGCTTCTAACCTAAAGTGTGTGTGGAATGAGTAGCAAATTTTACTTAAATTGCTATTACATGGTGTGCTTTTTCTGCTCTGACTATGCAAGGTATGGACTCATTATAGTATAAATCAAAGAAATTTCTATTTGAAAAACATCATAACTGTATCCCCAAATAGGTCTTCCTTATGATCTCTTCAGAAATGAACTGCTTTTTCCAGACATTATTTAGCTTTAGCATTTGGTCAGTGAATCAATAAATAGAAAAGTTGTAACCTCAAGGGATATCTTAAAATATCTGATGCTAAGTGTGGATATAAAATAACAAGCATTTGGGGGCCATGATTTTGGCAGTTCTTCTTGAAAGCATTATATGTTTTCTGAGGCTGGGGCCATATACTATTCATCTTGACTCTAGCACAATTTCTGACACATAGTAGGCAGTTAAAAAATATTTGTTGAATGGAAAAATGGCTGAATGACTGGATGTACTTAACTGTTCCTGCTTAGCACTTAGAGGCTATTTTTAAAATTGTTGGAGTGACGAATATACTCATTGAAAACAGCAGAAAATATTTTCCTTTCACAAATCTCCAAGGAGTTTTGATAGGTATGTTAGCTCCCCAGTGTGCCAAAAGCTCCAGTCACTGTTTTCTTTTCAATGCAAGCACCGTGAAAGTCTTTGGTTAAATCCTAAAGAGCTTAAGTTTGTATTTCCAGCTGTTCTATTTATGGAAATGTTCATTTTCATGTTGAATTTTCCGTTTTAAGAAATATCATTAATGGTTTTTATGCATGATGGCTTAGAGTTAAAAGCAGTTTTTCTTAAAACAATTCTCCTTTCTTAAATACCATGTAACAATTACTTTATTTTACGTAAACCTCACAGCAACTCTAAGATGTAGATATTATAATTACTGTTCCTATGAAATTAGACCTAGATATCTTAAAAAATATTATTCCACTAGTAACAGGGTCAGACGTGACAGATTCTAAATTGTTGCCACTATACTATGGTCTTTAACTATTTTTGTTGGCATTATAAGATGTGCCACATTCACTGCTTTAGCATGTATATATTAATTTGTAATTCATCTATTCCGACATAAAATGTAATCAATTTAGAATTCTTGTTTTGGCAAAATAATTCCTTTATGTTTAGAACCAAAACACATGGCTGGAAATGTTATATTTCAACGTATTGTATGATAACAATATAATTCATTTTTAATGTCTTAAAATATATAGAATTTCTTTCATTTTTTCATATTCTTAAGGACATCTATGTAGAGATAGAAAAGCCTGAAGAATTAAGACAAAACTTGCTTATTTTTAAGCACCAAATTTGTTTTTCATTATGGAAAATATTTTTGTTTTCTCACTTCCCAGAATGCATACATGGTTGTGCCTGGACACAGATCTACTTGTTTATGATATTCTAGTGTTCTTCAGGCAAACACAGTTTCTTTCCTTTTTTTTCAGACTGTTCTTTTATTAATGTAAGCCAATATGCCACTAAAATTTCTATAAGACTAATTAAGGAACATATCTGAAACCATTATTGTCCAGAAACGAGTAGAAAACACATGTATTTAAATTACCCCAAAAAAGTGCTTCTATTCCTTCTTCAATCTGTACAATTCAGATATGACTAGTGATGAACCAGACTCTCTGAGAGCCATAATTGTATTCCTATTATGTCATTTGGATGCTCTCAGCTGCTTTTGTATCAGTGAGCCACATCATGGCCATAGAACGGGCTGTTTCTTGCCAAAAGCAGCAACAGAGTAGTAACAGTTCTCTGTAAAAAGAGCAGCAAAGTACTGCCATGTTCATATTTTTGCATGATCATTATAAGTTGCTTCCATTTTCAAAGTTTAACATTCACCAGGGTTATTATTACGTCCAAAGCAACAAAAATAACTATATAATTTAAAAGTTATTTTGATTAGAGTGATAATGTAACAACTGATTCAAGGGGGTCAATATAAAATCCCAGTTCTATTGTAATACTCTTAGTATCTATATTCTTGCTGTGGGCTTTCTAAATAGACAAATAAATTGACCATTTTAATGTGCAACTTATTTATGACAATAAAAATTTATAAATTTAGATGAAAAGATGTCAAGCCCTATATCAATTCTTTAACATATTTGTTGAATAAATGAGTGAACTAAGCCCATCTCAGCTGTTTGAGTAAAGTCAAACCAGTTGACGAGGTGAGGCCAAAATGACAGACCATGGATGCTCATTTGAATATTATAAGTAATAGAGAGAAAAATCTCTCCTTTTTAAAGTTATGGATTTTTTTTTAAATAGCATAATTTGAAGATTAGTGATTTAGGAATCAAGGACCTAGATGCTAATCGGTTCTGCTATGTAATGCTACGTGACCTGTTGCCATTTATTTAACCACACTGGGTCCCAATGTTTTCATGGAGACTACCACAACTTGCTGGACTCATGATTTTGTAGTGACTATCAAAAGATACAAGATATGGTACAAAACAAAAAACAAATGTAAATTGTAAAGAGCCTTACTGCTAGATTTTTCTTATTAGTATAGAGTTGAGAATTGCCTGGAGTTTGCCTTATTCAGAAGGAATCCCTACCTCCAGCAGCTTGTTCCTTTTTAAATCTTTGGAATTTTCCATGTCTATCCCAAGAATAGCAAGTGGTAAATTTCCTTGATGAGTTTACAGATCATAGAGATAAACAAGGGAAGTAGGCACCCCATCATTAGATCAGAAGACTAAATGTAGCCATCATTCCAAAGTGCCTTATGGTCTCATGTACCCAAAACAACATCAGGGGTTTTATATGCATGTGTGCATGAGTATGTGCATGCACTCATATGTGTCCATGTACATTTTTGCTGTGTTTTTGTCTTTATAATAAATATGCATTATCCCTTCAACGAACTATGCCAGTTTTCAACTCTTGAATAATTCACTGCACATAGAACTAAGTTAATACTCTATGCCTTAGAGGAAAGCCCTTATACAAAGAAAACAGATTTAGGTTTCCTACAGAACAGCAGAGCACAAAGACATTATACAGGAGAAATAGCTGGCTTGTTTAAAAGAACCAGTCTTAAAAAGACATGTTTTATGTTATCACATAGAAATGATGGATACTCCTCATAAATGGGATCAGACAGCAATAAGAGGGAGCATATCTGATAGCTACAATATTGGGACCAATTAGACAAATAGGACAGTAGCGCCTAACAGACAGCATACATTTGTTGTTACAAAGTGAAGTACTTCAAGGAATTTGAGGATTACATAAGAAAGAGTAGAGGAATTTCACACACTTTGACTTAGTCTCTAGATTGAGATACCATAAATCTATTTTCATGCTAGAGTAATAACATTTCCCAAAAAAAGAAAAAAATCTATCTCAAACAAATATTGTGATATTCAAGAAAGAAAAGAAAATATGATATTCAAGAAAAAATAACTTTGCTTCCAAGCAGTTAACCAAGAGAAAATACACAATTACTTTTGTTGCAAAAGTAGTTTTGAAAAATAAAATAAAATTTAGCAATACAGATGGCAAGAAACTAATTTCGGATCATCACATAGATAGGTACTTTTTTTCTACCATGAAAATGAAGAATGACAATTTTTTTAAAAGATTTTATTTATTTATTCATGAGAGACAGAGAGAGAGGCAGAGACACAGGCAGAGGGAGAAGAAGGATCCCTGCAGGGTGCCCAATGCGGGACCAGATCCCAGGACCCCCGGATTCCGCCCTGAGCCCAAGACAGACACTCAACTGCTGAGCCACCCAGGTGTCCCAAGCATGACAATTTTTAAGTGGGTTTTAGTGGCAGTGATGTGTTATTATAATCTGATATCAATGTTGGAAAGTTACAAAACTTTTGCACCTATTTAACTGCCCAGTGATCAAAATACCCCAAATTAGTACATTATAGCTTTGAAAATGAAAGCAACTTAGTCTAAATTTTTTTTCAGAAGAAGATAATTTTGGACACCAGGGTGGCTCAGCAGTTGAGCGTCTGCCTTCGGCTCAGGTGTGACCCTGGAGTCCCAGGATCGAGTCCCGCGTGCTTCTCCCTCTGCCTGTGTCTCTGCTTCTCTCTCTGTGTCTCTCATGAATAAATAAATAACATCTTTAAAAAAAAAGAAAGAAAAAGATAATTTGGGGGGATGAACTGATGCAAATTGATTTTAGTATTAACCTATTATTCATGTTCAAATACACCTATCTACTTTCCCATTGGAATTCTAACTAAAAACACATATTAATGATCCTTTCTTCAATCAGCACATTTAGCCAAGGGATTAAAGTGCCTCCTTTAAAGATAAACCACAACAAAATAAACAATATAACTGAGTACTGAGCCCATATTCTAAAACCTCTGATATATATTATTCTCTGATGCTAGGAAAAATGAAGTAAAACTTACATATAAGAAGTAGGCCAAATATTGTGTCGTAGTATTTTCTTCTATAAACTTGGCAAATAATTACTTTTACTATGAAACCAATAAAAGCGTTTGGTATGATCTCCATCACATTATTATTTTTTCAGCATGCCCTCAAGTTTCTCTAAGTTACACATGCTATTTGGAGAAGAGAAACAAAGTCAAATTTACTGGCACATAGCCAATGCTGTTAGAGTTTGCTTTTGCCTTTGGCCTAGTTGATATTAGGATGGTGGTTGAGGGTAGGGTGGGGGTTGTTTTTAGGTTAACAATGTAGGAAGAAATACTTTTGGGGGTAACAAAGCTTAACTTATATAATTATTTTTCAGTGAGCCACTTTGAATTAGGCTCTAGGCTGTTGGTTGTTGTAGAAATTTGAAAATTCAGAGGGTCTTGGGAGAAAAGAAAAGAAAAAAATCACCCACCACTGAAATATTTAGAAATATTGTTTTTTTCCTATAAGGCTCAAGCAATTCTGTTTCTGTCTCACTGCTATAGTCTAAATAATGTTGAGCTAAAATACAGAAGGACCTCATGGGTATAGCAACAGATGCAGTGAAACTCAGATACAATGATGATGATGTTGATGATATATCTAGCATATACAAAGTACTTACTATGTACCTGGAATTGTTCTAAGACACATACAGATAGATAAGCAGATAGATAAGCAGGTAAACAGGGACATATTTAACATGTCACATGTATATGTGTAGGTACATATACACAGATATAATATAAACATGTATATATAAACATGTTTATATTTATATATGACACATGTATATATGCAGATATAATATATACACAGATATAATATAAACATACACACACAGAAACAGAAACAGAGAGAGAAATGTCTACCCCAATTCCTTATGTGACGAATACTATTTTATCTTAATGTCAAAAGTAGGAAATCAGCATCGAGGATCTAATAACTTTTTAATGATCAATCAGCACACAAATTGTGGAGGCAGGGTTCAAAATCAGAAGCGGGAAGACCTTAGGGTCTGCATGTTAAATCTCTACACCAGCTTTCACTGTTCACTAAAGCCCCAAACTCTTTTAAAGAAGAAAAATTCTGAGTTACATCCCCTAAATCTGCCTTCAAGCAAATGACCTTGGTCATGTTATTTTTGTTGCTTCTCACTCCAAGTTGGTTCAAACACTTGATAGACTTCAAAGTCTGCCATACTTCAGTTTGGATACTGGCCAATGTATTATTTACTCCATGTGTGATTTGGGGTTAATCACTTATCATTCCTGAATATCCGTTTCCCCATTATTATTTACTCTATTATTTACATTCTCTAAACAATGGGGAATAATCATTTCCTTTTACTATTGTATACAAAATTAAACAAAGATCAGTTTGATTGTGAAGTTCTTGACACAGGGCATAGAAATTGCTAAAGCAGAATAAATGGCATTATTATTAATATAATTGCTGCCATCATCATCATCATCATCATCATCCTTTGGCATGGTGTTCAGGTTTTTTAGACAAGTGAATAATATGAAATACACATTTCTTAAATATATATTGAATAATGAATGAGTGTTCATGTTATCCTATAACTTCTTATAGAGTATCAACTCTATTTTATCAACATTGTTACTGTTTTAGAGAATATTAGCCCTATACATTAAATTGAGGAAGTATGCTTGGGATGTGCTTGGGATTTTGGGAGATATTTAATTTTTATTAATAAATTCATTTCCAATATGTACCCACTACCCAGCATTCCTTCTCTGAACCAAGGTATTCATGACTATATACAATTGACTTCAATTTAATCCCTGATAAGTTTTGTGGTTCAGCCCATATCTTGATCCAAGTCTTTTTATGCAATAAGAAACCTAATAATTTCTATAATTAATTGCACTTAAGTATGTTTGAGGAAAACTGACATCCAACACAAGAAACACTTTGTCTTTGAGCCATCTTTGAGGAGCGAAGGTCAATTTTCAGAGATTCCAAATTTTTCATTTAGATAGTTGCCTGATCTTGAACACATCTAAAAAAAAATTTATCATCCATTATATGCGTAAAAAAAACTTCACCATGTTGGTGATCCTGCTTTAAAGAGGTTTAATATTGACATAATATTGTAAATGTAGTAACAAAGACTCACATTTTCTTTAATAAGAGGAAAAGTTTCTCTACAGGTTCTTATTTCTTCTTCTTTTTTTTTTTAATATGTGACAGCAAGGATACTGACCTTTATATGTGAATCTAAAAGCCCTAAAATCTCATTTGGTTCAACAAACACCTACATGGTACCTATTAATAAAATTAGCTATTATTTATTATCCATTTCACATTTGATAGACTTTTTTTTTTATAGACTTTTTAATTTTGGAAATAATCCCATTAGGTATCTTATGGAAGATAAGGTATTACCTCCTTTAAAATAAGAAGAAAACTGGGGCACCTGGGTGGCTCAGTTGGTTAAGCCTCCAACTCTTGATTTTAGGGCAAGTCATGATCCCAGGGTCTTGGCATCAAGCCCGCATTGGGCTCTATGCTCAGCATGGGGTCTGCTTGAGATTCTCTCTCCCTCTGTCCCTGTGCCCCATGTTCTCTCTCTCTCTCTCTCTCTCTCTCTCAAATAATAAATAAATCTTTTTAAAAAAAAAGAGGGAAACTAAAACCAAAGAGATGAATAATTCAAAAGACACAGAGCTATCACTGCAAGTAAATGTTGCAAGCTACTGCAGTAGGAGACAACCAGGAACAAAATAGCTTTACTGGGCAGCCTAGGTGGTTTAGTGTTTGAGCGCCCCCTTCAGCCCAGGGTGTGATCCTGGAGACCTAGGATCAAGTCCCATGCCCGGCTTCCTGCATGGAGCCTGCTTCTCCCTCTGCCTGTGTCTCTGCCTCTCTCTCTCAATATGTGTCTCTCATGAATAAATAAATAAAATCTTTAAAAAACAAAGAATAGCTTTACACAAGGCACAACATAGGCTAAGCTGTATAAGCAACATACTTTGCATGCACAGAGTGGGGAGTACATGATGCTGATTGCAGAAAGCTAGACGGAATTGCCCTTTGATATAACTGGAAAGAAAAAGTGAGCATCTGAAACTGTTGAAAAGGACTGTTGAGGCAGAAGAAAGAATTTAAGCAAAGGCACAAAGGTGTGCCAGTGTAAGGCAAAATCAGAAATGAGGGGGTCGTCACATGCAGTTGTAGTGTGGAATGTCTGAGGAGATCTGCTCTCTAACTTCAGTGCACATCACAATTACCCAGTTAGTAGACCCAAGAGTTTTCATTTCTAACAAGTGACAAGGTTATTCTAATGCTTCTGATTCAGGGAGTGTACTTCGAGAACTACTAGCTTAGGGGCATATGTGTTGCTAAGTTTACTTCAAATTGAAATTAATTGCAGAGCATAAGATAATACAATTGCTTATAATTAGTAAAACAAGATGTCTAATTTTGGCCTACAATGTTAAAACCCTACGAGTGAAAGTATAATTGAATATAACCCTGAAAGACCGATTGAGAAAGGACTTGGCACAATGGAGTCAGCAGTTCCTATGACTGTATATTGGAGTGCCTGCTCAGAGCCCTGAGGATGAAAGCACTGTTAAAATTGGCATAAGATCAAGCTGCTTGTAAGAACAAACATTAAAGCAGCAATCAGTGCCCTGCGTGTGGTAACCTATCAACAATACACCCCAAATAGAGCCTAGAGAAGCAAAGCAACACCATGTGACATATGCTAAAGGGATGCTATGTGAAACCAAGAAAACTCTTTGAAGCATCTCATCTCTGTGAAGATCTATTGCAAATGGTCTATGAATTTGTACATGGCCCAAAAGTATCTAGCTGGAGTAGAAAGGGGGAGTTAAAGTCCACCTCTAATCCTCATCCCCTGATGCTTGACATGGAAACCACTGTGCATCTTTCCTGGCACAAAATATTCATCGGTCCAGAGGTACATCCATTTGTAATTCATCATCCCACTTCAGGAGTCTAGCTTTACATTCAAACCCAACAAGCCAAAGAATTTGGGCCAATTTGTCAGTACCTAAAATACAGAGAGAAAGCACTCACAATCATAATGTGATACTGTAGTAGCTGGTCACATGACTGTAAGTAAGTAACCGGTCTAATTCTTCTGGGCCAGTTTCCTAAAACATAAATTGACATGGTTGGAATAAGTAATCTCAAGTGTTCTTTCATCCCTGATATCTAAAAATCCTATGTTTTAGAATAAAGGAAGATAGTACATGAATAGAAAAAGTCATGAGCTTTGACACTGAGCAGATCTGGGTAGAAATCCACATTCAGAATATTTCCTTCCTGACTGGTTTTAGATGCACCATTTAATCTGGATTTCAATTTGCTCATCTGCAAAATGAGGATGATGATTCTTACTTCATAAAACTGAAGAACAATGAGTTCCAACATAAATACTTTGTTGAAGTCATTAAAGCAAAAAATTGTTTCCATTATTTGTCTGTCTTTGGTAAAATAAAGAACCAAACAGAAGAAAATTCACACCCACTCCCATATCACATCTCCCCTCGTCCAATCCTGAAAGGTTTAAATCTATAGTTAAATTTCTTTAAAAAGTCGGGAAGGAGGAAAGAAGGGATAGAAACAGATGGAAGAAATAAGGAAGGAAAAGATGTGGGGAAGGAAGGAGAGGTCTTTTAAATCTAGAAGAGAACTCTTCCTTTTTATTCCTAAAGAGATGAAATAGGCCATGTGAAAAATTACTATAAAAATTAAATTGTCAATAGCTAAAGTATGACCACAAAAGGAATAAGCCAGCAGCAAAAGAAATATTTCACAGGTATCTGAATAGAGAAAAGATTTAGCCTTAGCAGGTCAAATTCCCAGAAGGGTCCTTAAAAGATAGGAGGTGCTATACTATTTTCTAGGAATATTGGAAACATTGTGGGTACAGAGGGTCAAACCAAATCCTATTTGAATCTTGATTCTAACACTTGTACTCCAATAATGTGACATGGAACCAGTTTTTTACACTTTCGCAGACGTAATTCCCTCATTTATCAAATGTAGATAAGACTACCTACTTCCCTAATAAGTCTGTTGTTTACTAATCAGGCAACCCCATGACAAATGTAAATATTTCCAGCCCTGTTTCTGAGCCATCTCTAAGTATTGTCTCTTCTGGGGATTAAATATGATAATGTATTAAAAGTACTTGTATGTAGCACTCATTCAATAAATATCAACTTTATTAACATTAATGTTAGTATAAAAGTACTCAGGTTACATTCAGTTAAAGATATTTACCTGTAGATATCATCATTTCGATTATTTTACCACCCTGTGATCTTTAGCTTTGTGAAAATAAAATATTTATGTTTACCTCCAAAATTAGTAAAAGCTAAATGAAGATAAAGAATTTTCTACAGATTCTGTTACTTTTCATGGGACATAGGAGAAACATGACCACTTCAAGATTCAGTTTTTCTATACAAGTCAAATCCTATTAGTAGCATTTCTCAATATTTGTCAATTTATCCAAGCAAGCAAACAATAACACAGCGGTGCCTGCCTAAAACACAAGTAGAAGAGTCAGCTATTTATGTGTGAGCCCTGAACACTGTTTTGCACAAATCCCAAAATGATAATGCCCCAACAAATATCCTTTTATCTTCTCAATACCTGAAATTCCAAATTTTAGTGTTTCGTTGAGTTCAAAGCTATGATCCCCCTTATTATTATGTTCAAATGCTCCTGGAGAACATACTTTTCAAGATAATCAGTGGGTCTCCATACTTACTCTCATATGTAATCATGATTTTGACCAACTGCCTCCCCTGACATAGTCAGTCTTATAATCCGGGTGACTTTTCTACTCCTTGTGGTTGTGTACTTAAAATCCAAATGTTAGCCCACTTGAAATGATTGAATAATCAGTACTACTATTCAGGCTACAAACTAAACCCTTTATTATTAGAAGTAATAAATATGTAGGTACATTGTGCAAATTTCAAAGAAAAACAAAAGTTAAAGAAGAAAATCAGTATTACCTTTCACTCAGAAGTATGTGAATAGCAACAGAAAACTCATACCTGACGATTTTCATATATCTTAAGTATTTTCCCTGGTGATTAAAATTTTTTGTTACTGTTTCTAATGACTGTGTAAAATACATTCACACATTTTTTAATTTTGTAAAACTTCTTAAAATCTAAATTCGATTAGCTGAGTACATCCTTAGTTTCAGATGTAGTGTTCAAGATGCAGTCACACATCTGTACTATAATTCGCTTCAACAACTCTTACTATTGATGCCAATTTTTTGGAATCATAAATGGTATTACAATAAAAAATTATAAATAAACCTAAGAATTATGTATTATTTTAAAATAGCTTCTTAAGAGGGGAATCCCTGATCCAAGGTTAATAAATAGAGCTACTGTTGGTAAGTACTTTATTTTGCTCTCCAAGAAGATTGTACCAGTTAATGTTAAATAAGATCACTGTTTAAAATATTTCCTTCCAGTATTTCCACTGATGCCCCCCTGGCTCAGTGGATGGAGCACATGATTCTTGATCTTGAGTGGTTAGTCTGAGCCCCATCCACTGGGGAGGGGTCAAAATTTTAAAAGCAGATAAAATATTTGTTTTTTTAAAGATTTTATTTATTTATTTATTTATTTATTTATTTATTCATGAGAGACAGAGAGAGAGAGGCAGACACCTAGGCAGAGGGAGAAGCAGGTTCCATGCAAGAAGCACGATGTGGATCCCAGATCCTGGGATCACGCCCTGAGCCAAAGGCAGATGCTCAACCTCTGAGCCACTCTGAGGCGTCCCAAATAAAATATTTCCAGTAACATTGACTTTTAGTTTTATGGAAGTATAATTAATTTATGTTCTTTGCAAAAAAATTAGAAAATACAGGAGAAAAAATTTTAAATCTACTAAAAATGTTTATCATTCACAACGAATAATTGTTCCCCTTTTCAACAGAGCTTTTGTATGTATAGTATACACATAATTTTTCAAGGACAATTAAGAATATATACTTTGGAGCTCTACTGTTTCTTTTTTTTTTTCTTTTTTTTCTACTGTTTCTTTTTGGCGTTGTATCATGAGCATTTTCTGACTTTCAATTCTTTTTTTCCCTATCTCAATCAACCCCACTATCCACCCTAATCAGAAACGGAGGAATCACTCCAGACATGACTTTGTTTTATCCAATACCAACAGCTTACCAGCTCTCAAATGTCCATCTTTAGAATAAGCCTCAGGAGCTTCAGCCTTCCTACAACCATATTTCCACTGATTTTCTCACTCCTGTTATTGCAAATACCCTTTACTGGCTCTTTCTAAGCCTAATCCAGTTATTGTATATCCCACACTCCTTGATGCTGGAGTGTTCTTTCTGTTGTTGAAATAAAACCTTACCATTCCAATGTTTATAATGATTCGTTTAAGATAAAAATCCTGTTTTTTTCAACGTGATGTCTAACTCTTTGGCTTCAAGATGCCCTCAGGCAATGCCAAACCACTAGCTCTGCATGTTGCTCTTTCAGTGAGTATGCAAATTCCACATGGGAAGACTCTATAAGGACTAAGAACAGGAGCCCTGGAGGCACACTGCCTATATTTAAGTTCTGGCTGTGTCCACTGCTTACTCTGGGCAATTCACTTAACTTTCAGGTGTGAATCACATGGAAAATTAGGATAGCAATAGTGCTTACCCCGTGGGATAGTTACAAGGATTGAATGAGTTAACGTTTGTGACATGCTTAGCATAGTAACCAGCACAAGAAAGTGCTATGTGTCTATTAAATAAAGGCTTTCATTTTGCCTATTATATTGCTTAGTTCATACAGCCTGCTTAACTTCGAAATCTCTCCAAAAGTATTTCCTGAAATGAGACTGATTTGCTTGCTTCTACTCTTTTACCTTGGTCCTATCACTTTTCACACAGAGGTGATACTGTCTACATTGGTGACTTCCAAAACAGGCAGTTGTCTGGGAGGAAGGTCATTTTTCTTGTCTTCACCTGGCAGCTAGCATTAGGCTAAGGAATGCCCTGCTGCATGTGGTCAGTCACTATCTGTTTTGCAAATGGACCATATTTTAGAACTGGTGGTTTTATTAAGGTCTTGTGCACCACTTGTTTTTGTGTGCAATATGTTTTCAAGACCCCAGTTAATAAAATATTTTAAGGGTCAAACCTCACATTACAATAAATTACAAACATATATTCTATTTTTAAAAAGAAACTGAGTGAAAACCCACTTTAATCTAGTATTTTGCTGTTTTCTTCATGGAGCAAACAAGTAGCACATGTCATATATTAACAGCGCAAATTAACAACCAACTAGCCATATTTCTGAGATCATAAATTGTGGCAATCAGAACTAAGTACAATGAGAAGATGTGAAGGAAAAGAAAGACACAGATCTTACTTTAAAAGATCTTGCGGCTCTCTTTTGTTTCAGAACACACATCTACATGATTATTCAGGACTGCCTAAAGTCATGCAACAGGATACAATTCAAATAATAAGCAAATTAAGATGATGTATTGTCCACAGGTATAAAGAGGCCATAAATGGAATAAACAGGACAGACTCAGCTCAACAATTAAACAGTTTAAGGGAAGTGAGATTGAATTCAGATTACAAAGACAGACAATTATATAAGAATTTTAAGAGAAGGCAAAAATAGCTAAGGGAGATGAATAGCACACTTAAAATCATGAAAGTGGAAATAAGATGGATAAACTGAAAGCTTTTTGAAGGATGTAAAACACCTGGCAAACTCTCTCTGCTTGATAATCAGAAAACAAAATAGGTGAGTACACTACAAAGCCTGGAAGTCTTTTTCCAGTTGTGTCTTCAATTAATAGGAAGTTAAAACACTTTGTAAAGAAAGAGGTCCCTAAAATATTTTTATAACCCCATTAACACTAACGTCACTATTAAGTTTCTATTAACAATAATGGCAAATAATGCCACAATAATATCATCACAACTGATTGCAATGAAAATGATGAAGATTATCATTATATGAATAGATGAGGGGAAATAAGATAGGAGGACAAATATAGATATTGTAGATTATGTTATTTATATACTTGAAAAACTGAACACCTGGGTATCTAAAAAGAATTATCCCAAAGAATATGCTATTCCTTTAGTAACGAAAAGAGCTTCAAAGGAAAATAAATAAATTCCAAAGTCTTTTTGGTCTCCAAGTCTCTTATACAAGAGGAATTTGATGAGTTAAGTACAAATGCATAAGAAACATGTGGATTGCATTTTCTTTAAAAATACACAAGGGCTTAAAAATTAAGGAGAAAAGTGTTTGGCACAATGCATTTTTCATGAAGCCAAACCAAAAACATTCAAGACAGTTTCAGATTGTAGTATGACCTTCAGCATTGTTGTGTTTATATCTGTTAAATTAATCTAAAAATAAACACTATTTTTAAGTAGGAGAGCTGAAGCAATAAAATATTCGCCAAGATATAGATTCAAATGAGTAAAAGTTCTTTCTTCCTTCCTTCCTTCCTTCCTTTCTTTCTTTCTTTCTTTCTTTCTTTCTTTCTTTCTTTCTTTCTTTCTTTCTCTCTCTCTCTCTCTCTCTCTCTCTTTCTTTCTTTCTTTCTTTCTTCTTCTTCCTTCCTTTCTTCCTTTCTTTCTGGTCTCCTATCCAGAGATGCTCAAACAAATGCCCACCATATGTGTCATACTCTATGTCTATTCCATTATTTCTTCATAATGTTTCTGGTTCACATAGTAGAGGAGACAACATCTGAATATGTGTAAGAAAAATGTCAACCCTCCCCTAGTGGTAGGATTACCACAACTTAACCACAACTTGTGATCTTCAATTGGTTTAAATGTATTCTCAATTTGAGTCATTTTTTAATACTTTCAGCCTGTTCTTTGTTCCAATCTCTGCCTATGTGTTTGTTGCAAATACACTTTCTGAGATGACATTTTGTTCCTGTAAACAGGCAAGCATGAAACTTGAATAGCTGGGTTGAGCTACACTGATGGGTGGGTCAAGGTGATGGAACCTACACCAGGATAGGCAAGATCGATGTTGACAGGCTGCACCAAGTGGGAGGAATGATGAAGTGAGAATGGGAAAATTGGTGCTTTTATTTTCATTGTTTGCTGCTGGCACACCTGGTGCCTCTGTTCGAATGGAGCATTTCAATGATTTGGGGCTGTTACTTTGTTTTTCTTGAACCAGAGTTATCATAATGAACATTTTGCTCTTCCTCAAATTGCCCCAGTTATCATTCATGGTCCTCAGCTCCAGCATTCCTTTTATATCAAGCATGAAGTCTTGTCAATGATTACTTTGCACTTTTCCTCAAAGACATCCTTTCTTTTTATTTTCCATTACCACCTTCTAAAATGGCCTTATCTCTACTCCTAAAATGCAGTTATAAAAAGGAAGAGATCATCTCTTTGTCTTCTGTTTCAAGGATGTCCCCATACCTATTGACAAGGATGTATTTCTAAAGTAGTTTTTATTCTACTACTTTTCTGCTCAATAATCTTCAAGGATATCCTAGTGCTTAAAAGCAAAAATTCTAAATCAGTATAGTAGAAAGTAGTATTTATTCAATAGTTGTTGAGAGAATCAATGTATTCTTCTCATTCACAGCCCTCTAACACCTATCTCCAAACCACCTCTACTAAATCTTGAAGCACACTAAGTCTCTGGTAGGCAGAATGGTTCTTCCAAGATGTCCAACCCCTAATCCTAGGAATCCATGAATATGTTATGTTACATGGCAGCAGAGAATTCACTGATGTAATTAAGATCACAGATTCTAACATATGAAAGATAACCTGGATTATTCAGGTATGTTCAATCTAATCATGGCAGCTCTTAAAAGAGAACTTTTCCTGGTTGCAGGCAGAAAAAAGATGGGAAAATGCAAAGTAAGGGATTTGTGGCAGAAGGGAAAGTCAGGGAGACTCCAACCTTGACCATAGTTCATGTGCTCTTATTGGCTCTCAGATAGAAGGACCTGGAAAGACCATGAGCAGCCCCAATAACACAGCCAGCAAGGAAACGGGAACCTCAATTCTACAACTACAAGGAACTGGATTTTTCCAAAAACCTGTGTAAGTTTGGAAATACGGATGGTTCTAAATTTATGATGATTTGACTTATGATTTTCCTACTTTACCATGGTTCAAAAGTGATTCACATTTAGTAGGAACTGTACTTCAATTTTTATTTTATTTTTAAAAATATTTTACCTATTTACTTGAGAGAGTGAGCATGAGAGAGAGAGAGCACAAGCAGGGGGGAGGTGCAGAGGCAGAAGCAGACTACCCACTGAGCAGGGAGCCCAATGCAGGACTCGATCCCAGGACCCTGGGATCATGACCTGAGTCGAACTCAGACCCTTAACTGAGTGAGCCACCCAGGAACCCTGTACTTCAAATTTTAAATTTTGATCTGTTCCTGAGCAAGTGGTATGCAGTGCAATATTCTTTCCTGATGCTGGGCAGTGGCCATGAGCAACAGTCCCTAGTCAGCCACACAACAGTGAACAACTGATACAATCATCTTGTTTTTCACTTTTAGACAGTATTCAATTAATTACATGAGATACTCAACACTTAATTTTAGAACAGACTTTGCGTTAAATGATTTTGCCCAACTGTAGGCTAATACAAGTGTTCTGAGCATTTTTAAGGCAGGCTAGGCTAAGTTATAATTTCAGTAGTTTAGGTATATGGTTTTTATTTTATTTTATTTATTTATTTATATGACAGAGAGACAGACAGAGAGAGCAAGAGAACACAAGAAAGGGGAGCAGTAGAGGGAGAGAAAGGAGGCTCCCTGCTGAGCAGGACCCTGAAATCCCAGGACCCAAGCCAAAGGCAGATACTTAACCGACTGAGCAACCCAGGTCCTACTCCATAGGTTAGGTGTATTAATGCGTTTCTGATATACAATATTTTCAAGTTACAATGGGTTTATTGGGACATAACCCCATCATAAGCTGAAGACCTGTAGAGTCTTCCCAAGAACTCCTGATAAAAGCCAAGTTTCCCAACATCTTTATTTTAGCCTTCTGAAAATGTCAAATCTCAGAGGACAGAAATTGGCAAAGTTGGAATCACTGTAAGATAATAAATTTGTGTTGTTTTAAGCAAAGTTTTTGGTTGTTACATCAGCAACAAAAAACTAATATACTCCCTAAAATACTTTCCTTCAGTTCCATGCATGTGTATCACTGCCTCTTTACCTGTGATTGACACTGTTTATCTATGGCAATATCACACTGTTCATATCACTTCCTTTCTCAACCCCAATCCACAAGACTTCTTTAAAAAAAATACAATGAGTCCCTCATAGAAAAATTTTAATTAATCTGTTCGACTGAAAGGAACAATGTCTTTGTTTGACTGAAAAGAATAATATACCTTTTGGAGCACATGCTATTATGTATAAAACTTTGATTCATGACTCAGGATTTAAGAAAGAGAAACACTTTAAGCTAGTACGTAGCAAACCTAAGTCTGCAGGTATAGTACGCAGGGATCATGTTAAAATGCACATTCTGATTAAGTAAGTAGGTCTGGGATGGGCCTGGGGAGTCTTCATGTCTAGTCAGCTTTCACTGCATTCTGCCATTTACTTTTTGTGTGACCTTGGGTAAAGCATTTCAAAATAGAAACATAAGTTTTCTATCTGTAAAGTGGACATTGTGAATATAAATGAGATCATGTGTATAAGGGAAATGCTTCTGTTTGTGCCCCACGCCACATGCCCGTGGCCCGTTCTAAGCTGCATTTGTTATAGGGCACAACACACTTACCACACCCCATATGAAACACAAGCCACGTTCACTACTTCTATGGTACAGCAACTCTATGCCAGTCAAGCAGCCCAGGAATGTGTTCCATGGACAAATCCGTCGATCAGTGGTGTTCAGGAGTTGGTGATGAAGGCCCAGGCTCTGGTTCTTCATCCAGGGGTGCACTCAACACAGTTCTTAAAGAGACTGAGGCTCACGGTGGATGAGTCCAGCTACTTGCAGTGAGATTGAGTTCCATTGTTCTCAGTGGGAACAAGGTTTTTTTTTTTTTTTTTTTTTTTTTCTTTTTTTTTCTTTTTATCCTGTTCCTGCCATTATCTTTATATTCATTAGGAGTCTCACCTTCTTTGCAATGGGATCGGGGTGGAAGAGAGAGACAAACTGCCTGGGGACGATGTAAATGTAAAGACAGTTTTAGAAATCATGGAATTACCTAACTTTTTATTTGCATTGGAAACTTTGGAGAAATAAAATGCCAGCCTGAAATTACTACCTAAAAACTCAGAGAATGCTGGGAAAGACAGAAGATCTTCATGGAAATGTTTTAAAGATCCTCATTTCCTACAGCTGAGGGTAGACACTGGTGAAATTCAAACCTAGGATTTGATAGTAAAGGAAAAACTGCAGGGAAGACAATGTTTGGCCTTAGTGGGTCTTCTATGCTAAAATATGGCCAAGATACTGATTATATAGGAAGCTGAGATCTAGCAATACTTGTATACCCAAGGTGTGTGTTAGTGTGGAGAACACTAGCATCTTTGAGAAACTCAGTGTGACTGTCCTCTGTAGAAACCAAAATCACAGGAGATGATGATTTTATGAGAGACAGGCTTCTAGTGTCATTGAAAAGGACACTTCCAGAACAGCAAAAGCCAGGTACCTACCCATCAGAAGTAGAGTAAGCATAATTACACAAAGCAGAGCAATATGAATATGGCACAAAAGGGGTCTTTCACTTGCAGTGTTCTCTTCTGACGGCTAAGAGACTGTGGTATGTTTAGCTAAGTGAAATAAATGAGCAGCCAGCAAGGGTGTTGCTTGATTTGCAGAGAAATCTCAAGGTTTCTCTTTAACCTATTCAACAACAACAACAAAAATCACCATTCCTTGCTCAGTTTCCAAATCTGAGCTGGCCTCAGATACAGGATCCTCTGACCAGAGTGAAGATCATTTTCTTGAGGAAAGATTGTGTTATACCACCAAAATAATATCAAATAAATGTTACACTAAACTCTCCTTAAAGGACCTCTGGCCTTGTGCCTGAGTAATTGTGTATTGAGAAAAAAGTATCCAAAATCTTTCAAGAGATGGTGAAAATGGAGTCTTATATAATACTGAAATTAAAGTGACCCTAAACCCTGTACATTATCGTAAGGACAATTTCAAATGGTTCTAGAGAACTTTTGGAAGTCACTTGAAATTAGGAGATGGCTAACCAAGAAAGAGAAGGATCCCAGTACTAGAATACACAGATGTGGAAGACAAACATTGAGATGATTGACAACCATCACCTTCTAACCTCAAGTAACCCATTGGGGAGCTTATGATGCTCACTCCTGCAACAGTAGACTCTGCAGAGTTCAAGGCTTTCAACCTCATTTGGAAAATGTTTCTTCTATGGGATGTACTAAGGGTTCCTTCAAAGCTAAAGTAGGCTTCAACTTTTGCCTACTCATTTTTGGTTCCTCATGGCTTTAGAGCAGCAAGTAAATAAAAGAATTAGTAAATCAACAGTGTCATTGACTCTATCATGAGTTTCTAAGGTCACTGCCACATCATAAATGCATAGAGGAATGTATTGGGCCCTGCGAGGGATCACTATGGTATCTGCTGGTGTCTCTATGCTCAGTAATAACAGAAAGGAAACAAGGCTTTTGTAGCAACAATTGCTTGATAAGGGGCCCTGTAACTAAAGACTCAGACACCCAAGGGACAAAGGACTAGGTTTCTTTTTCAGGTAAGCAGCTTATATGCCAACTGGAGAGCTGGCTAAGCATGAAGGGCCCCTAGGATGGATGGTATTGATGGGAGATATGAATATCAATAACAGACTTGGGACCCACCACTGTAGTAGGAACCTGTTTTATATTCTTTATTTCAATAGTTCGTGACCAGCCATAATTTTTCTGAGTTATTCAAAAGCGTGAACTTAGTGTGAGGCAGTGAGTTTTCTGAGCAGCGACCAGGGATGCTATGACAGACAATGAGTGGTGGCTCTGTGTTAAGTTCCCTGAACCAACCTACAATTCAGCTGTCACTCCAGCAGCATCCCACCTCAAAGGCCTGCTTCACTCCTCTGCTTTTGTGGAAGTCACAGCAAGCTCCTTCACTGCACACAGGACACCTAGGATTGCCCCCTGAGGCGCAGCCCTCAACAACAGACAAACATCATGATAAAGACCCCAGCTTCCTATCCTTCAAAGAAACAATTCTAAGAGTCCCTAGCAGGACTGAGCTTTAGTTGACCTCAGTGGTCAACTAAGATGCTGTTGGCATCTCTTCCTGCCCTATCTCATTCAGCTTGCTTTTCCATACAGTCTGTCTACTCTCATACTTCTACAGTAGTTTTATCAAACATGGAGTGTCACTAGGTCCCTTCTCAGAGATACAGGCAGCTGGTGAAACCTTAAGAGAGAGGTCTGCCCCTTGGTATACACCAAATTCTTCCCATGAGCACCTACATGAATGTAACATGTTTTGAAATGTAGTCAAACCTGAAAGTAAAACTTTTGTTTGAGATGAAGGCAGTTAGAGCTTAAACTTGGGGAATTATAAAATTCCAGATTCAAGGTAACTCCTAATTGATTCTATTTAAAACAGAACCACTTATCTCAAGAAAATGAACTTGAATAAAATTCTAAGTAGGTAAGAGTATGAGTAGGCATGCTGTGATTAATTGATGTGAAACATAATCGTTTTATCAGACTAGATATGTCCAGTGAATAAATATGAACAGTTAGAGTCTTTTATAAAACTTCCAAAAAATAATATTTTTAAATATATTATTTTAAATATATTATTTCTGCATTGATTAGACTCAAAGACTGTAAAAGTAGTCCTAGGATTGCAGATTGTTAGACAGAAAGCCCTGTAGAGAATGTCCAAACCATCCTCTGTCGCTTTGTCATCCTTTTGGCTCAGGAAAAGAAGTGCGACATTAAGGTTAAAACTAGAATCTGGAGGCAAACCATCCAGGTTCCAAATGTGGCTGCAACAAAGTTACCTAACTTCCCCAGCTACCAGTTTCTTACCTGTGCAATGGGGGTATTAATAGGAGTAGCCAGTTACAGGGCTATTGGAAAACTGAGTGACTTAATCCACAGATCTTAGAAGAATTTGTCAGACACTGAGTATGATAAATTTTATTATTTTTGTTTTTCTTCCTTCAGTCACTGTTTATTGAGTGAGTACCCACCAGATGCAATCACTGACCGGGTACTGAAAATATAAAGATGACTATCATGGTTTTTGCTTTCAAGATGCTGAGAAGCTAGGAGGAGATGAACACAAATTGCACAGGACAAGAGTGCAATGAACAGACTGAATAAATTTCTGGGAGCAGTCTCTACAGATTAGAGGATATTTTAACTAGCTTTTGAAAGTTAGGTAAGAGCTCTCTGAGAAGATGCTACTGTTGCTGCTGTTTCTGAAGATAATAAGAAATACTAATTAATAATAGAATCTTTAGTTAGTGGCTAACATTTACTGGGTCCTTACAATAGGCCAGATAATCTGTAATATCAATATGTATTATTTTGCTTAATCATGAGAAAGATCCCATGAATTCAGTTTCATTTTTATCTTGAAACTGAGATAAATCTGAATTAAAAAACTGAGGCCCAGAGAGATAATGACATTTTCTGAAGGTCACTAAGAGAGTAAATGGCAGAGCTACAAAGTGAGCACAGCAGAAATGCATTTTAAGCATTGAGATAAACAGTGGAGAGCACACCTAATTATGAAATAGCAAGGCATGACCTGAATGAGAAAAATATTCAGAGTGGCTCTAGCAAGGAGTGCTTGAGATGTTAAGGATGGTGGAAGGGGATAAAGAAACTTGAATATTTTGCTAAAAGCTGTAACATAATACAGAAGGACCCAGTAGGAAAGGAGACACTTGCGGAAGCTTACAAGGGGGGAAATAAGCAAATTGCAACTGTTTACTAAGAAATTTACATCCATTCATTATCTCATTTAATTCTCCCCAAATCTGTGATCCATATAATCATATCTTGTTTGTACAAAAAAAAAAAAAAAAAAGAAAAGAAAGAAAAGAAAAGAAAAGAAAAAGGAAGCTTAACATTTAGAGGGATCAATCACTTTCCTAAAAATGTTGGAAAGATTATGTGGGAGTCAGTGCACCTGAGACATGTCTTAATGGGAGGGGAGGGTAAGACGAGAGAAATGATAAAGTCAACAGTAACTGTAGTTCTGTCCTAGGGTATCAAGTAAGAAATGATACCATTAAGTAAGATTCATAAGAGAGTTTGAGGAGTAGAAGAGGACATAAAGAAATCAAGTTTTACATAAAGACTTTCATCATTATTGGACTTCCCAGAAGTTTTTCAAAGGGTAGTTGAAATATGCATCTAAATTCAGAAAAGAAGATAGATGAGAATGCCAATGCAGGTAATGATATGAAAAGTATTAATATACTGTGCTCTTGACCTTTTCTGCATATATAACCATCATGCTGATTGACCTAAGGTCCAGGTCTGTAGGCATCACTGGGGGATGAGAACATGAAAGTGTACTTCAGAGGAAATGTAAAGAGAAAGAGGATGATACCAGTTACCCTGAGGATGATAACAGTTACCTTGTCAGTAATATTTTACAGACTATGGATCATAAATTTTGTCATTACAGAGAAATAGGATGCTTGATTTCTTGAGTTTACATTAAAATATATAGGGTTAAACCAAGTATTTTGTAATAGGGAAAGCAACCATATTCTCCAGAGGTTAGTATGTGAAGGACCATAGTAAGTGAAATAACACTTTCCCTGATCCTGAAGGTTGGTCAGAGCCTGGAGAGGGAGACTGACTTGGGTCTTAGTATTTCCTCTCCGGGTTTGAGTTGAGTATGAGGAAAGTCTATTAGATAATTGAAAGAGTACCAAATTCAGGGACTATCATGCACTTTTTCAGTTGAGATCATTTGAGTGGAACCACTATGCTCTGTGAACTTTGCTAATATGAAGTAGCCCAGGCCAGTAAAGAAGGTGGAAGAGCCTGGTGAAAGAGAAACGTGGTTGGCACTCTCTTGGGCCTGCCATAGTTCTTTAGAGCGAGACCATGCTGGAAGATACCAGGTCTGTGAGCATTCTTACTCTAGTAAGTTAGGATAAGTTTTTATATCACTATACTATATCACTTCATGAGTAGTGTGAGTACTTTTAAATAAAATAACCCTAATTCCTTCTTTCCATCCCTTGTATTGTTAATGTCATTCATTTCACTTACATATAAGCATATATAACAAATATGTGTATGATTCATATATAAACATACATAACTAAAACATTGTTGCTATTAATTTGAGGGAGAAAAAACCTGTTACCTATTAGAACAAAGAATAATAAGAAAACTAAAAGTTGTTACCTTCATTTATTCCTTCTTCAATGTTCTTCTCTTTACATAGGTCTGAGTTTCTGACCTATATGATTTTTTCCTTTTCTCAATAGTTTTGTTTTATTTTGTTTTTACATTTCATGTGAAGCAGGTCTATTAGCAACAATGTCCTCAATTTTTGGTCGATTGAGAAAGTCATTATTTCTTATTTGCTTTGGTTTTGTTTTTAAAGATTTTATTTGGGGATCCCTGGGTGGCTCAGCGGTTTAGCGCCTGTCTTTGGCCCAGGGCGTGATCCTGGAGACCCGGGATCGAATCCCACGTCAGGTTTCCGGCATGGAGCCTGCTTCTCCCTCCTCCTGTATCTCTGTCTCTCTCTCTATATATATGTCTCTCATAAGTAAGTAAGTTTAAAAAAAAAAAATTAACATTTTATTTATTTATTTATGAGAGACATGGAGAGAGAGAGAGAGAGAGAGAGAGGCAGAGACACAGGCAGAGGGAGAAGCAGGCTCCATGCCGGGAGCCCGACGTGGGACTCGATCCTAGGTCTCCAGGATCACGCCCCCAGCTGAAGGCGGCGCTAAACTGCTGGGCCTCGGGGGCTGCCCTTTTATTCGTTTTTGAAGGATATTTTCAGAGGGTACAAAATTATACTTTGGTGGGGAATTTTTTCCCCTCTCAACACTTTATAAATATTTCATTTATTTCTATTATTGTTTGCATGGTTTCTGGGAAGAAGTGGGATATAATTATCTTTGTTCCTCTATAGTTAAAGGTATCCCCTCCCACAAACCTCCCCTCCCCTCCTCTCCCCCCCTTCTCTGCCTCTTTCAGGAAATGATGCTAAAGGTGTAATAGTCCTTTTTTTTTTTTTTTAGTGTTTATCTTGCTTGGTGGTTTTTTTCTTCCCCTTCTTTTTTAAGATCCATTTATTTATTTGAGAAAGAAAGAGTACAGGGTCCTGGGATCAAGACCTGAGATAAAAGCAGATGCCCAACTAACTGAGCCACCCAGGCGCCTACTGCTTGGTGTTTTCTAAGCTTCCTGGATCTGTGGTTCAGTGTCAGAGATCTGATGTTAATTTTGGGAAATCTCAGTCATTATTGTTTCAAATATGTATTCCGTTCTTTGTTATTTTTCTGATACTCCCAGTACATGTATATCTTTTTTAGTCTTTTCTCCCCTTGTCCTTAGACATTGTGTTCTGTTTTTCTCAGGTTTTGCTCTTTTCTGTTTTTGAAGATTCTATTGATATTCCTTTTAGGTCAGAGATTCTTTCCTCAGCTGTATCCAGTCTACTAAGTTCAAAAGCTTTTTTCAGTGTTTTTGATCTCTAGCATTTCTTTTTTTTTTCTTTTAATTTTGTTAAAGATTTTATTTATTCATGAGAGACAGAGAGAGAGAGAGAGAGAGAGAGAGAGAGGCAGAGACACAGGCAGAGGGAGAAGCAGGCTCCATGCAGGGAGCCCAAGGTGGGACTTGATCTCGGGTCTCCAGGATCAGGCCCTGGGCTGAAGGTGGCGCTAAACCACTGAGCCACCCGGGCTGCCCTTGTTTTTTTTTTTTTTTTTTTTTTTTAGGATTTCCATTTCTTTGCTTACACTGCCCATCTGGTCTTGCGCGCTGTCTACCTTATCCATTAGAGCCCTTAGCACATTAATCACAATTGTTTTAAATTACTGGTCTGATAATTCCAACATCCTTGCCACGTCTGGTCTTGATGTTTGCTCTGCCTCTTCAGATTGTGTGTTCTGCCTTTGATAGGATTGTGATTTTTTTCTTGACAGTTAGACAAGCCGAGTAAAAGGAACGCTGTAAGTCAGTCTTTAGTAATGTGGAGAAGTGTAGGGCAAGGGGAAACTTTCTACATTCCTAGGATTGGCTTTTAATCTTTTAGTGAGGCAATGCCTCTGGGCTGTGAACTTCAGAAGAGATTCTTGGGTAACTGGAACAGGGTAACTAGAGTGGGTTGGGGTTAAGCATTTCCCTTCTGCCATGAGCTGGGTATCCCCCTTCTCCAGGTCAATTAGTCTTTGATAATATCTCAGCAGGTTAGGACCTGGTTAACTCACTTCCCCTGAGGGCAGGACTTGTTAAGAAAACGGTACTCTGGATTATTTCAAAAGGTTCGTTCCCTTCTCCCACCCCGCCCCCCCCCCCAAAAAAAAAAAACTGCAGGAGGCCTCAGGGTATTTTTCTAGATAGTTACTGTGAGGAATTTTGTCAAGGTCCTGGAGGTAAATCGAAGGCCCTTCTCCCCCTAAATACTCCTGGAGTTTTAAGCTCTCAGCCTTTCCCACCTCACAGAGCCTCCAGAAACCTATCCATTGCAGTTCAGGTTTTCCTACCCCAACAACTACCCCAACAACTGTGGGTTCCTCTGATGCTTTCAGCTCATGGGTCTTTGTTCCCGCAGCCAGGATTCCCTTTATTCGCCTGTTTAACCAATCTTGGGGGCACCAGTTTGCCCTGTGTACTTTGCTCTCTTAGGGACTCAAGAGAATCGCTGATTTTTCAGTCTGTTCAGCTCTTTACTTATCCTTAGGGTGGAATAGTGACTTCTAATCCCCTTACATGCAGAACTAGAAACGAGAGTCCACCCATGTTCTCTTCCAGCGTGCTATCCACCTCAGGAGAGAAGGGTCACCATATATGTGCAGGCGCACTTGCGGATGAAAGAAAAAAAAAATCACAACAGCAAAGCCTTCTTTAGACTCTCCAAAATTTGGAGATAATTTGAGTATTATTGCATTCAAGAGGACTCCCTGGCTGGAAATTGGCAAAGGAAGCAAGAGAAAACACTCCCTCCCCTTTGTTGCAGACTTCTGGCCCTCAAGCAATGAAAAGAAGAAACCTTGGGGAAGGAACATCAGAAAATTACAGTTGAGTTGATGTTGCCCTCATTGCCTATTCATAAGCTCTCACAGACACAGAACCACATCACAGTGCTGAGGGTTTAAAAAATATATATAAGTCTATATATAAATAAATCTATATATAAATATATATATATATATATATATATATATATATATATATATATATCCCAGGGTTTGTTTGTTTGGAAATAAATATCTATTTGAAATACATATACTAATAAAATCTGATAGAAATAGGATCACAAAAATCTCTTTGATATTGTTAGGACTAGAAGCATCACGTTAGATATACCTATGGAGGAAATATGTTGCAAAATTCTATACTGGGCACTTAACATGGAGAAAATGCCAGAGGAAAATATAATGTATATTGCTTAGGGGTCAGATAATGGGAGGCTACAAATAGCTAAGCAAGAGTAGGCTGAGGAATCATTGGTTGGTAGGAGGAATTCAGTTCCTTTGTTTTGCTCTGAAAAATATTTCCAGGAACTGCAAATAATGTTGAAATTTCCAAAAGTCTCAACTGAAAGCCAAAAGTTTATAAAAATGGTTGGACCATTTCAACTGCTACAGATTTTGCAACGATGCTATCAGGCATGTTCTTTTATACTCCCTGGGCAATAAGTAGTAGGAGTAGGTGTAAAAAGGAACAAGCTTGTGAAAGAATTTAAAATTCTCTTCCCCATTCCCTAAATAAGTATTTATTTAACTGCCATAAGGAAGAAAAATGCTCTTATTTGAAAACATAAAGAATCCTTTCATCAGAGCTTTCTTTTGAAATTTAGACTGGCTATATAGGTAGACTCAAAAAAAAAAAAAAAAAAAAAAGAAGAAAAGAAAAAAAAAGTCACTCTTTTCTAAGATTTTATTTTTAAGTAATCTCCACACCCAACACAGGGGTTGGACTCACAACTACCATGACCAAGAATTGCCCACCCCACTGATTGAACCAGCCAAGTTGCACCTTGAAAGAACAACTTCAAGAGAATTTGAAGAGAATTTTAACCCTGAATTGAAGGGAACAGAACCCTGTAGACTGTGATACCTTAAGATCTTATTAAGGAGACTGAATAGTAAAAAAGAGCTCAAATTTATGCCACCCAGGGTACACAAGAAGGCACAAAACATTACGAATGCTTAATGATGATAGAGGCTTTCACGCAGTGCCTCATTTATAGTAATTCTTTAACCTCTGTATAAATTGGAACTCCTTGTCAAACTTGATGATAAAAGATGATAAAAACTAAACTCAGTAAAGACGGTATCAGATTCAATGTTCACTAAAAATCAGAGCCTGGATTCAAACCCACATTCACTTTTTTGTTTTATTATAAAAAATTTTTTTTTCAACTAATCGTCACTTCCAGGATATTTTTTGGAGTTCTTCAAATGCACCAGAGGAGAAAATGTCAAATATCAAAGAAATAGTGAGGACTGGTATAATTGTGAGGGCACAGTGCACTTTTTAATAAGATTTTATGATTTAATATACATTTACCTTATCTTCAACCCATCCAGCTTCCTCCTTGTACCGTCGGCATCAAGATGTTCATTTTCTTCTTGAACAAGTTCTCAGAACTCACTAACTTCTATTTCAAGTTGAGTTGCTTAGTTTCTACATTGCTACTTATCTATTATTCAGAAATTTCTATTCTTGAGTTCTCTGAATCTGGTACATGTATTCTTGGATTTCTTTCAATCCCCCTCTCCCAATCCATCCTTCATTTTGTCATAATACACATTATTTTTTAAGGAGGAATTTACAGGTAGTAAACTGAGATTTTTACATTTCCGAAATGCCTTTGCTTCTCACCTTGATATTTTGCCTGAGGCTGGATATCAATTTTAAAGCCATTTATCCTAAACATTTGAAGGCATGTTCTATCACCGCGTATCCAGTGATGCTTATGAGAAATATGAGCCCATCTTAAAACTGATCCATTGTAGGTAACTGCTTAGTGCAATTTTCAATTTTGAAATCTTCTGCCAACAAATTTTAAAAATCTTCTCTTGTTCTAAATTTCGTGATGTATCTACCTGTGTTCTCCACCCCACCCCCACCACTGAATGTTCTTTTATACTTAGAGAGATTAATTCAATTTCAAAAATACTGGGGTTTTTTTGGTTTGGTTTTGTTTTTGCCTTTCGGAAATCCCACTCTGCTTTCCCCTTGGTTATTTTATTCTCTCTTTGTTAATTTCCCACTGCTACTGTAACAAATTACCACAACCGCAATAGCTTAAAACAATATAGTCATTATCTTGCTGTTCTGGAAATCGGGAGTCCTGAAATGAAGGTGTCAGCCCAGCTGCATTAGTTCTGGATGTTCTAAAGGGGCATCTATTTCCTTATGTTTTCCAGCTTCTAGGACCTGCCAGCCTGCCTATCAGCCTTGCTTCAAGTCCCTTTCTCAAATCATCCCAACCCATACTTCCATCATCACATTCTCCAACTCTGACCTTCATGCCTTCCTCTTATAAAGACCCTTGTGATTACATTGGGTTCACCCAATAATAATAAAATAATAATTCAGGGTACTCTCCCTATCTTGAGATCTTTAATTTACAGCTGTAGATGCTGCTCAGTCCTGTATGGTAACATAGTCACAGGTTCTGGGAATGAAAACATAGACATCTTTGGGAGCCACCATGTTGTCTACCACACCCTTCATTTTCTTCATTCTGCCTTCAAAGAACTCAGTTTCACAGATGCTGACTTTTTAGAATGATCATTTATCTCCAATATTGTTTTCTTATATTTTCATCTCTTTCTCTTTCTGTATATATTCTTGTAATTTCCTTGATATTTTTTCAAGTCTATTTTTAGCATTTTATGCTAATGATTGTGGGGTTTTTATCATACACAGCAGCTCCTTTCAATTTTGTGAACTTTTCTTTTGTAATAGGTTTAAACCTGGCTGCCCTTCATCTGATGTATATTTTCAATAATTCCATCTGAATTTCATTATTTAGAAATTAAATGTTCTAATGCTAGCCTCACTTCACTTAACAATTTTTTCTTGTCATCTCTACTTCTGTATTGTCATTTCACTGAATTCTCGGGAAGTAAAATAAATACATGTGTCCTGTGTAACAACTTAAACTGGAAGTTCTATGAATCTGAAATTTAGTTTTACTATGCTTTACAAATAACAAAAGATCCTCTGTGACAGATGGAGGAAATAAGAAAACCTAAAGAAAAGCATCACTAGAAAGAGAAATAGGGACAACTCAAAAGGCAGATAAACAGCAGTGATGGCAGGACAGAGAAAGAAAGAAAAAAGAAAGAAAGAAAGAAGAAAAAAACATCAGAGAGAGGTATCCTAGTAGACAGAAATCTTTACTATATGGAAGAAAGCAATTACATGTGAGATGAATGTTAAACTGACCTCTTCACACAAGGATAGTAGGAGAAATACACATAAGGCAGTGCATAAAGGAATAGAGACCCTTTTAATCTGAGTGCTAATGAGGAATTAAATTTCAAGCATAAGTTTAGATGAGAATTAAAGTGGTTAATATTTAGGCTTTTAGTATTTTGAATGCTAAAGATTGTTTAATGATATACATTTTAGTCCATATAAACTGGTTTGTGTTATGTAATACTTCATGTTCTGTGTTAAACATTCAACAAAATCCAACAAACATTCAACAAAATGTGATGTGTGAATATGGTGGATATTTTTACCATCTAATAAACATAAGTCGTGTGGTGTTTGGTAACAGTGTAGGTATGGAATTTGTTGGACTGGGGATATGACTCTACCTGCACTCAGGGCTCTATCTATTCTATAAGAGCCAGCCAGGTGACACTAACTGCAGACAATCTATCTCTGAGGCATCTTAATTGACAACATATAGCAACTCCAGCTTTGCAAAGGGAACTACTACATCACAGGATCTCATGTCAGCATCAGAAGCACAGCTGAACTAAAGCCAGAGATATAGAGGACACTGTGGCCTTCTGGGTTGTTCCTGGGCAGGCATGACTGCCAGCACTCAGCCTGCAGATGGCAAGAACTTCATATTATTATGAAGTTCATATTATTATGACTCTAGGGAGGTATCAAAATTTATCCCCACAAGGCAGGGATCAGAGAGAAACCCTAGGGTAACAAAAGTACTGGTTGCCTACTTTTATCAACTGCTTTCAAAGTCCAATTATTCTATTTGTGTTAACAACTCTAAACTCAGAATCTGCCCCATCCTTGCGCAAACCTTCCTATACAACAACCTGAAACATCTAATGACATGTGAAATGGCTTAGCGGGGGTCCACTCCTTGTGTCCAGACTGTGTATGTTTGAATTCCATTTCCTCTGCTCATTTAGCCATATGTGAGCTTGAACATGTTACTTAACCCTCTATGCCTCTGTTTTCCTTCTGAACAATCAGGATAATAATAGCACATTTTTCCTAAGATGATTGTGAGGATTAAGAGGGTCACTATATGCAAAGTCATCAAAAAAAGTGCCAAGATAATTAGGCACTGAAAGAATGTAAGTATTGTTACCTGTGCTTTCTCGTCTCTCTTCTTTCCAGAAATAAGTGAAGGGTGAACCAATCAGTGTATCAATATATTGATTAATAGTCTGCTTTTTGTTTTAGTGTTCATGAGGCTGACTGACGCTTGAACTACATCTCTGATGTTCTTGGACAGCCGACAACATTGCTACCTCATTCCCAACTCAAAGGACCTTGTCCAGAAAGTCAGGCCCTGCCTAGCCCCTTCTGCTGTAGCTTCTTTGGTACAGGGTAGATCTGGACACCATGGCCCAAGAGCTTAGTAGAGGCCAACCACGTTTCCTACTTGCAAGCTCTTCATTTTATGTTTGGGTTTCCATTTTCTTTCTGCCTACATTTCCAAAGCAAAGCAACTATCTTTGTTTAATTCTCAAGGTTGTAAGGGTTAAACTATTCTCTCACTTTGCTATGAGAACTGCATTGCTCCCCACCCTCTTATTGGAAAGAGGCTTGCCTTTAAGAGAAAGGCAAACCTGAATACTACTGAGTCATGATAAATGATGAAACTTCAGCCCACAGAGCATTTATCTTTTTTTTTTTTTTTTTAGAAACTGTTTATTTTCCAGAGCATTTATCTTTGAACATATTTTTGTTCTGACATCTTGAAAATATATTATGCAATTATCTCCACAAGTATTTATTTAAACCACTTTCCATTCCAAATGGAACCTCAGGTTATTATCATCATCCTCATCCCATGAACTCCTACTTGGTATAAGCTATTTTAAGGATATGGCTAATAATAAGAACTGTGTCACAGATATTGGCCACTAAGAGGTTAAGACTGTTTTGGGAAATTGTGCAAGCACAGAAAAATTATGGTCCCAGACAAGATTTGCCAAGTGGCTTGTAATTGTAGCAGGTAATAGGTGTGATATACAGAGTATAAAGCAGCTTTGAAGGGTCTTAAAAGATAAGTAATATTGAGACAAGGGCAATAAGTACATCAGAGCATTCTTGACAGAAGAAATGTAGTCAGCACACATGGTGGAGTCTGGAAATCATATGTCATGCCTGAGAAACAAGAGTCTACTCTACCAACAGTTTGGTCACTGAAGAATTTCAATATGGAATAGTTTTTCTATTTTATTTCATTTATTTAAGGATTTTATTTATTCATTTATGAGAGACACAGAGAGAGAGGCAGAGACACAGGCAGAAGGAGAAGCAGGATCCATGCAGGTAGCCCAATGTGGGACTCCATCCCAGGATCCCAGGATCACACCCTGAGCTGAAAGCAGATACTCAACCGCTGAGCCACCCAGGAGTCCCTCATTTTTCTATTTTAGTAAAAAGTACAGAGTTCATAAGAGAAAAGGAAAAGAAGCCCCAAGCATCAATAAAAACACAATATTAATGATAGCTCTTAGGTGAATATTCTTGCTGTAAACAAGTATTTCTTTTTCATGTCCTTCTTTCTCTTCCTTTCTAATGGAAACCTAATGTTCAAAGAATCCATTTGATTTTGTCAAGTTATATGACACCAAATGAGAACATCTTGAATTTGTTTTCATGAAACAAAGAAATAAAAAATAAAAAACAAAAAAATCTAGAATGATTATCACCTGAAGAGTATAGAAACTAAGAAGAGCCAGGTGGTGTATCCAGTATGAAATGGGTCCAGTGTGTTTAGAAGGCCTCTGCTTTTAGCCCATGTACTCGGCTAGTTTTGTTGTATTTCAAAATATGGTCAAGTTCTGTGGTGTATTGAACTACTTGTTCTTTTTCTCCTTCTCTTCAGTGGTTAAAATAAGCAAGAGAAATTGGGTGATGATCATAACAGGAAGAATGTGGGTATGGGAGGTGTGAGGAATCAGTGCCTGGGGCTTGAGTTGGTTCTTTTTAGAATGACTGGAAGTAACCATGTGGCCTGATGACCAGAACACACACCAAAAATTTCAAGAAGCTTCAGTCCAGGCCCAGGGGAATAGTATTCTGCAAGGATGAATCTAATCATCCCTTACTTTTGCCAAAACAATTAGCCAGGAGAAGAATGTTCCTCTCCCACCAGGTCCTGTTTCTTTGTCCCAGGATGTAGTATTGCCTGTTGCTAATGAACCCTTAGGACCGCCTCAAACACACCCTGACAGCTGCAGAAGATTTTGGTAACAGCCCTAATTCTAGTTTCCCTTCCATCTGTCTGCAGATGTTTTAAATTTGACTCCTCAAAAAAAAAAAAAAAAAAAAAAAAGAAAAGAAAAAGTATCCTACCAAGAGGCAAGTACTATGCTTGTATATTTCCCATTTAAAAAATGACAGGATTGTGATTTGCAAGAGTCTTGTAATTGTGGATTATGTTGGGAGTTTGACACTCATTCTGGACACGGAGATTTTTTACACTATTTGGGGCTGGATCGCTAATATTTCATTTAGATTTATTCAAACTGTCAATCATAAAGACATAGGAAATAATCAGAAATGTCAGCCATCATCCTGAAGGAAGTAAATCCTTTCAAAATTATTCATTGCTTTTATTTTTCTTTTTCAAAATATCTTTCAACTACAATAGGATGATACAACACCAGAATGTTTGTGTATCATGTGCCATCTGGATTTCCTTTATTAATTATATAATTCTTTCTACAAAATTTTGCTTCTGAGAATTGCAAAGCAATTTTAAGGTTTTATTTCAATGTTCCCCACATAGTTTAAGGGGGTTATTTTTGTATAAATAATACAACCAAGACAACTTAGGAGAAATAAACGTGATTAAAATCCTAGAATAGGGGATCCCTGGGTGTCTCAGTGGTTCAGCACCTACCTTAGGCCCAGGGCATGATCCTGGAGTCCTGGGATCAAGTTCTGCATGGGGCCCCAGCATGGAGCCTGCTTCTCCCTCTGCCTGTGTCTCTGCCTCTCTCTCTCTCTCTCTATGTCTATCATGAGTAAATAAAAAATCTTAAAAAAAATCCTAGAATATTTCAAAGAATTATAGGCTCCTAGAATCTTTAGGGCCTCAAAGCTTTCTGGTCCCGGTCTCTCTTTTGCTCTCTTTCTAGTCTCAGGTCTTAGGTACAGGAAGGGTTGATCTGCCCTGACTTACTCCTTTAGTTTCCCACTAAGCCAGAAGGAGATACTAGTTCTCCTGATGCCTGATTTAATACTTCTTGTATTAAATTTTTCCAAAGATGTACTTTTGACACCTAAGTCTCACATAGTCATTCTTGAATAAGTCAAGTTTTTGTACTGATTTCATTCCTCTATAAATAAAAATCTCTGAAATAGAAGAAATTTCATTTGTAACATACCAAAGCAATATTTTAAAACACTTGCTTTGTGTACGGTACTGTAGAGCTTACCAAGAGACACAATCCCTGGTGTAAAGAAGCATATTATTCCCTGGGGAAATAATCTTGGGGAATCAAAGCCAATGCATGTGAAAATATAATTAAGACTGTAAGGATGCATATTATAGAAAATGAAGGACACAGTAGATACAGGAGAGAACAGGGCTTCTCACTGGCTTTCAACAGGTACTGCATGAATACTTACTAAGGCATTGAGCTATATTTACTTGGAGAAGAACTTTCTGGGAAGAGGAAGGATGAAGTCGACAATGTCACCTACTAATTTTCAGTAACAATTCTATAGACTTGGGCTTAATTTGGTACTTAGTTGAGTGCTTTTTATTTTTTGTAATCTTTAAAACTTTATTCATTTATTTTAGAGAGAGAGCTAGAGAGGGAGCATGAGCAGAAGGGGCAGAGGGAGAAGGAAAGAGAATCGAGCAGATCCTATGCTGGGCCCAGAGCCCAGCTCGAGGCTTGATTTCAGAACCCTGAGATCATGACCTGAGCGGAAACAAAGAGTAGGTGGCTGAACTGACTGCACCACCCACACACCCTAATTGTAAGCTTCTACAGCATATTTAAATGTAAAATAAGTCTGGAAAGACATTTCGGTGTTACGCATTCATTCTATAAACGTAATGATAAAATTATGGGTTATATTCATATGTGAGAAAAAAAATTATTTCTTTAAATAATTTTCTAAGTATTTTACCAGTAGCTTTCTGAGCTGTGATGGTAAATTTTATATGTCAACTTTCTTAGACCACAGAATCCAGATATTTGGTCAAACACAAGTCTAGATGTTGCTGTGAAGGTATTTTTCAAATCAGTAGGCTAAGCAAATCAAATTACCCTCCATAAGGTTAGTGGGTCTTATGCAACCAGTTGAAATGAGTGTTTCTTGCATTAAGCACCTGAAATTTGGTTATTGTAATCTCAGCATAACTTTCCTATCCTGGCTAAAAAAGGTCTTAAGAGAAAAAACAAAAAACAAAAAACTGTTATCTCCCAGGCAGAAGGAATTCTGACCACAGTCTGCCTTCTGATTCTTTTTTTTTTTTTTTAAAAGGTTTTATTTATTTATTCATGAAAGACACAGAAAGAGAGAGAGGCAGAGACACAGGCAGAGGGAGAGGCAGGCTCCATGCAAGGAACCTGACATGGGACTTGATCCTAGGTCTCCAGGATCAGGCCCTGGGCTGAAGGTGGTGCTAAATTGCTGAGCCACCTGGGCTGCCTGCCTTCTGATTCTAACTGCAACATCAATTTTTCCTGGGTCTCCTGCCTATAAGTGTACCCTGCCAATTTGGAACTTGCCCAATGAATGAACAAATGAACGCAGGAACAAGTAAATAAATGAATAAATAAGTAAATAATACACACACACACACACACACACACACACATTGCTTCTGTTTCTCTGGGAACTCTGATCAATAATACACCATCAACCTACAAATTTAATAAAGTATCATAATAAAGGGCTATTCAAAGGAAGATTCATCTCAGTGGTTCAACAGAAAAACAAGAGTGACACAGAAATCAATAGAGAATTAGCACTGTGTGTGACCATTTAACTATTGCCTTGGATTTTGGCTATTGGAATATTGTCTTGCAGGTAGAGAACTGCTAAGTTGTACCATTAAGGCAGAATAATTTGTGCTCTAGTCTCAGAGATGAATTGTACCTTGTCTCAGTTATTTCTTGGCTGTATATCTTGAGTAAGGCATATGCTCTCTGAATCATTATTTTTAAATTGTAATTCATTTTAAAATTGCCTGTAATAATAACACATGTATATAATAATGATAATAATAATAATAACAATATAACTATATTCCTATCCATAGGAAAAATATGCTATAATATTTTATTACTTTTACTGGTTATTCTCTTTCTTCCTAATGTGAATGGATACTTGATTTTTGGAATCCTTTGGAAAAGTTGTATCATTTTAGTTGGATGATTGTATTATTGAAGAAATACTTCCATGGTTAGCTTTTAGGTTTCTTGAAGACAGTTGGGGATTAATATTTTATTCTGTGCTCAGGATTTTGCCCAATAATTTACATATTTGTAGGTCCTCAATAAATATGTGTTACTGATGGTGGCCGCAGCAGAGAAAATGTTCACCAAGTATTTCTTGCCCAGTTTTTCCCATGTTCTTATAGCTGGATAGGACCACGTGAATAGTTTGAACCAATTAAATATGGACAGAAGGAGGGACATGTTTAACTTCTATCAGGAATCCATTCTACATGGCAGAAACTGAAAAGACTAAGGATTCTAGCTGTTGGAACTTCAAGATGCAAAACCTTCCTTATTCTGGGTTCTAGAGTGATGGAAGTTCCTGTCAACTTCGATACTGAGTGCAGAATAAATGTTTCTTACATTAAGCCTTTGAGGTCTTATAATTATATTTCCAGCCTAATGTTCCTATCCTGTCTAAAACAGTGCTATGCAATGCTAACCCCTCAATAAGAATAGAGACATTCCCAAATAACTGGAGACTCCAAAAAAAAAAAAAAACACACTACATTAAGTAAAATATAATGAATTATCTACAATATTTGTGCTGAGAAGACAAGATAATGAGATGACTCAGATTGGAAAGGGTATTTTCTTTTTAACCTTTTGCTTCTACATTTGTATTTAAAGTTTGATGTTTAAGGATTCTATATACTCCTTACTTCAAATAAAACTAATTCTGAAACTCTTTATAGTAGGTTTAATCAATTTTAGGGAGACTAACATATATTAAATGGGTTTGGCATTTTTAATTGCAAGGCATATTTTAATATTTAAGATAAACCCTTTTATCCATACAAATTCATAAATTTAGTTTCAGGAAGTTGAAATGCCATTTCCACTAACACTCAAATATCATTGCAGAGTTGAGATTGTGTCAGAAGCTAAAGAACAATATCCTTCAATTATTAGAATGTTTAGATATTGGAATGGTTCTAGAATGTGTTTGAAAGAAACTTAGAAGAGCTGTTCTAGTACTAGTAGAACAATTTCTGTAACTCTAGTACTAGTTATATAAAGAACTATGACTGGGACATATTAGAATGGTAAATCATTGACAAGATCTTATAATATTTAGTATCTTGAACCATAGAAGCCATGTTCTTGTCAAAAGTACAGATCATTTTAAACTCCAAAAAGTAAATTTCCTTAGTAGTTTAAAGTACATTAGATCTAAGGGGAAAAAATCCAGAAATACATTAATTCTTTATACTTTCTAGAAATTGTAATGCTTATCTATATTTCCAATAATGGTCATTCTAAATTTTAAAAAGTCCCAAGTAATTTAACCTTGCTTTGTAATAATCTAGCTGGTCACAGATAGTTCTTTAAAATATATGTATATACTAATAATGACTTTGGAAAAGTCATTTACAATCTAGAAATGTTCCATTTAAAAAGGTAATATGCCCCTTTTATAAAATTTCCCACGCAAATACAATCTTAACTCTAAGTAATTGAGCATGTAAAGCTAAGTGAAACAAAGACATGTGAAAAAAAACCCTTTGAGATAACAGTACCAAAATTATTTTCAAAGAAGACCTGTGGGGCACCTGGGTGGCTCAGTTGGTTAAGCATTTGACTTTGACCAAGGTCATGATCTTAGGCTCCTCTGATGGAGCCCTGCATCAGGCTCCCTGCCAGGTAGGGAGTTTGCTTGTCCCTCTCCCCCTGCCCTTTGCCCCACCACTTGTTCTCTTTCCCTCAAGTAAATAAAATCTTAAAAAAAAAAAAAAAAAAGAACTGTAAGGAGTTTTCATATAAAATATCTGTGACTATAAGTTAGGTTCTGTAAGTCAGAAAAAAACTAGTGAAAGGTCAGATTTTAAATAAAAAAAACAAAAGCAAGGATGATTTGCGTAATCAATGTAGGTGGTTAGCTCTAGACAGAGTATCTTCATTAACTGAGGGACAATTTTAAGGTGCCATCTGCAGAAAAATAATAGTTTATATGTGCATAGCATTTTAGTGTCTCAAAAATGTGGGACATATATTCGTTATTAATTAAGAGAAATGTATTAAGCATGCACAACCAGTAAGTGATGAAGACAAAGTGCTCAATGCACAAAGATGTTAAAATGCAATTACATATGGTTCTGTCCTTAAAGTCTAACAATAAGATAGTAAAATAAGACAGATATGAAAATAAGAATATGTCTACTTTATTTTTTTATTTTTTATTTTTTTAGAATATGCCTACTTTAAACTGTATACTAAAGAGCTATATCTTAAAGATGTTCATTTATTTTAAAATAAGTGTGAAATAATTTGAGGGAATAAAATGAGAATTTCATTTATGTTCAAGTCCTACTCATAGGACAAGTATTGGTAGAGAATCTGTTCCAGACAGACAAGAAAAGTTTTGTCTAAATGAGGAGGATAAATCCTAATTTTTTTTAAAAAAATAAAATTTTAATTGGGAAAAATTACATGTGCTAAATCAAAATCATGAAATGGAGTCAGATCTACATAGCTCGTTATCTGGTATCTAGAAAATCAGAAGAAGAAGTGAGCTTTCCATGTAGGGCAATTCATTCAGCGGTCTTAATAAAAGTCTGAAGACCTTAAGGTCTCTTACACGATGTACAGTAAACGCAGCTTGCTTCAAGGACTGAGCTGAAGTGACCACAATGACCCTCTCAAGTTTGGCAGATAAGAAAGTGGAAAATTAGATATTCTCTCCTATTTTACAGATCCTGAGCTCCCATGAGATGAACTCATGCTTGAATCATGTTTCTTTCCTGGGAACTGACCTCAAGTAGCTGTAACTTCACAGACTCCCCACATAACGAGCACTAATGAGGGATGCCAGGGTGGCTCAGCGGTTAAACGTCTGCCTCTGGCTTAGGTGGTGATCCTGGGATCGAGTCCCACATCATGTTCCCTGCAGGGAGTCTGCTTCTCCCTCTGCCTGTGTCTCTGTGTGTCTCTCACAAATAAATAAACAAAATATTAAAAACAAAAAACAAGCACTAATGGTACCACGTCTGTGGTGCTCGGGGGCTATGTTATTTAACCCTTATGGCTGTTACTCTTGCCCTTGGCCTACACCTCAGATGGTCTGGTTTATCACCTACTGGGGTATCAAACCTACATTTCTGAAGGGTCTGAGTTCCCAGGCCCTGCCTCTATAGGTTTTGTATCATCTTCCATTGATCTTAGTATGAAATATGGAAATACTAAGATATATCCTCTAAGAATCCCCTGAATTCCATACACATTTCTTCTTACCACAAATTACTAGCAATCTATTTCCTCTTGGTTTTATAACCTTCCTCCATACCCATTGGTTCAGTACCATGAGGAGCTCAAAATAGCCAGGTGTTAGTCTCCACTCCCAGTTTAATAAAAGAACTCTTGCAGCCCCTGGTAAAAAAATGTTCCTTCATTAGGGACTGAGATCATCGCAAAGCAGCACTCAAATCTGTAGGAAGGTAAAGCAAAAACTTGTAAAGTGGATTTTTTATTGCAAAGAAGTCACAAATCTGCACCATGAAGAACACATGTGCTTACAGTGTATACAGAGAATTTATTAGATGTGTGTGTGTGTGTGTGTGTGTGTGTGTGTGTGTCTATGCTCTCATTGGGGAATAGCACTTATTGGGGAGTAGCTCATAATAGAGAAACAGTACAGCATACACTGCCTCCTGGATTTAGGAGCTTCTTCTGAATTCCACACTTAAGCAGGGTAGACATGGCCCGGATGCACCCTGATTACTGTCCCCCAAAGGGGACCTGCCAGGATAGAAGGCTGGAGGAGCAGAAGAGACCATGCCAAGACAGCAAATGAGTCCCAAGCCCACATCACATTGCACATTTATAGGTGAGTCTAAGAAGAAATAGGAAAAAACCTAACTAGACTGAACAAGAAATACATCAAGTTATCTCTGGGCCCAAGTACAACGTTACCGAGGAGGCATTAAAATGATTCCGAGGCCGCATCCTGAGCACCCTGAGAAAGTCTTGCATGCCGGGAGTGCATACATAGATTAAAGCCTTTCTTGTTTCTCTGTAGGCTTTTGCTCCTGCTGAGCCAGCTCTCTGCTAAGATACCAAAAAGGGAGCGCAAAGGAGCCTCTGGTCCATCTAGATTGGTCTCTTACCAGGGTTACTCCTACTTCCCTAAGCTTCCGCACCAGTGTCTTCTGATGGTGGCGAAGACGGCACCACATAGGAGCTATGATTTCAAAGCAAGTTCAGCAAAGCTCGTGAGAGCGTGTTGTGCAGGTGGCCCCCACATGGAGCCTGTGGCCACTCCGCTGCTCTACCGCGCCGGTGGGTCCAGGGTTCAGTAGCTTCGGGGGCTGTGGCCGCGATGGTTTTCCCGGTTGGCAGCAGGGACCGGGGGCCGCGGGTCCCGAGGCTCTCCTGGAGGAAGCAGCAGGTGCCCCGCTGGGGTAAGTCAGCTTGGGAACTATGTATCCATTTTTCATGGAAATCAATTTTGCTCCCCAAAAGTCATTTCTTCTCCTGAGAGATACATTGTGCAAGTTCCAACAAGCCGCCTTTCACCTTTGAACTTTCCGACACGCTTGCAGAAATGTTGCTGACAGGGCGGAAGTTGGAATCTTCACTTTTTTGGTTCCTGCTCCCCACACACAAATAACTTCCTAGGTTTTAGGTCATGTCTGTGCTGCCTTCCTCACCAGACGCAAGCGGCAACAGTGTCATGGACTAGTGGACTGTGCTAAGGAATACCCTGGTCAAGGTCTTGAGGACTTTCTTATAAACAGAAAACAGGAAAATTCAAAAGCCCCAAGATGTCGCAGTGCCTGTACCCTAGATTATATATTTATACATTCTGTACACCGACATCCCCGACAGGTGAAATTCTGTTAATCCTTGCAAATTATTACGGAGAAGAAACAATCTGCCAGCAAGCTTAATAATTGTGCACTAAGTTCCAAGGGCTGCTCTGATTTATTGTGCTCAGGATACGCGCCTGGAACAGGCGTTACGACTGGAGCCGTCACCTGCTTAAGTTTATGACAGACCACAGCTGGGCTCCAAGGCCCCTCCTGCTTTTTGTAGATGAGTTAAATATAGGAGTCGGGAGAATTGCTATTGCTTCATCCTTTATTTCTTTGAAGGGAAAACTGATACATACACAGTTCCTCAAGAGTTAGGGTTTGGCTTCTCTTTAACTTTTTGAGTCTGGATGGGCCCTTCCATGAACTGACAGGTGGCTCTTCTTATCAATGGCCACTGCAGGGATTCTGACATTTGCATCTACTTTACCCAATTATGTGAGCAGGAGCCTGGACAGTAACCAAAGGATGGACCGAAGGATTTCATAGGCCCACTGTGAGGTAGCTTGGGGCCAAAACCATTCACCAGCCAACTTTCATAAGCTTCACATAGTGGTTCACACAGTGGCACTTCAGGGGCACAAGGATTAGGGTTTACTCAAGGTCAGTGCCTGGGATTTTTCCCTTTCTCCAGTGCAGACTGTAGGAAAAATAGCTATGTACCATATCAGGAGATGCTTAGATGTTTAAAATCTGTTCACATGACAGTGTTGCAAGGTTTTCTCAAGGGGGACCTAGTCTGTCCTTCAATCAAGGGGTTCAGGTTTACAGACTAGCTTGGGTGGAGGAATTGGGTAAGAGACCATGACTTGAGGCAGTGACTCCCATAAGATTTCTACTCCATAAATTTCCCATAATATAGATCAAGTTATATTTTATTACTATTTATTTTCCTGGGACTCTGTAATCTATGAGCCATGCCCCAGATCCCTAATGGTTTTAATGTTTTACATTATGAATGTCAGTCCATCCCTACAGCAGTTACAGTAATTGAGCTGTTCCTATCTCTGATGGTAAGTCCTGCCACCTGGCTTCTGTTGCTCTGGGATCCCACAATTCTCATTAAAATCATGTGAACTACGTCAAGGGTGGCAACTCCCACCATCATTCCCAATCTATGGGTGACAGCCAGCATCAAGTTTCAAAGATTCTGCTATTTCTCTCATAACACATTTCTCAATGCCCCAGGAATAGGAGTGTTTTCTGTAACTTTTAGGTAACATTGTCAGAAGGAGAGAAAGTAAGTTGTATGTAGTAATAAGTTTATCAACATTATCAAATTTGTGATTCTGTTGGATTCCTTACTTTAAATAATTGCAGGGAAGTTCTGGCATCTTGACCTCATTAAACCTAGCCCCTGTGGCATCCATGCCTTAGTCAGTCAGCCAAGCAAATTTTGGAGCCATTTCCAGCCAGTCAAGTTAGTATATGAAATCTGGTATCCAACAGATCTAGCCAACCTGACTTTCTATTCCATCTCCTTGGGCTAACATGCTAAGGATCCATTCTTTTGCATGCTTCTCAGTTTCCAAATGGTAAATATGAGCAAATTCTTACAATCCTTGTGATGTATAGGCTATCTTCTCCCAGGATAACTAGCGATTCTACCCTGGGTCTTAGTGGAATCTGAGGAATTGCTTCAAGTAATAAATGAATTTTAGGATTCAATTATGGAATTTATTTAATTATATGACTCCAGAATTTCCAGCTTCATCTAAGAACACCTAAATGTTTCAGCTGGCATCTAAAGGAATCATTCCTTCCTTACTAAATCCCCTAAGGTTAATGGAAAACACTTGTTAAAGTTGTCTGACCATTTTACTTCCTAATTCTCCAAACTGTACCAAAAGATTTTAGTCTTGATCATCAGCCATGCTTCCTCTGTGTCCATAACGAATAAAAACACTCATTTAAATCCGTCATGAAGTTTTCTGGGTTTCTCCCCTTGTATTTTGACCAACTCAAAAACTTGGTCCGTCCTTCCTTCCTTCCTTACTTCTTTTTTTCTTTTCTTTTTATTTCTTTCTTTCATTTCTTTGGAAAACCTCAGTGCAGTCTCAAATACTTTTCTAACCTCTGCAGTACTGGTAACCATTGTCACTGCCATAGTAGCCAAGTTCAGCAGACTTCATTTCTTAGACTCGGGATGGTTCAGGTGCTTGTGATGCCATTGCATATCATGGATTACTAAAGTTCCTCTCTCTGCCTGCATGGGGTCATTCCTACACTCGTGCTCTAACCTGGAAACTCTATGCCACAGATCTTTCTTGAGAATTTGTTTCCTGGGACTAATCCTTATAGGCAAAGTGTTCCTGCCACATTCCAACCAAGTAAGTAAAAACCACTCTGAGTACTTAAAATAGCAAATTCAACTTAGAAATATGGTTACACAGTAATAGAAGAGGTAAGGAGATGGTGAAGCAAACCAAAGAAGATCAATGTCAAGGCCATTCCCATGTGTAGAGGCAAGAGGAGAAGCAAAATTCAGAGAGCCTAGGGCCAGGGCACCTGGCAGGAGCTAGAAGGCTGGTGGGAGCTGAGGCCAGACAGGAGCCATAGTCATTGCCAGAGATGCAGCTACTGCCAGAGATGCTGTCCAATTGCACACGGCAGGAGGCAGCAAAATATCATGGCTTCTCTTCACCTCCTGGTTCCATGCTTTCATCTCCTGCCAGTGCCACGGGTCAATCCTTCTGCAATACTGAGTAGAGCATTGGAAGATCTAGGAAGAGATCTGAGAGCCCACAAACATGCAAAAAACAATGTGGTTGCCCTTTCTAGACCTGAGTGGTTTGCTCAGGAGGAGAAAATCTTCTTCTTTCCACCTCAGAATACACTCATGGCTCTGTCACACAGAAAAAAAAAAAAGCACTGCCCAGTGAGGAGAGCATCAGGCTCCCTGTGTGCAATCTACCTACAATTAGAAGAGTGAAAACCAACCAATGATGCATTAGGATATTTACTAGGGGAAATAAATTTTTTTTGTATATTTTCTTATTGGAGTTCGATTTGCCAACATATAGTATAACACCCAGTGTTCATCTCGTCAAGTGCCCCCCTCAGTGCCCGTCATCCAGTCACCCCATCCCCCCACCCACCCCACCCTTCCACTACCCCTTGTTCGTTTCCCAGAGTTTGGAGTCTCTCATGTTGTCACCCTCTCTGATATTTCCCACTCATTTTCTCTCCTTTAAGGGGGAGAAATTGAGGATAAACAGACATTGACTTATAGAAATGAAGGAAATAAAATAGGATTTATTTGGAAAAATTATTGATAGAACATAATGTGATCGAGATTCAAACAAATGGTACTTCCAGACCAAGGAAGTTGAAAATATTTTTAGGGCACAGGGACTGTGTTCATTTAACTCATTTTATCCAACATGAGACATGGCATCATGAGGAGATGTTAAATGATTTCAGATTATGGTGATGAAGCATGAATGGCTGTAGGTAATTACATGAAATTTTGGACAGGAGATTTAGTCAACAAATGTTTATTGATATTGAAGTGTATTCAATTATTAGTTTCCAGTGGAAATCATAGAAGCCAACATGGTTTGTTAAAATTAAGCTGGACATGTCACAAGGATTTTGTTTTTTAAACCATTCAGAGCTAAGTAGAGGGTAAGACTAGATAACTTATTATGTCTTTAATGATATATGTCTGTAACTTCATCTACTGTGTTGGACATAATTAGTAATAAGAATGCTGTAAGTGAATTCTTTTTGATTTGTACATTTCTATTTTCCCCAACTGAATAATTCAAACCAGCAAGTGGAACACATGGGATGAGCAAAAACGTCTAAATTACACACAGGTTTGAATTTTGGCTCCTTGAGGGATAAACTGTGTTAGAAATACAAATTCCAGAATGTTCAATTTCTAGGGGAATTGTGTCTCTCGCTTAAAAAAAAAAAAAAAACTTCAGATTTATATAAATACCAATGATTTGTTACAAAAATATTTTTTGGAATTTTTCTTTGTTCCACTCTGTACAATATTGTCATGATTGAATTTTTCATAGTTCAGACTTACAAATTGACATCTGAAGAAGTTGTCAAATAATCTTTTCCAATTAGGTTGTTCTTTCCAAAGTATTTTAGCTCCAGGAAAATTTTAATTCTAATGCCTAAATAGGTTAATGTATTTTATTTAAAGAAAACACGTGTAGAATCTCAGAACTTTTAGAACTAGAAGAAGCTTTAAAGATTGTCTCATTTAATGTTGATTTTACAGATGAGAAAACACACCAAGGACATTTAGTGATTTTTACAGAAGCACATGAGTTGTTAATGATAGAACTAGGTCAGAAATTCATTTTTTTTCCTCCAGATAATCTAAGAAAGCATTCTTTGCTTCATTATGCAGTAAGACTTCATTTTTTTGAACATGCTATATAGTGGTCATGAATAGTTGCAAACATCATATAGTCTTTTTTTTTTTTTATCCTTAAGAAAAACAAGACTGTTTTTTCTAGGAGATAACTCATTCCTCACTGTTCTCAGCTTCAGGTTATTTGTCCATAAATTCTTCAGTTCAATCATCTTGCAAACTATTTTCTCCTTTGTTTGTCTATGTTGAATTCCTTCCAAAAAATTTCAGCTTTTTCTTCTGTCTCCCTCTCTCAGACTGAAGCCTTTTAAAATCTTGGTTATTCGGTATGGAACTCTTATCATCTTTGGATTTGTAGTTTAATGTACTGTAACAGACAGGAACCAGAAAATTAAAAGTGTGAAGCCACATATCAATGTTGTTGTAAGTAGGACTTCTTTTCTTTTTCTTTTTCTTTTTTTTTTTTTTTTTTTTTTTTTTTACCATGGAAACAAATTTAAGAGGTGTGATTTGCTCTAAGCTTAGGAGGATAAAGCTTTTGGGTCCTTTATTTGCACAGGCACCCTCCAAAGCTCTGAGATGAATCCTAGCATTCATCTTCACATAAGTTTTTGCAAATTAAAAAAAATAAGCTAGTTTAACCACAATCATATAAAAAAAAAACCTTTTCCCCTCGGATGTTCCCTCCACCACCTTTTCCTTTGTGGGGTGGGAAAGATCTACCAGATACATGTAGTTTGAATTTGGATTAGGGTTTAGTGGGATATATTTAGACCATTCTCAAACACTTACAGATATAAGTAATCATATTCTAGTGAAAAAATGGTGTCGCGGAATATTGTAATCCCTCACTATGTTGTTTCAAGAGCGGCTGAGAACATATTACTCTATAAACAGAACCTACCTATTCTACCACCAAATAAGAAGCATGTTTGAAATATGCTAAGGTTAAAATGAAGATAAATGTGCTAGTTGCTGGAAGAGTAGTATGTTATGCTATCCATGTAGCTTAAGCACGTAGTTAATACAAATTCACATGATTTTTCTGAATTTTGTATTTATAGTATTCATCAACTTTTCAAAATTCTGTTGTCTCATACATATTCTAAATACATACTCACTTTCATAATTTAGTATGCTTTTCTATCTTCTTACAAAGCTCCCTTCTGGCCCCCTCTCTTCCTCAGTGCTGCCTGCCGAGGTGGCAGCCATCTGCTACTGGATGTCATGGCTGCCCTCAGACCTCTGGTAAAGCCCACGATTGTTAAAGAGGACCAAGAAGTTCATCCAGCCCCAGGGAGACCGATACGTCAAAATTAAGCGCAACTGGCAGAAACCCAGAGGCACTGACAATAGGGTGTGCAGAAGACTCAAGGGCCAGATCTTGATGCCCAACATTGGTTACAAGAGCAAGAAGAAAACAAAGCCCATGCTGCCCTGTGGCTTCCCAGGTCTCAATGTCAAGGAACTTGAAGTGTTGCTGATGTTCAACTAATATTACTATGCAGAGATTGCCCACGATGTCTCCTCAAGAACTGCAAAGCCATTATAGAAAGAGCAGCCCAGCTGGCCAGCAGTCACCAATCTAATGCCAGGCTGTGCAGCAAAGAAAATGAATAGACAGCTTGTGTGCATATCATATTTGTGTAAAACCATAAAACTACAAAATTTAAAGCTCCCCCCTCCACAACTTTTATAGGTTTCAGATCCTAGATCAGCCCTTGGGTAATGAACTTGCCAAATTTAATCCTTTCTGCCTTCAGGATAGCCTGGTCCTGACATGCTCCAGGAGCTAGAATTCAGTAGGCCTGGTGGAGGAAAGACCTATATGAACAACCAAAGAAGTCAAAACAGACAAAAAAACTTCTTCTGAGAAGTACAGGAAAAAGATCAACATCAAAACTATTGGGTTCTATTGACAGGTGTAAGGGCATCATCACGGGGCCAGGAAACACAGGTTAAGTTCATAAGCTTCACAGGTAGGCCCAGACATACAAGCAGAGAGCAAGAAGCAGTAGTTGCATCTAGGAATATTTCCTTGAAAAAGCTGGCTTTCTTAAGACTTTTTATGAATGCGCGCTGCCTAATAGGAAGGTAGTTTGGTTTAACTCAAATAGTACAGATGCTGTATCCAGTGTCAGCTGTCTAGGCTAAAGAATTTAATATCCATATAACTTCAAGATCATGGCCTCTGGGGATTGAAATCATTATTTTACTTGCATATAGTTGATCTTGTAGAAAAACTAGATGCAGAAGAAAAAAATATGTTACACACACACACACACACACACACACACACACACACACGGTTCTGGAGTTCCAGGAGCAGAGAGATTTCTACTGCTCCATTTTCATAGGATCTGGATGAAAAAGAAAATTGGAATTATTCCAGTTGGCTAAGGAATTATTAAAAGATGCTCACAGAAAATACCTTCAGATATGACAAGAGCAAGAGTTTCAGAGGGTAGTGTGGTGGTTGTGGTGGTCTAAGATTCTTTCTTTATGTTTTGTTAAATCTGGCTTGATTTGGTTGGATCCCCTGCTCTGTTACTTCTAGTCAAGTACCCTTGGGCAAGGGCTTGACTATTTTCCTAAGTCCCTAAATTCCTAAAAAATAAGATTAATAAAAAGATAAACAATAGTATTTACAATTTTATTTTATTTATTTATGATAGGCACACAGAGAGAGAGAGAGGGGCAGAGACACAAGCAGAGGGAGAAGCAGGCTCCATGCACCGGGAGCCCGACGTGGGATTCGATCCCCGGTCTCCAGGATCGCGCCCTGGGCCAAAGGCAGGCGCTAAACCGCTGCGCCACCCAGGGATCCCTGAAGTACTTTTAATATCTTCATTTGACTTAAACTGGCTTAAACTTAAACTTAAAGAGGCTGAGGAAATTGTCGAAGGACATCCAGCTTCTAAATAGCATGCTTTTTATATTGCTAACTGCCTCCCAAATAGTGCCGTCTACATATTGCTATTTGTGAGAATTCTTTAATATAAATTCATGCAATGCTCATGATATATAGAGTTTTAATAAATACCAATTCCTGTCTCTTTGTACAGTACTTTTAGTTTTCTCAAAATAGTTTACATTTATTTTATTTGATCTTTATGTTACTGATAGGGAAACTGACTAAATGATATCAACAAATTATGAGTGGAACTGGTCCTAGGTCCCAGGGTTTCTCGCTTCGCATTTGCCACCTTTTCATCTCCAAACTTGTCAAAATGCTGTAAGAAGAGGCTTTCATTTTTTGCCTCTTTTGGGTCCTCCCTTCCTTTTTTGGGCTGTAGGTAGAAAGGCATATGCTTATTTTGCTAAATGAATGAGTGCCTTGATGTTACAGAACCTGATAGCATGCATTTAAAATGATTACTTTGTGTTCTTTGGGAACATCATAGCAGAAAGGACACGCAAAACCAGACGTTCCCTCCCCTTGCAATGACAAGCCTTAATGGAATCTGGCCTGCGGAGTGTCTGGGCTGTGTGCGAGGCTGGTGTCAGAGCAAGTGCAAGCAAGTTGGCGATGCTCATCTTTTAAAACATCATGTAACTCAAACAGTCCTTCAAGGCACCACCCACCTTTTCCAGGGGGAATCTGCTGAAATGATTCTCTTGGAAGCAGCATGGAAATAGGGGGGAAGGGTGTGAAGTATGTGCTTTTATTTGTGGATGGGTGAGTGGGTGGGGACAGGGGTGGGGGTGGGGGTAAGGGAGATGGAAGCAAAGATGGAAAAAACATCCACCACTGCCACCAAAATATTCTGCTCAAGGATGGGGTTGTACACCCTACAGCTGTTAGCACTGTTTAGCATATTTTGCATATTTACATATACCAAGTATTTCCAAACAGCCTTGTATTTGTTTTAAAATCCCACACGAAAATGTCTGGTAAAGCTGTCACTGGAAAGCTTATTTTCTTGGTGATGTTTGGAAAACTGTTTTCAAGATTCTGTGTATATACATCATAAACCAAGCAGAAGAGTTAACTGTCATTACCAACATTATACTCTAGACTAGTCCATCTACTCATCCGACAACACTCAGAGCAAAATACCCATGTTCTAAGGCAAAGAAAACACCATTGGTTGAAGAGGATTTTTCACAATTACTTTTTTGGTTCTGTACAAAGTGAAACACAGAACATCACCCAGTGATTCTCAGTCTCAAAGCCACCAAAGTGTGATTTTCTTATTGCTATTGACTTTCATCTTTGATTTAGAAATGTTTTATTTTGGGGACTTTTTTTTTTTTTTTTTTGGTAAGAAAGATGATTAATACTGGATGGATTTCTCGTATAGCCATTTTTTTTAAAGAAACATTAAACCACACATAGCCCATTTGAAAAAAATTAAGGAACTTCCAGCAGAAGGAATGGGGTAGTTAAAGGCTATATTTTCCTTCTAGCAAGATCCACAAGAAAAAGATAGAGTGTTGTGTTTAAAGGGGAACAGATTTTGTATTTTTTGGCATGATAATAAATCCTCTGTTGCTATATTTGGCTCCCTGCAAATAGTCTCTTTTACAAGTGCAAAGCAAAGATCAATGCTGGTGTTCTCCATTCAGCCATAGCCAGACTTGGGATGGAAAGTGAAAAAGTTGTGCTTGAGTGTTGTTTCTAAGACAATCTAGCTCATTTACTGATCAACAGCATTCCAAAGCATAGGTACCTACTTTACACCTTAAATGTATCAAAACATGTTTGCTTTCCGTAACGGTTGTTCCACTGCTTAACTGATAACAGATGTAATGATTCACTCTGGACAAAAATGTAAAAGCTTTACCATGTCAATGTGGTCATATATATTTTGTCAAATGTGTATAAGCAGGTCAAATGAGATGCTTGGAGACTGAGGACATCACAGGATGATCATACGTTCCCCAAAAAGGAAGCAAAACAATTAAATGGTAGTTGATTATCCCCAGAGAAAAGACACTTCAGCTAGGAAGAATCTGCACCAGATGTCCTGCTCTCCACCCCTGCGAGTGCTCGTCTGCCATAAATACCGCAGAGTCCTTTAGAGTCCAAGGCACTATAATAACCACATGATATGTTTGAAATAACAACAGAAAATCCCTTCGTATGCAATTATTTAAGTGAATGAAGATGAATCCTACACAAATGACCATTGCAAACATAGAATAAGCCTTGCTGGTTTCAGTGATATACTAAATACTCCCAGATGACAGGGCTGATGAAAAAATACGCCGAAATCTACTACTAATTGTGGTAGTAGAATAATGCCCCTTCCAAAAAAAAAAAAAAAATTCCTAATCTCTAGAACCTGTAAATAGGTTACCTTATGTTTAAGGACTTTGCAGATGTAATTAAATTAAGAACCTTGAGATGAGGAGACAATCCAGGCAGACTCAACGTAACTACAAAGGTCTTTAAACATGTGAGAGAGGCAAAAGAGAGAGGGTCAGAGTGATGCCACGTGAGAAGGATCTGACCAGGGGCTAATTGCTTAGAAGATGGGGAGGAAGAGTGCCATGAGTCAAGGACTCCAGAAGCTTGGAACAGCAAGGAAAGAGATTCTCTCTTAGAGCATCCAGAAGGAATGCAGCTGACACTATGATTTTAGCCTGACAGCAGTGCTGAATGTCTGCCTACAGAGTGGTTAAGATCATAGATTTGTGTTGTTTGAAGCTATTACGTTGTAATTTTTTATAGTGGCCAAAAAACCCTCATAACACTAGTCTCATTTAAATATAGCATACAGGGGCACCTGGGTGGCTCAGCGGTTGAGCATCTACCTTTGGCTCAGGTCATGACCCCGGGATCCTGGGATCAAGTCCTGCATCAGGCTTCCTGCTTGGAGCATGCTTCTTCCTCTGTCTGTGTCTCTGCCTCTCTACCTGTGTCTCTCATGAATAAATAAATAATCTAAATAAATAAATAAATCAAACAATTAAGAATGCCAAATTATATCTCCTGTATGTTGGAGGGTCTACTGATTTAAACACTTATTTCTAGATTTTTGCACTTTTATATGGAAGATTCCTCTAAGAAGAAAGTAGAGTCCACTGTAGGGAAACTCTAGCTTCCTTCAAAAATATAAGGTCTTGGAAATTTCTTCTCCAGGTGCAGTTCTTTGGTGCCAATGAATTGTTAGGAAAGTTTTTTTTTTTTTTTTTTTTTTCCCATAACAATTACAGCAGGTTCTGTATCAAGTGTAAAAACAAAGCAACACAAAACTCATAAAGAGTCAACTGATAAACTTAGAAGCATTGTATTAAAAAATTCATTCTCGAGCTTCCTGCTGTTACGTAATGAACATAGCCCATTTCACTTGCTCTTCCATTATAAACACCTGTTTTATAACCCACTCCTCACTGTAACAACTAAATTCTTTGGCCTTAGAAATTAACCTCATAAAAACAGACAAGTAAAACACTAGATGTTTTAATTTCCAAAGGTATTTATAAATTGCTTAATTGGATAGGAAAACAGAGACTTAGTTAATTGTCAAGAAATGCAGACCAAAGCAAAATGCTACATTAAAATATAAGCATTAAATTCACATTATTTATTGAACAAATTGAAGATGACATTGTTTTTACTACAAAGTCCTCCACCATCTTTTATCATTGACACGTAGTTATGCGACCTGCATTTGAGGAGTGAACAGAAATATGAAAATGTCTTTTACCCTAACCCCAAGAAAAGTAGAAGAAAAATTAATATTTTATAATTAGCTTGTAAAGCCAAAAGTTTTATGAATTTTGTAAATTAAGACTGACAACATGGGTAAGATTAGTTAATTAGTCTTTCTTTCTGAAAATGTAAAATTAAGACAGCATAAAATTTGTTCATGAAACTAACAAGTCTGGAATTTCATTATATTTCAATGTTGTAAGATAATATTTCTATTAATAGTTTTCAGTTTACCTAATCAAATGACAAATGTAAAGTCTTTCACACCGTTAATTTTTTTTATAAAATTACTTCACCTTACCTACATTTATATGATAAAAACAAATTAATTCATGTTTTCCCTTTCAATATATGCACTTTAAAATGATACAAAGAATTCACATGAAAACCTTTCCCTATATTGTATATCCAGAAAAATGTCTGGAAGAGTATTTTTAAATCCTATATAATATATAAGATTGTAAATATCCTAAGAAATTAAATCATGTGTGTAAATAATCATTATTAATTTTTGCCTTAGCCACAGCTTTAAAAAAATGCACATCTCTATTAGTATAAAGGGATATCGTTAGAAAAGTTCACATCTTGTGCATACATCAAAATAAAACCCTAAGAAATCTTATATTCTAAAAGTTATTCTTAAGTCAAGATTTAGTAGTCCAGAAATTGTTAAAAAGAAAGCTAATTGATATTAACCTGCCCTTTTCTAGAAGGTATCCTCACTTCCTTCTTCCTTATACAATGGAATTGGTAAATTACACTTAATTCAATTAATATTTCTTGGAACTTTAAAAGTAGATTCAGATAAATTTATTGGATCAAACTAATTTGCAATTTCAAGTGAACACTAGTTTGATCAATTATTTGAAACTAAAAATATTTTTCAAACAAACAAAAAAGCATAATGGACAATAAAGGAAATAAGAAAATCACGATATTTTAATAATAATGGCTATTTCTTTATTTTGGAAAAGTGGATAGGGTGAAACTCCCAGAGGCACTAAAAGAAAAAAGCCTGCTGAAAAATTCTAAAAGTTTGTTCTGTGATCAATGTCCACGACCATGTTGCCAACGTAATTAACGTTTTGAAACTCTTGAGAATGAGGCTTCCCTGCAGGGCCCACCCCATACCCCAATCTTTGATTATTCATTTTTGTATAATTTACACACTTGTCTTCCACATACATTTTTGAACTAAAAGTATAACCTTATTTTAATACTTTAATAAGATATTTAAAGAGCTCTTAGGCCATGTTTGTAGGGAATAAATTTGAATTTTTCAAAGAAGCCTTCAATTTTCTGAAAGATGTGTCTTTTATCCTGGAGGAAAGAAAACATAAAGCAAAACGAAACCGGGTCCTTAAGATCCTGTACATTAAAATCGGTAGGCTGATTTCAGTCTTGGTCTCATAGAGTTTCTGCTTTTCTGCTGTCCTTATGTCTGCTGTGAAGGTGATCGATCACAGGGATTCTAACTGACTCTTTTGCAAATGCAATGGTTCAAGTGAACTCTTTCCATCTTCAATAACTGACACAGTGTCAACATCTGCTTCCAATAAAATTGTTTCTTTTTCTCTCAAGCAGAGTAAATCTGCTGAGATCGTAAAGGGATTTTTTTCCCTCCCCTTTTCATGCAAACGATTTTTTTCCACCATATTTTGCAATTTTTCCTCCAAGGCAAGTAAAAAAAAAAAAAGAATAATTTCAAAAGAGATGTTTTCAATTCCAGGTGCTAAGGAAGACCACAATACAACTGCAAAATATAAACTTTGGTGATTTAGTAAAGACGGTGCCTTAATTTGGGAGAAAATACTACATAGGATCCTGGATGAATGAAATTTTGAAATATGTAAGAAAACTCACAGTTGGACCTACATACCACTAAAAGGTTAATTTATTTTACTTAATAAAGGACACAGTAAAGTAACAGAAATAATTAAGAAATTTGCATTTTATCTTCAACAAATAGTAGTGGACAAAGATTTTCTTGCAACAATTTGTTATGAAAAAGCAGTCATATATCTATCTATTTGATTGCTGCAGAAAAGGATATGGTAAGTATAAAGAAGAGACATTTGGGAGCTCAATTTTATGACCTACTTACTTGACAGACATTTGTGGTACCTGTCATTTATTGAACATCTACTATGAAACAGATATGATTGATCATATACATATAGATAGGTAGATATGATTTCCACACTTTGCATCCTACTGGTTAGATACTATTATCTCACTTTACTCATAAGATAAATAAACCCCAAATGACACATATCTAATTGTGGCCAGGCCAAAATTCAGACCTGATGCACAAGCCAATGCTCTTTTCCATGAATTCATTCTGCTTCTCTATTCATCCCGCAGCCAACACTCCAATATATAAACTTTCCTTTTCCACCACTTAATGCCACTGTCCTATTGACTTAATGTGGCAAATATTATGTAACAAAGGGACACTCACTAAGAACAGAATTTAGTTTCTTGAAATAGAGTTTCTGACTGCAACTTTAAATGACAAGTATAACATTAAACCAGATAGCAAATGCAAAAACTAGATAGATCCTGCCCTATTCTGCAGGTCTTAGAATAGGAATAGGAAATATGAGTTTGCAAAATGAATAATGAGCTCCTAAAGGGCATGTTTTATGCCAGTGCCTAGAATGTTTTTTATTTGTTATAAAGTTAAAAGAACTAATTCCTTAATTATTTGCAACCCACTGGTTCTCATTTGCAAAATGTAGAGTAATCCTGGACATTTTGGCTTAAAATAATAATGTAAATAATTTTAAGAGGACAAAGAAAGAAAAAAAATTGGAGATGAAAGTTAGGAGGGGAGAGTTAACCTTCTTAAAAAAAAAAAACACTGGTTTTTAAAAACACTTAGAGGCTCTTTTCAAATAAACAATGATGGACAAAATAGCCTGTTGATATCTAAATTATCACTTTAATGCTGTTCCCTAACTCATGTTAGTTTAGTGGTCCAAGCCTAGATTAGAGGTCAAATAAATGAGATGATTTCATAAGGTCTAGCTCACAGACCTTTAAAAACCTTGAATGAAGTCTGATTTTTAAAATAGTCAAAGGTGGAGTGCTTCCAAATGACTTGGGGAGGAAACTAGTAGCCCTTGGTAAAGAAGTATAGAAGCTTCCAAGTTCAACAGCATCATTCTGATGTGAGAAAAGCAGACCCAGAGAGTGACAGCATTTTAAACTTAAAATAAATTCAGAATATCAAGCTAAATTGCAACTCATCCTCTTTCATAACTTCTGGTGGTAAAGGTAATATGATCGTAATAAGGGGATGCCAGGCAAAACAAATGAACCAACAAACAAAAACCAATAAAGAAAAAGAAAAAACTAAACAAGGGAATGCCAGGCAATTATAGAGACATTAAAGAGTCTTTTTACTTGGACTTTGATCCATTCCTTGTCTGTGCAAGGATCTAATCGTTGCAATAGGTCAACAATGTCTTTTCTCAACAGGAGATCCCACTTACAAATCTGTCCTGGATACAGCACAATTCAGGCCCCCAACTTTTCTTGGGCCCCAGAACCCAGGAATGTGTCACACTAGAGTTACCAGGGGTATCACAGAACACAGTCCAAATTCAGGGTGAAGTTATTAGCCAGTTGTCTGTCTCTCTCCTTGAATTCAATTCAATGGAGACTAAGGAAAGGAGCAGAGAATTAATAATTTTCTTCTCCTTTAATTGGGAAAATCCAGTTGAATGAACTGAATGAATTGGGCCACAACGCTGTTCTAAGAGAAACGGCAAAGGAAGTTAACAGGTTCCAAGGGAAGAGGAGGAAAATAAATAATCCCCAGTGAGTCATCCCATGGGAACTGCCGAATACTTGTCTTTGAAAACTTAGGAGTACACAAGAGGAAACCAGTTTTAGAGATTCATTTAACTTCATGCTCCACGGATTGGGCAAAGGACATACAACCGTAACAAGTCAAATTATAGATCAAAATACAGATAATTTAACCAAGCCACTCCCTAGAAATCTAAATTCATATCATTAGTAAGTTGAAAATTCCTTAAGTTTTGACCTCACATTAGGTAAAAATATGCATATTGTGTTAAGAAGAGTCTGATTAAGAAGAAGCAACTTAGTGATAAGAACACAAGACAGTATAAAAAAAAAAAAAGAACACAAGACAGTATATAGACATAACTCACCAGAGGCACGGGAGGCGGGGGGGAAACTAATGTAAAAAAACAGAGATAAGGGAACTTTATATTATCTGTAAGAACCCTGCTTAGCTGAGCAGAGGTACTGTTCTTATACCTAAAATGTTTATGCACAAGATATACAAATTTAAAATGGAAAGCGGTATGTCATTAAACACTGTATTTCATATGGGCAAAGACAAGGATGGGGCACATTTAAGAAACTTTTACCGAACTAAAACTTCTATGTAACACTAACTTTTTAATGTGGCCCATCACTGGAAGCAGCTGTAAGAAAATGGACTTTGCATCAAAATCCTTAAAATATTAGTAACTGCTACTTTTATAACCCTAATCTTTTCCTAACAGGGTCTTAATGATAATTCCAATTTCATCTTATTTAGATCCTGAGGGTCATGCCAAGTTGAATCCTGAGTTTTCAAGAATAAATTTCTAAGAATAAATAGTCAATTTATTATCTCAATTTAAGTACTCGTGGCATAAATTCCAATTTAAATTTCATTTTGCTCTAAACATTTTTCTTAAAAGAGTTTAATCTACTAAAACCAGATTTAAACAAAGAAGACGGGAAAAAACTTACATTTAAAATATTACATACAATATACTATTTTTCAATTTACAATGATGAGTAACATTATCAAAACTAGCCATTGAATTAAAGGCTTTGTGACGTGTCTAGTACCTTCCCAAATATTACCGTTCAAACCATCTCCAGGGGAAAAAAATCCACTTAAAATATGACCTTCAAAATTGCCATGACTGAATAATTAGAAACAAGGAAACTAAGCCATCGGCAATCAAAGGTAGCACGGATGGGTAAATGCGTTTATTTTCCAGTAGTTGGATACAAACTGGTTCCATTTATAAAGTTGGATGGGCTAGAAAGACAATTATATTCTCTAGGCAAACTCTCCATCTGACTTCCATGTTTCTGCAAACTTTCATCTTAGCCAAACTCCAAGTACTCTTTCGGACAAACTGAAGTAATGTAATACCCTTTTTTTTTAGTGAGGTCATTAAAACACTTCCCTTTCAAGCTATACATATAACTAAAAGCTAAGTGAGCTAGCATGGAATTAAATCTTCACTGAGATTTAATGTAGAACAATACTATATTGGCTTGGCTACGGTGCTACTTTTGTAAAAAAGGAGAAACTCTCAAACACTTGAGGTAAGCTAGAAAGCACAGAGCATATCACAGACATCTTAAAGACAAGCATTTTCAACATTTTTGCCAGTGCTTCTCTGAGAGCAAGTTCTTTAAACAGAACTTAACAATTTTTACAATATTAAAAAAAATACATCCCTCAAAAATAGCCCATCAATGCTAAAGCAAATTTTTTGTATTTCTACAAAAATAGATACACATAGAGCTACAAAATTGTATTCCTGAAGGAATGGGCATTTTCATTTGTGGTTCATCTTTTCCTGACAAGGCTGGTTGGTTCAAAAAGGAAAACAAACAAACAAACCCCAAAACATCAAAATGAAACAAAAATTAAACCATGTATTCATAAAAGCAAGACAAAAAAAGAGAGTTGCACAGTTGGCAAAGGCTCAGATGAGGGGAAAATACAAACAAAAATGCTTTTCTTCAATGTCTAGGACCCACTCTGCTTTCTCAAAGAAAGGCTCCAAACCAAAGTCAGCTGGCTGATGCTTCCTCTTCTCCTTCCATGTCTATTGTGTCCCACTGCAGAATGGAAAATCCTGGCACCATCTTTTCCAGTGGGCCCATGGATTCACACTCCAACCTGACTTGCTAATACTGTATTTCAGTACCAGGGTGATTCCTTGTTCTTGTCTTGATGCTGTAGACCTAGAAAAGGTAACAATGAGAGAAACAGAAGGCCTTAATACAGGAAGCACTCGAAAATGGGCATCATCTACAATCCACTGGATATAGAAACCAAAGAGACAATCTAGGCAACTGTGGAGTATGGTCAAAGGATGACCTGATCTCTAAAGAAATTCTGTTTGAGCTCACAATTTTATTTTATTTTATTTTATTTTATTTTTTTATTTTATTTTATTTTATTTTATTTTATTTTTATTTTTATTTTTTTTGAGCTCACAATTTTAAAAAAGCCAACAACACAGCAGTTGGCAAAAACTCTAGACTAGCATAGTGCTATTTGTACATTAGACATTCTTCTTCTTCTTCTTTTTTTTTTTTTGACACAGTAGAAATTTCTTACTATGGTTTTTATTTTCTTGGAGTATGAGTGATAACAAATAAAATAAAATAATATGAACAAAACCTTTTTATTTCTAATTTGAAAAGGAGCTGATATTTGGAGAAACCAAGTTAACCAATCTTTGGGGCATTTCAGTTAATACTTTTCAGCAATAAAAATGATAGTTTTGAACTAAAATTGTGAGTAAATTCTGGTGCCACTTTAAAATATAATCCATACCACAGTGGTATTGCTATCAAATCTGATGAGGAATTAGACATGGTTCAAAACTGGATCTAATAGTGTAAGTAAAATAGACAACTGGTTCATAAATAATAGCATAAATCTATATTATTTTTATAAATTTACTTGTTTTTTTAATCTTCCTCCAGAAAATATTTAAGATGGCTTACAAAAATTTATACTTCATAAGAAAATAAAATTTGCAGACAAGTTTTTAAAAGTAGTGACAAAAGGAAAACAAGTGAACATGTAAGAATTCCAACTCAAAGCTAAAGTGATTAAGAAGTTTATCAAACAGGAAAAAGAAAATGTGACTCTGATTTGGTTCCAATTGTCAGTTGACTAATTTCTGATGTGGACAATTAGCATAGCAACTTCAGCTTATACCACTTGAAATCACTTACCTCAGTTTCCTTTATTTTTGCCATAATAGTTTGGAAGAGGAAAGACCAAGTAATGATTGCCTGTAAGTTGTTTACAACCAAATACCAAAACATGAAGGAAGATTACTGAATAAATGGGCAGAAATGCAGCACGACTGGGTGCTCAGATCACAGGATATTTTCTTGATCTAAAACTGTTGTAAGTCTGGGCTGGATGTCACAAATGGAATGGTTAAATTATAATTGTTACTAAAACAGTTGCAGTGATTTCATTTCTCGTCCCTCCAACTTATCAAATAATTTTACAAAACAATGGGTGTCATTACAAAACAGACAAAATTATTTAGTCATTGATGGAAGACATAAAGACCATCTATGAAAAGACTACATAAAGGAAGAGAGAATAAACAGAAAAAGACAATGAAGTATTTATATCCTATAGCACTTGCATACTGGGGGGAAAGCAACACTTTCTAAAAAAAAAAAAGATTAGTTCCATCTCAATTTTTTTTTCTCGTGCAGCTAGTATTTTTTTTCCATGCAGCTAGTATTATGTTTAGATACAAAGTCAACAGTTTTCCTCTCAAAAAGAGAGGAGACAGAGGAGAAACAGAAGAGGGGAAGGAAGAAATAAAAGGATTTGGGGCATACTAGTTCCCTCTAAATTTGCTCTACGTGTTTTCAAATGATTTTATGGTTTGAATAATTTGCAACCTGACACAGTCTCTGTTTGGTGACTTTTATAATCTAAACCACCTTAACTGACAATCTGCTGACTGCATAAATATTGTTTTCATTATTGAAATGTCTCATCTTCTGTATGACTCAGTATTTCCACACTTGAAGACTCCATCAATCTATAGAATGTCAGCACGGCAAGTCATGAATAGTGTTGGACTCATCAAGTGGTTTGAGTGTCTTTCTTTTCCCCCTTAAATAAAGGCAATCCCTAGTTTGCTTTGCAAAGACATATGACTTTCAAAATCATGTTAGGCTTTTTCTGCAGAGGAGCATTGCATTACTTACCATACCTCTACAATCTCCAGCCAGAATAACGGAGGGCATTCTCTCATTATAACTTCATCTTTTCATTGTTTTTATTCCAAGTCTTTGCATTACTTGAATGCAATCCTTAAAAAAAAAATCAATTCATCTATAGCCTAAAAAAGTAAATATTTAAGTGGTCCTTATACAAGGTTTAGCTTCTTGGTGATGGTACATTAACTCAAGCCTTTGATTTAATTACCAGGTATTTCAAAAATACCCATAAAATTCCACAACAGGCACTAAAAAACACAAGAAAGTGAACAACCACAAACAAAAGACCCTAGTACTAAATAAGTTGCAACAGAGAAGTGGTGCTAGGGTTTTTCTTGTTAGACAACTGATGAAGACAGACCAGGATATTTAAGAGTCAGCTGGTACATTTAGTTTTCTCAGTAAGGGTTGAAGAGGACAAAATCATTGACTTTTATCCTTATGAGGTCTACATACAACATTTCTTGCCAGAACACAAAATCCCTCTGCTATATTGCTCCCATTCAGGCTTGTTTTGCCTCTCACTTTTCTAACAAAAACCTATAGAAAATTGGTTCATAGCATATCCCGAAATCTCCCCACTGGCTGTCTGAAATCACCCATGTTTATCTTCTTGGTATCAGTAACTCAGTTTTAATTTTATTGTTTAGTCTGTGAAATTTTTAGTAGAAGACAAAATAAACATCATAAAAATGTCAGTGAACGTTTTCTTACAGCTGAATATGACAGACACTGTGTGAAGTGCTTTTCACGAAATATTTTATTTAATGTTCCCAACCATGCTACAATAATATTTATTTTACAAATGAGAAAATTGAGACTAAGAGAAATTATGGAACTATTAAGTGGTAGAACTAGGATTGAAAACAAAGTAGTCTGGTGTCAGAGTCAAAGGTCTTAACTATAGCGCATATGGCTCCCCCCCAATCTGGACTATATTTGCCAGACACTATCTCACTATCCTACACTACCACAACTCCGCAAGTCAAAATCCTTTCATTAAATCAACTTGATGAAAAACACATTTTTATATTCCTTTTTGCATTGTTTAGAAATAACCTGATTTAACAGAAACAATATCAGACTTAACAATAGAACTCTCTTACTAATCTTTTTAAACTATACATCTGCAATGTTTTTTCTAAGATGCAGTAATTGATTGCACAGTAGTTTATTAGACTTAGATGAAGATTCTTTCAGTTGTGTAAGTGGATTTTCCTGTGTTTGACATATAACCCCCCGGCCACAAAAAGAAACCTTCCCCAGTCTGAATGCTGATGGCAAAGGGTGGCATTTGGGTCATGAAGTTTTCAGAAATGGGACCAGAAAACAAAGACATCAGATCATTGGCTTTTCAGAGTTTGAGAATCTGGGATTCAGTTTGGAAAAAAGCTTGAAGGGAAATGCAAGCCCACAGACCCAGTTTCTCAATTCGATTCCAACACCACTAACACCTGACCACCAAAAGAACAAGAAAAAAAAAATCTAGACTTAAGAGAGCAAAGGAAGAAATATGAACACAGAAAAGAAGTATATGATAATTAGAAGCAGGAGAGAAGTCTTAGTCAAGGAAAGAAGATTATAACAGAATTTCCCTTTAAAATTAGAAGTATTTGATTATATAACAAAGCATCATAACTTTAAGATTTTTTTTAAAGATTTTATTTATTCATGAGATACAGAGAGACAGACAGACAGAGACAGAGAGGCAGAGACACAGGCAGGGGGAGAAGCAGGCTCCATGCAGGGAGCCTGATGTGGGACTGAATCCCAGGTCTCCAGGATAACGCCCTGAGCCAAAGGCGGCCCTAAACCGCTGAGCCACCCAGGGATCCCAGATTTTTTTTTTTTTTTTTGAGGGTAGGCAAGGAGGGGCAGAGGGAGAAAAAAACTCAAGCAGATTCTGCACTCAGCACTGAGCTCCACGTGGGGCTCCAACCCATGACCTTGAGATCACAATCTGAGCCAAAACCAAGAGTCAGACACTCAACTGACTGTACCACCCAGGTGCCCCAGAGGTTCACCTCTTACAAAAGGCTCCAGGAATAAGGAAGTAGAGATGGCAACAGCGCTTGTCTAAGGAGGAAAGGCCTGGATATTTCCAGCTCTGTAGTTTCCCTCCACTCCTAGGTGTCTTATAAAAAGATCCTAAAGTTTCCATAGGATCCCCCAAAAAAGGCACATGAGTGAGCGCAGAGAAAATGCTGGCAGGCTTACTAGTTTGTCTGATAGCTATGATGTGGGTGCCCCACAGCAGAAGAAATGGCACCAGCCACCCCAACTGAGAATCTTGGAGGGATCACAACCACTAGAAGCTGAACTCAAATAGATCATCACTTGAGGGAGTACTGTACAGAGAATGAACTGAAAAACAGAGTTGGTGGAGGGGATAGGTTTGGAAACAAAGGCCAAGATAGGAAGGAAATGACAAAATCAAGAAGCGATCAGCAACCTCTTGACAGTTTTTGTGATACAATTGATCTGAGAAGAATTTTCAACTTTAGAGTGGACATTTTACTAAATAAACTGAGAGCAGTGGAGATGCCATTAAGTTGGAGTAAGAATACTCAGAATTAATGAGGTTAACTTTTCTGCTATTGGGTAGAAATAAATAATTTAGGTTACTGAAAAGCTACACTCCAGCACGCCTAAGTTTTAGGGAGTGTTTGCTTGTTGCAGAGTCATATCCATTAGAAAAGTATGTCCTACTTCTAAGCAAGCATAATCACCTGACCACACCATTGACTATAGCTCTTAAGTAAGTTGAACATGGTTCCAATTAATTTTATTGCTATAGATAAAAGAGGTAATGTGGTAACCATACACTGGGGAACACACTGCTGATAAAAAAGGAGAAAACATGAGAACACAAAACCTGGAAGTATGAGGAGAACATTTTACAACCTGAAATTCAAGGAATACTTCAATACATAAAAATAAATTTTTCATATCAAAGCTATTAAGAGTCTAGAAACTCTTTACAGTCAAAATGCTTGCCATTAGACCAGTAGAAGCTGATAGCTTATTCCTTCCTTAAAAAAAAAAAAAAAAAGAAAGAATCCCCTGCTCCATCCCTGCTTTAATAAAGATAAGTCATATTTACTACAAATATAAGTATATACGACACTATGTTGGATACTTTATCAAAATATCCAGCCTTTACTAATAATTTGATACCTCACACTGACACAGTGACAAATGATCACAAAGTGATATAAGAGACAGTCATATTCTCTTCTCTTACTTTATAAAATTATCATTGGTAATGATCATACAACTGCATTTGTTTGTGCCCCAGGGCAATCAGTTTAAATGCTAGTTAAGAATTTCCAAATAAGATCTAGGTGGGGGTAGCACCTTAACACTAAATGGGGGAAAGACAAAAGTGGGGGGAGGGGAATAAGAATGAGAACTATCCATTCAGGAACTACCACTTCATTTCAAGTAAATATTTAGACCATGTTTAACCACCATGGACACCTTCCCTCATTCTTTTTAAATATATCTTTCTTTTTCAAATTTCAAAACATCATAGATTTCTTGTTTAATAACAAGTCATAGGGTATTTAGAAAATGTAAGTTCTACATGACATCCCTTGTCAAAACAGAACTCACTGGATATACTTTAGATGTATGTACATACACCACTGTTTATACTATGCTAGAACATGTTTATTTCATTAGCAATATTAGCTTGGAAAACCGTTTATTCCATGTCAGTCCATGTAGATGAACCCTTCTGGAGGGATGTATAATATTCATTCTACCCTGCAGTGTGAATTACCCAATTCTCTATAGATGTACATCATTTGGAGACACAGACATGTGTACAAATATACTTGTTATTTATGTGAACATGTTGGTAGATAAGACAAATTCCTGGAAATATGTTTGTATAACTGCTGAACCTCAGCATATATGTACACTTACATGTGCATACTTCATTGTGGGTGCCAAGTGTTTCAGCAAGTGTGTACCAATATTCGTATGATTTTTTACTACTTATTATTATAGATTAAAAATATCTATTTCAGTTTGTATTTCTTCTCATATTAGTGAAGGTAAACATTCTGTGATTATGTCATTTCTTCCTCTGTGTTTTATCTTTGGCCAATTTCCTATGCATTTTAGAAAGCAACTTCCTCATTTATTTCTAACTGCTTTTTGTATGGTAGCTACTCAAGTATTCTTTTTCTCGTATTTTATAAAATATTTTAGCCAGTTCAATAACACTAAGCATCTTCATGGTTAGGACTTCAATGCTGGACAATAATTCTTTTTAAAGTCATCACAAACAAAATGTACTCTTGAACCAGACCAAAGATTAAGTTTATTATGACACGTGATTTACAATTACCTCCTTATCATCTTGCAAACTAAAACAATGGTAAAAGGTATTTAACTATGGCAGTGAAATAATTTATTAGCAGAGGGATGTCTTTCTGTGTATAAAGATATTTTCTTGAGGCACTTTTAGAATTGACTTAAAATTTCCATGTAGTAGTACTGTCAGAAACAATGAGGTGAAAACTGTCTAAACTTGCCAAAGTATCTTTAAGTTCAAATTCAAAAGACAAATAGAAATGTAAAACCCGCTGAACCCAGTAGACAACAATTTACTAGGTTTTTGTAAAGAGCACAGCACCTGCACACCTGAGGCAACCAGTGTAGGTGGCCAGTGGGTTGGTGCCCAGGTGTTCCCCGCTGCTCCTGCTTACCCCACCCCAGATGGCCGCCCTGCCAGTCTGCTGCCCTGCCTGCCAGCTCACCACCTCCCTTCCTCCAAACCACAAACTCTTCCATGGGCACCACTGCCAGCCCTTGCCTTTAGCAACATCCACGTCCTCAGACTTGAGGAGGTTTAAATGGCCAGCTAGACGGAGACTGGCAAGTACTTAAACCATCAGGACATGGAGTTACAAATCTGAACCAGTCATTTTATAACTGACCTTGTGGGGGCATCCAGGTGGCTCAGGGTGCAGTCCCAGGGTCCAGGGATCAGTCCCGCCTTGGGATCCCCACAGGCCTGCTTCTCCCTCTGCCTGTGTCTCTGCCTCTCTGTGTGTCTCTCATGAATAAATACATAAAATCTTTTTTAAAAGGATTTTTAAAAAATAAAAATAAAAATAAATAAAAGTGACCATGCAGACAAATACAAAACAGAAATTAACAGAGTTGGGTTGTTTTTGGTCATAGTAGCAATTTACTATGCTCAAAATTTGAATATCAATTCGATAATCTCTTAGGTGAGAGAAACTGGGAGGTACAATATGGAAATAGACACTGCTCACCAATTCCAAAAGCAGATACTAAAAAAACAAAAACAAAAACAAAACATTGAAGACAGAAACAAAGAATAAAGGAAAGGGGGAATGGGGATGAGGGAAATGGAATACCCTCTGTAATTTCTTCTATAGACTTTCTCCCAGAACTAGAGAGGATCAGGACCAAAAAATGCTTGGATCGCTAATTGTAACTGAAACCACAAGTTATAATACTCTCAAGAGATTCTAACTATCCAGACATCTGTTGGATAAAAATGCAGCCAAACATGCATCTTTAAAGAAGTTCGTAGATTATGCAGTGACAGGTTTATGATCCAGAAAATAGATAATTCAACCAGAGGAAGAGCTAATCTGGATTCACTGCTTACCCATAAAAACATAATTAGGGATACAACACCAATACAGGAAACACCGTACCTAGAGGTAGGAGTTATTTAAAGACTCCAAAATTTTAAAAATTACTTCAGAACCACAGAAATACAAATGTATTTTTATACCCATTTGATTTAAGTAATCAATCTCTCCATTAAAGCTAATTATATTGGAAAATATTCTGTAAGAATGAGATATATTGCATATCAATTATTTCTACATAGACATCAGTAATTTTTCATCTTTCTTATTTGTGGTATAAACACAAGTTTGTTCTGACATTTTCCAGAAGAGACTGTTGATTCCAAGCAAACATAAATAGGGCATCAAAGATTCTGAAGATGCCAAGCACCACATGATACTGCCCAAGCAAAGTAGCCATGAAAATGGGCATTATAACACATGCTTACAGCTGACAAAAATTATGAAAGTAAATACATAGTATATCAGGCTGTATCCAAAAAAAGAATGGCATATTTTGCCTCTAGCAGTCTCTCATAAGACTTTTGTTATCTTTTTGCCAAGGAATTCACAACATGTTGGCCACAGACAACTGTTTGTGAAACCTTATACTGTTGATAAATAAGAACAGAGTTAGATAGCCTGGAAAGGAATAAAAAAGAATCTGTAAATTCCACAGGCCGTATAGAATTTTTGTATATAATTTTTGCATCTTATTTGAAAACTGATGTGAAACTGTCTGGGACAAGTTCTGAAACAGATTTCTTCATTCAAGCTGTTTCTTTTAGATGTACCCCTAGAGATGTGATATAAGAATTAGTAAATCATTACTGAAAAGATAATTTGTGAATATAAAATATACTGACCCTGAAACAGAACTTTTAATGCTTTGAGTGGTTCTCCATTCAGAGTCACACTAGAATATCCTGGGAGTTTTTTTCAACCTCTACACCTCTCCTCTCAGATGAGAACAGAAGTTTCTCTTGAGAAGAAGACATGGTGTAGTTTGAAAAAATACCCAACTCCCAACCATAACTAGTTGATGAGGACTCCTTTAAGAAAACAGTCAAAAGATGATGGTGTTGCCTAGTTTTGTTTGCAGTTTTGGGGAAAATACTTTAGAAAGCAAGAGATGCTACCCGATTTATATAGCAATAAATAGCTTATTTACAAAATTAATACTGCAATGGAAAAATGAATCAGTTTTTAGTTGACAACTTTTAAAGACTAGCATGTATTAATGGGGTTTGGGTGAATTTAGTTATATACCATCTAACTGCCTCATTCTGTGCATAAAATTTGTTTGATCTATGTAAGTGATGAGGGCAAATGTCTCACTGAATGGTGAGACAAATAATACTTAAACCCAAGGGGATAGGATCAATTTTTTAGTACCCTCTCATTCCACAAGGCAGTGTTATAGACAGGGAAAAAAAAAAAAAAACTTGTTTAAATATATCTTGAAGAGGCACATCCTAAAATTCTTTCAAATCCGTTTCCTCTTGGTTCTTTACTACACCTCTCCCACTGTCTGGGCAACCAATACAAAAGCACATGGTTTTTATTGTATGGCCAATACCAGCAAACAGCAGTATTAGGAAATTTAGCTCTAGCAAATATCACAGTTATTCTTTTTTTTTAATTTAAGATTTTATTTATTTTAGAGAAAGAGAGAGAGAAAGAGAGACAATGGGGGGAGGGGTAGAAAGGGACAGAAACTGAACCAGACCCCACAGAAACTGAACCAGACCCCACGCTGAGCATAGAGCCCTATGCAGGGCTGGATCACATGACCCTGAGATTAGACCTGAGCCAAAACCAAGAGTTGGATGCTCATCAGAGTGTGCCACCCAGAAGCCCCAAATCACAGCTATTCCTGAAGAACAGAAGCCAATCAAGGTAGAGTCAGGGAGTGCCAGAAGCATTCAAGGCTTGCATCTTAATTATTCATGATGTCTCACATCTCCAGTTTGAAATGCAATGTATTCAGTAAGAGTACTGAGAACTTTAGTTCTCCCTCATGTGCACCATCTAGAAAACACAACCATGTGCAGTAGTTCATTGGAATCTCTCAGCTGTGGCAGAGTAAGGAGTATCATCTCCATTCTGCATCAGAGGAAGAGGAGGAATGTCAGGTTATGAAACTTGCCCAACAACAGACAGCTAGCTAAGTGGTGACGTGGGTCTTAGAATTTAGTTTTTGGTCCTCTGCTTTTCCCATACACATCTCTAGACACACATTTCTACATGTCTGCAAAGATTAAAGTTCTCTATAATGACCAACATTTTTATGAGCTCCTAAGTGGGGGGAGGGGTTACTAAACTACTCTCTCATCTCTCCTTGTCTCTTTCTCTTGCACACACACCATTATTTGTATTATTATGCAAATGATCCTGAAACATTTGGAATCCTCTCAGAAGGCTCCTGCATTTGCTGTATAAAGTAGGAGGAGGACCTAGGAGACAAAATCCCCACGCTTTGGGCATTGTAACATGATGGCACCATTCAGTGGAAGAAGGCCCAGAAGGCAGCATGGGCAAGATCTACAAGACTGTGGGAGTGCAGGGGAAATTCATTAAGGCTCCACAGAATCCAGCCATGGATACTTGAAACTGACAGCAGTGCTCTGGAATGCATTTCTCCCTCTGAATCACCATCCAGTTACTTTTCATGCAGATCTCACTTCTGGCTGTGATCTCCTGATATTCTGCATGCATCTCAAAGATGGTTTCCATTACCCTTCTGGTCACAAAATTGTCATTCTGGACATATGCCCTATACAACTAACACCATTCAGGAGTGTGTAAATATTTTAACATACTTCTGATGTTTTGTTTTGTTTTTTTTACTTTCAGTGGAAAACAGGATTATGATATATGCCAAAGGAAAAGAAAAAGGTTTGCAGAAAGCGTTAATTAGTTGTTAATTATTAGAGTCTTTATTGTTACCAAATCATAATAAATTCTAAAAAAAAGTCCAGAGAAAGTATTAGTTCAAAAACATCCTAAAATATTTTTTAAAAATCTGCAACTATTGCTTTGTGACATCTGAACTATCCTAATTGAGATGATGTTCTCAAGGTAAGTATCTAGAAATCTATAAATCTTTACTGAATAGCATGATTGCCACTGCAGAATCACATAGTCCCAGGGCTGGCTTCTACATGATATGGTATTTAATATGTCTACCTGCTGAAATCAAATGATTAGAAGAAGTAAGTTTCTGTGCCTATTCTATTTTAAAACACAATTGCAGCAAATTTCCTCATCACTTACAAAACTTACTAACAAAAAAAAAATTGCTAACAATGTTAGGAAAGGTTTCAATAAATCACTAACCCCATAGCCTTCAGAATTCAGACAACGTATATGCTCCATGAGAAGACATGAAAAGGAAAGGAAGGAAACTGCTTTTAGCTGAGCACCTACCACGTATGTTGCTTTGATGCTCTCTTCTCTAGAATAAAGACTATCTTAGTGCTTTAATATTTTATATAAATCATATTATCCTGTCAATTATTACTTTAGCTTTCTGATGATTTGTGTCCAAAGTTACCACCTTTCTCACTCATTGTAAAGCCTGGAACTGTGGAGCATTATGATGTGTCATGTAAATATCCAAGTGCACTGGGTTGGTAACTATTGTTTCCTATAGTCTTTTTTTTTTTTTTTTTGTAAATGTATATATTTAGAGAGAGAAATGGTTTCCAAGAGGTCAATGGATATAAAGCTCTATGATTTTAATCCCTTTGATATCTCCAATGAAATTCAAAATTTAGTAACATTTTACAAGAGGATGTTAAAATAGTTTAGCATGGTTATTTTTGAGAACTTTCATGTAATCAGTCTCCGTTGCCCAGGCTTGTCAATGCCAGACCACCTACAAGAAAGCGCAGGTCTTGAGATGTGATCTAGAGAGATGGCAAACTTACAGGGTGAATGGAAAAGCAAGTAGTAACTTGATGCCCATTTCTCTTTCATGGAGAGAAATTGCATATCTGCTGCTCTAGTTCACTTGTGCAATGTAAAGCACCCACAAAGTATTAAACAAGAGTGACCACCATGGTCTTAACAACTGAAGTCATTTGATTAGCCTATTTCAAAGAGAGAACTATATAACAATTTTGAGCAGTAATGGCTTACATTGCTTTAAGTTACAATTTTTGCCTTTTGTGAAGGAGGTCCGTTGCACAAAATATTCAGACTAGGGGATTCAAATTAAATACATTTTATAAAATGTAATATACAGGCCTTATATTATAAAAACAACAACAACATGGAATTCTTTCATAATATTATCAGATACTTGATGTCTGAGGGGAAAAATATCAATATAAAGGGTATTTGGCTACTCCTAACTTCCCCATCGGTACCCAGTGCTCCTATCCATTATCAAAATTTAACTTTTCAAAGAATTTTTTCCAGACTTCTTAACAGTAATTCTATTCACAGGTTAATCAGGCCCATTATTATGAAAGTCTCTTCAGAAATAATTCCAGGGCAGCCCAGGTGGCTCAGCGGTTTAGCGCTGCCTTCAGCCCAGGGCATGATCCAGGAGACCCAGGATCGAGTCCCACGTTGGGCTCCCTGCATGGAGCCTGCTTCTCCCTCTGCCTGTGTCCCTGCCTCTCTCTCTCTCTCTCTCTCTCTCTCTTTCTCTCTGTATCTCTCATGAATAAATAAATAAAATCTTAAAAAGAAAAAGAAACAATTCCATTTATGCCTTAACATATGAGAGAATACTAGAAACATAGCTTCTTGTACTTATGGAAAAATTTCACAGCCTGTATCCAGCAAATTATGTTAAGATCTAGTAGCTATTGTAGTTTCCTTTTTCTGTCTAACAAGGGTCCGTGTCCCATTCCTGTAATACATAATTTCGACTTCACTTGATAACTGTAAATATGCTCATTAGTGAGAGATAAACCAGATACTGTTTAATATTTGGCTATAATCATAGGGTAGAATCATATGATGATTTCCTCATCAAATCTACTACTTATACAAATGTATGGCTAATGCTTATGTGACAAATTTTTTAAGAAGCCATAAGACACATCAGTATATATTAATTCCCTTTTAGAGCCCGATTTCCCAAATCTGTGTTATAGTAGAGAATGTTGTTTTGTTTTCTAATGTTAGGCCACTTAAGTGTATTTTAGCAAAAAGAAACTCTTTATGTATATTTTATATTGGTCATTATGGCATTCCTCAAAGTAAAAAATAAATAAATAAATTTGTAACAAAATTGTAGCTAAAATAACATGAGGAATCCTAAGAAAAATAAATCTGTGGCTCTGCAGATGAAAACAATCTCAAGCCATGAGCAGCTTGTGTTTATACAGAAGTCATACCACAAAGCATGATCCTTTTTCCTTTTGGTAAATTTAAATATAGTAGATGAAGTGGAAATTATAAATAAAACCAACTTTGTATTTGGTAAAAAGGCTTCACTAACAAATCTTAACTTGCATAATTAGTTCAAACTAGTTGGGATGAATTACATATATTTTACATTAAGTAAATTATTGGCAGTAACAGGAAATAAGAATGACAGCATTTCAGTGTAATGAATTGCATGGTAATGGTCACTGAAAAGTGAATACTAGAACAGAATTTATTTAATGTCATCATAAATATCTGAGTATGATAGAGATATATCTTATTTATACATGCATCTCTAATAAGCTGTTGTATCATAATAAATAAGATAAAATCAAGAAATATAGAAGTATATAAAAGTTCTCTCAACCCCATAATCTCATCCCTTGGTATATACCCAAAAGAACTGAGAACATCAATTTATAGAAAGGCCTGTACATGAATTTTCATAATAGTATCATTCATGAATTAGCTAAAAAGTAGGAATGAATGAATGAATAAACAAAATGTGCTATATCTATATAATAGAAGAGTATCTACTCCTAAAAAAGAATGAAGTTCTGCTACATGCTACATTGATGAATCTGGAAAAGATAGGCTAAGTGAAAGAAAGAAGATACAAAAGGCTACACACTGAATGACTACATTTATATGAAATGTCCAAAGTGGAAAAATCCAGGGAGGCAGAAAGTAGACTAGTAGTTGCCAGGGCACAGGAGGATGAAAGAATATATATTGGGTATATATTTTATATCCCTAAAATATAGGGATTTCCTGAGGTGATGGGAATGTTCTAGAATTAGATAATGGGAATGGCTGCACAACATCATGAACATACCACTGAGTGGTACCCTTTAAAATGGTACACACATATATAAAGATTTATTTGAGAGAAAGAGCTTACAGTGGGCAGGGGCAGAGGGAGAGGGAGAGAATCTCAAGCAAGCTCCATGCCCAGCCACAGAGCCCTATGTGAGGCTCAATCCCATGACCCTGAGATTATGACCCAAGCCAAAATCAAAAGGCAGAGGTTTAACTTACTGAGCCACCCAGGTGCCCCTCAATAATATATTTTTTAAGGATTTTATTTTTTAAGTAATCCCTATACCCTCCATGGGGCTCAAGCTCACAACCCCAAGATCAAGAACCACGTGTTCCACTGACTAAGCTAGCCAGGTATCCCATCAATAATGTATTTTCTAAAGCTATAAAAAGTGGGGGTCTGGTCACCTTCCTTCCATATCTAAAATTTATGGAGAACCTATTATCTGCAGACCACATTTGTAAATGATTTACTTCATTGATTCATTTAATCCTCAACACAACCCATCTTTTAAAGAAAAGGAAGTTGAGGTACAAAGAGGGTTAAATAATTTGCACAAAGTCCTGCAGCTACTAAGTGATAGAGCTGGGCTTATAAAACCAGGCAATCTCGCTTCAAAGCTCAGGCCACACACTAATTGCCAGGAGCAATGACCATTAAAAGATGTGATATATATTTCCAGCTAATTTTTATTGAGGGAGTGCAGGCAGACACATGTATATGTGTGGGTGTAGACCGATAAGAATTATACATGTGGAACTATACTAGAGGTCAGCAAACTATAGCTCACAGGCCAAATCAAGCTTGCTTCTGTTTATATATAGCCCATGAGCTAAGAATGAAAGAATGGGATTTGTATTTTTACATGATTCAGAAAGAAGGGGATACAAGAAAAAGAGTAGTGTTTCATGACAAATAAAATTCACTTTTAGTGTCCATCAATGAAGTGTTATAGGGACACAGACATCTTCATTTATCTAAGTTTCATCTGTGGCTGCAAACACTATGCTATAAAAGCAGAGCTGAGTAGTGGCAACAGAAACAGTTGGACCCTGCAAAACATGGAATATTTCTATCAGGACCTTCATAGAAAAATTTTGCTGACTCTTGGATTATACTATAAATGATACTCTAAAATTTTGTCACTAAGCATTATACCACTTTGAACCTTCCAGATTTCCTTAATTTCTTTAATGGCTGCAAAATAAAAATGCACCTAAAATTATTAAACCTTTCCCCTACTGATGAAAATGTCATATCCTTTACCAACCACATTGCTCTCAAAATAGTTGGATTAATTTATTTGCCTCCTAATGGAATGTGAAAATGACCTACATTTTGGTGGCCTTCATATGTACTTCGAGAATTTTCAGACCTGTATCACCTGAATACAAGCTCTTCCCTCAACTGCTCAGTAGCCACCCAACGTTGATGCTGAGTCCTGAGCTAAGCCACTATTTTAGACTACCTGGTCTAGTCAACTTTGCATATTCTGTATAGAGGAACCCACTTCACATTCTTTTCAACTGCCCTACTTTCTTGGCTTAGGCATGTTACACAGAAGCTTTTGTTCCTATTAAGTAGTTAGAAAAGTGGAAGGGTAACTACTGTTCTTTAGTTGTTCCCCTGCAGTGGATACTGCAGTGGACTTCAGATCTCTCCCCATTCTGTGTTGAGACTTGGGAATTGCCTTCAGCAGAACAAAGTCACTTTGCCTAATGTCATGTCCCTTTTCCAGAGACAAACACATCCAGTAACTAACTGGTTGATGCAGATGTATAAAAGCCCATCCACCTTGACTTAAGGAAGGACAATTAAAAAGTACCACCCCAACTCCAGAGCTCCTTACAGAATCCACTAGGTTCAGCTGAACTTAAGCAGAGCAAGACTTCCCTTACACAATTCTCTCACTGCACAAAGATGTTTCCCTGAGAACAATACACCATAAATTGTCCACAAAGAGAGTCTGGTTTTCGGGGAAACTGACCTAAAACACTCCTCTTTAACTGTTCCTCAACACAAGAAAGAGAGATTTGATATTTGATATGACTCCTAAGTTTCGGGGAAGAAAATGAGTACATTATGGCTCAGCCCTCCCACAGTCTCTTTGGGCCAGCATCCACGCAGAGAGGTGCACACTCCTCCTGCTACTGTACTTGCCGGGGTAAGCACATTGGGTTAATGTCGCAGGCTATGCTTTCTGATTCAAGGCAACTTTGGGCAACCATCAATTTCTTTTCATAGTAATGAGGCTTTAAACTATGTGACAAGGAGGGGGTCTAAGGGAGTCTTCTCTGAGGTCTCGATTGTTTCTAGGATTGAATCTCCCAGAACCTAAACTTAGGTGAAAATACTAGAAGTCCAACTGTGAAAGTAAAGCAAATTGAGGATCTCTAGCTCAGCCTGATCAGTGATTAAGCCAATGATGTGATCTTCATCTGCTTATTCCTAAACCACACTGACGAAGAGCAGCACTACATGCTTCCATAGGTAAACCTTCATTCCTTATTATTAACTATTAACAGTTTAATATAACAGTCTTAATATTCAAATTTATCTATATTTACAGGGAGGTAGTACCCTAGAAACGTCTTAGATTTGGGGCAGGTTTTAATTCAAATCCAGTTTGGGCATTTTAGATTTAAGAAACAGTTTTCAAATAGGAAAACTGAGCCTTGCTTCCTTATTGTTAATGCATCTAGGAACATCCAGCTCAGATTTAGTTTAAGAATTAAAAGCAGTAATACAAATAGCATGCCTCTGGCACTATCTTGTATGTAGGTACTCAATAAATGTTGATTCACAGCTTAGTAAGTATTAAGAACTATTTATATTATGCCCAAATGGGCCCACTGTAGGTTTTTCAAAAAGAACAGAAATCATCTCTCCTCCACTTCCAAAAGGTAGGATGACTTTTCATACTGAAGAGATCATTTCAAGTCAAAATTCCAAACAATGAGTAGGTAAATAAAGCTCACACCAGAAATAAGGATATAAAAGAAAGCCCAGAAAATTCCCTTGTCTCTTCTACTATTTGAGGAGACACTGAGAAGATAGTGTCCATGCACTAGGAAGTAAACCCTCACCAGACACTGAATGTGCTGGCACCTTGATGTTGGCCTTTCCAGTCTCCAGCACTGTGAGAACTAAATGTGTGTTGGTTAAGTCAGCCACTATATGGCATTCTGTTATAGCAGCCCAGACTGACTAAGAGAACATTTCCTATGCCTACTAAGAGCACTGTTAGCTTTGGCCCCACAGATACCCCAGAAGAAAGGGAAGAGCCTCCAAGGACTGGTTGCCTACCATGGCAGTTACCAGATTCAGTCTCTGATCAGACCTAGTCCCAGGCATCAAACAACTTAAGAATTGCCTTTATTCTGCTTAGTATGTGGCAAGGAAGGGAAGTGTGCAATTAGCCCCGGCACACTCTCTTCTCTTAGAGAGAGAGAAGCAAGTACTCTGATAGTTTGTTTAGAAAAAGCAGCTTGAACCCAGGGACTTAATAAGAAGCTGAAATGAATGAGTTGAAGCAACAGACAACAGTGGAAAGTTCGGTGGAGAACCAGTTAACCAAGATAAGAATGTTCACTTATTCAGAGTGAATGCAACTTGATGCGAAGCAATGATCACTCTGGGGAGATTTCTGCTGTGAACCAGCATTCAGATGAAAGACCTTGCACATTAAGAATAAAACTAAGGAAAACTAGAAAAACTAAGAAAAAAATGAGTTTCTATAAATTCCTGGAAAGAAAGTCCTAATAGATCACAAAGTATTCCCGAACAAGAACCTGGAATCGGGGGTGGAGGTGGGTGGCTTTGGAATGTAAACTCTGGGGATGTAATCAATGACTTGATTTGTATTTTTAGCCTCTGATGCCTCTGATTTTTGTGAACTCAGAACTATTAATACAATTAATATGAGTAGTCTGGTCTAAAAACCAAGATCAAACATTTACCACCATGACCTTCAGAACCAGCAAATTCCAGAGAAGAGCTAGCTGACTGCTCTGTGAAGAAACATTTACCTGGCCAAATTTATCAAAATCTGTTGAATATAATCTTTATAGTCATCTTTTGTCTCATGCTGTTTAAAACAGAGATAGAGCGAGAGAGGGAGAAGGAGGTGGTAAAGAAAGGGAGGGAAGACAAGGGAAATCCATTCCTTTAAAATACGTTCCCTAATTCTTTTCAAAGGACCATGATTATATTCCATGGATTATATTCCAGAAAGCTGTTTTATTAATCATATGTAATACCTGACAAAAAGGATAAAAGGTAAATTTACCAAATTTCTGAATTCTACTAGGCATTATACATTGTATAGGGCACAGAGACAGGGGAGATTTAAAGAATGTGCTCAATCCTTTGTAAACATAAGGTTAGTAGAGATTCCGGTTCTAAGGACCAGATTACTAATTTAAGACATGGGAGAAAAGTTCCGACCCCTCTCTCAAGCTCACCATACTTGTTTCTGCAGGAGTGCAGGAATTATCGCAAAGTGGTTAGTTCTCTAAACATATTGTCAAAGCTTAATTTTACACAGAAGAGAAAAAATATTTCAAAGTATTTGAAAACATCCTCCACGTCTTTGTATTTATTTCTCTACTTTTCTTTCTTTTTATGGAAAGAAGAAAATTTCCCAGCTCACCTGTTTCAAACCCCACACTTGGCACTAAGTCCACGGTTCCATGAAAAGCTCCGGCCCATGCTGAGGTAGCAGTGGTGACTGTAGTCGGATCTGTCTTTGTGATGTCACACTGGGGAGCAGGAATCCTGGCTGCACGCACTGATGGCATCAGCAGGGGCCCATAGGACGGATCCAGGGCAGAACCAGCAGAAGGGTGATGGTGGTGGTGGTGGTGGTGATGGCGTTGGTGCATGTGGGCATGGGGGTGGTGGTGCCGCATGTACACGTCATGCATGTGGCTGTAGGACGGGCTCACCTGAGATGCCAAAGGATAGTGCCAGGACTCGGATGCAGGACGGGGAGGGGCTGGGCCAGTCTGATGCAGCCCATGTCCCGGCCAGGGGCTGGGGTCGGCTGCAGTAAAGGTGCCAGGGGGTGCAGTGACCTGGAAGTCGGGATGAACCCCACCTAAGCAGGGTGCAGATGGGGGCTGGTAAGAGCTGGTCCAAAAGGAAGTCGGGAAACTACTCCGCTGGTTTGAGAGAGCTGAGCTGTCTGAGAAGACAGAAAAATTATTTACATAAGATTCAGTTCCAGGATAAGACTTGCCTCTACTTGTTCAATATTTTACAAGCAGACTAATTAGTATGCACTCTTTTCTCCCCACACAGAGGTAAATTGATAGCAGGTAAGTCTCTCAGATTCCATACCAAGTCATTGCACACAGTTCAAGGTGCTGAATGAGTGCCCCTATCCCTTATTTGCTTAGTTTATGTAGTCACAGTCTAAGCTGAGGTTTGCCAAGTCTGAGATTGAAAAGCTTCATTTCCTGCTGGGCGGCTTGCTGCCCTCGGGGTCTCTGAGCAGAGGTCACAGGTACATACATCACGAGGAAAGAAAGCTCATGCCATAGATATGATGCAGGAATGTTGGAAATGTTGATGTTTATCAAACTTCTCACAAATGCAAATGCAATTTTCATTCAAACAACATTTTAATGCTGAAAGTAATAAATGGAAATAAGATCATACTGAATTATGCTCACCAACACTCATTTCCCACCAAGAAGAGTGTAACCGAAGCTTTTTTTTTTTTTTTTCTTTTTTTTGGTAGAGGTCTGGGAGTGTCTGGACGGATAATAATAAATGTTAATATTTAGTTACAGCAACCAAATGTCCAATCCTAGTCCAGGGGCTTTTCATGGATGATATTATTGGATCCTCATTCAAGCCCTCTGAGGTAGTTATTGTTATTACCCCCATTCTAGAGATATGGAGATTGAAGCAGGGAAGAAGCCCAAGATCTCACAGCTGGTAAGAAGGAGATGAAACTTTGAAAACAGGTAGCCTGCTTCAGTGCCTGGCACTCTTCCTAACTGTGGCACAAAAGGGCACAACTGCAACCGGGACAGGAACACCTAGAATTTGGTGGGGATTCTGTGGAGACTTTTGAGGGGAAGAGATTCAAGTAAGGCTGACAGACGTGAGAGGGTTTAGGCAGAGGAATAATAATAATAAAAAAAAATAGCACTTAGAGATAAATGAGGGAAACTGCCCCTCTTCCCCATCTTCAGTTGAATTTCTCCACTCAACCTCCATAACATATTTATAGATGACTACTACATGCCAAACATAGGTCAGGGATGACCAAACAGATATCACTCTTAATCACAATCTAGCAGGGGACAGGTAAATAAGTAAACCTGTGCAATGTGACCTGATAGGGGCTCTCATAAGGAGAAAGCATAGAGAGAGGGCACAGAAGCAGCCTAAGAAAAAATAAAAGGGTAAGAAGAGTTAGCCTTGTGAAGAGGCAGGGAAGAGTGGCTTAGGCAAATAAAAAAGTATGTGAAAAAGGCCAGAAATTACACAAAGTAGCATAGGAGGAACAAAAAAGAATCGTGTGGGCAGAAGATGGCAAAAAATATTAAACTAAAAAGTCAGACTGGGTCCAAGAAAAGATCCAGATGGGCCTTGCCAACCATGTAATGAGTGTGGGCACTGTCCTGAGGAGATGCTAGTGACCTTTCAAGGGCTTTACTCTAGGGAATTATACAGTCAGATCTGTGACCAGAAAGAGCCCTAACTCCAGCGATAGCCTGTCTAGGGTTTAAAGAGCAAGCCCTGGACTGGGAGTCTAGGGAGCCCGGCAGAGAGCTAGCACCTACCAACCACCTCATCTGATTTGACCTCAAATGGATCTGTTGGTCTCTCTGGGGCTCAGTTTCTTCCATATGAGGTATTTGAATTACAATTCCAAATATCTTCTGGCTCTCTATCATTCTGTGAGGTGGCCTATGATTTCTATCTAAAGACGAAGAGAAGGTTCCTTAGCACATGAATCATGCATGTGTAATAAGATACTATTTTCATACAGGGTTCCACACGAAAGAACCTAGCTGCATCTTTTCACTGAGTGAAGACTAGCCTAAGAAGTACTCTGAAATATAAGTATTCAGAAGTCTGACATGTCCATGTTCTCACTTCATGAATTTCCAGGACACAATTTTCTCACCACAGAGGAAAGCTGCTGTGACTTGAACCAGGCACCATATACATAATTTGACTAACATATTTAGGATATTGCCATGGTGTTCCAATGTCTCCTTTCTCCAGCTTCCCTGATGACTCTTCCCCTTGCTCCCTGTTAACCCTACACCAGGGCGATCCTCATTCACCCCATTCATTCTATGGATGGGCAGCTCTTTGGTGTCTCACATTCAAGTCTGTTCCCCAAAGAATCTCCAAGGATCTCAAAACCCTTGGGGGAAATTAAAAAAAATTCTCCAAGAGGCAAAGGATGGACGTGCACATTGTTCTTCAAGTCTTCAAACAGTCCAGGCAAACTTTTGATGGAATGACTTTGCCTTGTCACCATCACATCCATCAGAAAATAGTACTTAAAGTCAAACTCACTGGCATCGGGGCACGTATGTTTTCTTTCAGAATTGTCTCCCTTTGATATCTAAAAAGTAGCTGCTAATGACCAACAAAGAAAGTCATGTAAGCTGTGAGAAGAAAATTCAATTTGCCTTCAATGGTGGCCACTTGTAGAATTTTCTGTCATACCCACCACGATGACTGCCAACATTAAAGTTAGAACCCACACAAAAAGTTACAGAGGCTCGTTACATGCAGCTTTGCTGCCCTGAACCCGCCACTTTGCTGTCACAGATTGAATCTCTGGTACCAGACTGAACCTTCATTCTGCTTATAACTTTCATCGCCTGTTGGAGCCAGAATCCCATTATGAAAACTACTAATCCCCCCCCCCACCTCCAGGTACATGCCAGAGATACTGAGCTGCCCTTATTAAAATCCCCCATTAAAATGTCAAAACTACAAAGTATATGTCATTTTCCGGGATGCTTTCCTTATAGTTCCTTTTATTTATATATACGTGGACCCAATTTTATTTTATATATGCTTATGCATTTAGAGATGCATGCACAAATGTGAATAATGGGCAAATTCCTTACCCAAAATATTACCCTATTTATGAATCATTGTATTGTAATTAGTGAACACATTGTCAATGATAGTGGAAATCTATTTTTAAAAACATGCTCCATAAAGACTGAACAAAGCTTTAAAATGCCTCAGCGAAAAATAAAATTAGAAGCAATTTAATGTTTTCCCAGTTCATATGTCTCCCAAGATTAAAGTCTGCAGAGATCTCTGTGGCTCTTTTCAAAGACATTGTTGCATTTTACAAGTAAATGAAACAATATTGAAGAGAAAATATGTTTATGGATAGTCTACACTTCAAAACCACTATTTGGTATCTTGGTTGTTAAAAAAAAAAAAAAAAGATCTTGATACAAAGAAACATGATATACTTTGTTTGAAGCCTGGGAATCAGTGTGCTTATTTCATATGTAGGTAAATTCTTTTTCATTACATGACTTTTTGTTTAGGAGTACTTAATCAAAGCCACATTTGTTTGATGAAAAAGCATATGAAAAACTTGTGTACAAACTATTTCCATGGAATTTTACTTTTCAGGTTAATGGAGGCAATTTAGAACTGTCAGATGTTACCATTCTGTGGTGACTTTGGATTCAATGGTACTCAATATTTGGATGATGTTAACACTGACATTATGACACATGCAAAAAAATCTAAATACACTTAGGTTCAATTTGCATTTGGAATTAAAAGTTTCTCTCTCTCTCTCTCTCTCTCTCACACACACACACACACACACACACACCCTTATTTCTAAACAACAAGAATGACAAAATTGTTATGTTGTCTAATACAACCTACCCAAGGCTTACTCAGTAATTTCACTGTGTGAATTATACAGAAAATACGTTAAAGACACAGAAGAGTTCAACATGGAACATCAAGCTATTCCTTCAATTTCATAATAGATGGGATACTTTTTGTATTAACTCTAAATACTAAAAAAAAAAAAAAAAAATTCTCTAAGGACAAACAAGCCAGAGAAAATTCAACATTTAGTTTAAAAAATCAAACATTTTATTATTCAATTTTGAAAAAATGAAAACTATATTAAAAGGAAAATGGGACAATAGAATATTGTAAAACATGTATCTTAAGTCATCTTTAAAATCTCCAGGAAACACATTCTTAGGATAATGATACAACACATCGTTAAAAGACAACATTTACCTTTTTATTAACTTAAGTGAAAAAATGCAACTCAGCTCTTAATCCAAAGAGTTCCCATCCTCTAATTTAATTCCCATCCTCTTATTCTGCTTCCCGTGAAAACAAATGGTGGGGTCAGAGGTGAAAGAATATATTTTCCAATGTCTTCTGTCCCTCAGGAATAGGCATCACCAGTATGTTCAAAGACTGTCCTCTACTTACTTGATTCTAGAGTTGCTCACAATGGATGCTGTGACTAAAATGAGAGTTTCAAAGAGTCGGGAGGTAAGTCAGGCCTCACTTTCCTTCCACGTGTTTGTCCTAAACTTGCCAGCATGGATTCCCTCCAGCGCCTCCTGGAGATGCAGCTCAGCTGTCTTTCCCTGTGTCACCAGCTCAAGACACTGGCCCTCCTTTCCTTTCCCCTCTCTTGCTGTTTTAGGTCGATCCTCATTTTGAGAAGTCTTTGCAATGAGAATGAGTTGCTCTAAGCAGACACTATATGTCAATCAAGCAATAATTATTTACCTTGTAGCAACAACAAACTATCAAGTTCATCATTCAGCAAGGTTTTTAAGTTAGTGGTATTTTTATTTTGTTAAGGCTCAGCTGCTCCATTTCCCTGCACATAGGTGCATACGTACACACAGACACACTTCCTGTAATAACACTTGGGCACTGAGATCAATGCATAGACATATTTAAAGCCAATGCTTCTATTTAGATGGGGATAAGAGGGCAATCAGATCCTCAACGTTTTCTCAACTGAGAAGCCCTATTCAATCCCTATAAGATTATATACTGGGATAAAAGGTAATTGAAGTGATATTGTGCTAAATGAAGTACAAATATTTCCTACAAATTGTTTGCCTAAAAGCTGCAAAACACCTAAAGAGGACTTTCCTAACACCCATCAAGACACACACTTAAAATATGACCATTATTCCATTATTAGCTGACATTCTATCTTTGTCTAACGATTTACTGTGGACATATATTCTGAAATCAAACATAACTCAGTTTTAAATTCCTTTGTAGCACTATAGCACTTGTGTAGCACTGTAAAAACTTCATGCCATAAATTAGACCCTTTGACTTAATACAGCTGGCTAGCAGCTCCTAAGTAAAGTATCACCACCAAGGCCATCAACATTGTCAATAGCGCTGAGTAGCTACTTTATCCAAGACACTGTGTTTTTAGCCAGAAATGCAAACTTCCAGAAAACAATGTTTCGGATAAAAACCCAAGGTTGGTTTTCTATGTGCCGAATGAGTGGAAACTTACTTAAGGAAGAGAGAAAAGGCATCTATCTGATCATTGAGCACCTTGCATAAAGCCCTGTGCCACAAAGGATTCATACACATTATTAGAGAATCTTTATGATAACCCTGGGAAATGTGCATCAGTAAATACGCATTATAGTTGAAGTTGAGGTTGGAGAGATTTAAATAATTAATTCAAGGTCATGCAATAGTCAGACATACTAAGACCCCAAAATCAACAGAATCCAATGCCCGCATTATCCAAACCTGTGTTACTTTGGCAATTAATACAAAATTACTAGCAACTCTCTTCACCAAACATGGGAATCTCAATTTATTATACCTCTCTTAAAGATATTACTTTCTAAATCTTAAATTATATTTTTGTAGATCTCCTTTCAATCACATCCAAGTATATATGTTTATCAAAACTCAAGTAATTCACAACTAGAAACAACTACAGCAAAGTTCTATCACAAATAGAAAGTAAATAATACACTTAAAATCACAGAACTTTACAGAGAAAAGATTTCAAAGTTTAATACAACCCCCTTATTTGACAAATAAGGAAACCATAGCCAAAGATTTCATACTTAATGCTCATAAATCTTATACTGAGAAGTTTTTTGAGTTCTCATCTGGGGTAAATGGCATGAAATTGATTCATCTAATTGAGTCATAATCGTTCAATTCATATTTATTCTTGATTTTCTAGACAGAAATGTATTATCTTGAGTATCAGGAAAAATGAGGTGAGAAAACCAGGTATGTAGTATGTAGTCTCACTGGGAGAGGAAGAGATGAAAATTGAAGAGTCTGCTGGGTTTGCCTGCATTGCCGTAATACACCGAATTGAAAATCCTCGTCTCTACCAAGCACTCTGCTTTTCCTTCCACTCTTGGCAGCACTCTTGCTTCCTACTGAACACTCTAGGCTCAGTCCTTCCATAGAGCCTTTGCACTGCCTCAAATAACTTCTCCCCCAGGACACTCTGACTTCCTTCAGGTCTGTACCCACATGTAACAGACTCAGACCATCGATCATCACTCAAAGGAAAACACCTAGCATTTCATTATATACATACTATCTGTCTCTTCCACTAAAAAGATCCATGAATGTAGAGGCTTAGACTCTCCTGTCCAGTAATATATTCCTACTCCCTAGAACATAGTGGGATCTTAATATTTGCTGCTTATGTCAATGACTGAAACAGGAGGTAAACTTGAAGGCCAAACATAGGAGAATCCCAAGAAAAGTGTAGTAATAGTTACAGAAACATTACCATCATCCAGCCTTTCTATATGGAAATTGAACATCAATCCAAAGATCTCGCTATTCAGTCGCACAATTGACGGGAAAAACACTGGACTGTAGAGTTTTTGCATATACACAACACCTCACTTGAAACTCTCCTGGTTATAATGCTATAACCACATCTATCTGTAATTTCGAGCTCTTGTTTCTACATTCCAGATTCAATGACTACTAGGTCATATATGCCATTATGCTTACAAAAAAAAAGGTAGGCATTGTATTTAGTACTTTCATAGGACAGATTATCCTGGTATGATTTATTATTGATAAATCAGACTAATTTATTAAAGCCAGCTAATTTATTGAATTTTTCCTGTTTTCACTTCCACACATATTAAAAGTATTTACCACAAGCTACCAAACAGAATATTGGTTGATTTCACAAGCACCTTAGGCTTCCAAAGACTAAGTTCTCAGTTTTGTGGAAAATCTGTAAATTTTACTAATCAAATAAGCAATTATGCTCCCCAACTCATTTCTATCAAGGCCTCCATCATTTGGGTTTGTATTCCACCTTCCTCTTTATAGTCACTACTATCTCAGTGTTGTTCATATGTACTAAAAAGAAAGAAAGAAGGCAGGCGGGCAAGCCAGCAGTCGGGTCAGGCCTGGCAATGTCCTACAGCCATGAGCTCTCCCACCATAGAGCAGACGCATTCCTCTAACGCTGAAAGGGAATGACCATATATCACCTCTCATCTGCCCTCTACCAGAGGTGGCCTACCACAGATGGCCAGCCTTTCCTCACCCTAGGATCGCTTGTGGGCACTTGCTAAGATGTGATTCCCAGTCTCCCTCTGGAGAGACTGATTTACTAGGTCCAAGTTAGGCACCAGCATCTTTGCTTTTAAAGGCACTAAGTTAACGATTTTCAAACTTGAGCCTTTATGTGAATCAACTGGGAGGGCTGCTTAAAACACAATTTGCTCTGCCCTTGAGTTTCTGATTATTTCTGGGGTGTGGTCCCGGAATCTGCATTTCTAGCAAGCTCCCGTGTGATGCCCATGTTCTCAGTACTGGAAAGCACACATGGACAATGATTTTACTAGAGGTTTCTTATAACCAGGTGAGTTCAGAACAAACTTCCATGACATATTTCTCTCAAACTATCATTGAAATGATGTGTTATTTCTCCTTGACCTTATAATTTGTCCAATTAAGATGTCATCCAATGATTTTCTGTGAGCCAGGAATCAGATGCAAACACATCTCTGTGACTTCCATAGGGAGGGAAGTAGAGAAGAGGATGGCCAAGCAACTGCTTTCCTTTAGTAAGGTAAAAACAACAGTCTAAACCCTGTAGACAGTCAATAATGTCTGGACTATAAAGGGAAAGAGCTCACACCACAACAAAGCAGGACAGAGAGAGCTATCAAGAGAACACAGAAGGCTTTCAAAGTTTGTACTCCCGGGTCAGACTCAGATTTCTGCTATGTCACCACGTAGCACCTAGTGGAATGAGCAAGAGCTGATTTCTAAAAGCTGATACGGGCACGCCTTTTATTTAGAGATCCAAATTGGGCCATTGGGGCTTAAGGAATGGTGCTTCACAGCCCCATCCTGCCACTACAAACTCAGGCTGGTTGCATCACTATTTTCCATGAGGAAGTTAAGGGGTGTGACTGCATCCTTTCCAACCCTGCATTCCACATGTGACAAAACTGATCCAGCTGTTTGTCTGAAAGAAATTCCTTGCTGTCCTTAAAAATTAAAAAGCAAGAGGATATCCATCCTCCAGGGGCAAGTCTCCAGCTGGAACCTGGTATAGGCAGTTGCGAAACAGAGACAGTGCCCTGGAGAGCATCTGCTTTTGAATTCTTACCTCGCCATAGGGGGGTTAGCCCCATCTTGCTTTTTGAAATGGCAGATTCTGGATGGAGGGTGCTGGCTTGGCCCAAAGCTCTTGAGAAGTGTTCATCCACTACTGACCCAATGTCTCCCTGGAAATAAGTGAAAAGGACACAGCGAGAGTTAAGGTACTCCATCTCGGCAGGCTGGTCTTTCTCCTCCTCCTCCTCCTCCTCATCCTCATCCTCCTCCTCCTCTTGTTTGCTGGGAAGGGTGACTTCCAGAGAGTCCTGCATCTTGCTGTATACCGCTAACTTCTTCTGGGATGGAATAAACAAAACACGGTATCAAAGACAGTTTGGAAAAAAACCGCATTAACTACTTAACTTTTCACTTTAAAAAAGCTCAATATTAACATATGTTTGCAAACTGATTCTTCTTTGTCTGCTTTACTCCATCTTTCCCCTCCCCAAACCAGTCTTCAACCTTCCCACCCTGAAAAAAAAAAGCCTGTTATTTCAAATTTGGCAAAAAAAAAAAAAAAAAAAAAAAAAAAAAAAAAGAAAACCATTATCTGACAATATATTTTCAGAGTGTAAAAGACAGGTTTGTTTGGTTTTTCTGTTTCGGAATCTAAATATACCAAAAGAAGAATGACTTTTAAAAAGGGTCAGATTCATTCCAGTTTTTCATCAATTTTCTATTTTAAAGTTTTAATGTACGTCAACATTAAAGTTTGGGACAGGGAGGAATGGGGGACAAAAGGGAGCCCCTGGGGGAGGGGTGAAGAAGAAAAGAGTTTTCCATAAATGAAATAAACTAAAATAAAAACAGGAATGTAGCATCTTATAAAAGGATTTGGCAGATGTGCCGAACTCATTTCTCCAAAATCAAACTAAAATGACAAAATAAGTCTGTGTGAAGATCCATTTTGCATGGAACATATTTTGCAGATGTTCCAATTGCCACCATTATCATGGAAGGGAAAAAATATATTATGGCTTATTGAAAATAATACAAGGTGCCACCAATGGCTAGGGTGGCTTTCAAACAAAAATGAGAACGTTTTGATAATTTTAAAATGTTTTTAAAACATACAATCATAGCTATAATAATCGTTAATAGATATGACATCGGGCACTCATAAAACTTTGCATTTACTACCTCATTTAATTTTTATAATTCTGTATTATCGTTATTATTACTATTTGTATTTTAAAGGTGAAGAAACAAAGACACAGAGAAGTGAAGTAACTTGCCACAGATCACAGAGCGTAAGAGTGGTAGAGCAGGAACACATAATAAAAACACACAAGTATATTTATGTGTGTTTAGAAGGGGAGGGAAGGCCTATCTATTGTGCGGGGAAAAAATCACCAAAATGATACGCTATTGCTTTCTGGCTGGTAGGTTTTGAAGTTGTTATTCCTGCTTTTCAATATTTCCAAATGTTTTTCATTGGGTATACATTATTTTTATAAGCAAAACTTCAATGTGAACTATATATATAAGATAATGCCAAAGATTATAAAACTTATGATCCTCATGATGAAATGAGCTCTCTATCATCTGTATATCTGAAAAATCTGATTCTTTGTTGTACCATTTTTACTTCAGAAAAAAAATGCATGCTGGCAAATGAATGTGAGTAGAAAAAAAAAATCAATCATTCTAGAATACTCAGTAAGCACACATAACATTTGCAAATGTTATCAAAACACATAACCCAGAGTCATATTCCTAATGTAATTACTAGCTTCAAAAATCTATACCCCAAATTATAAATGCATCATTCAATAAATTGAACCCTTTCCCCCTAGCAATGAATATGTCATTCTTGTGTGAGGTGGGCCCTAAAATGTTCAGGCATATTATGAGCTGGTGGTTATTATGTAGGGGCTGTTATTTATAAACATATGTATTACTTTATATTTAAAATCTGTGCCAATGTGGTTATCACTTGTTGATGAATAGATAATTCATTCTTGTGAGTGGAATATGCCTCGTTGATGAATAGGCGATTGTAATGACTATGTGGTTATATTTATTACAATCTGTTTTGCACAGGTTTGAACATGTTTATATTTAACCTCAAAGGTAAAAACACCACAGTAACAAAGGTTATGTATACAAATAAGAGGATTGAACTACAGGCCTCTAAAGTTATTCCTGACTTTAAATTCTATTACAAAATAAACAAATATTATAATTTATTAGTCAAATCACAGTACTATTCCTCTGTGTGCATGTATATTTATCTGAAGTTATGCCATTAAGCATATATACACACTTTCTGCCAAGTACTCCAACATATTAAAAAGAAGCACTGTTTTTACATAGGAAAGGAGTTAAAACTGATCTAGAGAGTGACTTCACTGTCCACTGGTGTTCATTACTATCTCCGAAACTGATTTTTTTTTCTCCCTGTTAATGTCTAGCTCAGCATCAGTTTGTGAGAGTCAGGTTTTGCATCTAATTGTTTCATTTGTTCAATTTTAACATTTATTCTTTAAAGGAAAGAGCGCTGGGATGTACTAATTATCCAAGGAAAGGCAATGTTTTATTTTATCCCAATTAGCAAATAACTCTTAGATGAAATAAAATTAAAGTTTTATATATACTTAAAAGATTTACAGCTACAAATCTGGATATAAAGGTAGCATAGTACTACCATGACCAATAATAGCAGTCATAAAATATCTTTATTAATTGATGGCAGTTGAATTTAACCTATAGATTTTCAATTTATTATACAATTTTCTAAATGCTATACAATTTCACGCTACTCTGTTTGACCAAGTGTTGAATGGTTGGATACAAATAAGTCTAAAATTTACATGTGAAAAATTCAATATGAAATGGGGAAAAAGTGAACAAAATCAGCCATTGTATCAAAATACCTTTTATTAGTCCATTTTCTAAAAATGATTCTCCTGTCTATGGATGCATTTATTCCCAATACCCTTTATATTTCATGGATATGTAATATATGTCTGTATATACACATATGCTTTTACATAAATATATACTGATATATTATTTATTTTAATAGGAAAACACCTGTGATTTTATAAAAATATATGTATCCACTCTATTTAAATACAGTTTTTTGAATATATATAAAAGATGTTTTTTTTTCTCTTCCAGCTCTTTAAGATAGGTCTTCTATTAAGTAAATAAATTTGCTTGGAGACTATCAAACAAATAAAATGGAGAGGGAGACTGTGATACACCTACCAATAAGCAGGATATAAGGCCTATCATTCTCTCATACTTTTTTCAGATAGAGTTGAGTCAATTTTTACAAATTATAGTGAACCAATTTATATATTTACATTTACCCCCCCACACACACACACACAGAGGCACACACATTTAGCTTCACCATCAATACACACTGGTCAACATAAGAATTCTAAAGTATTCAAATAGCCTGAAAGCTCCCTAAAATGCATACTTTTAATTTTTTTTATTGGAGAACAATATAAACAGAAAAGGCTACACATCATACATGTAAACTGAGTACATCAATGAAACTAGCAACAGATCAAGGAGAGCATCCTCAGTACCCCAGAGGCCCCACTTCCTTCAAGCTACTCCCTCTTCAACAGCAACCACCACCCACACTTTCTATCAATGTCCATTAGCCACACGGTCTTTTGTACGTTACACAAATGGACTCATACAGCTCGCACCCCTTTGCATCTGGCTTCTTTCACTCAATATCACGTTCGAGATTCACGCATATTGTCTCATGTAGTTGTAGACTGCTGAATCTCCTTGCTGTGTAGCCATCCATTTATCTACTGTACCACTTACAGGCATTTGGCCAGTTTCCAGATGTGGGCTATTATGAATGGTACTCCTATGACATGTGAGTATGTTTTCTGATGAATATATGCCTGCATTTCTTTGGGGTATATAGTGAAGAGAAGATTGCTGGGTCACAGGTATGGATGGAGGTGGTTCACAGATAGTGCCAGTTTCCTCAAGTCACTTTAACCACCTGACACACCCGCTGCTAGTTGGTGAGAGTTCCTGTCGCTCGATATCCCTGTCAGCACTTGGTATTATGTGTCTTTTGTCACTTTTTGCTCTCCTGATAGATATCCCAATTTTTTTAACTTTTTTTTTTCATTGAGGTGAAATTAACATAAAATTAACCTTTTGGAAGTGAATGATTCTGTGGCATTTAGTATATTGAGAATGTTATGCAACTACCACGTCTAGCTAATCCAAAACATCAACCCAAAAGGAAATCCTGTACCTATTAAGTATTAACTCCCTATTCTCTGGCTCCTCCCCATCAGTCCATGATAACCACCAACCCAATTCTATCCCCATGAATTCATCTATTCTGGATATTTCATATAAATTGAATCATATGTATGTGACTGTTTTGCTTCTAGAACTTTGCTTTTAGCATGTTTTCAAGGTTGATTCACATTGTACCAGTACCTCATTCTTTTTATATATAGCTGAACAATATTTCATTGTATGTATATACCAGTTTGTTGATCCATGTATCCATAGATGGGCATTTGAGTCATATCCACCTTCTGGCTACTGCAAATAGTGCTGTTATGAATACATGTATACATGTGTTTGGTTGCATACTTTTCAGTTCTCTTGGGTAGGTATATGTGAGAGCTGGGTCATATGGTAACACTATGCTTAACTTATTAGGGACCTGCCAAACTGTTTCCACAGCAGCTGAAAAATTTTAGATTCCTACCAGCAATGTACTAGGGGTCCAATTTATCTACATCCCTTGGCAGAAAAGTAACACTTGTTATTTTCTGGACTTTAAAAAGAATTATTATTACAACTGTAGTCATCCTAGTGGGTATGAAGTGGTACCTCACTGTGGTTTTGATTTGCATTTCCCTAATGGCTAATGATGTTGAACAATTTGCATACATTTAAAAATATTAACTGTGAGTACAAAGAAAACAAGAACAGAAATTAAACAGCAATTGACTCATATGCTGACAATCACGCCACCTTAATATTCTCCTCTATAGACTCCTAAGCCTTAGCTACTTTCTTATATCTACGCCTTGGTGCCTGTAAATCAATTCTTAACCTATTTTTAACTAAGTGAATTATTTATGTGAGTTTTGTCATATTCTGTATTCACTTGGTGTTTGCTCATTGGAATGAAACTTGCCTGGCATTACGTTCTTTCTTGAGAAAAATATATAACATCCAAAACGCTGAGATTTGAATAAATCTCAAATCATCAGAACCTAGACTTCCCGATTTGAGGTCAAAAGGCAATCTAGTTCATATTTTTGTTTTGTCAAAATGCACAATCCCTTCCTAAAAATACGCAAATCTCAGAAATGTTCATGCTTTTCTTGCGAGTCTCTGAAGAATTGTTAACCAAAATAAAGACGTCATAAGCAGGGACTTCAACACCTCCAAATTGGTTTATTTAGTGTACCTTAAGTGGCTCATCCCCATTTCAGAGTAATGACAATTTTCCCCCAGGCGAAATACCCCTGCGCTGCTGAAATCACAGCCACCTTCTCCTCCGAGAACTCACTCTCTAAGAAGAGAGGTCGCAGCAGAGCAGGGCAGCAAACCAGACCAGCCACCTCGGCCTTGGCCTCCGGCCTGGAGGTCCACAGGAACAAATGGTCACAGGGACATGCAGGGGGAAGGGCTGCCTGACAACAGAGACTTCCACGTCAGGAGCCAAATACCACTAACTCCCCAAGGCTTACGCTTACAAAATGCCAAATGATTACTGTGCATATGTGGAAACTTCTTTTCTTAAAAAACTAAAAGTATTTTAATGAATCATTGGATATTTGGAAACAGCCCTTTTTTCATTCTTTTTTCTCTTTTCTTTTTTTCAATTTTACTGGCTCTCTTCCCTACATGCAAGGATTCTTTTACGTTCAAAGACACGGTTGGCACCTTTAAGAAAGGACCACCAGCCTGCAGTAAATGTTTCAAAGTGTGAAGTCCATAAAAGCAGCTGATTTGTTCTTGATCATATTTTTCCGAATTTACTTGGTAACAGATTTTTTTTTTTAAATATCTCAGAGAGACTTGAAATTTTGATCCTTAGCCTGCTTGGAAAAGGAGGAATCAGGTGAAGGGAGGATGGGTCAGGATGAAGAGCTATGCCACAGAACTTTTACACATAGTATTTTGCTTACCTCTCTCAAACACACACACACACACACACACACAAATATTTTGTCCAAATCATTGTTTCCAGTGTACATATTCAAAAACTGAATAGCTTAGCTAAGATGATCTAGTAAATGGCAAAGACAGGCTTAGAACCTATTTCTGTCTGACTACAAAGCATGAGCCAAGAAAATAGATGAAAGGAAACAAGACTCTATACATTTATTTTAATTGAAGAAATAAACAGAAGCCCACAATCAGCAAGGCATCAAAAGGCATCACATAACTAAGGAGAGCCAAAGTTACTTATAAGATCAAAAAAAAAAAAAAAAGAGATGTAAACATGTATCAGAATTACGGGCTGCACTGCTGTTCAAAATATATATACATCTACATTAAACTGAAGTCTGTATCTAAAAAGATACTGTCCCCTTGGCAAGTCAGATACATAATACAATTGCCTCCATTTTTCTGGAAATCCTGTTCTGAAAATGTAAGCCGAGCCAATTTTGTGAGAAGCAGTCAGAACTTGAGATTCTGTTTGTTTTGTTTTTTTATTTTTCTTAACAGTAGAGAGGGACAAACCAAAAATAATATTAACTTGATCAGCTATTTTTGAACACACTTGCCTCTCGGTGATTCTGGTCATTATAAAGACTCAAACTCATCCTTTCCAAGGATAAAAAGTTTCCAGTTTTGAGGATGTTCAAAAAAATGTGCCACATGCTTAGAGAGAATTTCAAAATTTGCATTCCCAAAATACTTTAAGCAGTGATCACATCATAAGGGTATGCGTTCTCTCTTTAACTACTTTGAATGAAACAAGTTTCCAATGTGTGAATTTCTGATATGTCTTTATAATCCTATTACTAGACATAAGATATGACTTCATTTTTAAAAATTCATCTGTTATTCATCGAATTGCTAATTAACTCCTCTCTTCTATCAGTATCTGTGCAAAGACATGGAGCCACAAGATTAAAGTCGTAGCCTATCACTGAACTCAAGCTGCTCATTTTGTTTGAGCAGTTTGAGTTTGTTGGAAGAGCTTTGTACGATCAACAGTAAATAAGGAGAACCTCATAGTTTATCCATCTGGCCACTTGTCTAATTTCTCCAAGTAGCTAATACTTAAAAATTTTTAAATAAGAAAAGTAAGAAGGTATCATTAGGTAAATTACTTATTATTTCCTTGTTTCCAAGGAAATCTGGACAAGAAGGGAACACAACAGAAAGACAACTGGAATAGGAAGGAGGATTTGACCAAAATGAGTTCATGAGTCTGGGTAAGTCACCAAACTGTCTGGCCCCCAGCTTCCTCTTCTGAAAATGAGGAATTCTGAGACTTGATTATCTCAGAGGTCTCGTCCAACTCTATATCCTAATAAGCAACATGCTGGAGCTCTAGACAAATTCACACTTAATTTTGTTTCTTACGTTGGCCGCCTCTTCTGATTTTGCAGGACACTGGCCAAAAAAACTCTACAGACCATCGAAGACTAATTCATTTCTGGACACGGGTCATCTAGCCCAATTCCTAGGAATTAGTTTTGGTATCTCCTTTATCTATGTTCATAGCAACAAGAAAGGATGCATCCTTCAACCCCTTCACCCCTCACTCCATCCCCCATGGACAAGTGTTTTGGCATACTAAAACAATATAATTCTACAAGAAGAGGACACCTGTTTAAGTCATTCTTTTCTTTCTTTTTCTTCCCTTATTCCAAAGCACAAGACAAATGAAAAGTAGTCCAGTTACCCCAGTTCGGACCACACTTTTAAATTTTGGCATCAATCTGGTATCCACTGAAATATCTAGAAATATGGCATATATGACTCGTTGTTAGCAGCAGATGCTTGGGTCTACTTATTAAAGGCACTATTGGGTCTTCCTAAATGAATAGTTAAAGCAGAAAATTAGCTGCTTAAGAGGTGCTATTTGAAAGATTCAGGGCGAAGTTTTGCCCAAAATTATTTCCTTCACTGTGTCTGCCAGAACCTGAAATTCAAGTATCAGACAGCTTTTGTTTCTTGAATTAAAATATTTTTCTGAAAATAAAATAAAATAAAATATTTTTCTGGAGATAATACCTTAAATGATTATCTATTACTAGATGAATAAGTTTGGGATTTTTTTTAAGCTAGCTGGAAACAGGGCCTATGGATATAAGATCCAACTTTAGCACCCATGTTTTAGAATGACAGACAACAAGACTGGATGCACAAGTTTGCTTTAGGATCTGCCCTGAGCCTCCTGAGCATAATATTTTTAGTCTCATTGAACAGTTCCCTTTGCACAGAAGGATACAAGACAGAAATATATATACTACCCGAAGAGGTCAGTTCAGCATCTTTGCTGCTATCACCCAAAGAGTCACTGTGCACGATCGTAAGCTTCTACCCTCTGAACACGCTCGTTTCCTTTGCTGCCATTCCCAACTTCGTGAGATGGGAGACTTTATTAAGTACTGGGTGAAGCAGGCCTTCTTGGCATTTGTCCAAAATACCTCTTTCTTTCCAAAGAGTGTCACCTTGTCTTGGCATTTGGTTTCCTGGTCAACATATCTTCACTATGCATGGTTTTATGAATTCCAAGCCTTCCTTTCTTTTTTTTTTTTGTTGGCATGTTACTCATTTATTAGAAATTGTAAATAAGAAATTATTTCAACACCTGAGGACCAAACTATAACAGAAGATTCCATAGGTTCAAGATTTTGAGACATTCTGGAAAGAGTTTTCTGTAAAGTATAACCTTTCCGTGGCATGGCAACATCATTCTTCAAAAAAGTTACTGGGCAGACATCATTCCTTTCTAACCTTATTGTAATCTCTCTTCTGGTTGACTACCAGAGACAACAGTTTAGTTTAGTTATTTTAAAGTTTAATTTTTTTCTTTAGTTTTGAATTTTCTGGCTGGGAAGTTATTGGGAGCATAAAACTCTGGGGCGCATTAAGCTTCTAAGCCTCTGAAGTCAAGTTAAATTCTGTAGTGTGGAAGGCACAGGGGCTGTTCTTTCTCAAAGAAGTCCTGTATGAATTCTCTTATAAATCCACATAAGTCCTTGCTTACAGTTGCAAGAAATTTGGAGCTTCCACCTTAAATGAGTTGGCTGTGTACTGAAACTACTTACGATATAATTGTATTCTTTCCATTTAATGTATTTAAACTTACTTTGGAGTAACAGTAATATATGTGGCACTTAAAGCTGACTGTTAATACCACTTCCTGAAGATGATTTTAAAATAAATAAATGTTCATTTGCTAAGTGGATATTTAGCCCTCATCAACAAAGGACACAGAATGGATAGCAAAAGTCATCAGCATAATACAAATAAATGCTTTCAAAAGGACTTTGGAATGCCTAAACTAAAAAAGTACACTACCAAGGACTTGGAAAGAATTTCAGGCTCCAAGGCCAAAGAATCTACTGCATATTAATCTTCTTTATCAAAAAGTTGATTTGGAGCATTAAAGACAAAAATAAGCCTATTGTGCAATAGTAAAAGAAAAAAAAGGTTGGGAGACTGCATGGCACGGTGGAAAGATGGGGAGCAGGGGATTTGGTAGTCCTAATTTTGTCACCAATGAGCTCTTAAATCTTTGGCTAGCCACTTCAGCCCTGTAAGCATCCATTTTCCCATTTGCAAAAGGAGGGGGGTTGAAGTATGTTTTTTCAGGGTGTCTTCTTCGACAAAAAATAAAAAAAAAAAAATAGAAAGCTTTTTATGACCCAACCAAAGTGGCAAAGTCCAGAGAAATAGTTTGAAAATAGTTCTGCCTCCTAAAAGCATCTGATTCTTTTAAGTGAAAGCATGCAGACAGATTCGCCCAGCTGTCACCCCTGAAGAGGACACAGTAAATATGCTCTAACTTACATGAAATCCAAAGTGTAATTGTTAAGAACCCCTATGCACAATTAGAAAACTGGAGATTTTGTTTTCTGTTTTCACCACCTCATCAACAAACTACACTATTCTGAAAGCTTTAAGTACCTTTCTACTTTTTGAGTAAATGGGGGGGGGCAGTTTCAGACAATAACAGACTGTCTATATTTAAGATGAGAAGTCCCCTGGGTATGAAGGGAATCTATGATTTCATTTCATATCATTTCCCTCAATTTTTCCTGACACATATTTGGAAATTTCTTTCTCTTAGTTCCTACTTGTCACTGTTAGAATACAAGCACATTCCTTTCTGGACACGTTCTGCAGTGTCATCATGCCTTTGGAGTGTGTGCTGAGAGACTAAGTCAAGAGTTCTCTTGAGGAGATGTTAGAGAGATGGTGGGCATGGGGACCAGGGAGCTTAGCATCTCAGCCGATCCTGGCTGGCTAAAGCACACTCTGAGACTTACAGCCATGCAATTTCCAGGAATTAATGTCAGGGACTATAAAATGTTCTCTGAGACATCCTTACCCATCATTTTGCTTCATGAGCCTACTGTATGCCTAAGTAACACATCACAGTACACCCTGGTATACATACAGTTAACTATGTCTTTAAAACACCAACCTATTACCCATCTACAATGCATAATATGCTTGACGAAAATCTGAACTTAAAATTCCAACTGCACACTTGTGCTTTTAAGGGAAAAGCAGAGTACACATGCCTGGAATATGGTGCTCTACTATTTCAAGAATAATTTTCAGCTATATGATCATACATGAAAAAGGAAAAATATATCTATGTATAAGATCCATCCCATTATGCTATACTAACTTAAAACGACTTCTGAGCTATACAAATTTGAGGGGGAAAAAATAAGTTCAAAGATACACCACTACAATTGATTACAGAAGTAATACAAAGCTGAAATGCTCTCTCTTCTAACATTTTATCAATGACCATTAACCTTTCTTTAGAACTCTCAACCTTTTTTTGCTATTCTTTTTTCTGCTCAACAAATCAATTTTTCAAATGCGGTAAGGAGTGGTAGCCTTTATTTTTGTCTCCCAGGCAAGATGCTATTAGGGGTCACTTCCCATGGACAGAGAAAACAATCTTCACGGATAATAATGATAAAACCTTATGGAATGCAAAAACAACCAAAATATGTATTCTCGGATGACTGCAGTAGGGCCAAGTCAATATTAGTCCCATTTCACCCACGCATCACATAGCCTATAAATGCTGTCAGCCTGATAAGAATTTCCTGATTTACTCTTTTTTCCAATAGAAAATATAGGTCATCAAAATAAACTCCTGACAGTAAAAGAACAGTAGTTACACTATCAAGTCCCTTTATTTCGCTAGCCCAGTTATAGTCAGTTACCTTACTTAACAACCACAGAAAAAATGACCTCCAACAAGCCATTTTAGTAAAAGGAACATGAAAATTTCCAGGCACATCTCTCAGCTAAGTTCTTAGAGTCAACTCAGTCTAATTATGTACTCGAAAGACACCTATGGAACCCTAAAGCGTGGCAAAGTTGATATTCACTAGTAGCGCAACTCACATCGTGGACAATTCAGCAAAAAGGAAAGTTCATTCTTCAGTTTGTGGATGGTCTTAGCAAAAGAGTGAAATTTGGGGATTAAGTTGCAGCGCTATTACGAAAGTTAGAGTACTAGAGTTACTTCTTACTGACAACTGGATTTTATGATTAGTAATTTATAATTTTTCTGATGCTGAATTTTATTTTCTACTTCAAGAGTATTACAACCCTAACCTCCACCACAGATTCATATATTAATGGAATTATTTTCACAATTCTATAGAACAAAACATCACTTCTATAGTTCAAGTTATTTTTTAAGGGAAAAATACTTGTCTGTATGCTTAGTAATTTTGAGTCTGTTGCTTGTCCACATTCCAATTGACAATGGAAAGCCTCTACAGTCTCTGAGATGGAGAAAGGAAGGGAGGTAATACGATGGTTCATCTGGGGCTGAGTGTTTATAAAACACATAATAATGATATCAGGAATCTCTTTGCCTCACTTGCCTAATTTGTACCTAAACAGGTTTTCTCCATTACTTAATACCATTCATACTTAAAATTAAAAAAAAAACAGGCAGCACAACCAAAATGTTTAAATCTATCACCTTTGACCATAAATTACAAAATACTTTCCCATTTCTCTTTCCTGAAAGTAATCTTGCTTTCAAATGCTAAAGCTTCTGAATATTTAAAAGAAAAGAAAAGAAAAGAAAAGAAAAGGAAAAGAAAAAAGAAAAGAAAAGAAAGGAAAAGAAAAGAAAAGAAAAGAAAAGAAAAGAAAAGAAAAGAAAAGAAAAGAAAAGAAAAGAAAATAGCAATAAAGTGGGGCTCCTTCCTCTTTCGTTCTACTTGGTCCTGTTAAGGTTATACTGTTTAGCCGCTAACTCTGGGGCATGTACTTTGCTCCAGAACCAGCTGAATTTTAGAGTCCCTAAATTCTAAACTGAAGTTATGATTTCTTTTCAAAGAGTAGCACTACAAATCTAAGCAAAGAAACAGGTAAAGGGAATACAGAAATCAAAATGAATTATATAAATTATAATAAAGAGCCAAACCCTTAAGACTACAATAAAATATACAGTTTCTAAGAAATTTTTAAAAAGCCAATCAACAAATTCTGTCGATGGTAATTTCCAAACTGTATCTAGTTCCCTGAGAAGTGTCTCCACCTCGCCGTGCATGACCTGTATTTTTTCACTCTCCCCAAATTAACCCACCGTAACTCCCAGACTCTTGAGGACCCTACTTTGGTGCACGCCGGTGCCGTATACTCACATATGTATTCTTGATAGCACTAACTAAAGCTTGACACACACCCTGTTGGTGTCCAGAGAGGAATGTCCAGGGGTACCTCGCGCCAAATCCCCACACCGAAGTCTCCCTTCTAGGGGAGCGATAGCATCTTCCTGGTTCTGGAACCCTTTGGACCCACCACACTCTGTCATTCTCAGCGTGGTGAAGGTTCACCATCTGGTGGTCCGGGGTCCCCTCCTGAGTGGGGACACACTTTAGCGGACTCGGCTGTAACCTCTCTGCGATTGGACGGAACGAAAAATGAATGAGGAAGTTGGGATCAATCCCTGCCCTCGGCTCCAGCCTGCAGCGAGGAGCTCAGCAACGCCGACGCCGCGCCCCGGACCCCGCTGCGGGGAGTCCCGGGTGGTCAGGCGGCCCCGCGCCGGCCACACCGTCTCCCCTTATCAAGACAACCGCGAAACACTCCGCCTTTCCAAAGAGCAAGTATTCGGTATGAAGGAAGTTTGCTCACACACTCCTAAGGCAGACGCCCTTGGTGGATGTGGGACCGAGCCCGGGAGCTGACAAGGCGGCCCCGCCGGGCGGCCTCGGGCTCCGTGACGGGCGCTCCGCGGAGCCCGGGCCAGGGTCGGCCTCGCTCCCCGCGCCCCGCGCACCCCCGCGCCCCGCGCACCCCGGCGCCCCGCGCCCCGCCCGCGCCCCGGACCCCCGCCCCCCCGCGGGCTGCGCGGCCGCCGACTCACCTGCCGGCCGGGTTGGGGCGCCGGGAGGCGGCGGGCCGCGGGGCAAGCGGCGGCTGCGGCGGGGCTGGGCGCACACTGGGGCGCGCCATGCGGCTGCGGGGGATACATCAGCTCCGCGCAACTCATGGCAGCCGGGGCAGCGGCGGTCCCCGAGCTGCCGCCGCCGCCGCCGGGGTCGCTGCTGCAGCGGCTACTGCGGCGAAGGCGGGTCCTCGGCGGCCGCGGGCTCCGCGCGGGGCGCGGGCGCGGGCGCGGGCGCGGGCGGGGGCGCGGGCGGGGTCGGCAAGCGGCGGGCGCCCCGCGCGGGCACCTTCATCTTCAGCCGCTCCGAGGGTGCCCGGCCCGCCGCGCGGCGTGGGCGTCACAGGCTCGGCTCCCGCGCACCGCGGCGCCCCGCGCAGCCGCAGCCACAGCCACAGCCGCAGCCGCGGGGCCGGCGGGCAGCGGGGAGCGGGGAGCGGGGCTCAGCCTCGCGGGCGCGCTGCACGCCCGGGGCTCGCCCCACGCCCGGAGCCCGCGCCTGGGCAGGGCCGGGCCGGGGCGGGGCGGGGCGGGGCGGGGCGGGGCGCGGGGGGGCGCGGGGGCGCTCCGCCAAGTCCCTCCACCTCGGCCCGGGGCTGCGGATTGGAGCGCAGCTCGAGCCTCCCCGCCTCCCCGCCTCCCCGCCTCCCCGCCGCGGGCCGAGGTGGAGGGAACCGTGGGCGAGGGCCCCGCGCCCCGGGGCGCCGCTTGCACCCGCCCTGGCCACCCGGCCGTCGGGGGGCGTGGGGGACACCGACGCCGAGACCCGCCTAAGCGAAGGCCAGGTGTGCGAAGAGGTAAAGCGGAGTAACACTGGGGTTAGCCCCCGCGTCACACAGGACCCCAAGTGGAAGTTGACTTCACTACAAGGACGCGCAAGCCAAGGATGCAACGCGGTTTCCTACGAACGATCTCAGCTCCAAGTTTACACCTTCACGGTCGGGACACTCCTGCGGGACGTCAACCTTTCCTGGCTCTTCCCACCTGGTTTCCATAGAGTAACAGACAATGACAACTGGTCAAACCCATTCAGCTATTAAAGGTTGATCTATTTGCAAGTGGTTTATAATCCCCCCCCCAAAAAAAAACATCCCTTTGTACGAATATGACTGTATTTTTATATAATCAGGTAAAGTAGCAAAGAATTATAATTATTTTCTAAATAAGCAAACTCTTTGAACTTTAACAAGTATGTCTTGTTTCTTTACTTTCAGAGACTATCTTTTGCCTGAGAGAAAGTCAATCGGGATGTCACATGTACTGATGTTACGGATTGAATTGTGTCCCTCCAAAATTCTTATGTTGAAGTCTAATTGCCAATGTGACTGTTTGGAGACAGGGCCTATTAGGAGGTAATTAAATTTGAATGAGGTCATAACTGGAGTCCTAACCTAAAACTGGTATCCTTATAGAAGAGGAGGTGACAGTAGGGATGGCTGTCTGCAGTGGTACAGAGGAAAGGCTTTATGGCAGCCAGTCATATGCAGCCAGGTGCAGTCTATAAGCCAGGAAGAGACATCTCACTAGAAACTAGCCTTGAGGGCAGCATGACATTGGACTTCTAAGCTGTCAGAAAGTAAATTTCTGTCGTTCAGGGCACCCAGTCCTGTGTTTTTTGTTATGGCAGCCCTAGCAGCCTCATAGACATATACACTATTAATAAATTGCTAATCTTGATAGGAATGTGTATGTGTGATACATAACTCTACAGACTCACATACATAAATGCATGTATATTCACACGTATATACACTTATACAAATACAGGAACTATAGTAGTTGACAGGAACTCTTTGCTACTCAAAACAGCTCCTATACACTCATTTATTCTTTCATCCATTGAATATTAAAAGCATACTAATTAAGGGCTTTCACAGTTTGGATTTTGTGCTTTTCGTAATGAGGAGGTATTCTTATCAATAAGACATATATGAAATTATTTGAAATGTTTATCGCTGCCTTTTCAAAAAATGACATCCTCTGGTCACCCTTTCCTGTGTTCCAGATTCATCTATTTGGCTTCTACTAGATGGTTCCATAGGAACTTTAGTCATGATAGCACTGATATTTTCCCACAGCCCCACCTGATCCTCCTTTTTTAATTTCCAGCTCAGATATTAAAACTCCCATCTACCAATTGCCAAGCTAGAAATGATCAGACGCTTCTTTCTTCTTTTTACAGTCCCTACGTCGGGTCTTAGAGTCCACTTGATTCCAGCTTTTACACTTCTGATTCTCTTCCTTCATCTTCTGATCTCTGCTGCTATAACCCTTAGTTCACACAGCATCTTTCATCCAGACTCCTGCAAGAGGCTTCTTCCTGATTTCCAAACCCCAGGTTGAACCCTCTTCTGATCCATTCTTCACACAGTTTATCCTCCTACTGTTTTCTGTCCCAGCCACTGCAAATCCAACAGAGTAATAATGTTTTACCCCTCTTTTAAAAACTTTTGTAATATCTCCCCACAGTCCCAAGTCTTGAACCTTCAAATTCTGGTCCCTGCCTCTGGTCCCTGTCACCAACTTATATAACTATCTATTCAGCCATGTGCATTGAACCTCCCTTTCCAGGAAAGAGCCTGGTGTCTCCTATGACCTTCCTTTATTATGCATGACCAGAACTTCTGCACCAACACACTCTACCTTCTTCACTTGTTACCTCCTTTTTGCTTTTTAGGGAATCATCTTCCAAAACATCTACTGAAGACTAGCTTTGATGCCTCTACTCTCGGCAACTCCACCATACCAACTACTTGATCTGAAATTGTATATTTGCTCTTTCCCCCCGACATGACCATGGCCACTTGAGAATTGGGACTGTGATTTTTTTAAATCTGTGAATCTCAATCATATAATGCCTGGCTTAATAAGCATTCATTGAAGAGTATTTTAAAAAGGAGTAAAAAAATTCTTCAAAGGGCTTAAAACTTTGTGGAGGATTCACGCCCATCAGTGAAGGTCGTAATTCAGAACATGGGGTTTCAGATCTTGCATCAGGATTTCCACATCAGAATGAGAAGATCCTTGTGAGATGAGAAACTTTTGGACCTGGCGTGGAAAGTGACTAAATTAGGCCACAAAGCTAGTTTGCAAGGGCACCCTTTCCTCTATTGCAAGCCTCCTGTTTTAAACACTTAACACTTCCAACTATATCTCCAAATAACTTAATTATCTGTAGCTCATTGTTTTTAGTATAATTATGTGTTCAATGTATCTCCGACAATGGACTTGCAGAGAACATTTAAATGTGAATGCATAGTCCACATTTAGAAGATGTTCAGTATATATCTGTTGACTTAGAAAATGAAGCCAAAACTAAATCCAAAATGTCCATACGCCCAATTTCTGCATCTTCCTTGTTCCCCATATGGCCTCCAGTATGTTGCAAATATTTATTATATGACAAAGATGTAGTTCTTGGATACTAATAAGTCATGGACTCAAAAGCCTGGAGGTATTTGGCAAAATCATTCTATAATGAAGTATCTTTATTTTGATACCTTTCCATTTGTATATTGTACTGATGGGGAAAAAATGAGAGACTAACAAAAAGTTCTGCACAGAATTAGAATCTAGGAGAGACGTGGACTGGACAGAGAGGGAAGATAAATTGTCAAGGGCTGGGAATCTTGGTTTGCTCATTAATAGAATGTAGAATAATTCCTGTTAAGGAAAGTTAAGTTGGAGCTCTGGTAGGAGAGCACATATACCTGACTTCCCAGGTAGATGTTTAGGGTGTTAGAGTAGAAAAGGATCAAAAAGATCATCTAGTCTAAAATATCTTCCAATGATAAGCAAACATGTGGTCTGATTAACATCTACAGAATTGGAGGCACACTACTACCAAAATTATAGGCATAAAGTGGTATGCACGTGTATGTGTGTGTGTGTGTGTGTGTGTGTGTATCCTTTTAAGCATATACATACCATAAAAGAAGAGTTTTTAGATCAGATCATTTGGTCATCTTGGAGTTTTAGAAAAGGGGTGGGGAAGAAAAAATGTAGGCCAATTGCATTTAACAGTAGTGAGTCACACAGATCAGAGAATGTGATCTGATCACTGGTGTATTCATTGTCATGTCTATTACGCTGAGGTGTCACAATTACTTGGAATAAAATAATAATGAAATGGAACTTGATTATTTGTACTTCTGAGCTAAAATTCCTTAAATTTTACCCTTTTATATTTTTTCTTCCTTCCCAAACTGTTCCACCTCCCTTCTGGTTCAGTTGTGATGTAGAACTAGATCTTACCCACTGGTGTTTATCTTCTTACTCTTTTCTATCCCAGCCACTACAATTCCAATAGAATACCAAAATTACCTTAAATGTTCCCAACTTCTCTGAGACGGGTTTACAGTCACTGTAGTTTTGGCTCCCCTCACCAAATTTCCCAGCATGTTTACAATTTTATAGCTGGAATTTGGTGGTGTGCAATCCACAAACCAGTTTTATTTAGAAGGGGTAACATGAAATGGGTTTTTCCAATATCTCTTGGAATGAGATAAGGCAAAAAAGAAAGCAGGTTTCTTTCTTTTCTTGAGTGATGATGGCCAGGTTCGTCTGTAACTTGGGGAACCAGCATAAGGAACCATTGGGAACCAACAGTCCAAACACGTGTATTTCTCAACCTGTGTATCTACACCGTCCTCTCAATTCACCTTACAGCTTATTCTTGACTCACCCTCTGGCCTAAACTGAGGCCCCTGATAATGCAGCCCATTCTAGGAATCATGGCTCAGAAAGTGGACTTGGGTCATCTGCACAGGGATTTCCCAAGTCTTTAGTACAGAAACATGGTTGTTCTAGGCAGAATAATGCTTCTCCAGTCCCTGAAGATGTTAAATTCTAATCTCTAGATTTTATGAATACTCTAATTTCACATGGCAAAAGGGAGCTAAGATTGCTGATGGAATTAAGGCTACTAAGGAGCAGGTTTTAAGAAAGGAAAATTATTCTGGATTGTCTGAGCGGGCTGGAGGCAGAAGAGTGAGTGTCACATTGATCTGAAGTGAAAAGGACTCTACGGGCTCTTGATAACTGAAAATGAAAAGAAGCAACAAGCCAAGGAATATAGGCAGCTTCTAGAAGCTGTAAAAGGCAAGACAGTGGCCCGAATGCTGCCAGAAGGAATAGAGCCCTGCCAACATCATTTTGGACTTCTGACCCCCAGAGCTGTAAGATAATCAATTTGCATGGTTTTAAGCCCATGAGTTAGTGGCAATTTGTTACAGCAGCAATAGGAAATTAATACAATAGTTTAATGTGGGAAGGAGGGACTAAAAGGAAGGCCTTTGCCTTTGTCCCCTTTGCCCTATAGATTCCCATGAGGAGAGGCACAATAGGAAGAGGGCCAGTGGGAGTAATCTAAAACTCAGAGGCCAGAGGGGGGCTCTGGTTGCCTGGATCTAGGGGTGATGCCTGTAATACCACTGGAATGGTTGTAAAAAACAGGTCAAAACTCACATGTAAAGCAATAAACCACTTTATTCAGGTGATCCTTTGGGATCACCTGCCTTAAATGGGCCTTCCTCAATGCTCAGCAACTTTACTATGTATATCTAGCATGATTACCCACGTTGCCTTACAACTCTTGCCTCCTATCTCCTCTACCATCTTTAAATCCCTCAAATTCACTTTCTCCATGTTCTCCCTTTCCATTACCGTTTTAGTCTGCTTGCAAACAGATTTCTGTCTCATCACCCCACAAAAATTTTTTAAAGTCTAATAATGATGACACTTACCAGTTCAAAGTTCATTTTAAAACTGCATCCTCATTGATGATTCATACATTTTGACATTAAGGATTAATCACTCCTTAAAATTCTCTCTTCTCTTGACATCCTTTGATGGCATTCCCCTGTCTGAATCTGTCTACTAACACTTCAGCTATTCTTTCTTGGCTTCCTCTGCCAAGTTCTCCTCTACTTCAACTCTAAATATTGAGTTTCTTGGTTGCTTTGACCTAGGACTTTTTCTTATCTTATTCAAGCCTCTCCTCCTAAGAGACCTCATCCATCTTCAAATCATCTATATATACAAATAACTCACAAAAATTTACCTCCAACCCAGAGCACTTCAACAGAACGCAAGACTTATAGAGTGGAGATATATCTTACATGGAACTCTAAAGTCAATAAATAAAGCAAATGAAACCATATGCAGCCCAATTATTACTGAAAACTTCTTCAGTACCCTACAATAAACTGGATGCACATGTACTGAGTCTTATTAAGTTCAACACAGATACTTTGAGCTTGAGCATTGAAAAGACTACCTTTTCTTGGATTGAACAGATGAAATATAGTCCATGTTTAAGGTGTCATGTCATTTATGCTAATTTTTAAATGCTAGAATCATACTCAAATTCACAAGATATACATAATATGAGAGAGGCATGTGGGAATTAGACCAACTCAAGGAATAATAGATTCATGTGTCCCATCTTACCCTTACTCTGGGCTAGGTCATCGTCCACCGAGTTGAATAGTGAATATAGTGCTTCTTATAAAATTATCTCTCCGTCTCCCTCCATCTCTCTCTGTTTCTGTTTCTCTCTCTCATTTCTTCTCTCTTCCCCTGCCAACTTACTTCCATACCCTTCTACCCATTCCATCCCCACCCTTCTCTCCAATAACTGCCTGCTTACCACCTTCCTTTTGAAATACAGGTTTTTTCCTAACTTTCCCCCCTTTGTTTCTCCATAATGATCCATACAGGCATAAAACATATATGTTTTCTTCACTATTGTATCATGGTACAAGTATTCATTAGAAATTTGTTGGATGAGGCAATTATTTTGTACTTTATTAAGGAATAATTTCCTCTGGGGTTCAACATAGTCACAGTTGTAGGGATAGGCTTAGTTTAAAAGTTGATTTTCACCACTTGCCATGTAGGTTATAGACTAGTTAGATGATTTAAAGCATGTGCTTTTATAAGAGGATGAAGGATAATGGAGGGGTTTATATAGATCAGGTATTTATGATTTTTGAACTTCCATGGAGGAAATAGTGATAAAGAGAACTCACACTTTATAAGGCTCTGCGATGGGCCAGACATTTATGTTAAAATTGCTTTTATCTCACTCATTTAATTCTCACGACAATCCTATGCAGTATTTGTTATCATCACTTCAGATATGGAAGAGCTGAACTGCAGAAAAATTAAAAATTAAATATTTTAAATATCACCTAGCTCGTGAGTGGCTGAGCCAGGATTTGACTGCAGTGTTTGATTCCAAAACACTCCAAAAAAACCGTATTACCATATTACCGAATAATTAATGGGTACTAAACCATTATATAATATATATAATGTTATATAATATATATAACTTCATATATATGTGTGAAGGACGTAATAAGATAGATTCACCAAAGAACTGACAAGCCTCAGAAAAGACTTTCTAGATTGATTGTCTAATGGAACAATTTAATTAAAACTTCTGCCAAGCATGGGTTTCCAGCTTTAAGAACTAGTTTGGAAAGAAGTGGAGGAACTCCTGAAAATTCCCAAGTGCAACAGAAGAATGAATTGTAAGGGATTATAGGAGCAACTTATAAATTTTCTTTTTGGGTAGAACTGAGAACTTTTATCTCAAAAGTACTTTTCTGGTTAATTTTTCTTCTTTTTGTTTCCTTCATAATGTACTAAAAATTGAATAGCTTGTGATATTACCAGAATCATGGCCATGGTTCCAGGAAACAAGGACTTTCAGTGGAGTAAAGAAGAGTGGCCAGAGTAGGCGGGTGGACAGGACAGCAAGTTGTGTAGGAGAGGGTGATTAGAGAAGTCACCTGTATTCCTGAAACACTCAGCATGCTCTCTCTGCGGAGGTGTTTTTTGTTTGTTTGTATCAATCTTGGCTGGAATTGTACTCTTGATCTGGTGTATTTTATAGAGATTTAATAATGGAGGAATCGAAGTTGGGAAACAGTGAGATGAAGAGTATCAAGACATTGCTTAGCCTGTACTAAAAATTAGCAAAGAGAACATACTTAATCGTGAAATAGAATCATCTGTCCTCATGGAAGATAATGATAGACCATTAGCTCATTGTGTACCATGAGTTCCTCGCCTGCTTCTTTGCTGGTTTTCAGGGTAGTGATGGTAGATCCGAACTAATTTAACTACATTGTCTCTGTCAGCCTCTGACAAGTGGAATATAATCACATGAAGTCTGGCCTGGGGTTGGGTATAGTCCTATCCGTGGAATGGAACAAAGCTAAGTAGACCAGGGAAGATTAAACCCTTGATCTTGGCATCATTAACATTCTGTTCTAATGCATTGGGCTAACTAGCCACAGACAAAGACCAATTGGACTAATAACTCACAGCAGCCAGAACAATGTGGTTTGAATTTATTTCTCATTTTTAATACATTAGTTTTATAATTTGATTTAAATATTTTAGGGTTAACGAAGCCAAAGGCCCATGTTGCTGTCATTCAGAAAAGAGAAAGCAGAGAGGATAAGCTATGTCACACAACTTCCCACGATCACTAGGCACAAAATGGCACAAAGGACTGTGCTGTCACTTTGTAAGAGAGGTGTCAACCTGGAACACTGAGAGTCAATCACCATTTTTGTAAATAATTACAGTTAACAAACACAAAAGAGGTTTTGCATTTAAAGAAGCCTTTTTGAACCACTTTGAAGACCAACAACTTTTACGAAACAAACAAACAAAAAATCCTCAACTCTTTGTTGTTTGGCTTTGCCAAATTTCCATGCACTGTGCTTGATAAAAAAAAAAAAAAAAGTGAAGTATGCGTGGTTCTTCAAATCCTGAAAGTAATTTATTTGCGTCCCAACTGCCTATTTCATTCTCATTAAATAAAGAGATCATTGGAGAGGATATCTTAACATTATTATCCCTGTGGCTTTAGATGCCTGGAGTTAATTCAAAATCCCACTTACTTCCAAGGCCCATTATAATAAGTTGTACCTTTTCTAGAAAGCATATCTTAACATTTTAAAACTGGCTTCTTTTATGCCATTATAGTTTGTACTGCCTGCACCTTATATTTTGTGGCTTGATATATGCAATTATTATTGTTATTCTTTATTTTGCCTTAATCATTTCAATTACCATATTTGCCTCCCTTATGAAAAGATAAAACAATAAATTCCCTGGGGGAAAAGGCAGAGTTCGATGTTTCTTTGGTGACTCACACAGCACGAAAAGTAAGTACGGTGTAAACCTGCTGTCATTAATTTGAATTGAACGACTCACTCTGTGATCTGTGAATGTTGTGGAATTGTTAATCTATAATGTTCTTGTTGGTCTCCTTCAACACCAAATAGGAAGAACACAGACACTAGGAATATTTTATGTAAACTTTACCCAGAAAATATACCTTTAATTATCATTTAGCCTAATTTCCCTTTCCTTCTTTGAGAAGTAAGTAATGTCTTCAAACACATGTCTCTTTTCATATTGTCTTTAGAATAATGAGAAAATGTTGGATGTGATGAGTATTTTTGATACTTTTGAAAACATCTTTTTTTTTATTTTCTAAGGATTTTTTAAGATTTTTTATTTATTCATGAGAGAGAGAGAGAGAGGCAGAGACACAGGCAGAGGGAGAAGCAGGCTCCATGCAGGGAGCCCAATGTGGGACTCAATCCCGGGTCTCCAGGATCAGGCCCTGAGCCGAAGGCAGCACTAAACCACTGAGCCTCCCAGGCTGCCCTATTTTCTAAGGATTTTAATGTGAACAGTTTCTTTAACAGAGTATAGCTGTATTACAACTGAAAAATACAAAATCCATTGAGATTTCAGAGATTCATATCATCTCCACTGACAATAAATTACAGCTATTCATCCTTCATATGTTAGTGTCCAAAAAGATTACAAAATCAAGTCCACGCAGGTCGTATAGGTAGAGATAGATTCCCTAAAGTTATCTAACCATAAAATTGATCAGATAAGGAAGTAAAGTAACAGTAATAATAGTGATGATGATAATAATAATAACAACAATAATAGTTAGCTTTTATATAGTACCTGTTCTGTGCCTGGCACTTTACATATATTGACTCATTTAATTCTCATAAAAGCTTCATGAGGTAAATACAATAATTATCTCCATTATACATATTAGGAAATCAAGGCATCAAGTGGTTAAGTGATTTCCTCAACATTATTCACCCCAGTAATCTGTTTCCACAGTCCAACTCTTTGTGCAGACCATATCTCAAAAGGGATGTTGAAAAAAGCTGATGTGGAATTGTGGCAATTCTAGATGATTTTACGCATTCTATCCTAGGAATCCACATTGTCTTGTCTACAATCTTTTTTTAGCAGTTGAACAAATAACATCATTTCTAATGTCTACAATGATGTTCTGTATTCTAGATGATAGTGGTGCTCACCAGAAGAACAGAAACAGGTGACAACAACCTACATACACCACCTTCCTGAAATCTCAAAAAGATACAGTAAAAGCAAACTAAATAAAACAGTATCTGTATTGCCTTAATATTTGTTTCATTTTCTTACTTATATACAAATATGAATTTTATTCATTTCTTAAAAGTGAATAACTGAAATAATGGTATGTCTGCTGCCAATTTTGTGGGATTAAATCTCATAAATTCTCAAGGACTGAACTATTTGTTTAGACTTTCCCTGGAAGTACACCATGTTCTCTATGGATAATAACAAATATTAAAAAAAAAAAAAACTGAAAGCGATTTCAGAGCATTTGATAATCAGGTCATGACATCATCAATTTCAGATATGCTGGGAATATGAGGAACTTGATATGAACAGATGGAAGAGATAAAGAATTGTGGGAGCTATTCTTGAGGCAGTGTGAGGTACTATATTGAATATTAATTGTTACTTCAAGCTCAGGAAATGTGCAAATACTGGTCATCAGCTACAGCACTGTTTCTCAAAGTGTGGTCTATAGTCATGCAGAATTGTTGTCTACAAGCTTTTTTAGAAGTAGAAACTCTCAGGCCCCAGTCCAAACCTGCTGAATCTGAATCTACATTTTGATAAGAACTTCCAGGTGATTCCTATGCACATTAAAATTTGAGAAGCACTGAACTAGAGTGTCTCTCTACACTCAATATCAACATGTAATATCAAACTACTTACATTTAACCTAGCATAATTTTAAGACCCACAACCAGCTGGTAGAAATAGACTAATGGTGATATATTTTTGGCAATTTAAATATTATAAAACCATTTTTTCAGGCATTTAGCTCACTTAATATCCTCATTCTGTTATGAAAAAGTCAGAATATGTGTTTTACATGGTGAAACTGTTGCTAAGAGAGAAGTGATAATGGGGCCAAATACATGAAGGTGGTAATTTACAGTCAGATCTTCTACACCCCAATCCAGTACCTTTCCCATTCACAAGCAAACCATCTGCAGTTGTATCCTTGGAAATGCTAAAAGGTTGATAATATTTTTCTAAGACACAACTTATTCCCTGTTAAAGCACACAGTCTTCCTAAAGGCAGAAAAGGTAATCTCAGTCAAATACAGTAAATTCAGTCACTGACATGTGTTCTCAACTTTTTCTGGGTACGCTCATGATTTCAGGCTAAGGTGGACGTTTCCTATTTTTCCCCTTCTCCTGAAATGGTATTAGGCTCTTTGTAGGGCACAGGGGGTGGGGAAACTCTGCTGGGGAGGGGAGACCATGGTTGCCTCAGTTCTTAGTCTTGACTTTTCACAAAGCCACCTCCCCTCATTTCCCATGCTATGGTGACATTCTTGGGAGGCTGCTGCCTCTCAGCATGTGAGACAAAGGGCAGAGACACAGGTATTGTATCCTTTTTAAAAAATATTTTATTTATTTATTCATGAGAGACACAGAGAGGCAGACATAGAGGCAGAGGGAGAAGCAGGCTCCATGCAGGGAGCCTAATGTGGGACTCAATCCCAGGACCCCAGGATCACGACCTGAGCCGAAGGCAGACGCTCGACCACTGAGCCACTCAGGTGTCCTGTACTGTATCCTTTCAAATTTCATTTATGACTGACTTTTATTGTTCCTCCGCCCTTTTCAGGACCAACTCCAAACATGAGGGTGGAAGGGGAGAGGACAGGGCACAGAAACCTACTCTTCCCGGTATCTAACTCTCTAGCTTCCTCTGTAACTCCATTTCTTCCATCCCAGAGAATTACTATCTCTTCAAGGGCAGGAAAAACTTGATCTTCAAGTATTATTTCATGGCTTTTTTTAAAAAAGCTTAAAAGCCAGGAATTTGTTCTCTAGTTTCCATAGTTGCCACTCCCCCTTGAGGCAATGCCTGTGTGAAGTCCAGTGGCCTAAATGGAGGAGAGGTGACAGGCTAAAATGGAATGAGGTACGGCAAGCTCAGTTAATACTTAAAAATATTGTCCTTCCTGGTGTCCTGTAATTCTCATGAGATAATATGTAAGGCAAGAGGTGTTGGATTAGAGTCTCTAGAATTTAAATCATGACAAATTCGGCTCACTCCATCGATGTTTGCCTGACAACATCTAAGGTACTATATTCACCTCTTAGTGGTTCTCTTTATTTTTATTTATTTATTTATTTATTTATTTATTTATTTATTTATTTATTTTTAGTGGTTCTCTTTAAATGTTTTCGACAATGTAAGGTGTGACCATAGGAAAATAGTCAACATGATAAGGTGTCTGAGAATGATTTCATGTGTGGCCTGATTGTAGGGATTATGATCACTTAGCCTAGGAAAAAGAAAGACTAAAGGGAAATAAATACTGGAATGTCTATCATATCATGTGGGAAAGAATAAACGCTTTTTGTTTTGTTTTGCTCTAAGGGAAGACAGAATCAATGGATTAAGTTTAAAAAATCAGATTTTAATTCAAATTAAGAACACTGAAGACAATTCTGCCATTTTCATTTTACTCTTGCATAGAGCAACAGTATAGAAGAGCCTCAAATCCTGCGATATCACTTAAAAGAGAGAGCCACCAGGAAGGCAAGTGTCCTGAGCTGGATTGAATGATAATGTGAGAAATAAAGAAACTTTTTATTAAGCAACGTCATTCATTAATGTTTTGTGGTTTTTATGTTATCACAGCATATCCTCTACTAGCCTAACAGAATAAGGAAGAACTTTCAAAGAAGTTCAGCAAAGGACTGAATTTCCTGTGCGGAAGTAACTACCCCATTTTGGAAAGTATCAGGCAGTAAAGAGTATACATTTATTTTAAAATAATATCCATAAATTATTTATTTACTAGACTTTATGTTCTGTGAGTACATACTATGCACCAGTTATTCCATCATGCTCTGGACCAAAGTGGTAGGCAAGAAGAGCACGACCTCTCGGTATTTGCTAGTAGTTCTGACAGGTGATTCTCACCATTTGCTTTCCATTTTAAAGTTTTTAGTGTCCATTTAATAAATTAATAGAATATTGCTACCACCACATCCTATGGTATAATGTTCCTGTTGCTATAATATCTAGCTATCTTCATTTTTTCTATATACATGAGAGGGATATGTTTGTATATCTATATGCACATTTTTATGTTTAGACAGGTACGTTTTTACACTTCTGATAATTCACCTACAGATTGTCAGGAATCGTGAAAATTTTGAAATTCTATCCAACTTGCTAGTTCACAAGTTAGCTTGGATGCTAGCAGAAGGCAAAAGACTCCTGCATTAAAAACAAAGGACACTTTATTATTCATAGCGAATAGCTGCAGCCAAAATATCAGCATTTGCCCAAGTCTCAATTCCTACAGAAGGAGGAATGATGAAGTCCAGGTGACATATGCGCATGCAATGGGATACATTACAGAAAAGGAATCCCAAATTTAGAAAATGTCAGTCTTTCAGAACTGGCTACAAACAAGCCTGCCCACACTTTGTCCCAGAGGGAAGCATTAATTCGTTTATAATGGACAACAATGTCTCTCTCTGCTCTGGAGGAAGACATATCTCTGTCTCCCAAGGTTGTTCTGTACATAAACATCTTTGAAAATATAATCAGAACAAAAGGCTGTCAGTGCTTCTGTTCACAAGACATGCAGAAACATTAGAGGTCCATATAGAATTGTCTTGTGATGATACCCACTGGATCACAGACTGCCATGAACCAGAACTAAGCCTAAATTTTCATCACTATACCTTCAATTTCTGGGACCCAGTAAAAAGGAGCTACCAGTTACTGAGGTCTTATCATACGCCAGGATTTTTCAAGCATTGCATGTGTTAACTTAATCCCAGCAACTACAATATGGTTAAAATATTATCTGCACTTTACATATGAGGAAGCTGATGCCAAAAGTGTTTAGCAACTCATTTAAGAGTTCTATTAATAATAGGCAACTCAGCTAATAAGCTCAACTAATAAGTGGTGCAACTTAAGTATGTCTTGAAGAAGTGAACTGGATGGAAGGATGGATAAATAAGTCTGGAACAGAAAAGCATCTGCAAGTATATGCATCCAACTATGTACCAGGTTGCAATTTTGAGTTTTGAACCCAGTGCAGTTCTGTCCTGGACCTCACATACTACTAAAGCCACACTGAAATCAGACGCTAATGCATCTTGTTAGAGTACTTGCTGATTTCTGTAACTGCAATCCGCTCAGAGACTCTACGTGGAAGTCCGTACTGCAGCATGTCTAATTGAAACTTTATTGTCTAGGTTTCATTTGCCTGACTTGGCCAAACTTCATGGTAAGAGACTAATTCTCTGAAAAAATATGAGAATTCATTTCATACTCATTGTTCTTAGCAGTATGTTCATTGGCAGAACATTAAAAACAAGTAGAATCACTCAGTTTTATTAGCTGTGGAATAAATGTACAATGGAAAAACTAGCTCATGACTGAAACAGAGAAAAGTCATTTCTGTGCTATGTCACCATTCCTGGATGTAGACAGGACTGTAGCTACACAAAGTACATACCACACTATGTCCTAATTTTCGTTTTTCAAAAAATGCCATCTGTTTATTTCTAATCTCCTTCTTTATGGGATTCTCTCTTTTGTCCAGCTCTATACATAAACTGACATGTACTGGGGTAGAAGGAGACTGAAAATATGTATTCATGCATATCAACAGTAAATATATGGGGACAGCAAGGTGGGAAAAGGGAAGCAAAAGTTCAGAAAATTAGGAAAAAGGTACCTATAACTCAACACTACAACACAGAAGCATTATCACATTAATTTTTATATATATATATATATATATATTCTTCTTATATTTACTTTAAGTTATTCATTGAGAAAGTCACACAATATTGAGCACCTGGTATGTGCCAGATACATACACCTCAGGATGCCAGGGATTTAGGGGTATACAAAATGAAACAGATATTCCCTCTGCACATTCTAGAGAGGGCTTTTTTAGATGGTATACATCAAATTTTGAAAATTCCGTTTTAAACATATGAACAGATGTTAAATGTTCCTCTTTGGTTTTTATAACCATCATCTTTAAGAACTGAATTATCTTCCCTGAATAGCTAATGACAAACTGTTTTTGTGTCATTGTTATATATTTCTTTGTTTCTCTTCTTTTAAGCAAATAACCCCATAATGAACATCCAGACAGATCATTTTTTCCTACATATTTTGTAGAAGTGTACTCTTTCAGCACACATTTCTCCTGGACTTCTGCACACTGCCGTTGGGCCCTGTTCTCCTCTCATTTTGTGCAAGAGTCGCATTTAACGCATTGACATTTCTGCCAACAGAATTGCCATTGAATGACTTGAGAGGTAGCAAACTGTGATGCTTCGGAAATCTTCATCCATAGCTGATAGTTGACATTTCGAGGTTAAAGTTCCATCTTTGTTCTCTTTTAAAATGCACATATCACTCTAATACTAATATCTTGCAAATCTATAACACCTTTTTAAGAACAAATAGAAGGCAGCCTTGATAGGTAGAGGAATATGGCAGGAGGCCAATGCGAACACTGTGCTCTAGGCATAAAATACAGGCAAGTAAATTTCTCTGTGTGCACGTGTGTATGTTATTGCTTATTTCACCATTACTGTGAAGTATCTAGTGTGGGATATAGACTGTTATAACTGTAACATCAGTATAGTTATTTCATTTTCATCCTCAGATGAAGGAACTGAGGAACTTGACCAAGTCATAAAAATAGTACAATATTTCTAATCTAGTATCCTTTAGGCTCCAGCTTGCTGCCTCCATACCAGGGTGAGTTTTTGGACACTTTATAGTGGCTATTGAAAAATTCTATAGTCTTTTGCCTTTTTGGAGGAAAGAGGAAATCAGTAAATGCTTTTAATTTTATTTTTTCCTTTTGACCTGGGATTTTAAAGTGTTTCATGAATACACTTTATATAAATATGGAATAGGATGAGAAAACAAGAGGAATAGGAAAATAGCAGAGTGAAAAAAATTGAAAGGAAATTAGGTGAATTAAGTCATTCTTCTTTAATTTGTAACAATATATAAAGCTTAACTTGTGGGGTTTTTTAATTTTTTTTTTTCAACTTGTGTCTTTGATATGAAAATTCAAAACACTGCATTCCACTGATGGGAACTATTCTCTCCTTTGAGGGTCCTGCTTCCTGGAACAAAATGGAGCATCTCCCTTTCTCTGTTAGGAATTAGGCCAGCCGTGAACTCTGGGTTTCTTAAGGCAAAGTCCTATCTGTCCTTAAGGCAAGCTAAATAATTGTTTTTAATGCTAGTGGATTTAATTTCTGTTCTAACAGATGATTATACTCTTCTCCAAGAATCTGATAGTACTATTATGAGAAATAAAGGAGCAGAAAAACAATTTGTTTGTTTTCTTATGAGGGAGTGAAAGAGTGTGGGTGAAAATTCTTGAGGATACTGGAAAGTTGGGAAGACTAATTAGAGGAGTGCAAAATCCAAAGGTCAAGTGCATCTAAGCATGGTCCTCTACATGGAGCTGCTTTCAGAAATTCCTGGGGCAAGTAGGTAGGGACAAAGACCTTATAGGAAGGCCAATCTAATACCCAGGTGTTGTGCCAGAGAAGAAAACCACCTTTAGCCATCTGTCATTATTACATGATGGAAATACCCCCGCCCCCTTGCCTGCTGGTGACTTAAGCTTGGAGTGATTGAGAGCCATGATACATGTATCATCACTCCAGTCTTCCCTGCTAACCTTGTTTGTTCCATGAGGCTGACTGCCCAGATTCCCAGGATATCTGTATGCAATAGATTATAAATTGCTTATTACTGAGAAGAAATGTGAGTCTGTATTTGGGAGCAGAATGGAATTTACCAAACAGAACTGGAGGCACTTAAATACATCTCATTACTCTCCCTTTGTGAAAGTTGATCTTTTTTTGCTATCGATTTTTCTGAGAGGGTAGATGAATACTTGGATAAAAGTATTTTATTTTTGATCATCATTTTTTATGATTCCATATGTCTTTCTTATCAACTCCTTTGGTCCTCAAAGCATTTGTGATTTAGGAAGCCAGAAGTAAAAGGCTATAGTGCCTTTGTAATGTACACACTATTAGGTATGAAGTGGCAGGCAATGTTTCTTAGTAAAGCTGCCTCCGGAATGTATAATAGACAGGAAGTGTCATCATGCTGCACCAACAGTAAATCCAGTTTAGATTCAGTTTGCAAACAGAACAAGACTCTTCCCACCAAAATCTTACACAAGATTACAGACACATGATAGGGAAACCAGAGCATAAGATGCATCCCCTCTGACTATCTACAGTCTTTAGTAATCTAGAGAGTAGAGCTGAAGTGTTGCTCTGCTATATTGGGGTTCACAAGAAGAGATTAAGAAATGTGATTAGCAATAAACTCTTTATGTAAAAAGATCCTTAGTAGATCAGACTGCATAAGAATGTCTAATACCTCACAGTACAAGTGCACATAATAGTCCTTGATAAAGTCCCCGCCAGAAAATACCCATAAGCAAACAGTGTGATTTGGTTTTGTCTTAAAATATTTAATAAAAATTAATCTGCATATTTATCTTAATTCACCAATTCTTCAACTGAATTACTTTAATCGCATAAGACTATTTTGAACAGAAACAAAAATTTAAGTTATTTTCCCCTATGCTATTATAGCTTTTTTTTTTTTTTTACTATTTACTGGATTATTAGTGGAAATAGCAAAGTAATCCTTTCCTTCTTTTTCTGTATTTACTATGCTATCTTGAAGTGAGAAGCAGGGAGAGAGAAAGAGAATTAGAGAGACAAGAGAGGGATTATATTTCATTCTTTTTTCTCCACTCATCTTTCTGGATAATTATTCATCCTTGAATAATGCATGTCAGTTGAATTTGCACATGTTTACATAATTTATAAACCGCCAGAACACAATTTTGTGCAACTAACAAATTAAAATATTATGCCCATTAAAATGTACATTCTTTATTTAGATTATGCAGTATTTCTTAGGGAATGGGAATGACTCAAAAGCAATTTATAATTCTTTATTGAGGCCTACTCTTCTTGTAAAACATGTGAGCCATAAACTCCATGATACACATTATATACTGAGGGTTATTTCCTCAAAAGAAAATTAAAATTAAATTTATTATTTGTAAGATTCAATATTTAGTTGTAACTTTGAGAAGCTATATCTATATTAATGAATTACTGCCCCCCCCAAAAGACTACATATAAATGAATAGTTAAGTTGCTTAGTCTACGTTAATTTGGTTACATATTTCTAGGCCTAGGTTAGTTTTTAAATGTATATTAAGTAATTTAAATATGAAGTTATAATTTATTTTTTTAAATATTTTATTTATTTATTCATGAGAGACACAGAGGCAAAGAGAGAGGCAGAGACACAGGCAGAGGGAGAAGCAGGCTCCATGCAGGGAGCCCAATGTGGGACTTGATCCCGGGGTTCCCAGGATCATGCCCTGGGCCGAAGGCAGACCCTCAACCACTGAGCCACCCAGGTGTCACTGAAGTTATAATTTATGAAGTAAATATGGTTTCCTATTAACTCATGTATGTTAAGGCATAATTTATATAAAGTAAAATTTTTCTTTCTAGGGATATATTTAAGAAACTACGCAGTTGTGTAACCACCATCACAGGAGTATAGAATACTCCTGCTGTCCTTCCAAAACTCCCTTGTTTCCACTTGAAGTTAATGTCTCCTCCACTGACCAGTCTGCCAACCACCACTCTGCTTTCAAAGTTTGTCCTTTTCAGAATGTCATACAAATTAAATAATATGCTCTAAACCATTAAATCTGGCTTCTTTCACTTAGTATAAATAATGTCTTTGATATTCATCCATGTTGTTGTTGAATGTATCATTAGTAAGAACTTTGCTGATTTTTTTAAAATCCTGAATATTATTCTATTTATAGATGCAGCACAATATTTTTTTCTGTTCACTAGTTGATATACATTTGTATTGTTCCCATTCTTGTGATTATTGTGAATAAATATTTATTTCCTGCCCCTCACTGTAAGATTACATCTTCTCCTTTTGATATCAGGGTTCTCCAATAAAATGTGAGCAAAAGTACTTGTGCAGCTTCTGAGTAAAAGCTTTAAGGAACAATGCACGATTCTTCTTCACGCTTTTCCCTCTACCATGTAAACAGCATGTCCCAATAGGGCTGCTCCTTGAGCCCAGACCTGGAGAGAAGACACATGGAGCAAAGAGCCACAGTCAACCCATCGACCACCTGTAACTTGAGAGATGATCATTTGCTGTTGAATGCACCAGAGGCTTTGAGTTTGTTAACTCAGCATAACCTAAGAAAAACTACTGATAAAACCTTGGAAACTCCTACCTTTCTTAACTTCATGTAATATTTGACATCCACTTCCTTGAACTTATTTCTTCGCTCCTCTGAGCCTGATATAGGACTGTCTTCATTTCCAACCCCCTCTTTGTTTTTTTTGTTTTTTTTGTTTGTTTTAAATTTTTATGATAGTCACACAGAGAGAGAGAGAGGCAGAGACACAGGCAGGGGGAGAAGCAGGCTCCATGCACCGGGAGCCCGATGTGGGACCCGATCCCGGGTCTCCAGGATCACGCCCTGCGCCAAAGGCAGGCGCCAACCGCTGCGCCACCCAGAGATCCCCTCCAACCCCCTCTTTGTTACTTCTTCATTCTTATTTTCACTGGGTTGTCTTTCTGCTGCCATTCTTCTTTAAATCACACCTTTATATCTTCATAATAATGTGTCATGGTAGATGTTTAACTAGTCTCACAGTTCTGAATCTATCATCTCCTAGCCTAGATGATACATTCATGGTACTCTGTGAGCCTTAAAACAAACAAATAAACAAACAAAACAAAAACAATACTCTCCTAATACTCTGTTTCTATTAGAAAACCTCCAGTAACTACTCATTAATTATAGGGTTAATCTGACCACCTCACCTTTGTTTACAAGGTACTTAAAAAAAAAAAGATTTCATTTATTTATTCATGACAGACACAGAGAGAGAGAGAGAGGAGAGAGAGAGAGAGAGAGGCAGAGACACAGGCAGAGGGAGAAGCAGGCTCCATGCAGAGAGCCTGATGAGGGACCAGATCCCGGGACTCCAGGATCACGCCCTAGGCCAAAGGCAGGCACTAAACCGCTGAGCCACCCAGGGATCCCCGACCAAGTACTTTTTATTCTTGAATTCCCTCCTCTATCATTTCCACCATTACAAACACCTTCTGATACTCTACTGAATGAACCTCTCTTCCAATCACACAGGAATACTCCTTGGTTCAGGTTTTGCAGAAAGTATTTCTATTCCCTTTGTGCCTATCCTTTCTCATCATTTAAGATTCATCCAGACTCTCTAATTTCATCATTGTAGGGAAAACTTCCTACTGATTCCACTCAGTTACTATTAGATCCTCCAAGCCATGCTCCACAAAACAGCTAGAATGACATTATCTATCCTTCCTCTCTACCTTACTTAAATTATTTCACTGGCAGTTAGGATAAATAGTGAAGTCTGGAGACTTCAGTATTGGGAGGGGAGGTTGGTCCCTCCCTACTTTTTTTGGTCTCTTCCCTCTCTAGCATTCTGGCTGCACTGGTTCTCTTTTTGTTCCACTGAACATCAGGTCTGAGGTCCAAATTTCTTAATATATTCTTTATTACAGTATCATTTGCCCACCCTTCCTCAAGGTACTCACCAGTTACAATTTTACATTTATCTTTGTTTGTTACATCCTCTACCTGTTTGAGCTTCAGCACTGTAGACCCATATCATCCATGGAACAATATCTAACACATTATTTGCTGGATATTTCTCAAAGACTGGCAGTACATGGTGTGTAGAGCTTTCATTCAGTATCTGTAACATTACTGATTTGTAGTCTTGTATTGTTGATCTGTGGTTTAGATCTATATCACTCTGTATTGGCATTTGTCTCTTGTTTGCATGTCTCATCACTGTATCAACAAACACAGACACCTAGTAAGTTCTATGCTATTAGCTGAATAAATGAATAATTTCTAATTATTTTCAAACATGAATACTATTAGACTGAAGGTTAGTCGATGGAACAATATTGACATCAATATGCAGCCACTTTCAGAAACTTTAGTCCACAGTTTCATTTATATATCCAAACAAAACTGTTTAAATAAAACCACTGAATGTGCAGTATCATCAGCACTAGGTTAATGTTGCCAGATAAAACTTCAACCATGAATAACTTTTTAGTGTATGTTCCCAATATTGCATAGGGCAGAATTATACTAAAATTTACCTGTGATTTATTTGAAACTCAAGTTTAATGGGGAATCCCTTATTCTTACTTGCTTTGTCAGGCAACTCTAATAATGATAGCCTCTGAAATGATAATGCTTGCTCTCCATTGAGTGTTGATCATTAATCACACACAGCATCAAGTGCTGTCTACTGATTTTATTTCATTTTTACAACTAAGTAAGTAGGTCCTATGAACATTTACTTTAAACACATGGAAAAACTAAGGCACGGAATAAAGAACTTGCACAGTGTTACACAAATGTTAAGTGGCAAGTCTTACATATGTTTCAAGGTGTTTAAGATCTTAAAGCCTATACTCATAACCACTGTAAAATATCACCTCATCTTGCACTATCTAAGCCATTGAACACACACACCAGGCAACTCCAGAGACAATGAGACTTTTGTCATTGAGTGCTCTGAGTATTTTTAACTATGGTAAACCAAAGATCCTGACGTAAGACCCAGCATTGAATGTGTGAAACAGCAAATGCATTTCTGACACTCCCTACGAAATTTCAGGTTATTTAGCCACTATATGGATTCTGAATTTACATGAATATGCTACAGTATCACTGTCTCTATAACTTATTACATTGACTCTATAATTGCCCATGAGTTAACTTAGAGAAAAATCTAGATAGAGTTTATAAGGGCAAGGTAATGTATACCTCTCTTGGTGACAAAAGCATCTCGTAGATCAAGTTTTCTCTGAGGATTTATAAGATGTGCACCATATTCACCATTTTATTTCAATGGTAACTTTCTATATTGACAGACCACCCAATGCTTTCCAGTATAGTCATGTAAACACTATGTGAATGGGTCCAGTTTTTTTATATGTTATTACTTTTTAAGTATTAGTTCCAATTTCTCTCTCTTTAATTTAAATTATTAGGTGACTTTAAAATAGTTCCTGAGTTCAATCCAAAAGGCAGCCTGAGAAAATTGATGGATTGATTCTTGTGCAGAGTTTAAAAATCAGTTTCAAAGATGGAAAGAAGAAATTTTAAGGTATATCATATATCAATAATGTTGGCCCTTCAAGGTGTTGTGCATTCAATCATCCTTTTACAATCATCTTTCAAGGAAAATGAGATTCCTTGGGTTTCAATCCAAGTAAACCTCAGCTCCTTCATCACTAGATAACTTTCACTAAGCGGTGGGTCTTAGACACAGATTTAAAACGGTTATGTCCCACACTGAGCCAATACGTGTTCTCTCTCTGATTCATTTAACTTAGTTCCCTCATTCTTTTTCACCCTCTTCCATTGCTCCCATGAGATCTTGTCACTCAGCACTCCCAGGGATAAACTGCCCCTTTCTCTGATGTGGTGACAGTAATACAAAGACAGCAGTAGAGGCTCTTGAGTCAAATCCCAGATCTATTTATTAGCTGTGTGACTAGGCCTCAGTATTTAATTATTCTCTCCCTCCATTTATTCGCTTGAAAAAATCACAATAATGGTAGCACCAACTTCTTAACAGTAGTTACAAATATTAAGTGGATAATGCATGAAGATCATAGGTAAAGACTAAGCAGTCAAATGCTAACCTATCATTATTGCTGTCATTTCATGGCAGCAGAATGTGAATAACATACCTTCGTAAACAAGGGGAAAAAAAAGTCCCAGCTTTTACTTGTCTATTAGACTACACTCTAATCTCTCCTCTCAATTTTCCTATTAATAAGCTGCCTCTAATGTAGTGACTTATTTTTTTATTTCAAAATGCACCACAGGAAAGTCATTAAATTTGATAGTATCAGTGAAGAACACAGAGCAGTACATGTTGCCAACTTTGCTCACTTCCACCCTTCCCCACACCTCAGCACTTTCACCACCAGGCTGGACCTGTACTTGAGCTCAGCCTCCTAAAGTAAAATAAATGTACTCATTTGCATAAATTATCAAAAGTATACTCTTCCAGAATAAAATTCTCTCCTGATTTAGAAGAGAGATTTGGAGCAAATACTTCTCATTTTGTTCAAAACATTATCATTGGGTTTTGTGAAGTAATGGTAGAATCATTCCACGCCGGGGAGGAAGACATGAATCCTCTCTCTTCTGTGTTGAATGCCACTCTACTACCTCTGCTGTATTTTTTCAACCTGATGGAAATACTGTCCATTCATTCATACCTCATTAGAAATTCCATCATATCTGGGATATAATTACTTATTCATAACAAAACAGTCTCTCTCTCTCCTCTCTCTCTCTCTCGCTCTCTCTTTCTCCCCCTGTCTCCCTGTCTTCAGACTTCATCATCTATAATGCATCATTCTCTTAGGACACAAAAGCCTAGTTTTCCCTTCCTAGCAGTATGTCTGTGTTTGTGTGTGCATGTGTGCGTGCCCATGCATGTGGGTGTGCATGTAGACATGAGAGATATTCGTGTATTTCCAGACCAAGGAGACTAGTGAAAGTCCATATTTGCACACTCATCAGGTAGAGTTTCATATGCCTGCATCTTAAAAATTTGTCAGTGCTTGGAGTAGCAGATATTTTGCCACAAAATAAACTTTTGAAATCTTTATGTTCAGCAAAACTGATTATAGACCCACAAGTAGCTGCTTATGGTGATTGCAACAATATCTCCATGTTGGTACAATTCTTACTATAAACGTTGTTCTTAACAAATAATAGGTGTTTCAAATCCTCTTTTGCAGGAAAATAGTATTTGAGAGAGTGGCACAGGTTACTGTTAAGTTACATATTTTTTTATTAAAATAAATACCTATAGGGATCCCTGGGAGGCGCAGCGGTTTGGCGCCTG